>NW_027526212.1:116281-716281 GCF_048455015.1 Haemaphysalis longicornis
TGAGCGGTTCCAACGTGCCGCGTCCACGGACACTAGAGAAGATCGTGAACTTGGAAAGACCTAAAACGTGAAAGGACCTGCAGTATTTTCTCAACTTGCCTGGATGCTACCGCAAGTTCATTCCGAACTATGCTGCCATCGGCAGACCTTAAACTGACTTCATTGAAACAACAAAGAGGAAGAGTGTTGCTTGGAGTGCATCTGAGGAGGCCGCGTTCCTCACCCTGAAGTAAAAGCTCTCCCAACACCTGACAGGACTAAAAGATTTGTCTGGGTCGGGAAACGACGCATCGGACACCAACCTTGGTGCCTCTCGTGTAGGCCACAGGAGGGACATGTGTCCCAGAATCTTACTAAAACAAAAGAGCGGGAATAACCTATTGAAACAATACCTACGATCGGCAAAGGATGTCCACAGTTTTGCACTGTAGCTTGCCATTGTACGGGAAAAAATTGTGTTGATTTTGCCGAACGCTCTCCTACTGTAGAAGCGTATTATTTCCTTTTTACGTGCTGTAGCAACTTGCATGCGTCCGTGAAAACACATTTTTCCTGAGGACAGTATTTTTGTGTATGTTGGACTTGTTTGGGACTCTTTTTTGGACTGTAGAATAGTTGTTCCCCTAACAACTTTCTTAAGCGGGGGGTAACGTGATGGAACATCCCCAGGAAGGGGAATGACGCCACAGTCGACGCCAAAAAGCTACCAAGACCAAGAGGTTGCAGCTGAGGTGGAGGAGGAAGAGGTGAATGACTCACGGGCAGAGAGCGAGCGAGACCGAGCCAGGAGACAAGGCGGATCGAACGAGGCATGGCTCTGTGAGAACTCGCTTAAGACGTCCGGTCTACCTGCCACAGTGAGGCAAGGCCGTCGCCAGTCTCCGCCACGGTTCCGGGCGTCGCCGCCAAGGCCCGGGGCATCGTCGCCAGCACGGACTACCGTTTACCGGACTCTGGCGTGCCGAACGGCGCGTGACTTGGGGGCGAGGCGGGATCAAGCCCTTCAGCTGACCCTGCTGAGATTCTTCTGGCTTCACAACCTGTGGTGCAAACCTCGACGACGCAAGCGCCGCTACGAGGGCAACGTCGGCACCCGCATCCTTGTACAAGCGACCATGAGCGTGTTCTGGTCTCGGGACATTAACGCGGGGACCGTCGCGGACCTTGTAGTTGCGAGCGCTGGTGCGGACCACCCGGTGCTTTCCCGTTTAACAATACTCGTCTAACATTTAGTGTGTAACCTTTTGTAGTTGATCCAAACCTCTGTCCTGTGAAGCCTGTGAATATAATGTCTTCTGCACGTTCGCACCAAGAGCATTCTTTTCGTTTCGCGTGATCCGGCCCATTCTGTACAGTGACAACAAAATTATAGAGTCTTTATAGAAACCTTGAGTTGTTTAGGTTTACTGAGATTCTATGACTAAGTGACAGAAGAAATTGTACATAATAATTATAGAGGAGTCGAAGAGTTTACTCTTAAGAACTTTTATGGTGAAGTCACAACAAACATTGTTCAGTTTTTATAGAGGCCTTGAGTGTTTAGGTTCACAGAGATTCTATGGAGATGTGACTGTAGAATTCCTACGGAATATCTATAGAGGAGTTGAAAAGTTCGCTCTTAATGAATTTTTGTGGAAAAGTAGCCATAAAAAGTCTGTAAATATTTTACGGGGGAAGTTCATAGCACAGAGTTCCCTGATGTGTTTGTCGTATTTGTTGTGACTCCACAAGATCTCCATAAAAAATCCTTAGAAATTCGCGATCCATTTTGTGATGAAAGAATGTAGTTGGAGGTTGAAGTTTGAAGTTTTGTTTTCGGGAGAATTGTGTACATGGTGCCGAGGCTAAACGCGACGTACATTTCGCGTGACTTGATCTCTGGCTTCTGGTAACACTGGCAGCACAGACAGCGTTTTCAGCTTGGAAGCTTTCACATAAAACGAAGAAAGAGAAAGAAAAAATTAAGAAAATAAAGGAAAAAACGGGATAATCGGATAGAAACATAGTTATACAATAGCCAAAATATGACATGAGAAATAGCAGGATTACAATAATACTTACATTGTAGCCAGCAAACAAAAGGGGGTGCATAGTTTACAATCTGAATAAACAACAAATAAACAGATGTAAAGAGAGCATGAAGGTAGCGAATCAGGTCAATGTAACTGATGATAATTTCATAAAGTAAAGCTTATTTCGCTTTTTAAATGAATATGAACAACTACAACAATCAATAAGGCCGATTATGTCGGGTTGAAGTTTAAAAGATTTGGTATCTGCTATTCTAACAATTGGGTACCGTAATTCGTCCTGATCCTGTTTTTCTTGAAAACAGTATGCCGAAAGCTGTAGTGTGGATGAGTGTCTGTGTACTTTAAGAGAGGAGGAGGAATAAACGTTTATTGTGCACACCACGATGTGCTCAGCCTCCCAAGTCCAGGAAGCCGCGAGTCCGAGCTGCGTCCAGAGCTCGTTGAAGCAGGGCTTGCTGTCGCTCTGGTGCTGAGCTGGTCAGCTCGGACTCCCAACGCTCAGGGTTGGGGGATGGGATGGGGGTAGGGTGGTGAGGACAAGAGAAAACAAGGTGGTAAGTCGTGAGAGGTATGTGACAGTGCGGGCAGTTCTAGGGGAAAAGGGACGGCGAGATATGGTGTAGGATGGGTTGATTATAGAAGGTTTCAGTTTGCAGGCGGCGATAAAGGGTGGCGTGGTGTGTTGGGAGGGAGGGGTGGGGCGGGGGGTATATTCTTCGTGTGTGCCTGTAGTGGGACAGTATGGCACTGAAGGTGGAATGAAGGGCAGGGAGCGTGTCTTCAGTGGTGGGAGGGTAGCACCCAGTGTCGGTCCTTAAGTTGGGAGTGCCCGGTAGTGCAGATCGCGGGCTGCGGCATGAGCCGCTTCATTCCCAACCAGGCCGGCAAGTCCAGGAGTCCATACAATGGTCACTTTTAGGTCCGGAGGTAGGCAGCGTAGCATTGGTAAGGCTTGCTGTGGGGGGAGACCGGCCTGGTAAAGGCGGCAGGCTTGCTGTGAATCGCTAATGATGGTGAGATAAGGCTGATTTTGATGTGTAGTAATGGCATGGGCGATGGCCAGGGCTTCGGCTTCGGGTGTAGGCATATTTCGGTAAGTTGCCGCAGTAAGGGTGTTGCCAGAAGTGTTCAGGGTAACAAGCCTAGCCGGAGAATTGGGGAGGGATGCGCAACATCCGTGTAAGGGGTCTGCGGGTCATTGCCGTAACGCTTCTCGAGGTGGCGCACTCGAGCTTCTCTTTACGCCCGGTTGTAAAGGGGGTGCTTGTGCCTGGGTATGGCGCTGTTCTGAGTTGTTGCCGAATGGAAAGGGGGATGCGCTGTAGGTTAAGACGAGCAGGGGGCGGGGTTCGGCCTATATTATGAAGAACCTGACGGCTTGTGGGGGTGAAGGCAAGTCTTTGCAGCTGAGACACGCGCTGGGCTTCGATGAGTTCATTCAGGGTGTTTTGGAGGCCAAGTTTCATGAGACGTTCGTTCGCGGTGTAAGTAGGCAGGCTGAGGGCTGATTTGTACGTCTTTCTTATGAGGGCGTCCAACTTGTTAGTCTCTTGGGGTTTCAGATTGACGAAGGGGGTCCAATAAGTGATACGGCTGGTGAGCAAGCCTTGTACGAGGCGACATGTGTCTGACTATCGCAGTCCTTATGAGGAGCCCCTGATACGGCGAATGAGATGCGTCAGCTGGGATACTGTCTTGTGTAGCTGTGGTAAGAGAGCTGACCTGGATCCGTCTTGACGGAATGGAACTCCCAAGATGCGAAGCGTGGGAACTTGTGGGATGGAAGCACCGGATATGCTGACGTGGGGATCGGGAGTTGTGTTAGCTTTTCTTCCCCTAGTACGAGCACGAAGAACGAGAAGGCCAGATTTAGTAGGTTCGCATGTTAGTCCTCTAGGTTGGAGATATTCCATTGTTGTGTCAATAGCTTGCTGTAGGCTTCTTGCTGCTCACCGCTAGAGCCCCGGGTTGTCCAAATGGTGAGATCATCAGCATAGAACGCGTGATGAATTCCAGGAATTTCTTGCAGCTTGGCCGGGAGGTAGAGCATGGCGATGTTAAAGAGTAAAGGTGAAATAACGGAACCCTGGGGTGTACCTTTGGCCGGGGTGTGGAAAGAAGTTGAGGTGAGGGGGCCCAGGCGGAGAATTGCTGTTCTGTCTCGGAAGAAGGCACTGACGAATTGAAAAGTTCGCAGTCCACATCCCGTGCTGTTTAAGTTATCTAGTATGGCCTGATGTGTAACATTGTCAAAGGCACCCTTGACGTCTAATGTAAGAATGGTTTTCGGGGTGGTGCGGCGGAGGTGGTCAAGCACCTCTTCCTTGATCTGGATGAGCACATCTTGCGTGGAAAGGTGTTGGCGAAAACCAAACATAGTAAGAGGGTAGAGGTTCTGCTTTTCTAAGTGATCGGATAGGCGTTGATGTATCAGGTGTTCAAGAAGCTTTACGAGGCAAGAGGTCATAGAGATTGGGCGGAGAGTGGTGGGGATGAGGGGTTTGTTCGTCTTCAGGATGAGGGTGATGTCTGAATGTCGCCAATCTGCCAGAAGGGTTCCTGCTTGCCAGTGAGCATTGAAGAGAATGAGGAGTTCCTGCAGGGTCTCCTCATCCAAGTTACGGAGTACACGGTATGTGACGTTATCTTTCCCGGACGTGGTATTGCGTATGAGGCGGGCAAGCACTGCGGTGAGTTCCGTTAAGGTAAAAGGGGCATCGAGCTCTTCATTGGGACTACCCGTATAGTCGCTGACCGGAGGAGGGGGGTAGGAGCTTGGGTGGCCGAAGAGATGAAGCTGGATCGACGCAAGAAGGCATTGCGAGGGGAGATCACTGTTCTTGATGAGGCGTTGTATCTTATGGTCGGTATGCCGCCGGGTATTAGTGGGATCGAGAAGAGAGCGAAGCAGGTGCCATGTCCTTTTTGAGTGTAACGTGCCCTGCAGTTGGTCGCAGAAGCTGCGCCAGTTGAGTCTTGGAAGAAACGCATCGCTCTCCTCACCCAGCAAGCCCAAACGTATGTACTTTAAGAGAAAGGTTTCGCGGTCCATACCTGATTAGGTATATGAACTCAGATAACTTAAATTCGTTAATGGATGCTAATAATTAAATTTTGTGAGAAATAAGGTAAGGTATCAACAGCCATAGGTAAGTTATTCATAAAACGAATACATCTTTTCTGAATCGAAACGAAAACGTTAAGGTAGGACGTAGAAGTAACACCTAAAGCAAAACACAATATTGCAATCGAGAACGGAGAAGGGAAAATACAGTGGGTGCTTTGTAGGTGTTGGTAAGAAAAGACGCAGTTTGTTTAACACTCCTATTGATTGGGTGGTCTTGTGTTTAACAAAAACCTACGCGGTAATTCCAAAGAAGATTTTCGTGAAAGAAAATGCCTAAAAATTTGTGTATTTGAACTCTTTCAATCGGAAGGTATTGAAAGGTTAGAGGGCAAGGAATCCTCGTAGGCCGATTCTTAGAGGTGAAAATAATGTATTTCGTTTTCTTAACATTAAGATCTAATTTATTTGCATCCAGCCAGAGGGAAAGCTGTTGTAACCAAAATTTGCTCTGGCGATGACGGATGCCAAATCAGTGGACGAAAAAAAAAAGATCCCTATCGTCAGCATAAAGAACCATATTGCCGTGAAACATGTATGGATTTGTTTATTTATTGTTTGTTTACGCCCCCCCCCCCCACGCTCGGGTCTGTTATGTGTGTCCCAAGCGAAGCGCGTCTTCCATTCTTCATTTTTACGCCGCAAGGGCTATCTCATTCAGATAAGCTGGCTGTATCGCCTAATGTCACTAGCCCAGAATAATGTTTTTTGATCTACAATGTTCTTGGTGTAAATCGACTGTACCAGAAACACTTGCGCCGAAGGATAAAAGCCTGCTGAGCAGACGCCGCGGCTTTCGAATCACCTGAGCTCGCCCGCACATGTCACTTTATGGACTGCTGCTTCGCCGCCTGTGTATTCTTTGAGTTGTTAGTGAAGCACAAGTTCCCTCCAATAAACGTGTTTTGATTTGATTGATTGTAGGGTTTAACGCGCCGACGTAACGCAGGCGATGAGGCGCGCCGTAGAGAAGGGCTCCGGATTGATTTTGACCACCTAGGGATCTTTAACGTGCGCCAAAATCTCCTACACACGCGCGTTTTTGCTTTCCGCCTCCATCAGAAAAGCGGCCGCCGCGGCCGGGAATCGAACACGGGACCTCGTGCTCAGCAGCACAACGCCTTAGCAATAAACATGTTTTTAAAGCTAAAACGGAAGACTGGGCGAGTTGGTACATGTTCATAATAACAGCGCTACCGACACAGACAGAAAGAAGAGGGCACAAACACGGCGCCGTGTTTGTGCCCTCTTCTTTCTGTCTGTGTCGGTAGCGCTGTTATTATGAACATGTTTTATTTTAAGACAAACTATGTCATCTTTGACTTCGTGACATCTGGTGGGGGTGCGGGGTAAATGCACCCTAAGCCCTCGTCAAGCCGACAAGCAAGCCCCACTCGTGTCAGCCGCCGACAGCAAAGTGTTCAGCCGGAGTTTGGACTGCTTCCGGGTAAAGTGAAGAAAGAAGATGTCGTGACCACCACCATGATCAACGCAGGCACCATGACAAGCGCTACCAATCCCGCCCTCGTTCCTCAGCAACAGAGGGAACCCCCATCATTTTATGGGTCACCTTCGGAGGATCCCGAAGTCTGGTTGGAGCAAATCGAACGGGTCAGGCTTTTTAAAAGACGGGACGCGGAGACACTGAGGCAAGTGTTCTTCGACCTTGAAGATTCAGCACGGATCTGGTTCGAGAACAATGAGAGCTCCCTAGAATCTTGGAACGAATTCATGACGCAATTTTAACGACGTACACCACGGTTGTGCGAAAAGAGAGGGCCGAAGTGTTCCTGCAGACGCGGACACAACACCCTAACGAAGGCATTGTTGTGTTCGTCGAAGAGATGAAGAGACTTTTCAGGCGCGCTGACCCTTGCATGGCGGAAGAAAAGATGTTACACTTTTAATGCCCGGCGTGAAGGAAGAACTGTTTGCAGGATTTGCCCGAAATCCGCCCAAAACCGTCGCGGAATTCGTGACCGAAGCCAGCAAAATTGAAAAGGCCCTCGAAATGCGTGGTAAGCACTACGACCGCAACTTTGTCGGCAAGCCTAATGCGAACTAAGTCGACAGCATGCGGATTCCGGCATATAGCCTACGCGAGACTATCCGCACAATAGTGAAAGAGGAGCTGCGAAAACTTGTCCCAACGCCGCCATAAGCACAAGTCTCTTCTATTACCGACATCATAGAAAAGAAGTGCTGCAAGCGCTGGGAACTTGAACGACGCCAGAAGCATAACACGAGCCGCAAGCGATGGCCTACGCGGCTGAGGTCCGTCGCCCTCTTCCACTTGCGCCCTATTGCCTATTGTCACGAGGTTCCGTACCGTCGTCCCCTGTCGCCGGCCCGACCACCTGCGGTGCAACCCCCCGCCCCAAGGAAAACTGACGTGTGGGGAACGCCCGACAATCATACGCTGTGCTACCGCTGCGGAGAGGCCGAGCACATCTGCCGTCGCTGCCCCTATAAGATGCTCGGTTTGCAAGGGTTCTCCGCCGACGCACCCCACCCCCTACCCGGCCAGCGCCCATTGGAGATCGAAGAATACCTGTCCAACACCAGCCGTGAACCAGCACGTTTCAGCCGATCGCCGTCGCCCTAGCCATACCAGTCGCCCAACCGCCGTAGCAATGCTTAGTTCACACGTGGAAGGTCCCCCCGCCCACGTGGGGGAAACTAAAAGCAGCAACTTCGGGAGGTGAAGTTGCACAACGGCGGACAAATGAAAACGCTCCAACGACGCAACGACTAGCCGAAGACCATGATTCACGACTTGCCCTCTGCCCGACAGCCCGATATAAACCGGACGTGACTCCCGAGCACGACGACTACGACACGGCGCGACGCATAACCGACATGACCAAGCCTGCCGTTGAGAAAACGACAATAACGACGACGCATAGTGCCAAACCGCCAAGACGCACAAGCGGAGATAAGACGTCACGACGCTCCCGGAACTCAAGGAAGGCGGCGTCCGACGTCCAGTTGTCCATTGACGGTTTTGATATTGTTGCCCTCATAGACACGGGAGCTGACTACTCAGTCATGAGCGGATCATTCGCGTCTAAGCTCAAGAAAGTTACGACCAGATGGGACGGTCCGCACGTACGCACAGCAGGAGGCCATCTTGTAACGCGCAGTGGAACGGGCACATAACGCTTCAGCATAGACTGCACCACGTACCCTGCGCGTTCATCATTTGGCTCAACTACTCCCGCGACGTAATTCTTGAAATGGCCTTTTTGATGGATAACGGTGCAACAATCGATCTACAGAACAAGTCGGTAACTTTCTTCTGATCACTCCATGATGCCAAAACCGAACCCAGAACACCGTGCTGCTGTGCGTATCGCCGAATATCTCACCACCCTGCCATCCCGCGCAAGCTTCATGATTACCATCTACTGTGAAGATTCTGCTCCTGACATCGACGCTATTCTAGCGAGTGACCAAACGTTGCTTCTCGACTCGACCGCCGAGTGTCTGCCGCAAGAGGCATTGCGCGCTTTAAGCAATGCCAATCACTTCTTTGGTCAGTAATTTCACCGAGGAGTACCCGCATATAAACAAGGACGCTGCAATTGCGTTCCTCCAAGAAACGCAAGGAGGAAGTGACGTGATCGCGGTGTAATGCCGTGAACCATGTATGGGTTTGTTTATTCAGATGTCGCGATGTCAAAGACGACGCAGTTGTCTTCAAGAAAAACACGTTAATTAGAGCGAACTTGTGCTCCCCTATCAACTCAAAGAATACACAGGCGGCGAAGCAGCAGTCAACAAAGTGACATGTGCGGGCGAGCTCCGGCGATTCGAATGCCGTGGCATCTGCTCAGCAGGCTTTGATCTTTCGGCGCGAGTGTTTCTGGAACGGTCGATTTACATCAAGAACATTGTAGATCAAAGAAGAATATTCTGAGCTAGTGACGTTATGGCGAAACAGTCTGCTTAATATGAATGAAATAGCCCGTGAGGCATAAAAATAAAGATTGGAAGATGCGCTTCGCTTGGGACACAGATAACAGACCCGAGCGTGGCCGGGCAGTAAACAAACAATAAATAAACAAACCCATACATGGTTCGCGGCAATATCCTGGGTGAACGGAATCGAATCAACATCATTAGTGTATAAAAGAAATAGAATTGGCCCCAATATAAACCCCTGTGGTACACCTTACGATATCTTTTGCCTGTCGGATTGAACATCATGAACTGAGACGAATTGCTCACGGTCTGGTAAGTAGTTGCGGAAAAACTGAAGTGAAGTTCCCCTTATACGATAATGTGACAGTGTAAGAAAAAGAATATCATATTTAATTGAATCAAAAGCCTTATTAAAGTCTAAGAGAATTCCTACAGAATAAAGGGGGTTTTCTATGTTGTGAATAAGGCTATCCTTGATGCTGATTAAAGCAAGTTCAGTAGATTTCCCTTTTTGAAATTCATACTGATTTCCAGAAATTAATTTCAGCTCTTGAAGGTAACGGGATTGTCTAGAATTTATAACTTTCTCTATAGCCTTGGAGAAAACGGGTAGCACTGCATGGCCGGTAAATAATTATTTCATCAATCGCACCACCTTTATCTAAAAGAATTACTTTTGTTATTTTCATGTTATCGGGGAAGATTCGTGTTGACAGAATTGTATTTGCTAGCTAACACAAGATTCAGGAATCATGTCTATCACAGGTTTGATTGGTGCTGCCTTAATTTTATCAGAGCCGGAAGAACAATTATTTGTTAGACTATTTAACACATTGGTAATTTCAATTGTAGTAGACGGATGGAGGAAGATTGAGCTGCACACGTCTTGAGTTAAATAAGCGCTTGGATCCGAGCTACGTGAAGTGGACACCCCGAAAGACAGGAAGCGTTGGTTGCACAGATTAGCGAGGGCTTTTCCAGTGACGGTACCTTCGCCTATTTTTAGTTCAGATGTCACTGAAATTTTTGATATTTCCGAAGCAAATTTTTTATAACTGCCCAAGGTTTCGAGGGATCAAACTGGATACTCGCAAATTCGTTTGAGTAGTACTGAAGGCGCGCTCTCTTTATGTCGGTTGTTAATTTATTTCTAACTTTCTTGCAATCCATAAGGACCATTAAATCCCTGGATTTTACAAATTTATCAAACAAGCTATTGCGTTCGTTTATTCTTTTTTAAGAATTCAAGTGTAATCCAAGGCTTTTTGCCTTATCTGGCTCTAGTCAAATAAGAGGATATGTACTAATATAAGCCTCAATGATCTTGTCATAAACAAGTCATAAAAGGTATTGGGATTTGAAGTTGAGGAAATACCACTCCATTCCATGGACGACACAAGCTGGCGGAAATGTTTCACATTACCGCTATTCATCTCCCTGAAGATTTTAGGTGCACATAAAGCATGAGTTTTATGTTCGATCAGTCTTGGAATAGAGCAAAAAAAAGGTAAATGGTCACCTATATCACTAGTAAGCACACCAGCCATGGTATCCTCTTTCTCACAATTTGTTACACACCGGTCTAGAAGCGTTTCACTGTGAGATGTAATCCTTGTCGGTATATCAATTAAGTTTGTAAAGCCATTGACATATACTGTGTTTCGGAATTCAGTGTTCAAAGGACATAGTTGGAGTAAATTGATATGAAAATGGCGCCCATCACTACCACTTGCTTTTTTTTTAGTTGGGAGATCTTGTAAGATTGCATTGAAAGCGTCGTAAAACAATTCTAGGGGTCCGGAAGGAGGGCGAGAAATAACGCCTAGAACGTGCACATTTGTGGTAATTAAGAGCGATTCAATAGCCGAATTTATCACAGTATATTCAGGAACAACTTCATACTAAAGAGCCTCGTTCATGTACAAGGCGACACCACCGCCTGTTTTGGTTCTTTGATTATTTGTTTCTGGTTTATATCCGTTTAAATTCACTGCGCTAGCAGCATCCGATTACCAAGTTTCACTGAACGCAACACATCAAAATTGCGGCCCAAACAGGATAAAAAAATGCTCATTTCATTTTCTTTATTTCTAAAACTGCGTATGTTAAGGTGAAAGAGAAAGAGCGAAAACAGTTTGTGCGCGTTTTGTTCCCACATACATTATTTGTGAAAGAATCAACATCATGGTAAGCACAGCTAGAAGATGCGAAGTTTACTGCGGTAATAACAGATTATAGCTAGTGCAGCCACATTAGACCATTTTTTTCCAGATCACACTCCTCTTGGATTCGAATCCCCTTATCACCTTCATCCTTTCGAACCAAAACGTGTCCGTTATTCTGCCACGCAAAACGTTAGCCCACTTCCTCTGCTCTCTCCTGCGCTAGCCACAACAGCCGCTTATTCCAAGGCGTGAGAATATCAAAGACGCGCATGTCTGGTTCTTGGGCCCTTAGGCGAGAACGGGCTTGCATCCACTTTTGCTTCAAGAAAACTGACCTAAACCGCACAATTACAGCGGGTTCCTCTCCAGGCCGTTGGGGCAGACGGCGCATTCCATCAACGTCAGATTTTGTTAGCTCGGGAAGTTCAAGTTTACGAGCCAGGGTATTCACTTTTTAGAACAAGTCCTCATGTTCTTCTCGAGCCAACCCAAGAATTTTTAAGTTCTGCCGCCGACTATACTGTTCCATCTCGTTTAGTTCTAACCTGATTTGCCTGATCGCGTTCCAGGTACCAGATTCAATGCGGTCAACACGTTTTTTCAGTGCAGCAATATCAGAGTCATGTTTTTCAATCTTAGTGAGAACGTTGTTGTACTTCGCGGAGAGAAACTTCATAGAAGTCTCAATATTTCCAACTGTTACGAGAAGTTCAGGCAGTGCGTTGACCTTACCTATGATAGGCAGTAAACTTGCGACATTGTCATTCAATGTCTTTAGTTGAGCAGCAAAGCTGGAGCTTTGCTGCTCCACTAGAGGTTCGCTACACTAGAGGTTCGCTAAAGTCAATTTAAATTTACCACGTTGGACGGCTCCATGACGGGAGCCTCTATGCCAGCGCCGCCGTTCAACGGAGACGCGCGCATCGAGGCGCGTGCACCGTACCTCTACATTGCAAAATGCAATACAAAATGCAATAGAAGTCAAAATGCAATACAAGTAAAAATGCAATAGAAGTAACGAACACGTATAAATATCTCGGTCTTCACTTCAGCAATGGTTTAACATGGCACCACCATATTAACGTTATCCTTGCCTCAGCAAACCGCTCTTTAGGAATACTCAGGCGTAATCTAAAACAAGCCCCATCTCATGTAAAAAGACTTGCATATGTCACCCTTATTCGTCCAAAAATAGAATATGCCTCTGCAATCTGGGATCCTCATCAATCATATCTTACAAATAACCTCGAGTCATTACAGAACCGTGCTGCTCGCTTCATCTTTTGTGATTATTTTACATTTTCAGCGTCACAACATTAAAACAGCGAGCTGAACTTGATAAGTTATGCGTTCGTCGCGCTCATGCTCGTCTGTCCCTTTTCCATATAATCTACTTCCACCCAACACTTCACAGCGATTTCTTTCAGCCTCCATCAGCCATTTTTCCACGCAGGGATCATCCCAACAAAGTTAAGCGCCCACTGTGTCACTCGTCCTTGTATGCACACTCATTCCTGCCCCACACCATATCTGACTGGAACGATTTACCCTCGCATATAGCAACTCAAACTGACATTACTAAATTTCAAGAACTGCTTCGCCAACCGTGATGATTTGAATTGTACTGTTTTTTGATATGTATTATTGTGCCCCCACCGCTGTTCTCTTTTTTGCCCTCATCGTTTTTCTGTATTCAACTGTACCTAACTAATTCCGTAGAGCAATTTCATTGTCACCGTCTTGCCCAAGCGCAATCCGTTTATTCGTTCAAATTATTTTTAACACATTGTATTCCTGCCATATTTTGTAGAATTAAATTTGCTTTTCCTTTTCTTTTTTTCTTTTTTTTTCTTCTCGTTCATTTCTATCTTCTTTTTTTGAACCCAGGGTTTCTTGTTCTTTTCTACTTTTTTCTATTTTGTCTAATACTGCTTGAACATGTGGATTCAGTGCGTGTATGCCCCCCCCCCCCCCTATGTAATACCCTCATTGAGGGCCTTTAGGGGTAATATGAAATAAATAAATAAATAAATACCCTACCCCACGCTAGAGTGCCTCGATACGCGCGCCCCCGCGCGAGCATCAAGGCAGCCTACCCCACGCGCGTTCCATGCGACATCTATTCTGACCTTTGGTTACTGTTGAAGCCGCCAGCGGCCGCCTTTGCATGTTAACATCGAAGAGAGAGAGAGAGAAAAGACTTTATTGACTAGTAACGGTCCGGTGGCGCCGATGGCATCATCCGGGCCAGCCCTAGGAGCTTCAGGTCAGGCGTCCAGCGCTCGGCCCCAAGGGGCTCGCGCCGCCTACCCGCTGCCTCTCCAGGGCCTCCCGGACGCACTGGACGACTAATTTCTGGGTGTTGTAGTCTGACGAGGTGATAGCTCTTCGCACTGTCACTGGTAGCTGTCGGATGCTTGAGGGTGCGGGGTCTTGGGGTGTGCACTGTAGTATGTGGGCCAGCGTGCCGCGAGTGGCGCGGCAGACGGAGCTGTTGAGCAAACCGTTTGCGTATGGTGTACGCAGTTAAAATACCAAGAAAAGGCCGATCGCTCGTGCACGCGCGCAACGAGCACACCTTCATCAAGCTAAAAATACCCACTTACGGAGATTGGACAATATCCCCCCCCCCCCCAAAAAAAAAAAACTCCAGCGTTCACCTGGTGCCTCGAGAGCACTTTCGGGAAGTCAAGCATACAAACTTAGGGAGAATGGCGTAGCCCAGCGCAGCCCAGCGCAAGGGGCTCCCCCCATGCACCACTCTCCCGGCTCAGTCTACTCTAAAAAACCTTACAACGGCGGCGACGGGCCGTTGACTCCACAATAGAGAACTTCGTAAAAGTAAAATGCTGATGTATTGCACGTACGTGAATTGCTGTTACTGGCAGTGCACGACTCCCGCCCGCACATAGGAAAAGTTTTCATTTATTTTACTAAGCCATGTTCATGTTATGTTGGCTCAGCATTGTAAAGCAGGAGGTAGTGTGACACAGAATCGATTCTTCTCAGAAGTCCGGAAAGTCCCCCTCCCTCGAGAACTCGAATCTCGGCACAATGAGCTTGCCTTCCTCCAGCTGTATACGTCCACAGCGCGGCGTTTCTGAATTTTGTTACGGCGGAAAATGGCCAATTTTGAGTGCTGCCAGAAAACGTTTTTTCTCTTGAGCTACAGGACACAAGTCGCTTTGCTATGCATGAAGATGTAGCTTATAGATTGCTTTTTGAAACATATAACTGCAGTTCTGTGAAAGGTACAATCATTTCCAGTTTATTGGTCAAAGAAACAGAAAAAAAATGCAGAAAAAAGTACAGACACAATACCTATGGGCGATTGCACTGAGCCTAAAAATTATTTCAGTAATTATCGGACATACAACTTGTTTCTACGTTCCTAAGGTAGGATGCAATACACCAAGGTTTGAATTTTCGCGGGTCTGCAAACCTTGCGCCCCTGACGCCTGTGCCACTATGGGGATCCACTCTATAGTAGGTGCGTATCTCTTAGATATGCATCCAAACACATTTCTTCGTGTTCTCGCGCAAACTCCTTATCACTTCAGTGGTAAAAAAACAAGGAACAAATTAAAGCCGCTCTACTCAATCTGAAAGCTGTAGGAAGTGCAGTGATTCGCGGCAGTGGGCGGCGGCTCCGTTTGTTATCCGCCCATTATCCCCACCCACCACGCTCCTACCTTTCACGCCCTGTCTCATTCCTCTTATCATGTATTCAATTGAGGTTTTTCCTACGCATTTCAAATTTTCCGCTTTCGCAGAGCTCGCGCGCTCCCTGCCTGGAACGGCGCCAGCGGGAGTTCTGTTCTTTTTGGGCTTTCTTTACCTCGCACACGCGCCGGCATTGCACGTGACTTTTTTTCGTGTACTATCATAAAAAAACTCCTCCCACCTCCCCGAAGGTGATCGTACGGAAATGCGAATGCATTGGGTGCACCGATGAGTGCGCTGCGGCAAGCAGACACGGAGAGAGGCGCGCGCTCCGCTGCATTTATATATATTTTTCCGAGCGCAGCGAGCGGAGAGAGGGTACGCGGAGAGGAGAGAGAGACCCGCGCAATACGCCCGCCCCGCGCGCGAGCTCTCTCCGCCGAGCTCCGCGATGCGAGCGCCCTCACACGCCCTAGCGCGCTCCTCCTCTCCACTTACTCTCCGCTACTCCTCCCGAGCTCCGCGATGCGAGCACCCTCACACGCCGAGCGCGCTCCTCCTCTCCCCTTGCCCCACACACTCCCGCCCCAGCTACCACCTGCTCCGGTTGCTAGGCGCGCCACAGCTGTTGCTAGGCGCACGCTGGCCAACGCATGACAACCCCCGACTAAGAAATGCATTCGCATCTAAAACCAACCCGACGTGCGTTCCTAACTAAATGAACGCGGGCGATGCTGGTTGTATACACAGACTTTGTCTCAAATGTATCTGCTGTTTTATTTGCGCTAAACAACGGGGAGATATATGACAAACGCCTGTGGTTCACGAGTTTAAAACGCTTATAACTATATAAACTGCTTTGGTTTCGTAGCCTCTGTGGGCCGCCGCGACGACAGCCGCTACGACAGAATGCATTGTTACTCGTGTTCAGCGAGCGATCCACGAAGACAACGAGAGCCCCTAAAGTGCTCTGCACTTAAAAATCCAGCGCTCTTGAGAAGCGGCGTGCTTCGGTCCGCAAGGCAACTCCGACATGAGTGTCAGGGTACCTTGAAGGTGATAACGTGATACGGGGCGCGGTATTTAGCAAGATATTCCCGCTGCAGGTTTTCCAGAACGGACTGTGCACAGGGCTGTAAAACCACATTCTCCAGATAGGAAGCACGTGTTGCTTATAAATACGGCGCGAAATCCCAAACGAACCTTACCACCTGCACTTGACAAAGTCCGAGGCCTTTAAATGGGAGCGTCTTCATCCGAACTAAAAATCTCGCGAGCCCACATTGTTGCTGGAGTCATCACTGCTGCTGGGGTAAGAAAAAAATTGACCACATCTTTCCGCGGGGGGAAACCACGGGGTGATGCGACGCATCTGGACGGTGCTTGTTACGGTTGTGCCGACCATCGCGGTAGCAGACCTGTTAGTCTCCATTCAAATCATCGGTAGTCATCGGATGTCATCGGAGCGGCAGCGGTGGAGCGACTGAGCGGAGCGATGCAGTTATCGCGTTTATATGTACCGCGCGTTAACGGTGAGGGGAATGAGAGAGAGTAGCGCGTGCGCATGTGTTAACCGAGCGCTAACGCGCGCTGACGCACAGCTGGCATGACGAGCGGACCGAGCGCTAACGCAAGATGGTGCTGCGGTGAGAGCGGCGTTACCGCGCAGCTGGCGGGGCGAGGAGACTGGGGGAGAGGCTTGCGGACTACGGATGAATGGAGGGACAAGGCGAGTCAAAGAGATGCGTCGCATCTAAAATCAGCAGCTGCAGTTGCAGAAGTTCCTTCCGCGGCTGTCCGCTTTGCGGAGCTCGCTTTGAAGTGGGCTCTAATTTCGTGCCAGTCGCAGATATAAGCCGCGAGATCGTCATGTAGGTGGCGACACCATCGCGCTGCTAGTGCGGATGCTCCGCTGAGCGGCCCGGGAGAATGCACACTGTGGGCACGCTTCGTACCTTTCTCGCGCCCTATGTGCGCACAAAATGCGGAGACAAGAGTGGTATGCAGTAGTTCGGTTCCTAAGGCAACACGTTTTCATTATTACGCCAACAAAGCGGCGACCCATCGGAAATCTCAGAACAGCTGCAAAAATGACCATGAACGTGTTCGCCGTGGCTCCGAGCACGCTAGATCTTTCCAGACTATGGCTTTAAGCATTCAATGAAACCAATAATTCAAACAAATCACGAAGCCTCGACCTCCGGAATTCAGTTTACAACAGCAGTTTCAATCGCTTTCACTGGTAGCACGCATTTGTGGGATGCCCTGAACTGGTAACACCACTTAACTGCCCCGGAATTTTTTTTAAGAACTTATAATATTTTTTTGTGTGTTCCTACGGCAACATAAAATTACTGAATTTTAACCAGAGCAGAGATATCAATATCAATGCCATCGTCCTAACAGTTGTTTCGCGCGCAGCTATAGTTAAAAGAAATTTTAGTGAATCTGAAGGCAGGTTTATTAAATAACTGTCGTATCACTTATTTAAGGCTTACGTCGCAACTGATCTTGCGACTTAAATTGCTAACGCACGCAGTACAATCAACATCTTATGTTTAGCGAGACTTGCAAAGTGACCCTAGTGAAAATGTTCAACTTGGAATCCAACTGCTGGTGTTACATTGAGCACAGATTTTCTGGTGCGCTGTTGAACATTTGCGTTCCTTTCAAAACCTAACAGGTGCCTAGAACAGCGAGATGTGTTTGCATTCTTGCGTAATATCGCTTACGAACCATAAAGATGGTAAATGAAGTTGCCCTGTTGCAGATGTAGTAAAATGTTCCGTCTTTATTTCTCGTTACGAAACAGTGAAACGGTTCTCCGTAACTACTTTGTGTTGTAAACTGAACCTCGCTTTTGTCTTGGCATTTAATTCTTGAGGATTCGCTAAAAAACGCACGGATAAAAGTTTTTCGTTTTTCTTTTTTTTTTGAGGGCAGAGAGGGGGGATCCTGCCAGCGTTCCAAGGGCAGCGAAAAGAGAACGCATGTAACGCGAAAAGCCAAACGTTGGTAGTCAGCATTACTAGCAATTGGAAACACGCTAGGCGTCGTGTTCCGTAGCAGTGAAAAAGCAGTACTTCAACGCGTAGGCGCTGATTAACCCCCCTTTTGGCCCGAGATTGTCTAGAAATTGTGGCTCGCCTTTTTTTTCAAAATTAGGTAAACTAGAGTAGTGTGTGAAAAAAAAATCCAGCGAGTCACGGCTCACACACTTCAGAGATATTTGGGCAGCAACGTGCATTATAGTACGGCATTTTTCCTCCTTCTATAAAGTGAAGTCCACCTTAAGAGGTTAAAACGTGACCATAATAGGCATTTGATTATGCTGAGCGAAACACATTTCTGGACAAGGGGATTCATGTCGGGATTTGAAAATGAAAATGACACACGAAATGCTAATGGACAGGCGCAAACTCACAACTGCTTAATTTTACCGACACATTCCCCCGAAATACTCACACAAATCCCCCCGAAGAGAAACGTATTGTAAATATACGTAATATTACCAACACAGTATAAGCAACGACTGTCCAAAAATGGTATTTATTTTCGAAAATGTACCGGAAAAATTCAATCACGCCGGTGCTTGCGGGTGCAAAGTACGTCCCCGGTAATTTATGGGTGATAGTGCACGGGTCGTGTGCATTGTAATTGTTCTTGTTCGGGTTTTCTTTCTATAAGGACACAGCACAATTTTACAAGTTTTTAGCAGATGCACGGGTACGTACAGGTCTTGTCGCTTCTTACTCGTTTCGTCTATTAAACTTATATCCTTTAAGTAACCACCACTCCACCTTCAAGTAGCACCCTTTGACGTTCCCGAAACGGCAGTCGACTGCACTCACCAATAAGAAAAGTGCAATGTGTCGAAGCAATGTTAACTTATAACACATTTCACGCATATAACACGTTTCACCACGGCGAAGATGTTTCGTGGAAATAAACCAGCCCATTAACCCTCAACGCCCGCTGATTATTGCATTTCTAGGGGAAATGCGGAAGCAGAGGTAACTATGTCACTGCTTACTGCCAAACAAGTACACATATTGGTTGTTTTGTCGTGTGCAGCGCGCGTCTTGAGCCTCACGCAACGTGAACGAGCAGACGACGCGAGAGCGCCATCCACACTAGGAGCGGTTCGTCCTTCGTCCCACGGCCGCCAGCGACCGACTGTGTTTGATCTCGGGGCTCTTTGAGTGGCGCCCCCTGGCTCTGACGTCGGCTTACGGATTTGCGCTGCTGTCGTCTGCTACACTCCGCTTGTGAGGGGCAACAGTGCCTGGACTAGAAATCGCCCGCTAGGTTGCTGTAGTGCGTTAAAAGGCGTTTTTCTAGCGACTCAGTTATTTTGCCAGCTTCTGACGCATCGGAATAATTTGAAGCT
This sequence comes from Haemaphysalis longicornis, assembly GCF_048455015.1. Taxonomy (NCBI): domain Eukaryota; kingdom Metazoa; phylum Arthropoda; class Arachnida; order Ixodida; family Ixodidae; genus Haemaphysalis; species Haemaphysalis longicornis. The sequence goes on from NW_027526212.1 coordinate 135,581, forward strand.
GTATCCCCCACATGTTTGCAACACACGAAGAGATAGAGAACAACTTCCTTCAGAGTATTGGTCAGAAGATCGTGTGTAACTCGTCCTTTCTTGCTTATTCGCGAGGATCAGCGATCAGAGCTTCTCGATAAGTATTCAAAATGCGTAGGCTTCCCTGCAGTATTTTTGAGATGCTCCTATGAAGACTCAACAGTCTAATACTACGTACCAAGCAGCGGCCTCTACACGCTCATCGCACAGCAGGAAATAAAGCGGCTTTCTTCTGTTTCTTTTGTTGTTGTCTTGTATCGGAGTAATGTTTCTTGCTTTTTTTTCTGCCCAACGCATTAATTTTTCTGCGCCGTTACCGACTTCTTATTAGGAGGTTTCGGGATGTTTGGGAGCCTCACAAAGGTCGTGTGGATATTTTCTTCATTTTGTATGGCATACATTCCCTTCTTCACAAATTGGCTTTCATTACGGCTGCGTGCAAAAAGGTGCATATCCGCAGCGTGCTTTGTTTATTCACATGCAAATACAATGAGAAGGTTTGTGCTACGCCACCGCGATCACGCCCTAAACAACGTGGTCCACAGTACTCGAAAGCGGCTTTTGTGCTGCGAATTTCTATCGTAATTATATCGTTATCATAACGAACTGACTCTCAATTCGAACAATGATGACATGATTACGGTGTTGAAGGCATGATATACTCGCTAACTAACGTAATAAATAATATACCTGCATATATAACAAGACTCGAAACCGAAGAAGAATTCCAAGTAGCTCTTTATTGCTTTTCAACCCCTCCAGGCGCGAACAACAAATCCTATTCTACTCGGGATGGCGTTGTATGATTTGAAGAAATTACTTTTACTCTCTTGTCCTGGACTGAGGACCCGGCCCACTAACAAGATAGATTTAATTGTTAAACAAAGTTTTCCCCTCCTCCTCTTCCTCCTTTTCCTTCTCTTGAGTGCAGTTTTCCTATAACGCATATCCGAATATCGGGAAGATTTGGCTGTGCAAAATGTTCCGAAATATCGCTCCAGGTCTTAACAAACATATATATGTTACTATAAATTTAACGAAGATGTGACTCGTTTTGCTCAATAAACCTCCACACTGGTTAGATGCCTGGTATAGAATCAGCACGCGCGTATATACACACTGGGTTATTTGGAACTCAACCTACAGTTCTTGCAGTCTATAGTGCATGTCGGCAAACTTTCATGCCTTGACAACGTAAAGTGATGTAACAAAACGCGTTCGAGCGTTCGGCAAGGTTGCAAAAACTGTTTTACTTTACATATGATTACCAGGAATCGTGATGCTTTCTGCCAAAGCCGACAGCCCTGAAGGCCTACAATTTGTTTTGGTCTGCCATTTTCGCTGTTGTCGGTTATTAGCAGCTGACTGTTCCTTTTGTTCGAATGCTTACATGAGAAGCTGACGCCTAGCTCCGACTCTTCGCGCTCCGCACAGAACCGGCTTCGCAAGGAATGGGGTGGCGCCGGCAATGTTTCTCCCGTAGCGGTATCCAGAACTATACTTTAATTGAAACCATGAGCTAGTGTATGCTATTTTAAGCCTATTATTATGATAAAAAGTTACTCACACGCCAATTCTGGCGCGGACAAGCATCTGACGTTGACCGGGCGCAAAGAAACAGCAGGGAGAGCGATCCTGAGTCAAGCAGACGACAAATGCGAGAATCCCTAAGCTGACGTCACGGAGGCGCGCTTCGCAGCGCCACCTCTGTTCGCGCTCACCGCCAATAGGCACCGGTCACTGTTCAGAGGGCGCGACGAATCAGCACACCCAGCGCCGGTGAGAGCCGGACGGCAGCCGCGCGTTCGTATTTTCGATACCTCTCGGTTGTTGTTTTTTTTTTCAATTGTGCAATTGTTTTTGAAAGCTGTCTCGTGCTTGAAAACTGCTCCGGCGAATAGTTTCCCTATGTCTCAAGTGCTTCTGTGTGGTTTCCAGACAAATCCGGGGCTAAAGTACTAGTTTTCGCCTCCCCTGCGCGAGATGGGACAGAAATTGTACGTTGCAGGGCGCGCGTACGCCGTGAAAGAAATTGACGAGACAGACATCGTTGGGAAGTGCCCATTCCAGCCAGGGAAAAGCGCTTCTCTCCAGGTCAGTACCAATTGTTTTGTGTAGCACGGCCTAATAAAATGACTCCAGTGTATACAACGGCGCTGCACGAAAGCGGCGTATCTGTGTTGTTTTCTCTGTTCGCGCGCCATCACACTACAGTTCCTTTTTCTCTGGCCTTTCTTCAACTCGGTTGGTGTTGTCACTGACTAACAGCGCATTCTGAACGTTATTAGCTGGTGGCAAGGTAACCAAAACTCTGTTCCGCACAGTGTGAAATCTGCTGCTACAGCGGCTCGAGCTGTGGGTTGTTTACGAAGATCACGTTTAGTTTCGGCTTCTTTCTTGTGAGTAATGTTAGAGTCGTTTTAGCGGCTAATTGTGATACAATTTGTTCAGGCCGTTCAGAATTCTTTATAGAAGTATTTTTTCAACCCCCCTTTGGTTAAAAAAATATTAACCTCAACTCTCAGAGTACGCAAAACGCATTGAAAGAGTCAAATAACGCGTGTGAATGCCATCTTGCTTTTGATATCTCGCCATGGTCTCGTTCGAAATTGCCGCACTATGTACACTTCTGGGAACGAAGTAGGGCACTAGGCGTAATCAGACTTTACATTGCTTCTGGCACCACCCGCCAAGTGCTGTGAACATACTCTTGTGCCGTCTTTTGGCGTCCATTCGGTCCCGTGAATGTCGCTGATAAAAAGGTTACTGCTGATAAAACAGTAGTGGCAGAAACGTTATTACCTTGTGTTATGCAAAAACTACAGCGTGAGATTCAAAAATATCGCAGTTTGCGATGTGCATGAAACACTGAAAGCAAACGTTTTATTTTTACAGTACTTCGCGTCTGCGCTGCACATACACGGTAATCGTACTCACAATTTTACTCCTTCCACTGACAAAAAATGCCATGGCTTTCTTACTTGCTTAACTATTAGTGCAGCAGAAATCTATTTCTTGTGACGCTCCTTCTTCCACGGCTGCAGGGAAACCTGTACAAAATTACGCCAGGCTGTTCTTCGCAATTGATGCAGTTCTTGACGCAGGAGAAGCGGCGCTGCCAAAATTAGTTCCTGCAGCATTTTGATGCTTTTCGGAGACTTCAACTGACCATTATAACCATGTTTCTTTAAAAACGTCCGCCACACAGCGTCGAACCACACTCAGCGCGCGTGTTTTCACGTGCGCTGAACGGCCGGTCACGAAATCCACCGGCCCAAAGTTGCTAAGCAGCGGCGAGAGGCGGCGCTGCAGTGGCGGGCAAACTTCAGTGTCCGGTAAATATTGCGAGGGCAAAGTTCACTCTCCCCGTCTTCTCCGCACGCCATGGAGTTAAGAATTCCGCAAGCGAAATTTAAACGAAGGAGAAAAAAAATCAAAAAGGAGTTTGCAATTGATACTCCAGATTGAGTATCTGTCCCCAAGGCGCAGTTTTTATCTATTCGCGGGACGTTTGAAATCATCGAAACGACGTGTCCGAATGCCTATGGAGCCGTAAGGAAAGAGCTAACTCCTCGCGTAGAGCGTGGCAAGCGTGTTTTGCGTTCTGTACGCTTCAATAGTCGGTTGGTCGTCTTTAGCAGCAGCAGTGGCTACCCGTCAGTCCTTTTGTCGCCCACCAGTATTGGCATTTCGTCGCCGAAATTTCCATTCCTTGCTTCTTCGCCGTGCAGTGGGCGCACACTCCACTGAGCAACACGAGTGCTGGATGGAGTCTCGCGACGGACGGAGGGATGCTTCGCGAGAGGAAGAGGGGACACACGCAGTAAGCCCTTATACGCCTGATTTCAAAAGAATACTGCGTTAGCGTGCGGACAGATAATTTCTCTGAGCTTTCGAAGTAGATCTTGAGACGGTCGCTGTGCACACATGATGCGGAGACGCCCGTGCATAAAAAGTAATGCAGCACACGTTAGTAGCTGAAACAGAGCTGTTCTGAGGTGCCAACGAAAACTTCAAATGACCACTGCTCCGCAAGAAAGCTCATCAAAATCCCATATTAAAGTATTTTTACGGCTCTCACACTGTCCCTGCTAGAAGGACATTGGCACTGTCGTGTAAAATGCCGGGTACCGAAGCGCATTGGAAATGTTGACTGGTTTAAAGGGCAGTACTCAAGCTTTCCGACATACGAGAGGCTTGATTGTATGCCCAAATATGCCGCACGCACTATTGTGTACTAGAATTTTCTGTACTTACATAACATTTCTGTAATAAACTGTTTCCATGGAAACGCACGCTTCGGCTGTACCTATGTATTCACTCAACATTCATCGCTTCTCGCAAAGACGTCGCTTAAATCAAATTGTCTGCCGCTTTTCTTGATTTATTGACTTTTGAATGTCACAGCTTTTAATAGCATCTTTTCAAGACCAAGATTGGATTCATTATAAGCACTGCCGACAGCGTGATTCCCAATGTAGAAACATACGAAAATATTTCCAATGAAATTTGCCTCTATTTTAGCGTGTACGGCTTATTTTATGTTCGCAAAAATAAACACAAAATAGTTTTTTTTATAATTTGACAAATGTTTCAAAATTAAATACAATGTCAGCAAGCCAACTCCAGGAGAGAGACTCCGCAGCAGCACTAATATTACAATAATTAAAATAAACATTTGTGATGTTTTTTTTTCAAGATCAAGAAACAGATTATAAAGCCCCCATTGAAATCAATTTTTCCACAACTTTTCAGGAAATTCAAATGCTGCAACTCTTCATATGGTGAAACTGCTGATTTTCTAGCGACAGTACAGCCAGAGCTGTAGGAAATGATGTCACGCATTTTCTTCACTTTCCTACCATCAGCCCTTCTAGTTGTGTCTGGCGAAGTTAACAGTCAGACTAGCACGCATTCCCAAAGCCTCCAGACTAGGACAGGTGAAATTAGGTTCAACGTAGATCGGTTCAACAGCACAACGGATGGCTATCATGTAAGTAACAACGTTTTGCAAACAGCATGCGCGTGTTATTTTTCCGTTGTGTGGAGGAACAGTGGAAAAATAATATCTGCTCCGTCCATGCAAGTTTTAAAGTTATAAAACGGGGTGGTCGAAATCACCAACTTAAGTATGGCATGCTCGTTTCCTGTGATGCCATTTCATTAGGGCGTCAGTTATGGGGTGCAGTATCATGTATTTTTTGTGGGGTGTCTTAGTTGTAAGTTTCTCTTGAATTGTTGAGCAGGTATATCAAAACCCCTCTCAAAAGTGTATCTGTATTACCAGCGCCTGTCCGAAATCTTCTGGCTTGCCTATTGACTCTGTTCGTAAAAATAAATAGTTGGTTTATATCTTATCAACCTTTATCATAGAGGGTAGTTTTAAAAGAGCTTTCAAAGCGCTTACATGTGATGTGTATCCATTTGCATGCCTTTCGGCCGACTTTTAGTGAGGCAAAAAAAAACAATGTGTTAACAAAGTTTTACGTGGATATACCCCTAAATGCTTATATACTTAAACTACTTGTAATTTCGTTAAATTTTAAAAACCTTGTTGAATTTTAAAAACGCGCTTTATTGCATGGTACATGAAATAGCCCACAATATTACATACGGAAAAAGAAATCATAAGGTCCACACAAGAGCTCATTATGAGAGCTCAATGTACTTCATGTAAAAAATGAACTATATGATGCCCTGTTCAAAATTTCTTTTATGGACCTTTCTAAGTTGGCAACATGCAACTACGCTGCTTCCTTCAAACTGCACAAGCGTTTCTGCCTCTACTGCTAGCCCAATGTGGAAAGGAAACCGCGTCGTTATGCGTCACCTGTAACCTAAATAGACGACACGCGAAGTATAAACTGAACTGCCCAAGCCCAGAACTCTTCATAGAGATTTGGTACTTGAGAAAGTTTCAGTTCATGCCATGAAATGGTTGTTTTTTGTTGCGTTCCTTTTTTGTTTTTGGTCATGTGTTTTAAAATTGCTGTGTATTTTCTCTTCTGAATCAGTCTATTTTGTAGAGACAGCACAGCCGCCCCCCCCTCCCCCCCCCCCCACACACACATCCCTCCCTGCCTTATGCGAGTGGAAATTCCACACTAATGGAGCTGCAAGAAGTTTTATTAGTGTTGTTATTTTTATTACGCATAAAGTTCTTTTTGTTCTCTTTACTATATTTTTCCCTACTGTGATATACAGAATTCTCTGCAAAAGACGCTTGCAGAATTGGTGGCACATAAGGAAACCTACAGTTACGGTAGACGGTATTTCAACAGTATATTTATTGTAAGTTTAAAGCTTTAATAATCAGACATCAGGTGAGACAAGGTGATATTGCGCGTGCTGCCATCGTCCTTCGCTACGAGTGTTTTGTAACCGAAAGCCGTGAATTGCTTTTTCTTCGCAACCAATTCTAGTTCTTTCCTTGAACTCATTCGTTATGTAGTTGTTCCTCTAATTACTGTTTTCTTTGTTGGGCAACTTCGTATCAGTATAACATGCGGCATTAAATTTTGTATGTGGCGTGCATTTCTAACGCGATACCTATTTGGGGGGAAAAAATGTACCCAGACCTCTTAGTCACTCAACAATCAATAATATTTGCCACAGCGTAGTATCGCAAGTGCTGGCTGGAAGACTAATTTTGAATGCTTGCTCTATATAAATTTTTGCGTTTGTAGTTGAAAGTCTGCTGCGAGTGGGAAAAATTAAAACTACAGACAGGGAAAACTATGGTATTTTTTGGTACTATAACTATAGGCGTTAGATTTGACCGAGAAGTATTCAACACTTGAGGGCTATATATTCTTAAATCTACATTAAAAATGCAACCAAATGAATTACGGCCACGAATATATAGCACGGCTGTGGGTACAGTATGTCTGTGTAGAACCAAAATACTGCTGTGAGGCATGTCCCGCAACGAATGTGTTTTCGACATTGCACTCTCTTTGCTAAGGATGTCATACCTGAACCCCACGTACAATATCGAGAAGTTCATTTAAGATTCACAGAAACAGAGCATTGTACTTGTAGGGCTAACAGGAATAAACACTGCTTAATATTGTATTTAATAGGAAAATAATCAGCCGCCTTCTTTGTTTACTCACTCTTGAAGGTGGCAGGGACAGCTGGCATCTTCACATCCCCAATGAAGGTGTACCCCTACTACGAAGCAGAGTACACCATAAGCACACTGTTGTGATTTCGCTTATTCCAAGCTAGCGGTTTGCACAGGCTCGGGCTTACCTGAAAGCCCGAACACGGCCCGGCCTGTCCCGCGGGCCGGGCTCGGGTCACCCGACTTACTTTTCACCCGGGCCCGGGCCGGACTCGGGCCGAAACGTAAATGCTTCGGACGGGCCGGGCTGTGCTGATGGCCCGGGCTGGCCCGGCACACTGAAGCAATACTTAGGTTTTCTATGACATCACAGAAACTACAAGTTGCTGACGCGGTAAAAGCACACATAAGGTTTCTTTTTACATTCCACGGGACGTATCGTTAGGCCCTGAGGCACATGTGGGCGTATGGCAAGCCGGTAAGTGTAAGAGATTTGCAACTGTATGTCTTGAGATGAACTGAGCAACACATGCGGCTCAGTCACACATCGCCTAGGGAAGTACAACGAATGACAATACAACGTGACTAGTGTCCACCTCTAAGTTCGGGCGAAAAAAAATTGTCAAGATAGAACACTTCGAGCTGCAAACACCGCTAGAGAAACCTGCGTCTCCATCTGTTTTCTGTAGCAGTGCCTTATTCAGAGTTGCGTTTTCTTCCCTGAGCCAACAAAAGTGAAGCTGCAAAGACTGGGGTGACAATTCAACTTTAGCTTTCCTCTTTGGTTCGGCGGGAAAACATCGTGGCTAGCGTAGCTGGTGGTTAGAGGTGGCCTGTGCCCTCGGGCGTCGTGGCCGGCAGATGAAGAAAGGAAAAGGGCCACAAGGGAGTAGGGTGGTTTAAATGCGCCAACAGCCGCATAAACAGTAACACTTATTATGGTTGAAACTTTATAGATAAGCGATATGAGTTGGTATAGAACGTAGTGAAGCGGCACCAATATAATGTGCATGAATGCACGTGTGTACTTTGTGTCTCGATAAAAAGAAGGGACGGAGTCCGACAGCCCTATATACTCTCGAGAAAAGGAAACGTATACGGACGAAACAACAAAGCAAGTACACACCCTGTTTAAACAAACATAAACCGGCTGGTCCCCTGGCATACAGGTTCCATTTCTGGATAGCAATCGCAAGAATAAGGTTCACATGCACCATGTGCCATTCTATTTTAATTGCTTATTTTAATTCATGTATGGCACATTATGAAATTCTACACAAAATGCCGGGTGGTTTTGTTCCTTTTAGGTTAGTTCCAACTCCTTTTTTTACTTTTCAGTGGTTTGGGCCATTTCGGTTTCGGCTACTTTTCTTGACTATTTTTCAATATTACCATGAATTTATCCGTTAAGGGGGGGGGGGGGGGGTGTTTTGGTTCATCTTTTTTTAGGTTGGGCGGTTCGGTCACCTTTATGTCGGTTTCAATGCTTTCCTCTGTAGCTGAGCCAAGGCCAGCTGCGGTAGGGAGATGTGCATGATTGTTATGTTTAATTGCGGTTGTTTTGCCCGTTTAATGTTGGTTTTGCCTGTTATCATTTCCCTTACGATTCATTGTACCGCCTTTCGGTAGGTTTCGCTTCCAAACGTGCCCCAATCAGGCGCGGGCCCTAGGGTATTTGGGTTGGAAACACGCAGCCGGGCTGGGCCGGGCCGGGGCCATAAGGTTAAGGTCTCGGGCCGGCCCGGGGCGGCAGGTCGGCCTTCTTCGTCGGGTCGGGCCGGGCATACTGCGATAAGCACCGGGCCCGGGCTGGGCTCGGGCCCAAATTTTCGGCCTGTGCACAGCTGTAGTACTGCTACCACGAAGCAGAGTGCACTATAAGCCCACTGTTGTGATTTTGCACCTCGGTGTGGTTGCTCCAACAAATTCCAAGCTCACAAGGATACGCCCCATTCCCTAGCTGCTGCTTCGAATAACGCCGTATATTGCTTTCCACACCTGTCTCCATGTTAAGCGTTTCTGAAAATTTTGTAACCTGTTTGTAGGCGTGGATAAACCTCCCATAAAGTAGGAGATAAAGTTTTGATGTAGATGAACCTGGATGTATAGTAGGCGTGCAAAGCAGCGAGCCCATCTGTACCAAGGCTAAGATTGCTTGGGCCAAGACCAACTGGTCCATGTGTGTAGGGAAGAAAACGATACTGCCTAAAGGTGCCTATTGCATTGCGTCCGAATATACTCGCATTCTTATAATAGCTCGTGGGCAAGTCATTAAAATCGGTATGTTTATTTGGATTGATGCGCTTCGTTTTTATACATTTCTAAAAAGTCCCCTTTGGCGCCAAACGTGGAGTAAATAGAAGTAAACGGCTACTTTTTGCTTTTGAAGAAAAAAAAACGCCTGGAACTTATTATCCTTCAAAACCACATGGCAAATGGATAGCACTACTAGAATCTACACGTTGTGTCTTCCCCTCGACGAATAAGGCCAATTAGGGTGGCATAGAGAAAAAAAAAATGGCGCAGCTCGCACTACTGGTGTAAGTCTGGAGAAACAGCAGTGCTGGCCGCCCCTCTTCCTCTGTCGGAGACCCGGCTGTTGCATCATCATCATCAGCAGCAGCCCACTAGGTTCACTGCAGGTCGAATTAGTCTGCCATTGACCTCCACCCGCTCCTGTCCCGCGCCTCTCGGTTCCACTGTTTCCCTCGAGATTTCCTGATTTGGTCCCTCCATCGAGTAATGGGCCTTCCTGTTTCTTTACAAACGTCTCTCGATTGTATTCTCTGTCACCCTTGTAGTCCACCGATTGTCATTTCCTCTAATTACGAGGCCAGCCGAAGTCCATTTATTTTCCTTTACGTAAACTATGATATTTTCTACTCTAGTTTGTCTTCTGATCCACGCAGCTAGTTCCCTGCCTCTAAGTATTATTCACACCATTATTCGTTCCATGGCCCCTCGAGGCGACCTAAGTTTGCTGTCAAGGTTTTAGTAAGGCGACAAGTTTTCACTTCTTATGTCACTACCTGACATTAATCTCTGAACTTGCCGCTGAAACTTCTCCATCACTGGCAGGCCCGGAACGTTTGGTTGGCAGATTTTCACATCTCTCGCAAAGTGGGCCGCGTTCGCACACACTTGAACCCGCGGCCAAGCCCAAAGCCAATGCGCACGCTACAATCCCATAGGAACAGGTGTGCAGCCGAAACGCTATGATAGCTCAATGCGATAGACGCCCATTTCATAACGCGAGAAACCCAGTTTCGGTTCTGGCCATGGGAAGCGTTTTTTTTCTTCCAATTGGCTACACGGGTTATTGTTTCCTAACGCTGCTAACCCATACCCCTCGAGCCATTGGGGTCACCTAGTGGTTAGGTTACCGGTTTCACGGCGTAAACGTCCCGGCTCGGGACGCGTATAGGCGTTTCCTAGTCAGCACAGCCAACCGATGCATGACCCCATCTAGGGGCATGTTTGAAGCTATGTCCACGTGCTTGTGGCTCTTAATTTAATCGATGAGAACCGCTTGGTCTCGTAGTGTAGTACAGAACAAACCTGTTTCGGAAAGTGCGAGATGGTGGCTTGGGGCTGGCGCACCTGTATAAACCGGGTTTTGTTTTGGCGAGATGTTCGTGACCCGTTCTTGCAGAGTGTCATGCAAGTACGGCTGGCGCGTGCTATGCCGGAAAAATTCCCCGCATTTCCCCGAGGGGGAGAATGTGAAAGTGCGAATGCACGAGTTGAATTTGCGCGGTTCGGTAATGTTCGCGAAAGAGAGATCACACACACACACACAACTACAAAGAAAGAAAGATGCATTTATTCACAGACACCTATTTGTGTTGTCGTTGTACTTGATTGCTAGAGCGGATCTCAGATTTGAAATTTCGTGTCAGTACTCCTTTAAGCAGCTGCATTAGCCCTTCTCACGCCCGATTCCTGGCCAATCCCCCACGTGGGTATGTGCCATGTCAGCGGCCAGGCAGCGCGCGCCCATCTCCCCCCGTTGCAAAGGAAGACGAGGAGATTCCTGGCCAATCTCCCACGTGGGTATGTGCCATGTCAGCGGCCAGGCTGCGCGCGCCCATCTCCACGTGCGCGGACATCGCCGGTGGACGCAGGTTCAGGGTTGCTTAAGAAGTGCATTGCACTTAATATGTTGTATCACCATGGTGCATTGCGGGTGGCGTGTATGGGTATTTTAAGGAAATAGTTATGACGGCCCGTTTTCTATTCGCACGTTTTTCTGGCTAGTACCTGTCCTCTGTGACACGCAAAAAACTGTATAAGGACATTTGCGATGTTGTTTTCCCCGTCCCTATGCATAGATATAATTACGGTGCTGAGCCAGGCCAAAATTTGCTAAAGCGCGTCAAAAGAATGGAGGTTCACCCTGGTGTGAAAACTTTTCTTCTTCTTAATTACACACAGGCACCTTGTCCATAGAGAAATAAAAAATTAGAAGAGTGGACACACGGGCTTATCGCGGCCGAGTGGCTTGACTTGCGCACCGTCCGGCAGTCGGCGCAAGTGGTAAAAAAACTATATATTTAAAATTAAGCTAACACACAATATTATACTTTTAAAATTTTGTTACACATTAGACTACACATTTTTATTTGTGTAATAAGTTGAATGGCTGTGAATGTAAATTCTTGTGGCTTCTTTGCGCCAAGCCTGGCCAAGCCGCAAGGTCAAGCCGCCATTTGGCTCTTTCGACAGCGTTTGCACGTGCGTTTCTGCAGCCTCGAGCTAACCTCTGTTGTTGAGAAGGAAACGCCTAGCGCTTTCTTTGCGACATCGGTTTTGCATCCTGAATGAAAGGTGAGACTTCCTTTTTTAAAGTGCTGGTGTGGCGTATCATATTTACGTTTCCTTGTACTGCAAACGCTGCGAGCACTGCGTAACCTCAGGGAATCAAGTATGCGGCGTCTTTAAGATAAGCGCTTTGGAAACGCCCCGGAAAGGCGTAAGACACCATTGTTTAGCCGGACGTAATGGTATTTTGGGCTGGTTGTGCCGTTTTATCTAGCGCTGAGGGATGCCAGCGGTACGCGCCCGTCGTCGCACGTAGCGTTTACGTGCCGCAAACGACGGCGGTGAGTTGCGGAAGTGGCCGGCTGGCCGGCGGTCCGTAGGCGAAGCAGGCGTTGTGCGCTGTCGCTCCACTGAATTACGTGAGCCGCAGGCTGCGTTGTATTATTATAGCTAGCCATTGCTAGCTTGGCCAACTGTTACTGCTATTATGTATTATGGCCGTGATGCACTGCACAGCCGTCCGGGCTAACGTACACGGTGAAGTAGCCGTATCTGCATTAATTTGGCTTATCTGGGCATAACCAGCAGCCGTAAACACGTCGTAAGTTTTACACATGGGTGCATACCAAGCTGCCTGCGTACAAAACGAACCCGTTCATATTGAAAAGTTTAACTGCGCGAAAGACGAATACAAGACGTTTGTGTCCTTTATTGTATTTGTCTTTCGCGCAGTTAAACTTTTGAATATGAACCCCTTCCAACTCGCCCAGCTGTCTCTCATTCTAAAGCGAACCCGCTCGACGACGCCGATAACGCGCGCTCGTCGCTTCGCTTTGGCGCGCCAGGTACGGTAAAAACGCGTCTTTCGTCGCCAGATAACAGCTTTGCTCGAGGCGGGGTGAGTGCGCAGTGCATTGAAACCTTCAAATTTGGTCTTCTTTCTACATCGTATATCAATTCCCGTATCGCAGGTATTGCATAGAACTGTTCCACACCTGCCGTTTTTTCAAGCGTTTGCTCTCTTTTCTCTGGTCATATTTTGGCTAGTTTCATTAAACACGTATTGCGCAGATTGCACCTATTCAGTCGGAACTGTGTGTTTTCTTGTCATATCTTTTTAAGGCATGGCCTTCGGCGGTCAGTAGTACTCAGTACGACGCTCACTGCTGCTTGCCATGGTGCCCACACAGCGCCCAAATATATTTTCACCAGGTGCCCGTTCTCGGGATGCGTTTCTTTCGCGAGCCCGTGGGGCAACAGGTTTGTTTAACGTTCAGCTCGCTCTCGCTCTTCGTCCTGATTTTACAAAAAACGACAAAGGGATTCAGGCTATGTGAGCAGCGTTATCAATTTTGTTAACCCAAACAATAGCTGAATTGCATTAAGAATGTGCCTAACCAGTGTTGCGAAATTACAAAGACCCATATTTTTAGTGTTGCTAATAGCTTGACCGCATGATTGCTGAATAGAATAAGAGAACGTGTGTTTTAAATAGGTGGCATGCACTGGAGGCAATGCTTGAATACTAGTTGCAGTGAAATTTACAGTCTATTCGCAGATCATCTGTCATTGCAAGCAGTTTGTGTACTATATCACCTATCACCTGTGCAGGTCTACAGGTGCCCTCAAGACAGAGCCAACCAGCCAGCTGCATTCGTCATACCAAACATGGTGCAAGCACTTCATGGATCGTGCCCTCAAAGGACTCACAAAAGTGGCCGTGCCAACCGTTCTCCCAGAGTTATTCAGTTGTGTTGATGACTGCCTGCAATGCTTCTTGCTGCCTTATTGATGCTTCTGATGGATACCGCAACTGTATTCCATCTATTGAACCTTGCCATTAGCACCTAAAATGTAACGCAAGTCTCGGCACTCAATAAGGCGTGACCACTGAAAAGGCTATCGTTGACTCAAGGAACAAACTGTTTTTATCACTGACATGCCTCATCTCATTAAAACCACTAACAACAGCGTATACAGTACCTAAACTCCACTCGCAAATTATTGTTGCTGCTATTTGGAATATTGTGAAAACAGTACATCCACAAAAACCCTTTTACATTATGAAGACTGCCAGGGTAAGTGGTCATGCTAAATGTCGTTTGTCACCGTACGTGCTGCCTGTTGTCGGACTGGCCTAGATGAAGAGAACCATGTAGGGACCTACGTTGTCAAATGCTTATGGTACTCTGTAATGTGCCACCATTGTCTCATACACGAGAAGCATATACTGCTTCCCTGTTTCTTATATTAGACTGTTCGTATTGACAGCGGAAGGCATGAATTTGTGTGCCTTAACAGAGCCTGGAACCTGTCGGTTGACTACGTGCACGTACCTAAACTATCCCCGCCTGGCCCTTTGCCTTTACTGCGAAGGCGACGCTTTCGGAAGGTAACCCGGCTTCTTGGGAAAATGCACCCTTGCAAGGAACCAATAGGAAGTTGATTTTTTTTCTCTTAACCGTTTGCGTGTGCATCTCCACACAAATGTGATTTCTGTTCAATTACTGCTACTGATTTGAAGTTGCCCCGAGGCAATAGATCTCATTAAAGTTCATCAAATAAGCGAGGCCATCAAAGCCTAAGTTTTTAAGTGCGAATGCACTTCTTAAGCGAGCCTGAATCGTCCGCCGCCGTCGTCCGCATAGCAACAGCTGCGGGTGCGCGCGCTCCTCGTCTTCCTCCTCGTCTTCCCTAGCAACGGGGGGAGATGGGCGCGCGCTACTCTCCTCCTCCTCTCTCCGCTCAGTGACTGCGGGTGTTGGGCGCCTCCTCTCCACTTCGGGCGGGAGAGCTCTCGCTCGCGTAGCGGGCGCTCCGCATTCCGACGCGTGAGGGCGCTCGTGTAGCCCTCGCCGTAACGGCGGGCGCTACTCTCTTCCTCCTCTTTCCGCTCAGTGACTGCGGGTGTTGGGCGCCTCCTCTCCACTCCAAGATCACGATATCCACCGTAATCGCGCAATCAACAACCGTGCATTCGCACTTACACACTCCCCCCCTCGGGGAAGTGCGAGGGAATTTTTTTCCCTTCTTTCACATCCTAACTGGAGACTAAAAAAATTATCTGCGGAGATAGTGGTTGTAAACAGTTGCAAGTATCCCAGTGTCTAGATTATGCTATGCTTGATATTTTTGTATGACTGCAACAGCGCACAGAGTCTGAGGGTGTCGTAGGTACAAGCAGAGTCCTTCAATAAAGCATTGAAAGACTCTGATACGAGTAAACCTGTGGATGGCTGAGTTTCTGGGTTTTCTGCATTTTCAATTACCGTGGCGAAAAAATCCTTTGTGTGGTTGTGATACCTTTACTTGTGCATTTTTTTTCATTCCTGGAAACGCATTTTCCTCTCACTACTGTTTATTGTCTTTGTTGTGCATTACTCACTGTTTATTATTATATGTGTGTTGCAAAAAATGATGACAATTTGAACTTGTTTCGTTTAGTGCCATGCAATAAATATATCTTCATTTATGATGCGTCTCTTTTATGTGGCTCGGCAACATGTGAACACACGACAGAATTCTTAACCAAGTGTGAGTGGTACTGTAAATTGCAATTTCAAATTTTCAGTAAAAGGTTTTTTTTGTAAAAGCATAGGGCACTAAGCCTGAGAATGATATATTTAAATAAACACTAATTATTGCATGAAAGCGTCGGAATACCGTACCGATGCCGGTCGCCGTGAGCAGCGCTTTCCAGTCCTTCAAACTACCCGCCAAAATCGGTGTCCGCGAAACCGAAACCGAAAGTGAACGTACGAAAGTGAACGAAAGTATGGCTAGTAGTTTGGCTACCCGGCCGCTCGGTGCGCTACACTACAGTACAGTCATTCGGCCGCAGGGCTCTATGGGAGTGTCCACTCTTACCAGTATTTCTTTCTCTATGCCTTGTCTGCTGGAACCTGGATGCAGGATAGAGGGATATCTGTGCCATGGGGAACTCAGTGTTCAATTTGTAAACAACCAGAAACGATAGAGCACGTTTTTCTGCATTGTTGGGCTGCGGTATTTTTGTGGGATGTCCTCCAGAGGACCCTTCATATAGATTTCCCGCTGAGCCCCCATGGCATACGCTATCTAGCGGTGGAAAACGAGGAGGGGGCGCCGTTGCACCTCGTTATGTTGGTGGCCTTGCATAGCATATGGCGCTCGCGCATGGCCTGGCTCCACGGTGATGTGGACGCCCGCCCTACGCGGCAATGTTTTCGTGAGTCCATATCCCAGTACGTAGAAGTCCAGAAGCGCAAGGCATGCACTCCTGAGTGGCTGTCAAGAATAGAACCCTTGACTACGCTTACGGAATTTTAGAGACGTCAGCCTTCATAGGTTGGTGGCTTGTCGCTCGAGTTGCTCATGTGAATAAGTTTGTGTTGTGTTTGTGTGTTGTGTCGAAGACCAGCACTAAAAAAAAAGTCTCGTAGTGTAGTAGTTCCGCTCCGGCGAAGCGAATATCCTGACCCGGGTTCGAATCCCGTACGCGCTTTTTTTTTTAATTTTCAAGTGTTTGTCATATTTGAATATGAAATTTGTTATCACGCATACAATCTCTTTATGACACCTTTCGGCAATATAAATGGGACTTCGGGTATTTTCGCTGCCTTTTACTTAGTTTCAGCTACTGCTTCTTGTACTTGTTTGTCGATTTGCCCCTTTTAGGTCGGTTTCGGCTATTTCTGTTAAACGTTTTTCTACACCGTTGTTTTCAACCATTGCAGGTCTGTTCTGGCTGTTATTTATTTCATTACGGGTGGTTTCGTATGATTTGGGCACGTTTAGCTTTGATATAACCCCAATAAGCAATCTCAGGGGGCGGGTGGCTGTACTGACTAGGAAACGCATATACACGCTGCCGGGAACGCTATAACCACATATTGTTCGTCAGGCTTGGGGATTTTTTTCTACGCCGTAAGTATTTGTGTCGTCTCTAACATCTCGGCAGTTCAAAACCGGACGATACCGTTATTTTAGGAAAAACAATGTTTTCAAAAAGACATTACGAATAAAGCAACCACAGAACTCATCAGCATCTTACGTACTGGTAGGAAAAATAGTTGTTGCACGGACAAACCAAGATAGATTTCTTTGCACCTTAGGGGTAGTGACGATGTTCGTGTACTTTTAGCAGTTTACATTTGTTACCAAACGTATATTTTATCTTCATGTTCTTTTGAAAATATAAACACATAGGCACCATGGTGCATTTATGTAGGCAAGTGTGAGTGGTTGTAGTGACAAGCAGTCACTAGGTTGGCCCGAACAGCAAACTGCGTTTTTCTGTTTCAGCTTTTCAACAAGACAACATACTTTGAAATTTTAGGGAGAGTCAAATTCGTACACCAGCGTTTGTACCTACAGAAAAGGAATTACAATCCACAAAATATAACTTTTAACCATACAACATGCCTGACGGTGCTGACATGGGACTGGGATAACAGCACCCACGTCTTGACAGCAATGTTTTCTGTCAGTCCATGGGAACCGTAAGAATCTTATTTCTTACAATTTATTTGTGCATTTTTGATAAAAAGAAATTACACACCATTGAAAAATCTCGAAAAAAATTGTGGTTGATTGTCCCGTGATAAGAAGCAATAAAACACGAAAGTGGAATTTCAAAGTGAAAATGAAAGTGAAAGTGAAAGGGTTAAGTAAAAGTGAATTGAAAGTGAAAGCAAGATATGCGGTTTGGCGGCTGTCTTGTAAGAGTGCTTGGCGAGCCACGTCCTCCTGGCGGGTCGCCTTCGCAAATGTGCACGGGCGTCATTTCTGTGACGGTTATGACGTCAGTGAAATCTCGCTGTATCCCGGCATAAAATTTTTTCGTGTTCAAATATAAAACCCGAAATCGCACAACCCTACGTATAACGTACTTTTCAGTACTAAAGGTTGCTGCCCGCAAGAAGACCCTCTTTGCAGGGGTGCACCCTTTACAGGCTGCTTGCTTCGTTATGTCGGCGTCACTTCCCTTACGGATATGACGTAAGTCAAATCTTCGTGATTCTCGCAATAAACGCTTTTGTACTCCATTTTACTTGATGTCTAAGTAACAACATTATTAAAACAACGCCTTTCCTACCGAGAAGGACACAGTTACGGTTTTATAATGCTTGAAACGGGTAGACAAAGGCTGAATAATCGCAGTACGCGAGAGGTTTCCTCGCTGCCCTCCGACGTGTTTGTGTAGGTGTCTCTGAGTCTGCTAAAATATTAATTTTAGGTCGGTGCTCTGAGAAAAAAAGCAGAAATTTGGGAAGCTTGTCACAGGTTTGGCAAGAAAGTTTATCATGCCCAAAACAATTTGAATGCGTTATAAGAGAAATGTCGCACGCAACCAGATAACAATTACATTCATTGAGAGAAGCAGGTTGTAGTCCTTAAAATATTTCTCCTCTTTCCGTACAGAAGTTTAGTGGGCAACAAAGGTTGGGATGCCGAAGAAGCTATCAAGTCAAAACACAACTTGGGTTATTTTGAAGTACCTTTGTTAAGACAAAGCGTAGCGGGAACCGAGAAATGAAGCTCGTGGTGGAATAAAAAGATGGAGATGATTTCTTTGCGTGTCACCCACGTCGGGAGTTTGATGTTGAACTGCGCGGGGGGCGAGCCTCGCGTGGCGTGGAGCGAGCTCCGAGTGTGAGCTGTGGGCTCAGCCTGGGCGTCATAAGTACCTCTCTCGTCGTCTTCATGCTCCATAGAAATCTGGCAATGACAATTTCCGCACATGCCTGGCCGCGAGAAAAAATAGTAGGCGCCAAATTCAAAGTGCAAAGTCTCTGCATGAGTCTGGTTGTTGCATGTCAATCTTGCAGCTTTACCTCACCAGGGCGCATAAAGTCATTGGCGCTCATGTGTCTTTTCTACGGTAGTCTTGGTTTGGTATCTGAAACCCCGTTCGTGCCACTAGTATTCACGTATCTGAGCGACCTTGAGCCGAATAAAGCTCCTGGAAGCTCCAACCGCAGTGAAGTGATGGGGGCCAGACGGCACTTGTAGAATATCAGGCCACAATTCCTGGTATTCTCTGAGACAACGTATAGCCGTGCTTCATATGCCTGCGGGCTTGCACTGCAAAAGACGTGAACTTTCAGTATACGTAAATGCTTGTCTTCTCGGATCATCCATCTAAAACTGCAATTTCTTGAAAATGTGGTAGCTAGAGTACGCTCACAGTTCCATTTATTCCGTAGATCGTGAGGTTCGTCCCAGCTTATCTCTCCAGACGAAGTCTTTTGGATCAGCAGCCTTGCTGAGAGGGTGTACCGTCCAATAAAACCTAGTGGATCAAATATCATTGAAGTCGTTTTGATTGATTGATTGTAGGGTTAACGCGCCGACGCAACGCAGGCGATGAGGCGCGCCGTAGTGGAGGGCTCCGGATTAATTTTGACCACCTGGGGATCTTTAACGTGCGCCGAAATCTCGTACACACGGGCGTTTTTGCTTTTCGCCTCCATCAGAAAAGCGGCCACCGCGGCCGGGAATCGAACCCGCGACCTCGTGCGAAGTCATTTTGAGAAACAATCTCGTTTGCGTCACTGTTGCCTTTAGAAAAGCTAGAAGATTATACATCTGGAACCGAAACACCTCTCTTTAAGGGTCCCAAACCGTGCCTAGCACAATCACCATGAACTCTACGTTGCAGTATTACGCGACCGGCTGTCGCATTCTCTGACGGGACGTAAGGCCAAGTAAGCCATGCGGGCGCCATGAGCTTCGGACACCTCCTTTCCTCGTCAGTGCCAAATGAACCTGAGTGGGCGTATTTATAGGCAGTCGCAGCCGGTGGGAATTTTAATTACGGAAATTACAAGAACACCATCCCGGCCGCTCCAGTGGTTTTGCGGTGTTTCTCGCCATCGTCCCTCCATGTAAGTGAGAGACCAAGGACAACAACAAAAAGAGAGCGAGGAGAAAAGCGGCGCAGGAAGGATGGCGTAAGTGTGAGGAGGACCGTGAACTGCTGCGAGCGCCGCGCGAGGGGTACTACGCGGTGGCTACCCGCTACAAGATGGCGGCAAAGTATCGCTCGCCTTCACCCGCCGCGGTGGCTCAGTGGCTAAGGCGTTGCGCTGCTGAGCACGAGGTCGCGGGTTCGATTCCCGGCCGCGGCGGCCGCTTTTCTGATGGAGGCGAAAAGCAAAAACGCCCGTGTGTACGAGATTTCGGCGCACGTTAAAGATCCCCAGGTGGTCAAAATTAATCCGGAGCCCTCCACTACGGCGCGCCTCATCGCCTGCGTTGCGTCGGCGCGTTAAACCCCACAATAATTCAATCAATCAATCAATCGCTCGCCTTCGTGTTTTCGCTGATGATGCGATCACTTCCTGAGATAAAGCAATTCGTCTGCCTCTGCAGCTAAACGAGCTGCCTGAGCAGAAGGATCAGAGTCGCCAACGCCAGAACACAGAGGTGCACGCCACCGAAGCAGCAGCAGAATACA
Organism: Haemaphysalis longicornis; assembly: GCF_048455015.1. Taxonomy (NCBI): domain Eukaryota; kingdom Metazoa; phylum Arthropoda; class Arachnida; order Ixodida; family Ixodidae; genus Haemaphysalis; species Haemaphysalis longicornis. The sequence goes on from NW_027526212.1 coordinate 155,878, forward strand.
CTGCAGTTCGCTCCGCCGACGCATTGAGTTACCGTCGCAGCCCATACATATATGTTGGCCTGAAATTCTTTGCCTCAACATATTTTGCAAATTCTAACAAATAAACAGCTACGCTCAAATTTTTCACAACGAAGTCTTGTAACCTTCAGCCAATCTTGGTATCTTTTATTTGCAATTTTCATAATTTCAATTACTTATTGGTGGCCTAAATAATTGTTTGCTATTTGTTATGTTAGCCTTACGTTAGGTTACTTCGCGTAATGTTACGTTAGAGAGAGGGAAGTAAAGCGAGGCGTCCAACAGAGTAGTGGTTATTGTGAGTTGGTACATGACGACGTTTTCCAGAGCAGCACAGGACGAGGAACAACCACACAAAGAAGAGAAAGAGTGCAGACATTTCCAACCTTGATGTCACAAAACCCCAACCATCATACTTATACCACACTTATCATACAAAACGCCCAATTTCAACCAACCAGGAAGCAGTCATCATATCGCTAATAACACAAATAAAACCACCTATAGTCACAAATGGTGAAAAGTACCGGAATAATACTGCGCAGACTGCATGCTCTACAGACAACGGCTGATAACGTAATTGAACTTGTTGTTGGGCTAGTTGGTTCATGTTTTCAAGTGGAAATTTAAGCGCCAAAAATTCGACAAAGACACAGAAAAACCAGACGGGACTAGCGCTCTAGTCTTGTCTATACGGGACTAGAGCGCTAGACCCGTCTGATCTTTCTGTATCTTTGTGCTCAAATTTCCACTTGAAGGCAAGGGTTGCCAGAGGCTGCTGAGGACAAGTAGAAGCGCATGCGCGAGAAAACCACAATTCGGCAGGAAAAAATCCTGGGTTTGACGGCAAAAAATGCATCTCTTTTGCCACCCAAGCTATAGCCGGTTTTGAAACATAAAAGTTAACCAAGTAAGCAATGGCTTTCGCTGCCAAACTTTATCGTTTGAAGGGGTGGCGGTGTTTGTCCAAACCTGAGGGGAGGGGAACTGCTACACGTTTTGTAGTATACAGTGTGAAAGCCCTGATTCTGATTTCGAATGTTATAGCTGTGATCGTTTAAACGTTCATCCAAGCATTTGCCTGGTTTCCCCTCGAAAAACTTGCCACATCGTAGTGGAATCTGATAACAACATGTCCTGTGCACTCAAATTTCTTTCTGTGCTTTTTCTTGACAGAGCGCTTCGCAGAGCTGTTGGACTTTGCCAATCAGCATAGCTTTGCTAGCTTCTCGGGATCAGAAAAGATTAAGGAAATCATCGTACTAGCGAACACTAAATAGAGACAAAGGTAAAAGAGGCGACGAAACACACGCTAGAACTTCAACTCAGTTTATGCAACAGAAACACGAAAAAAAGGCTATATGTACATGAAACGTGGAACGGGTAAAAAGTAGTGAACACAAACCAAATAAAATAAATTAGTATCGCACTCGCCGCACTTGCTCATATTGCGCGAACCATGCATTAGGTTTGTTTATTTGTGTTTTGCTTTTACCGCCCGGCGGCGCCGGTCTGTGTTATCTCTGTGCCAAGGGAAGCGCGTGTTTCATTCTTTCTTTCTGTGCCGCATGTGTTATCTGTTGTGATAGGGAGAGCATCCCGATCTAACGTGAACCGCCCGGAATAATCTTCTTGAATCTAGAATGTTCTCGATGCGAATCGACGGTTCGAGAACCACGCGCGCCGAAAGATAAAAAGCCGGCAGAGCAGACGCCGGGGCATTCGATTCTGCGAGTTTGCCGACGCACGTCACTTCGTTGACCGCTGTTTCGCCGCCTCTGTATTCTTTTGAGTTGTTAGGGGAGCACAAGTTCGCTCCAATAAACTTGTTTATTTTCCAAAAAAACTGCGTCGTCCCTGGCTTCGTGGCATCTGGTAGAGGTGCGGGGTAGCACCCTTCATGCCCACTACAACCTCTGAAAGCCGCCAAGCCAGTCCAACAAGAGCCAGCCTCCGCCGGCAAGATTTACCACCCGAGTTCGGTCTGCTACCGGAGAAAGCGAAGAAGAAAGACGTCGCAACCAGCACCATGGTCAACCAAGGCGATCGTCCCGTCGTTCTGCAGCAGCCACGGGATCCGCCATCCTTGATTGATTGATTGTGGGGTTTAACGCGCCGACGCAACGCAGGCGATGAGGCGCGCCGTAGTGGAGGGCTCCGGATTAATTTTGACCACCTGGGGATCTTTATCGTGCGCCGAAATCTCGCACACACGGGCGTTTTTGCTTTTCGCCTCCATCAGAAAAGCGGCCGCCCCGGCCGGGAATCGAACCCGCAACCTCGTGCTCAGCAGCGCAACGCCTTAGCCACTGAGCCACCGCGGCGGGTGCCCGCCATCATTCCGAAGAGCCCTCGCAGAAGACCCAGAAGAATGGTTGGGGAAACTGGAGCGCGTCCGGAAATTCAACAGGTGGGACGATGCAGAAACGTTCCGGCATGTTTTCGTTTACTTGGAAGATTCAGCTCGCACTTGGTTCGAGAACCACGAGAGCATCTTGACAAACTGGGCTCAGTTCAAAAGCGAGTTCCTGAAGACCTTTACTACACTGGTCAGAAAAGAACGCGCAGCGCTTTTGCAGGAAACTCGAACGCAGCACCCCAACGAAGGGGTCATAATCTTCGTCGAGGAGATGAAGCGACTTTTTCGTCATGCGGACCCAGAAATGACGGAAGAAAAGAAACTACGGTTTCTGATGCGAGGTGTGAAGCAAGAACTCTTCGCGTGCCTTGTTCGCAACCCCCAAGACCGTGTCCGAATTCGCATCTGAGGCCGCCGCGATGGAGAAGACGCTCGAAATCCGAACGAGGCAGTACGAACGCCCAATCAATTCACTGGTTTCGGAGACTATTGGTGCCGGCGCTATCAACTCCGACTCACTACGCGACACCATCCGTGCAGTGGTGAGGGAGGAGCTGCGGAAACGTTTCCCGACGACGACGCCACACCCTCAAGTCGCTTCCCTGACTGACGAGATCCGGGAAGAAGTACAGCAGGCTTTGGGAACTTCAATGCCGTCCGAAGCACCCCGCGAGCCAGAGGCTATGACCTACTCCGCGGCTGTTCGTCGACACCGCCCTGTTCCAACACGTCGTCAAGAGGCCCCGCCCTACCGCCGCCCACTGTCGCCCGCCCGATCCCCTGTAGTACGAAACCAGACGCCGAGAAAGACTGACGTATGGCGAACACCGGATAATCGTCCTCTGTGCTACCACTGCGGAGAGGCCGACCACGTCTACCGTCGCTGCCCATACAAGAGACTCGGACTTCGGGGTTTCTCCGTCGACGCACCACACCCCCCACCCGGCCAGCGCCCATCTGACAATGAGGAATACCTGTCCAACACCAGCCGTGGACCAGCCCGTTTCAACCGTTCGCCGTCGCCCTACCCGTACCAGTCGCCGGACCGCCGTAGCAGTGCTGACTTCGCACGTGGAAGGTCCCCCAGTCCACGCGGGGGAAACTAAAGGCGGCAACTCCTGGAGGTGAAGTTGCGCAACCGCGGAAAACCGAAAACCCTCCAACGACGCAACGATTCGCCGAAGACTGTGACTTACGATATGCCCTCATCCCGACGACCCGACCTAAACCTGACGTGACTCCTGAACACGACGACAACCACACGGCGCGACGCGTACTTGACATGACGAAACCTGCCGCTGAGACGACGACAACGACGACGCACAGTACGCGCCCGTCAACACGCACAAGCCAAGATGCGACGCCCCGACGCACCCGCAACTCGAGGAAGGCCGCGTCCGACGTCCAGTTGTCCATCGACGGCTTTGATGTAGTCGCCCTCATCGACACGGGAGCCGACTACTCGGTGATGAGCGGGTCATTCGCGTCTAAGCTGAAGAAATTTACGACAATATTGGACGGTCCGCATATACGCACAGAAGGAGGCCATCTCGTAACGCCAAGTGGAACGTGCACATCCCGCGTCACCATAGATGGCATCACGTACCCTGCTGCGTTCGTAATTTTACCTATCTGCTCCCGCGACATAATACCCGCAATGGACGTTTTGACAGACAACGGCGCAATAATTGACCTCCAGACCAAGTCGATAACTTTTTCCTCTGATCACTCTGCGACGCCGCCACTGAACCCCGATCACCGTGATGCTGTAAGGATCGCCGACGATCATGTCACCCTGTCATCCCGCGCAAGCTTGATGATCGCCGTCTACTGTGAGGATGCTGCTCCTAACATCGATGCTATCGTAGAGGGTGACCAAAGGTTGCTTCTCAACCGCGGTGTCTCCGTCGCAAGAGGCATTGCGCGCTTTAAGCAATGCAAATCCCATGTTTTGGTCACCAATTTCACCGAGGAGTACCAGCATCTAAACAAGGGCGCTGCAATTGCGTTCCTCGAAGAAACGCAAGAAGAAAGTCAAGTGATCGCGGTCGCTAACTTTGAATGCGCACGCGCAGATGCTTCCAAGCCGCCGCAACCTTTCGACGTGAACCCGGCGCTGCCGCAAGAAAACCGGGACAGATTACTGGATTTGCTCCGTCGCTACAGCGAATGTTTTTCGGCAAACTCAAAATTACGTCAGACACCCCTAGCGAAGCATCGAATTATAACCGAAGATGGAGCTCGACCTACCCGACAGTCACCGTACCGCGTCTCTTCACACGAGCGGGAAGCCATCCGGACTCAAGTCGACGACATGCTCAGCGACGACATAAAGCAGCCATCGAAAAGGCCGTGGGCTGCGCCGGTCGTACTCGTGAAGAAAAAAGACGGCACATTAAGGTTCTGCGTTGACTACCGGCGACTGAACAAAATCACCGATAAAGACGTGTACCCCCTGCCACGAATCAACGACGCCCTCGACCACCTCTGCCATGCGAAGTACTTCTCATCGATGGATCTGAAGACCGGCTACTGGCAAATTGAAGTGGACGAGAGAGACCGAGAGAAGACTGCATTTATAACCCCGGATGGCCTATACGAGTTCAAGGCGATGCCATTCGGGGGGCTGTGCACGGCGCCAGCAACGTTTCAACGAGTCATGGACACGGTGCTAGCTGGCCTGAAGCGGCACACCTGCCTCGTATACCTTGACGACGTTGTCATATTCGCCCGGACTTTCGATGAACACCTCGCAAGGTTAGAGTCTGTACTTGAGGCCATTCGTACGTCGGGGCTAACGCTGAAGCCTGAAAAGTGCCGTTTCGCGTACGAGGAACTCAAGTTCTTGGGTCACGTCGTCAACGCCGCGGGAGTCCTACCTGACCCAGCAAAAACTTCAGCCGTTGCGAACTTCCCAAGGCCGAAAGACAAGAAGGGCGTGCGAAGATTTCTCGGGCTGTGCGCATACTACCGGCGCTTCGTCGCAAACTTCGCATGCATTGTAGAGCCCCTCACGCGCTTGACGAAAGATAGCACCCCTTTCAGCTGGGACAACGACCAAGAAAAAGCATTCGGCGAGCTGAAAAAATTCACCCCACCTCCCCGAAGGGAATCGTGAGGAAATGCGAATGCATTTCTTTTGCGCGAGAGTGCGCGGAATTTATAATTAATGAGGAGACGGTGATTTGTAGCGTAACCATTTATTTAACACCTGTTTGTGTTGTCGTTGTACTTGACGGCCACGATCACTGCCTTGTGGTCCGTAAAGTGCACAGTCAAAGGGTCTTTGAGAAGCGTACGGGCGTGGGAGAGTGGGGCGAGCGTCGAGAGGAGAAGCACCGAAGCACCGAGCCTACCGTCGCCTACACACTCACACACACGCGGGAGCTCCGGCGAACTCCCGCGATTCGAGCGCCCTTACACGCCCGAGCGGGCTCCTCCTCTCCACTCACTCGCCGCTGATCCACCCGCACCACCTGCTCTGGTTGGTAGGGGAGAGAAGGAGCGCGCGCGCTTGCAGCTGTTGCTATGGGAGAGGGGGTGAGAGCGGAGAGATAACACCTGCGGGCGCGTGGACACCGCACGGTGCCTGACATGGCTCGACTAAGAAATGCATTCACATTTAAAAACGCCTGCAAAGCCCGCCCGTGCTCGCTCATTTCGACGAAAACGCCGAAACGGAAATACACACGGACGCCAGTGATATAGGCTTGGTTGCCGTCCTCGTCCAAAAACAAAGCGGGTGCGAAAAGGTAATCGCTTATGCCAGCCGTGGTCTGTCGAAAGAGGAGAAAAACTACTCTGCCTCTGAGAAAGCGTGTCTGGCAATTATATGGGCGATTTCAAAATTTCGCCCATACGTGTATGGAAGACCATTCAAGGTTGTGACAGACCACCACGCACTGTGTTGGCTCGCCAATTTGAAGGACCCCTCTGGCCGTCTTGGGTGGTGGAGCTTGCACCTGCAGGAGTACGACGTTACAGTCGTTTAAAAATGCGGCAGAAAACACTCCGACGCCGACTGCCTGTCCCGCGCCCCCGTCGACCAACCAGCACAAGACTCTGATGAAGACAGCGCGTTCTTCGGAATCGTGAAGGAGAGCGACCTAGCCGCCCAGCAGCGTGCCGACCCTCACTTACGCATTATAATCGACTACCTGGAGGGATGCAACGTCACCGTACCTAGTGCATTCAAACGCAGCTTACCAGCATTCAGCCTGAGAAACTCCGTCCTCGTGAAGAATTTCAGCCCCGGAACGAGAACGAATTACTTTCTTCTCATCCCCGCAGACCTTCGTGACGAAATTTTGGAAGCGTGCCATGACGGCCCGTCTTCCGGACATCTCGGCACAGCCCGCACAATTGGAAAAATCAAGGCGAAGTACTACTGGCCCCGCCTTACATCCGACGACACCCACTACGTCCGGAGCTGCCGTGACTGTCAGCGACGAAAAACGCCACCGACGAGACCCGCCGGACTTCTGCAGCCCATCGCCGTCCCATCAAGGCCCTTCCAACAGATTGGAAGGGACCTTCTGGGCACGCTTCCTACGTCTCGATCCGAGAACGAGTGGATTGTCGTAGCAACAGACTACATGACGCGCTACGCGGAGACCGCCGCTCTTCCGAGGGGGACTGCACAAGAAGTCGCCAAGTTTTCCATAAGACAAGTTGTGCTGCGACATGGAGCTCCTGAAGTCCTCATCACGGACCGCGGAATGGCCTTTACTGCGGAGCTCATGCAAGGAATCTTACGCTACAGCAACACAGCAATACCACCCCCAAACGAACGGACTTACGGAACGTTTGAACAAGACGATTGCGGATATGCTGTCCATGTACGTCGACGTTGAACATAAGACTTGGGACGAAGTGCTCCCGCATGTCACGTTTGGGTACAACACGGCTATCCAAGAAACCACTCAGATGACACCGTTCGAGCTCGTCTATGGAAGGCTGCCGACTACAATGCTTGACGCCATGCTGCCTCACGTAAAAGACGACGACCTGAACGCCGACGTCCAAGGATGCCTTCAGCGTGCGGAGGAGGCCCGCCAGCTCGCTCGAGTTCGTATAATGGACCAGCAGCTGGTGGATGCCGGCCGCTACAACCTCCGACGCCGAGCTGCCGAGTACCACCCAGGGGATCGTGTGTGGGTTTGGACTCCCACCCAACGACGCGGACTGAGTGAGAAACCTCTGCGACGATATTTCGGACCCTACAAGATTCTACGACGTGTTGGCCAAGTTACCTACGAAGTGATCCCCGATGGTGACTCCGGCACATAACGACGACACACGCGGCCCGAAGTCGTCCACGTGGTTTGCTTAAAGCCTTTCTACAGACGATGACGAACTTTTATTTTTATTTGTTCGGACTGTCGCTTATGTTAGCATCGGGTCGATGCACTCTTAGAGGGGGGTTAATGTCGCGAACCATGCATTAGGTTTGTTTATTTGTGTTTTGCTTTTACCGCCCGGCTGCGCCGGTCTGTATTATCTCTGTGCCAAGGCAAGCGCGTGTTTCATTCTTTCTTTCTGTGCCGCATGTTTTATCTGTTCTGATAGGGAGAGCATCCCGATCTAACGTGAACAGCCCGGAATAATCTTCTTGGATCTAGAATGTTCTCGATGTGAATCGACGGTTCGAGAACCACGCGCGCCGAAAGATAAAAAGCCGGCAGAGCAGACGCCGGGGCATTCGATTCTGCGAGTTCGCCGACGCACGTCACTTTGTTGACCGCTGTTTCGCCGCCTCTGTATTCTTTTGAGTTGTTAGGGGAGCACAAGTTCGTTCCAATAAACTTGTTTCTTTTCTAAAACAACTGCCTCGTCCCTGGCTTCGTGACAGAGCCACCTCACAGTGCCCGCCAGTATCACTCGGCGTAAATTAAACTTACACGTGTGTTCGGCTATCACCCCTCACCCGTGCACGACCTGCTCCCCCTCTCCAAAAAACCGACTTCCTTTGCAGACAGTGCCAAGGATGCTGAACTGATGCACCTTTCCCTTTTCTGTTAATCATGAACGCCTCAAAAATTTCTCGTTCTGTCTGCGAGGAAGACCTGTACAGGAAGCGCGTGTGCAGAAAATCTGGAGTGCAATCCTTACAACTCCGGCAGTGATCAGCCAGGTGGCCAGCCCCCATCTGCGACTTCACAGCCGCTTGGTGCTCTTTCAGACGTACATTAGGGCACCTGCCTGTTTGACCGACATAGTATTTTTTGCACGACAGGGAGATCCTGTAGACTACGCCCATTGCACAATCCACAAACCTACTTTTGTGCTTCGTGTCACAACGGGGCTTTGTGCTAGGGTTGTTCACCTTACGCGGCATCTTGGAGAGCTTCTCAGGGGCCGAGAATACAACCTGCACATCGCACTTCCCACCGATCTTTTTCAGGCGGTGGGACACTTGATGCACGTACGGAACAGCCACCACCGGCACTTTTTGCCTTTGGCTTTCCAAACCTGGCTAGCGGTCACTTTTCAAATCCTTGGCAAGGTTCTCGGTCACAGAGGACACAACTTCTGATGGAAAACCTGCCGCTCTTAGTCGTTCAGCTTGCTCAAGCAAACTAGCCTGCATTTTATGCCGGCACGACCTGGTGAGCGCCGTCCTGATAACGTTCTTCGCAATGCCACGCAATGCCAGCTTGGAATGGGCTGACTGGTAGGGCAGGATGCGCTTTTTACTACGAGGCGCATACTGCCAACACGGCTGATCACCGCCCAGGTGCAGGCGCACATCCAGAAACTGCAGAACGCCCATCTCAGGGAACTCGTGCGTGAACGTCAGACCCCCTGCACACTCACAAAAAGTGCGTAGCACATGACCTACAATATTATCTGTATCACAGAGCACAACCTGGTTTAACACAATATGGAAATAATCCACATATCTGCATATTTTCACAACCGAGCTGCCCTCAAGGCGAGAAGAAATCTGCCTGTCACACTTTGCTAAGAACAAGTCACTCAGGACTGGGGCAATACACGAGCCTATGCAAAGACCCCCTTTCTGCACCACCAGCCTACCTTGAAATCTAACCAATGTGGATGATAGGTAAAATTCCAACAATGCCACGAAGCTACTAGCCGACATGCCCGCAGAATTTTGTAACGGAACAATACCACTCGCATCTATGCTTTCCTGGACAGCGCTGAGCATTCCACTTTTGGGAATGGAATAAAAAAGCTTTTCCGCGTCAATAGAAAATGCGAAAAGGCCATTTTCTGTCCCTTCACGCTCCGAGAAAAAACTAATGACTTCTTGCGAGGTGCATACAAAAAACGGATCTCCCAAGGTTAAGCCATTTAACTGCTTTTGTAAAAACCTGGAAAGCGCAACCTGCCAAGAGCCTTTTTCCATCACAATCGCGCAAAAATGTATGGAATCTTTGTGGGTTTTTGCAGTGTAAAACACTTTCAGGGCATCTGTTTTTGCATGCACGATCTTTTTTCTTAGATTGGGTAGGTTCAGCTCATCACAAAAGCGAAGTGCATCTCGTTTAACTTGGACGGGATTGTCTTGCACGGTTACAAAATTTTTTTCAGGGCGTTCTCGGCCTTTTCCTGGAACAGGTCTTTTTTCATGACAGCAAAACCGCCCTCCTTGTCAGACAACGTCAAGGCCAAGATACTGTCACGCAAGAATCCTATAGTGTTCTTCACACGACCACTGCACTGCTGCGCTGTCCTACTACTACCCACAGGACACTCTACACCTTTCGTGATACACCTGTCCTTGTTATTCTGATCAACACAGGAAGCAACTTTTGTCACCATGGACAACAAACTTACAGGTTGCATATTCGGCTCACAACAGAAGTTTTCGACCACACTTCAACACTGACTCTGCTTCACTCGTCAAAGTGACATCGCCAAGGCACTTTACCTGCTGTGGCGGAACCTTTTTCTCTGAAGAAGCTCGCTTCCAGAAACAAAGCGTCGGAAGGCACCGAGACCACAAAAAATCCTTCACAGTTTCACTTGCACGTATCCAACTTTGGTACAGTCTGGGGCTGTCTTCAACACGAACGGAATGGCGAGCTGAGAGTACACGCAGACAGTACTTGAGATGATGAATTTGTCTACGCAGTTCCGAATGAGCCATTCGCATGAATCTTCTTGCTCTTCGCCAATACGGAATTGCAGAAAAGAAAAACAGTTGCACATCCCTACCAGTCAGCCCATTCCAAGCTGGTGAAACGTGGCATTGCGAAGAACGTTATGAGGGCGGCGCTCACCAGGTCGTGCCAGCATAAAATGCAGGAGAGTTTGCTTCAGCAAGCTGAACGACTGAGAGTGGCAGGTTTTCCATCAGAACTTGTGTCCTTTGTGGCGGAGAACCTTGTCAAGGATTTGAAAAGTCACCGCTTGCCAGGTTCGGAAAGCCAAAGGCAAAAAGTGCCTGTGGTGGCTGTTCCTTACGTGCATCAAGTGTCCCACCGCCTGAAAAAGGTCGGTAGGAAGTGCGGTGTGCAGGTTGTATTCTCGGCACCTGAGAATCTCTCCAAGATGCTGCGTAAGGTGATCAACCCTTGCACAAAGCCTCACTGTGACACGAAGCACAATAGTAGGTTTGTGGATTGTGCAATGGGTGTAGTCTACAGGATCCCCCTGTCGTGCAAAAAATGCTACGTCGGTCAAACAGGCAGGTGCCTTAATGTAAGGCTGAAAGAGCACCAAGCCGCTGCGAAGGCGCATATGGGGGCTGGCCACCTGGCTGATCACTGCCGGAGGTGTAAGGATTGCACTGGATTTTCTGCACACGCGCATCCTGTACAGGTCTTCCTCGCAGACAGAACGAGAAATATTTGAGGCCTTCATGATAAACAGAGAAAGGGAAAGGTGCATGACTTCACCATCCTTGGCACTGTCTGCAAAGGAAATCGGTTTTTTGGAGAAGGGGAGCAGGTTGTGCACGGGTGAGGGGTGATAGCCGAACACACGTGTAATTTTAATTTACGCCGAGTGATATTGGCGGGCATTGTGAGATGCCTCTGTTATATGAGCAAGTGTGACGAGTGCGATACCATTTTATTTTATTTCGTTTGTGTTCACTGCTTTTTACCCTTTCCACGTTTCATGTACTATTATGAGCAATATAAAAGGGAACAGAAGAACGCGTGGCAAACAGCCTCGAAACAGACTCGGAGCGATACGCGGATGGTGCTGTAAAAAGCGAAGGGGGAAAGGAGGGCGCTGTGCCGCTAACTGTTGGCATTCCAACCGCGCTGGCGTTCCTACAAAGCAGCAGCTTAGTAATTTCGCCGATAATATGGTGTCGTCCGAAAGCCGATAAGACGCACGGCGGGAATGGGAACAGTTGTTAGAACAGCGTCCCCCTTTCCACCTTGTTTCCGACGGCGGCCGCTGCGTATCACTGATAGCTGGGTCTGAGGGTGTTTGCCACGCGTTCCTGTGTTCCCTTTCATATTGCTCATAATAGTACATATAGCCTTTTTTTCGTATTTCTGTTGCATAAACTGAGTTGAAGTTCTTGCATGTGTTTCGCCGCCTCTTTTACCTTTGTCTCTGTTTAATGTTCGCTAGTACGATGATTTCCTTAGTCAGTAACCAACTCGCCAAACTTACCGCCTTAGTTGTTCAGAAAAGATTACTCTTGCGTTTGAGGGGGTAGCAATCTTTTTCAGATTGTGGGATAAACGATGTAGGTACGGGATCACCGCGACCTTGCTTTTTCTGCCGATAATTGCGCCTCGGCAGACTGTTTTATGCGTGACGTCCTGAGTATGCACTCAGCCACCGATACTATGGCATGAGTTGGGTAACCTGCTTCTGCCAGGCGGTCGGTCTGCTTTGCAAAGCTTGGGGCCATTTGCTGCAAGACTTCTTCGTGGCATTGCTAAAGCAAAACTTGCCGATGCCTCTTTTGGCGAGTTTTGAATGGGCAGAATGTTAGGAATGCAACGGCTTAATGACCCTATGTTCGTATCACCTTCCTTGGCAGCAGCTGTGTGCAGAAGGGCAGGTGTCGTGGAGCGGGGCATAATAGCGCGGTTATCAGGTCCGGGTGACATCAGGTGAGCAACCCAGTCTAACGTAGTCTTCGCACGAAGAATTCCTCCCTGCGAGCAAGTGTAGTGGCGAGATCTCTTCTACACAATGCAATGAGGGCACGTGTGGCTTGACGCTGAACGTTCTTTTGTAGAAAAAAGTTTCCTTATAGAGCTATTGTGAGCGGTGGCATTGGCCGAGGAAAAATGTAGAGTGGCATGCTTGCTTCGCCGCAATGTGAGCGGGAAGCACAATTTGCCGATGCCAGAAAAGCCGGAAAGGCTAGGGACAGCCCTCAAGACAAAGCCTTTTAAGTGCATGTCATACACGTGCTTCCGTGAGGATGAATGTTTTTCTACTGGAGCAAAATTGTTAGTCATGTTCACGCAATGAAATACTGTACTTTCATTGCTTCTGTTTCAAGAATCCTTCTCGGCTCAAATACTGAAGTTTAAGTTCATCTATGTGTAGCTGAAGATAGTCGGATACCACCGCTTGGCGATGAGCGTAGGGGAGCCTGTCATGGATTTGCATATTTATAATACTCTTAGTTCGCTACCTCAAATCAAAAACACCTAGCTCTCAATTTCCGGAGCTAATTTAAACAAAATGTATGCTTCACAATTCTTTTGTAACCTGTGAATTTGTACTAACCGGAAAACGAACCTTGATGAAATTATAAAACACATTCTTCATCGAAAGCAAGAAAAAAATCACACCATATCCACGGAATGAATGATGATAAGTGGGGCGAAGTTCGAGAGGGGGAGATCATCGGTAACCGTAACTCTCCGTGAAAGTTCGCCCATTGCATCATTAAGAAAGACGTAAGACTGTGTGCGTACATTGTACAAATCAACTTTTATTTTCGGAGTCAATGCTCCCAGGCCCAGACCTGGTGAAAGACCCCGCGCCATCGAGGACTACCCGGCACCTCCACCACAATTTGTCACGTAGGATGGGACACAACGGTAACGAAAGAACTTTTATTTAGGGCGAACTTGTGCCTGAACAAAACGAGAGGAAACGAGCAAAGGTCCTTGCGTCTCGTTCGATCTCCGAGAACGACTGCCTGCGTTCGTGGCGTGATCTCTTGCGTGATCTCCCCCTCGCAGTGCACGTGCGCTCGCGCCTCCGTTGGCGAACACAGACAAGGTCGCGCTCCCGGTACCGAGTTTGCGCTGCCGGTTGCAGCCGGTTCTTGCGCGTGCAACGCGGCCCACTTGCGAAATATCCGAAAGCATGCGGCGGTCAGTCACGTACCACGAGACACAAGGGATGGACAGACCCATGGCTTTAGGAGCTTCGCCCCTAAAAGTGCTCCTCTTGTTTTTACGGAGGGCCGTAGGCGTAGTCTTTCTGATACTTATGTTGTAAATGAGAAATGCGGTAAATAAGGCGTTCCATGTGGTTTAAAATGTCCATCCGTGCAGGCGTAAAAGGAAGCAACAAACAACGTGGTCTGCCAGACCAAGCCTTCGAACGCATCATTAGCATCGATAAACAATTCTGGCGTAGCTGCGGACTTAAAGAAGGCAATACATCATTTTAACCAATACGATAAGAACAGTTTACATGCCTACTCCTTTTTGTCTTATGTGAAGCTATATACTTAAATTATGAGTTTCCCCTTCTTTGTGTCATGCAAGAAGACAGTTGGCCCACAAGGCCAATTTCTTCTTTCACTTTCGTTTTTAACCTTGTAAAATTTTGATGTATTTGCCGATGCATCACTGTGATAACACAACTATAATGCACCGTAGTGAATAACCAATCAACTACCCGCCAAGTCACGTTCCCAAAACGTCCACATGGCATTTTTTACGCATAAAACGTAATAATATTAACAGATATTACAATGAAATACAATTGTATTACAAAAATTTTTAAATTACTAATATTGTATAGCACTATCCAGGGCAGCCGAAATTTTATATCTTGGAGTACTCTGATGCTTCCTGACTTTCTCGTCACAGGTTACATGTATCATTGATGCTCTAGTTTTCAATTAAATTCAATTTGTTTATTTTTCACCAAATCAATACACCAGGTGAAATATGGTGAAAAAATGGCGTCCGAAAAAAAACTGCAATACAGCAGCTTGACAGAGCTCCGGCCACCGTCAACTAGCAGCAAAGAAGTGCGAACACAAGACATACATACATACGTGTTGGATGATTCATTTCCTACTGGGTAACATTTCACACAGGGGAAAAAAACGAAAAAAAGAACGAAAAAAAAAACGAGATAGCTGAGGAAACACGGTAAAACGCAATTAGAAACAGTATTTGTTCACTTTAGAAAAAACTAAATGAAGGCGTGCACCGTAAAAACGAGGTAAAAACAACGTGAATATTCAGCAATGTAGCGCTTGTCACATGTAAAAACAACTACATAAAATGCAAACAGGCAACGAGGTAAAATTTCAGGACATGGTATCTTAGAATTCCAATGACACATAACATTCGTACGCGAGAGTGATAATGTATACATGAAAGTGACACGAACAGTATTTCTTGCGTTCAGGAACACGTTTTGGCAGGTAAAATTCACATAAAGCCATCACAACGATAGTTCCAACATGCTCTTGTCACTCATGGATAAAGGTTCGATGTAGTGCTTATAAAGCTCATTTAATGTGTTGGGTAACGCGTGGCATAATCTCTGGCGCCCATATTCTGTGCGTGAGAATGGTACCTGCCAAGGAATTTGACATCGACAGGAGTGTGGCAAACTCTTTTTTTGTAGCTTAGCTAATTCTATAAATACCGCTAATTTACCCTGTACTACATTTTTATAGCTTGTAGTTAGTTTTTGATGATATAGTTTAAATGCTGGGACTATCCGATTTTTCTTGAATAATTCGTCAGTGTGTGCATTATACGGAACATTTTCAATGGCGCGGACTGCCTTTTTTTGCAAAACCGTGAGTTTGTTTAGATTATTTGCTGTTGTGTTTCCCCATATTAACACACAATAACTGAGGTGCGAATGGAATAAAGAATTGTATAATAATTTTTTAATTCCAAAAGGAAGAAAATACCGATACCTGCTTATTATCCAAAGAGTTTTGCGAGCTTTTGAGCACACTAAGTCAACGTGGTCGTTCCAGGACATATGTTCAGTGAATATTACACCTAGTGTTTTGACACATTTTTCAAGCTTTACCGTGTATGGGCCCAAAATAATACTGTTTGGTATATTTATGGGTGTATTACGAGCCCTATATAAGACGCACTTTGTTTTAGATTCATTAAGCAAAAGGTTATTGGTTTCAGACCAATTTTTTATCTCGTCACAAAGTCTACCTGCCTGTTCTGTTATGTCAGTTAATTGTTTTCCATTAACAAACACTGTGCAGTCATCAGCATAAATGACAAAAGTGCATCTTGTACTGATATGGACAATGTCGTTTAAGTAATACAGAAAGAGAATGGGACCGAGAATACTGCCTTGCGGCACTCCTGTGACAACCGGTCGAACATTAGACCTGCACTTATTAATTTCTGTAAACTGTTTACGTGATCCTAGGTACGACCGTAAAAGAGCTAGTATATTTCCCCGAAAGCCATATTTTTCTAATTTAGAGAGCAGAAGATTGTGATTGACGCGATCGATGGCTTTACTGAAATCGAGGTATATTCCTAGGGCCATCATTTTTTTCTCAATATTATTTAAAATTATTTCTTTTTGTACCAGTAATGCAGATTCAGTGGAATGCTTTTTTCTAAAACCGCGTTGGCTGCTTGTAATTAAGTTGTATTTGCGTGAAAAACAGTCCATTCTAAGGTTGATAATTTTTTCAATACATTTCAAAAATATCGGTAATATCGACAACAGTCGGTAATTGCTGAACACATTTTTGTCACCGTCTTTGTGAAGTACGGTTACCCTCGCTATCTGCATGATTTTAGGAAATACACTAGTTGACAGAACTAAATTAAAGATGTGTGTTAACACAGGCGCAATAAGGTGTAATACATGTTTTATCGGTGCAATTTCTAGGCCGTCAGCGTCTCTGCTACGACTGTTTTTCAGTCCACGGAAGATTGCGATAACATCCGATACATTGGTTGCTGTTAAGATCAACGTGTGCGCGTTGCTCGATATGCTGTTGGCTACGTCAGTGCATCCGCTTTTGTTGGCGCCTCCCGCCAGCTCTGTAAAGTAATCGTTCATTCGATCGGCTAGTTCTTTCCCTTTTAATACTTTGCCATCAACAATAGCAGTTTGCACTTTAGTAGGATTTGTTTTCCTGTTTAAAACGTCGTTTAATTTTTTCCACACTGCTTCACTTTTGCTAAGACAGTCTGCATTAAATACGCGAAAGAGATAATCTTTTTTTGCTTTATCTTTCTCTTTGTTTAGATTATTCCTGAAAGCCTTGTACCGTTTCCAATCGCTTTGATCCCGAGTACGAAGAAATAATTGATAAAGTTTGTTCTTTTTCTGTATGTGCCTAAGGATACCTTTCGTAATACACGGTTTCCGCGATTTATTGCTTGGTGCAAAGTGTTTTATTGGAAATGACTCAAAGTATTGCATTTTAAACATTTTCAAAAATTCTTCATATGAGGTGTCAGCTTCATGATGAGCTAAAACGCTTGACCAGTCTACGGCCTGTATCTTTTCTCTAAAAGTCTGTAGTGTGCCTTCACATATAAGGCGGTATGTAGTTTCACAAGGCTTGTTAGGCTGGAGGTGGGAGCGTCTGTTTATAAAAGCAAATATCGGCATGTGATCGCTGATATCGCAGCTTAAAACACCAGAAATGCTATGGCTCTTTGGGATGTTCATTATAAACATGTCAAGTAATGATGACGTTGTAGCAGTGACACGCGTTGGTAAAGTAATTACATTGTGAAACCCATTGTGTTCAAGTATTCCTAAAAAATCTGCTGTAGGCATTGATTGGCCTAAAATATCTATGTTAAAATCCCCACCAAGAACTTGAGTATATCCCATTTCATTGGCGTACGACAGAATAGCGTCAAGGAAATCCAAAAATGCACGCATACGTCCTACAGGGGGTCGATAAACGACTGCAAACACTTTTTCGCGTTGCTTAATACACAGTACTTCATAATCATCAGTTATTTTGCTGAAAGGTTCCATCATTTCATAGCCGGTGAAGGCCGTCAGGATACAGACACCGCCCCCTCTACTGTCTGTGCGGTTCAAGTAGAAATGTGTAAACCGTTTTGGTACATACAATTCGGAATCATTGTTGTACCATGTTTCTGTGAACATAACCACATGAAATTTAAACTTGAAGGAAATGAGCAGAGCAGAAATTTCGTCTCGCTTTGGTTGTACAGATTGGGCATTCAAGTGGAGAAGTTTAACCCATGGTTCAATATTTTTTTCACCACACACTCAGCCGATGTCCTGTGGAAGAACGTAATCACTAGCCATGACAGATGATCAACGCGACGTTGCGCATGTATCTGTTGAGAGGGTAGTACGTCGTGTGCACAGGGCAATTTTTGTCAAGATCACTTTCGCGGTTGATGCGTATTATCTGCGATTCCTCGGTTCGTCGGGCGAAAATGACGCCGTTCTTGACCCAGACAAACTTCCATGCATGTTCGCGCTTGCGTGCACCAGCCATGCCAAGAAGCCGTTTCATTGCAGGGCAAATATGCTCATTTATGTAGAGCGGGTCATCGCACTCGGAACCGAGTAAATCTTCTTCAGCCTCATCTTACGTGCTTTTTCAAGAAACTGGTCTCATTTTTCCCGGCTTTGAAACTGTACAATAATATTCGTTTTAGTATCATCTTTCGTACGTACTCTGTGGGACACGTCCACATCCCCAGGTGACAGGGCTTCGCCAACGGCCTCCCCTAGTTTCTTAAGTATATCAGAAAGGTTCTCCGCAGGTTCCTGCGGGGATGCCTTTGATTTCCACATTTTTGTTCCTCGTGTATTGCTCAGATTTCAAGAGCTCATCCTGGCGTGTAGTCAAGTCTGTTTCCAACGCGTGAACCCTGCTCCGAAGTTCTTCGTTTTCTTTTTTCAAAGCCTTGTTTTCCCTGGTTGTGCTTTTGAGGCGGCCATTCGCGTCATCAAGGCATTTGCTCATAAGATGTATGCTTTTTTTGATTTCGTCTATTTCGGTGGGAAGGCTTCTTTCGTCAAGGTCAAAGTTTTGTTCCAGGGAATCCTTTAAGAGCGCCATCCCTGCCTTCAGTTCATTTTTCAGCTCAAGTATGAGTCTCACTACTTCTTTACTCATTTCAAAACATCAACAGGAACACAACAAGTAAAAAAAAACACCGGGCAGCAGTAACAGCGTTACAGAAATAAGGTATTAATCGATGCTTTCTGACAAGGTTGTCAAGCACTAACCTGCAGTGCACAGAATGGAATTTTCAGGGCAGTGTTCGCCGCGCTGCCACTGCTGCCAGTAGCGGGGCACCGGGATTTCGCTGTCTTTATACGTGCGGTACGTGACCACGTGGGTAGACACCGGCTGCACGCTGGCGTTCCTGTCGGTAGCACGGTGACGGGTTCAGCTGCGCAGTATTGTCCATCGTTCTCAGTTGTGCGTCGCCGTCGGATGCACGTGCCTGGTCCAGAGCTGGTCCCTGCAGTGCACAGAATGGAATTTTCAGGGCAGTGTTCGCCGCACTGCCACTGCTGCCAGTAGCGGGGCTCCGGGATTACGCTGTCTTTATACGTGCGGTAGGTGACCACGTGGGTAGACACCGGCTGCACGCTGGCGTTCCTGTCGGTAGCCCGGTGACGGGTAGAGCTGCGCAGTATTGTCCGTCGTTCTCAGTTGTGCGTCGCCGTCGGATGCACGTGCCTGGTCCAGAGCTGGTCCCTGCAGTGCACAAAATGGAATTTTCAGGGCAGTGTTCGCCGCGCTGCCACTGCTGCCAGTAGCGGGGCTCCGGAATTCCGCTGTCTTTATACGTGCGGTAGGTGACCACGTGGGTAGACACCGGCTGCACGCTGGCGTTCCTGTCGGTAGCACGGTGACGGGTTGAGCTGCGCAGTATTGTCCGTCGTTCTCAGTTGTGCGTCACCGTCGGATGCACGTGCCTGGTCCAGAGCTGGTCCCTGCGGTGCACAGAATGGAATTTTCAGGGCAGTGTTCGCCGCGCTGCCACTGCTGCCAGTCAAGTTGATGTCTGGGTACTGCTTGGACTGTGAGATCCGATGAGAAGGCAACAAAATAATTGTCATCGTTTAGAGCCTACATGCCCGGAGAGATAAAACGTGGATATACGACTGAGACGAGGTAATTTACATTAGTGTACTCGACTGCGCAGAACATTACTATTTTGAGTTGTAACGTCTTTCAATCGTCCTAATGTTATCAGTTGATAGCTTGTGGTAACTTTTAAGCAAAATGTAGTCTGCTGTTTATCTGAGTATATTCTAGCCGAAATAAAAGCAGTGAAAAACGAATCCCTGATATCGAGAGAGGTCAGACGCTTAAGGAAGTCTTCGAAAGCCTAAAAACAAATATTGCTCAGAAAGGTATAATAAGTAGATTGGCGAAAACTATGAAGCTCTCAAATCTTATTTAAAGACGCTAGGGCAACTACATGAATGTAACTATAGCAAGTGCGTACGAGTTTCCCATCATAAATTCTGGCACTAAGTAAATTCAGTAAACTGAAAACGAACCAACTTACCGCTGGTGCAAATGATTTCAGCCGCTTAATATTTATTTGAACAATTTAATATTTATTTCGACAAGCTGACCAGTTTATTATTTCTTTCACGTCTGTTTTTACAGTTGGTAACAGCATCATACACCGTTTGACCTCGGGGGTTTCTAGAAGAGCAAGCTTGATGAAATAGATTTGAGTGTGCGAAGCAGGAATTTTATCGCTTTTACTCTTCCTTGTTATCAGAGATAAAGTGGTCCTGACAACGTGCCGGACCCTTTCCTTAGAAGCTACGCATAATGGCAAGCAGATACATGCTGTTTATCCATAAAATATCCTTATATAAGGGTGCCGTACCCAATGAGTAGAAAATTGCTAAATTATTTTCCGTTCACGAGTCAAGAAGTAACACAAAAATATCAATATTTTGGCTGCTTTATACACGTACACTGCACCTAAAAAAATCAAATACATTTTACTGAAACGTTACCTAGCTTCCGTTTAGGCAAACAGCGTTATCAGTAAAACCGACACGAATTCCACAAAGGCAACTAAATTACTCAATTACTACAAACCTTACACGAGCTTTTTCTAAAAGAAGACAAGAGTCATTGGGGTTGATGTTGTATTTGTTAGTCTTTAAAAAAGGCTCTTGATCGTGTATCATATCCCAGACAGCGGTATAAACTGCATAACGTTCTTGTAACTGGAATAATTACAAATGACTTATCAACTCTCCTGTTACATCGATTAATATTCCTAGACCTTCAAGCACAATGCTCAAAGCTCAAGTTAAAGCTCGTGTGGTGCAAGAGAAGGTATTAGGGGGTATTTTGTTAATTTTCTTCATAATCGACATCGCAAATAAGATAGAAGAGTGCTATTCTTAGCAACACCTTGCATTGTCTACAGGAAAATGCGCATAAACAATGACGCGGCATTGATAAATAAGGCTCTCATAAACATTTAAAATAGGCCCAGGACGGTACTTTTACTTAACTTAGTCAAGCCTCATGTACCTGTCCTTCGATCACGCGTACCCGTATGTAACAGATGGAAACATTCTTAAAAGCGTGGATGAAAATAAATAATGGGAGTTATTATTCCTTCGAATTTGAGACTGGATAAGCCCGTTTTATATATTACTACAGAAGCCCTCTTAGCATCTCGGTCTCTCAAGCACTCCCTCAAATCTGCATCAATTGATACTAAACTACATGCCTACGTCTCCTAAATACACTTATTACAACCATATCGAATATTATTTTAGCATTCGTACATACTAAATGCGTAGTAAACTATATACTGTGCAGAGAAAAACAGCCTAGGTTCATTTTCAACAGGCGCCCTCACACGAATATACTACAGAACTCCTCAAACATGCTGGATTCCCCACAACCTAAAATTGATTCGTCTTTTAACGGATAGGCGGACAATTGACAAAACTAATTTATAATACCAGAACATTAGGAGGAAATAATAGAGCCTAATACGGTAACCTTCAGAGGGAAATATAACGGGCACTTAATCGAATACAGATTTTACGTAAAAACATTCCCCGATGCTATGAGAGATTCCAAGGCGCTGCCCAATACAGCTGTGCGATGCACCAACCTTGATGTTAGTTTTTTGTACCGGGTGTATCAAGCCTGAATCGTGAGTGAACACTATCAGTGGCAGTTGTCCATGACGCTATTCGGCACGCCCTTTTTGTGGGCATGTGTATGTTTCCTTGCATCATTCGGCTCACTTGTCAGGCGAATGAATTTTGTGAACCAAAATTCACCACATATGATGAATTTTGGTTCACAAAATGCGATATTACAAAATCTGTACCCGCGAATTGTTGCAAATATGTACCGTACCGTAATACGTTGTACATTTGCCTGTTTGTGCCACCTCTGTGTTGGTCCCTTTTTTGGTCATGTTCTTGTATTGTACCACCCCCACTACTGTCTTGGCTATTCTTGGCCTGCAGACGTTTCTAAATAAAAAATGAAAAAATAAATTGTAGGAATTCATATATTTATATTGTATTTGTAAATTTAGGTTTACTTTCGTTGCTTACCTTTGCATTTTCAAACTACATTACATTCAACGCGAAGTAGGTTATGTCATTGTTTCAAAGTTACTGTATAATGCATTGGAGCCCTGCAACAGCTTCCAGTAAGACGCTACCAGCATGTTAAAGTAATTTATTACAACGAACTCCGTTTCCATTCGGCCCCTGCTTCCTGGTAACAAACACAGATAGGTTTATCTCTGACCTGTCGTTCTGCTAACTTACGGAAAGTATATGGGTTTAGCAAACACTGTCAGTTTTGCAACTTTCGGTATTGCTGCGGACATCATCTGCTAAATTCCAATGGTGTTAACGAGAAAACGTTTGCTGGTTTGGTCCCGGAGAATTTCCATTTACGCCTGGCTGCTTGCGCGGCCCATCTCTTGCCGTTACCAAGCTCAATTCCTTTCTCAGCTCTGCGCTCCCAAAAAATAACGTAAGGAGTGGGTAACAGCACCTGCGCCAGCAAAATATGGCAGGTTTACAGCCAATTACACATAAATAAACACGGACAAGTGCCTAATTGTAAAGTGTTGAAAGAAGCCAATTAGGATTTTAATAAAAACACAAAAAAGAGATAGGGATGCTACACAGAAAGAGCACAGGTGCACAACAATACGCTGTAAAAGAGGTTTCCAACTACAACACCCGCAGCTAATGTGGCAGTATCCGTAATTCAGAATGCATGCACAAGGTACGTATCCACCACACCCTCCACCTCTACGGAAGCACAACCCGGGGAACAATAGCACCGCGCAGTTCTGAAAATAAGAAAGGGCTGACTACGTCGTAACAGGGGGAAAAGAACATGCACAACACTCTAAATTACGCTACAAGAGGTCTCAAAGTAGCACTGACGATTACCGGGAGACGAATTACACCCCCAAACAACACACATGTTTTCAGAGCTCATATAAAAATCTACCGGCTCTACCAGCTCGACGAGGATCTTCACTGCCCGAGCAATGTCTAGAGCTTGTGGGAGATGTGGAGGTTCAAGCGACAAGCGGAAGAAACGCTGAAATTGAGTTACATTTGACGCTGACAGCGAAATCCCGGGGGTAGCGGCTTACAGAAGACGCATTACGTCCACAAAAAGACCTCTTGTCCGGCAGCAGGTCAATCCGGTGAAAAAAGCACAGAAAACTGCCGTGTCCGGTAATGAAGCGCTATATGGCGATCACGTTTGAAATCCAGTAAATTCAGTGTCAGCGTTACCGGCGTTCCAGCACTGCTGCCACTCCTAGCCCACCATCCATCAAGTGCCACTCCCCGAGAAAGCTCCTTGAAGCACGCGCTGCCACCCCTTCACCCCTGTTCGCCGGACTTTTGGCAACGGGGTCCGCGACCGCAAGCTAATTTCTCCTGGGAGACAGTGAATGTGAAACTGAAAGATAGTAACAAAAACTAATTATCCATAGCTGGCCTGAATTTGATGAATTGTGTTCGAGGTGTTGAGGGTGTCTTCAAAAACCACATGTACGGATCAAAAGCCGGTATTGGCGAAAACAGTGCTTCAGGGTGTATTAGTTTTAAGATACAAAAATAAACTATGTAGATCAATTGCTTCCGCGTCAGACAAGCTTGTGGAAAGGGTATAAGCTGTCAGTATCCACAATGTTAATATAACGTCCAGAGGACAGAAAACGACGAATGCGGCACCAGCTGATGTCATGGTGAATGAACAGTCCGTGTTCGCGTGTGCTTGTAAAGAGCCTTTAAGACGTTCGGGAGTCAATCCTGTTGCTGTTGTGCGGAATTTCCAAACGAAGGGTAGGATGGCAGCACGTCCAGTCAAGAGGATAGTCCACCACCGTCGGGACAAGACGCGTATTGGGCTAATCAACGAGCCGTTTAAGGTGAAGCAAATAGAAAAGGCGCCTTCCAGTGTCCAGCAGGGTTGACAAGAGGAGTGAATGGGGCAGTGGACGTCTTTTTGATTCGGCCCCACAGGTGATTTTCGCGGATTACAAATTTCAAGTGCCTGTCGAAGACGTATTTTATAGCTGTAATTCTGTCACCTGCTGCAATGTCGTGCCGCCCAGCTTGATTGTCGGGTTCCCCTGCCCTCCAAGCTTTCCCCTAGAAATCGGGAGACAAGTATATTCGGTGGAATTGATTTTCAATATCTCCGTGCGTGTCCATTTTGACACTCCCCTGAGGGTATAACTGGCTAGATCCTCGAACGCCCGCTGCATCTTACCCTTGATTACAACGATGTTGACGTTAGCCTAACCTTGAATGTGCACACCCGGAGATACAGGACAGCACAGTTGGTTGTGTATCACAATATTTCAAAGCAGAGGACTGAGCGTTAATGCTAGACGGCTGCTCACATGGTCTGCGATCAGACACGCCCAGCATGACCGTTATACTGAACCACCCTCTGGTGTAAAATGACAAAAGAGGTCGTCACCGTTCATAGAGCACTGGTTTGTGATACAACTGGTCCAAGAACGGCTTTAAAAACGCGTCGCCGAGTGGCTTGCTTTTTCGCTTGTTACGACGAGTGTTGCTTTGTTTTCACGTAGAAAAGGAAATGCCAACGTGAAACAATCCCAAAAGCTTACCAGCGATAGCGTTAAACATCTTCTCAATGAGCCTCCCACACCCCATACCACACAAGCTGAACGGTGGCCACTGAACGAGTTCAAAAACCTGGAGCAAACGCTCGCCCCGCGTCGCCCTCCACTACTCTTGGAGCTTCACCACAAAGCTGATGGGCAGGCATACATTCATCATCATCATCAGCAGCCTATCTACTCCCACTGAAGGGTGAAGGCCTCTCCCATTAATCTCCATTTATTCTGGCCCTGTGCTAACTTCGAGAAATTTATCCCCGCAAACTTCTTGACCTCATCTGCCCATCTAACGTTCTGCAGCCCCCTTCCACGCTTGCCTCCTCTAGGGATTGCCCATTAGGGTAACAGAGTGGATCCCTAGAGGCGTACGTTGTGCATACTTTCATGAACAAGTGTTCATTGCATTTTGGGAGGGTATCCACAACACCACTCCGCAAACTTGGCCATGTTCGGAGCACAACCATGCAGAAAACTCGGCCAAGTCTAGAAGCATAACCACAGATAAATATCTGCAGCCTTGCGCCACTAGTGCCAGCAGCGCAAATATTTTTAAAAGTGGGGCTGCTGAAGTTTTCAGGACCAGCGTACAGCATTACGAGAAAACTCAGCCCTTCGCCTCACACTGCCTAGCAACCACAAGCTGCAGCTGCGCCTACCCCAGCCTAGCTTAGCTACCGTTTACGTGATCACATAACATCACGCAAGCCTAGTCACGTGACCCAACCACGTCATAACTGCCCAGCTCACATAAATTAGATACCCCTTGTATGAACACGTAACATTAAGTAATTGACGTGGCCAAAATACGTAACTCCACGTAAACCTAGTCACATGTTATGTTCCCGCCAAAATCCCAATCCAATAATCTCATTAAAGTTAGTCGCGTCACATGCTCTCGACCAAATCACGCAAATCTAGTCACGTGACACGTCGCCGCCAAAACTACGTAAAGGTAGTCATGTGACATGCCTCTGCCAAAATCCCGAAACCAGGGATTTACACACACACACCCAACACCCCCCAGAAGGATTACGACACCCACCCTAAAGATTCTGCAGTCACGAGCATACCCGACCTGGAATTTATACTCGTCCCTCTTGCACCCTACCCCGGGTGAGATTTCGACACCCCGCAGCATTGAAAGTCTGGATAAACCCGTGGATAAACACCCCGTAAAGCTGGTCACGTGACATGTTCCCGCGAAAACTACGTCCAATCACGTAACAACTAGTCACCGGACATGTTCCCCCAAAACCCCGTAAAGCCGGTCACATGACATGTTCCTTCCAAAACTACGTAAAGCTAGTCACGTGACATTCGGAAAAAGCAAGTGTCGATACGTGCACAGTAGAGTCGCCGTGCCGGACTCGTATACTTCCGTCGGCAGCCGCTGGAAACCTTTCTTCGCCGAAAACCGCGCGTTTTCCTCCCCGCAGAGCAAATATATCCGAGACCCATCTCTGCGGGGCCGCAGAGCGCAAAGGCCAATGAGCGATGGAGAGTGGGATGGCATGCTGATGGCGTTTGCGCCAGCCGTTTCGTGCTTCCGAGAGCACGCGCCGTCTCAGTAAGGACGTATTTCGCGTGCGAGCTACTCAGAAAAGCAATGGAGAGCTCTCGCTAAAGAGGGCTCCCACAGAACGAGTGAACCAGATGACCACCAACAAGCAAACAGTCACGCGCTGTTTTATCCAAAAGAGGAGGGTGCTACGACAGTCGCCTGAGCCCTCATTCGCACATCCGTTATGGCACCGTCAGATCAAAAAACCGCAACAGAGACGTAAACGGAGTAGCGTTCCTACTGGAGCTCTCCGCCAGAGTACAGGGTCGTCTTTCTGGCGATCAGTTTAGCCTTGAATTGAGCGTGCTTAATCTGAAAAGTAAAAAAAAATGGCTTAGAATTTCACGTGTGCTCCCTTGCGAAATGTAGCCGTAAAAAGGTGTCTGAATGGCTGGTTTACCACAGGCGTGGTACCGTCGCTTTGACGGAACGGAAACTTAGGCGAACGGAACGGAAACGGCTTCCCGTCACCGTCACCACCTTTCTCGCCAAAATATCTCCCGAGAAACCGTAGCCCATGACGGAAGACGGTGACGTGACGGGGTGAAAAACGGCTGTGTGAATGAGGGCTGACACTCACCGTGTAATCGCGCGAGTGTCCTTCAATTGCTCGCAGCCCGTAAGAAGCAGTCGATGCGGATGAGGGCAGTATATTCTCAATTTGGTCTCATCAAGGCGCCAATCGCGTGTGTCATTTGTCAGTACCAGGTCCCCGACAGAAAACTCAACCCGGCGCCTTTCCTTGTCGTACTGCCGGCTGTGTTCCAGTCGTGCCAAATCCAGGTGCTGCCTGGCGTCCTGGATGGTCTCGTTCAGGCTGCTGCAGAGATCCTGCGCATGCTTAACAAAAGTGCGAGGGCGCACCTCGACCTGGTCACTGAATGAATGTTCAACAGGAAAACACAGGTCGCGGCCAAACAGCAGGGCTGCCAGTGTAAAGCCGGTCGAGCGAGTGACCGTAGTCCTAGATGCAAACGCCATTTTCGAGAGGCGAGCATCCCAGTCTTTGTGGCGTTCAGTGAAGGCCACCAGCATCATCTTCAAGTTCCTGTTGACACGTTCCGTAATGTTAGCTTGTAGATGGTACGGAGTAGTCTTCTTATGTACTAAGCCAGAACCGAACAAGTGTCCATGAAGTTCTTGCTGGTGAAGTACGTCGCATTGTCCGTTATGAGTTGTTCCGGAAATCCAAAGCGGGTGAACGTATCCAACAGCTTGTCCCAGATACACTTTGAATCAAGTTTACGTAACGCGTACAGCTCGACTCATTTGGAGAAATGATCTGTGACCACAAGCATGTAGCTATTGACCTTTACCGATCTTGGGTATGGACCCATCACGTCGCAAGCCGCGATCTACTGGGGGAAGCGGCTCTCGACTGACTTCATAAGGCCAGGTGGTTTACCTCCCCTTGGCTTTACAGACTGGAAAACTGGGCATGTCTGGGCGTACTTCATTACCTCCTTTCTCATGCAAGGCCATGTGACAACGCGGCATATCTTTTCGTATGTTTTCTCTCCGTCACTATGACCTGAGAGGGCGGTGTCGTGGTAATATTCCAGAAAAGACCGCCTTACGCGCTTTGGTACGAATACCCGAAAGGGATACCCACCACTGTCCGTATCTGCACTTGGGATGTACCGCAGTAGCAAGCCGTCGTGGCTTTGGACGTAGCAGTCGTAGTCCGGGGCCCGCGCCGCCGTAGTATCGTCGTTCTCCGCGGCCGTAATGGTTTCCCAAATGCGCTTGCTCTGTTCGTCGGCCTGCTGCGCATAAAGCATCTTCTGGCGACTTACCAGGGTTCCCCATGCTTCTGCAGGCGTTTTAACCGCGAAGAGCTGAGGTTCTGGTTGCTGTTGTGCTGGTAGGGGTGCGCGAGACCAGGCGTCCGCGGCTTTGTTGCTGGTGCCCTTCTTGTATTCCACTTTGTAGTGATACTTCTGCAGGTTTAGCGCCCAGCGTGCGAGGCGACCCGCAGGGTTCTGAAGCCGTGACAACCATGACAGTGCTTGGTTGTCAGTCTGTATCGTGAAATCTGCGCCATCCAAGTACGTGTTAAACTTTTTGAGGGCGAACACTATGGCAATACACTCTTTTTCTGTCACTGAATAGTTCTGCTCGACCGCCGAGAGAGATTGGCTGGCGAATGCCAGAGGGTACAGTTGACTGCTATGCTCCTGTAGCAAAACAGCCCTTATGCCGTACTCACTTGCATTGGTTTGGGCAACAAAGGGGCGGTTGAGATCTGGCAACCGCAGGCTTGTGGTGTCGGCGGTGGCTGTTGATAGTGCCTGAAACGCCTGCTCCTCTGAAGCCGTCCATGACCACCTGGCGCCCTTCCTTAGCAGCTGATAGAGGGGCCGTGCCAAGTCCGCACAGTTCGGAATGAAGTGCCTGTAGAAGCCGACCATACCCAGGAAGCGCTGCAGACTTTTGACGTTCTCTGGTTTCGGGAACTGCAAGATCGCCTTGAGCTTCTCCTCGTTTGGCCGGACTGAACCTTTGTCCACAACGAAGCCCATCCCCGCAGAGTAGCATGTAGGCGAATACATGCTTGCAGACCTCTCTGCTTTTCTTCTAATAAAGAGCTCTCTCTCTCTCTCTCTCTCTCCCAGAGGCTCGATCCTGCTGGCAGCCAGTTGTACCTTGGGGGGGTTTGTTGTGAGGCCTGCTTTCTGCATGCGCTCCAACACAGTCTGCAAATGAACAACATGATCCTCAAGGTTGTCTGAAAATACAACCACATCATCCATGAACGCCATCGCGTAGTTGAACTGCGCGTCTCCCAGCACGATTTCCATCACGATCTGGAAAGTTGCTGGGGACTTTGACAAACCGAAAGGCAGCCTCACGAATTCAAAAAACTCTCTAGTACAAGTGAACGCTCTTTCGTCGATATCCTTTTCGGCTACAGGGATCTGTAAGAAATCTCTACTACAGTCAAGTGTGGTAAACACCTTTGCTGAACCTAGCGCATACATAATCGCATCGATGGATGGAAAGGGATACGAATCTCTCGGGGTTATCGCGTTAAGACGTCTGCAGTCTACGTACATGCCGACACTACCGTCTTTCTTATCCGCCAGCACAATCGGAAATGCCCAAGGGATTTTTGATTGCCTCACCGCTCCTGTATTTAGCATCTCCTGCAGGGCTCTGTCCAGCTGTGGTTGCTTGTGGACGCTCAAGGGCCTCGGGTTGAACCGTAGTGTACCCGCATCTCCCGTCTCTATGTGGTGCTCCAAAATCTTCACAGTACCCGGAGCTTCCATGAACATCGCTGCGAAGGGTTGTAGTACTGCTGCGAGCCGTGATTGTTCCATTGGTGGTCCTGCCAACGACATCAAGATTGTTTGCAAACCATTTTCAACCTTTCCGGCGGTGCTCTCCGCTGTCAGCAACCCTGAAAGAGATTCTGATGGTCTTGCTGCAAAGCTGTTGAGCGGCGTTCCTGGGCCGTAGTGGTAGTTTCCAGCCTTTACGTCAAGCACTACCCTGTCCTAGCCATAAAATCGCGGCCCAAAATGGCTGGACAGGAAAGAC
Organism: Haemaphysalis longicornis; assembly: GCF_048455015.1. Taxonomy (NCBI): domain Eukaryota; kingdom Metazoa; phylum Arthropoda; class Arachnida; order Ixodida; family Ixodidae; genus Haemaphysalis; species Haemaphysalis longicornis. The sequence goes on from NW_027526212.1 coordinate 185,651, forward strand.
CGGAAAGGTAAAAAAAACTTTGCCTGTGTTTATGACCGTCGGTGATTACCGTCAGCCTCGCTGCCGATGTTATCGGCACGACCTGGTCCGAAGCTTTTCTGGTACTGGTGCTTACGTGCCGGAATTTCATCTTCCTCGGGGAGCACCATTCTCCGACAGCGTCTCCAAGCACAGCAACCGTTGCTCCAGTGTCCAGTGGGGCATCTATAATCAGGCCGGCTACCTTGACTGTAATGAAGTTGCATTGTCCACGCTTGCAGACTGTCCTCCAAGGGCCAAAGGCCAACAGCTCACCATGGGCTGATTGTGGCTCGCTGGAGGCCCTTCGTGTGCCTTTTGAACCAAGTTCCCGCCTTCCATGTCGTCCATGTGGGGTGCGGCATGCTCGAAGACAGTTGGTGTGGAATTTTGGCTCTGCTCCTGCACCCGCCGTTCGCGCCCTGCTTTCGGCGGCCGTTTTGGCTGCTTTGGATGCAGTGGGTCTTTGCACTGCTGCGTCCGCGGGTTTGTGCACTGCTGCCTGCCGCGATGCGGCGCCGCAGTTTCGAGTGGCGTATCTCGATTGGTTGCGCGAGGGGGTGCGCACAGGGTGCCGCTGGGTGGTAGGATGACCACAATACCAGTGCATTGTCGCTTGCGCCTGTCGGCTGCACTGTGTCCGGGCGGGGTGGCGCCTCCGAGCTCACAGAGCTTGAGTACACGGTCTGGGGGAAAGCGGCTTGCCGCCTTTCCTTGTTGCTTGAGTCGGGTGATTTGGGCACGACTTCCTTGCTGATGTCTGCAGAGATGAATTTGTGATTGTTAGGAAATGTCTCCCTACTGTGAGGTACTTGCCTCTGGTCATTCCGTCTGAACGGGAGCTCCCACGATGGCGCCTCACTGCTGGGGTGAGTCGGCGCTTGAAAACCCTCTCCCATGGGGGCGCTGCACCACCGGGGTGAGTCAGCGCTGCAGCCATCTCTCACGGTGGCGCCGCAGCGCTGGGGTGAGTCAGCGCTGCCGCCATCTCCCACGGTGGCGCAGCAAAGCTGGGGTGAGTTGGCGCTGCAACCATCTCCCACCGTGGCGCCGTACCGCTGGTGTGAGTCAGTGCTGCAGCCACCTCCCACGGTGGCGTCACACCACTGGGGTGAGTTGGCGCTGCAACCGTCTCCCACGGTGGCGCCGCACCACTGGGGTGAGTTGGCGCTGCAACCATCTACCACGGTGGCGCCGCACCACTGGGGTGATTTGGCGCTCGAACCATCTCCAACGGTGGCGCCGCACCGCTGGGGTAAGTTGGCACTGCAATCACCTTTGCCATGTTTGCGAATATAAAATCTTGATCACTGACCAAGTAAAAAGGAAAAAAATTGACTTTTCGGAGCCAATACGGGTTCCTTGTTCCCGTATGGGCTCCGAAACCGGTATGGGCTCCGAAACGTCAAATAGTTTCCTTTTGACTTGGTCGGTGACCACGATTTTATTTTCGCAAATATGACCCCTGACCAGACGAAGTTTCGTTGAACACTCGACCCCCTTTGCCATGAATGATCGCTGCTCGCTTGTGGTATTTCTCCTGCGATTGCCAGTTGTCCGGCCCCGCGCCTATGAACAGCACCGCCTTCCTTTCTCGCTGTGTTGTTCGCTAGTCCTGTCCACTTCTTTCGTTTTGTGTCCCTGTTAGTTCGCGCTGTTCCACAAGATGCAAGTACACCAACTCGCCCAACTCGCCACCCTGCAACCCGCTTCGCTCGGGGCCTCGGCTCGTATAGCTCTGGTGGCGTGCGGTAGGTGTACGCACACGAAGCCTCTAAGCATGCCTCTTTAGGCGGCGGCGGTTGGTAGGATTCCTGGGCCATCAGCGAAGCTTGTATGGCTGTGGCCTCCTTGGCGAGGTCCGCCGGGACCGCAAGTGCGGCTGGAACCTGGGGTTGTAGTGTCGGATGACCCGGAAAACCTTTTCCGCCTCGGGTGCCGCTGGTTAAGCCCGCTCGTAAGAGTCCTGCATAGAACGCACATATCCACGAAGGCTTTCACCCTCTCCTTGTGTCCGCGTGCGAAGTTCGTCTTTGATTCGGTACGCATACCCAGGTGGCAGAAACTCGAGCCTAAAGCGTTCCTGGAAGTCCGTTATGTCCTCGAATGGGTTCTGGTGACGTCTCCAAACGCCGGCTGCCACCCGCAAAGCAACTGGCAAGCTCCTGCTAATCAGCACGCTATCTGAAATTGCCATGGCTTGTTGGTATTCCGACAATTCATAAAGAAAGTCGAAAACAGAGTTCTTGTCGGTAAAACCTGTATACATTGGCACCGCCAAGTTTAACTGCAACGACGCGCTGCAGTGACAGTTGCATTGGCGAACTTGCGGCGGCCGATCATCCAATAATGCCTCAGTGTAAAGCTTGCTAGTCTGAAGCGCCAACAGTTGCTTTTGCAACTCGGCCTTTGATTCTATCAGTTGGGCCATCAAGTTAAGAATTGGCTTTGTGTTGTCAGATAGCGGATCAGCCTCTGCAATTCTATCCGAGAAACGTACGGAAGCTTTTTCGCTTAACGCGGGAACAGCATTGTTGGCCGTCGACATAGTTGTAGCCGCAAAATACTGTCAGCACTGCCTGGAATACAGCCGTTCTGACTGGCGCAGAAAGAAAAAAACTGCTACTAAGTGGGCACGCACGGTCAATCAGCAGTTACACTTCGATAAGGGCAAATTCTGCGGGGAGTCAGTGACAGGATTTGTTGCGCAGTTTTCGGCTGTTCCTTTCCACGCCAGCGTCGTCGTTGAGCGGTGGCTTGTGGTAGACGGTTGGAAGCATTCTCCGCTCTCTGAGTGTGATGCTCGCAAAGTAGGCACGGACGTCGTTTGTGCCTCTGAATCCGCTGGTGACTTCTGCGTAAAAAATGTTTGCGACCCGAGCAAAGCATACACAGTTCTGAAGCGTTCTGCAAGCATTCCCACGTGCGGGCGGCAGTGTAGTTCGCGGGGCGAGTCAAGGCTCGACGAAAATAAGAAAAAAAGGAATAAAGAAAGAAACTACGTTGGGCGCCACTGAAGGAACGCCCTTCGAACGTAAAGGGTTCGCGAGCAGGAACCCGCCTGACGAAGTAACGCCAATCCACATGAGAGCAAGTCACCGGTTTGTTCCGGGAGAACAAAGAAAGGAAAAAACAAAGAAAGCAAACTTGGAGGCACTGTTACGGTAGTACAGCCAGCGTGCGCGTAAAGACAACATTGCGGCAGTTGAAGCACTGCTTGTTCAGAAAGGTACGTCCTGGTGCTATACACTCCCGGCGATGTCTTCAGCCACTTGTGCCGATGAAGGGTAAAGAGCGTCCGCCGCGGACACTGGTTGCTCCTCGCTGTCCGGGCATCATTGCTGTGGCTCGCCGCCCGTCTGTCCCGTCCGCAGCACGCGGAAGCAGCCACTCTCGCGTGTGCCCCGGTGTGCACTCCCCCTCCGGCGCTCCTGTGAGCGCCGCTTTTACGCCACTTCGTTGGTTGTGCGCATGTTCCGGGTTGTATGCGCACTACGCGTATTTGTCCCGTCTCACTGTTCATCACACACGCACGCACAGGCTCATGACGCACTGACGCCACTATCGCTGTTCGACGCGCGCTCTTCACAGCAATCACCCTGCGCGGGCATTCGTAAGGGCTGCGTCCCTACAGTATACAATATATATATATATACAGTCGAACACGGATATATCGAACACGGCTATATCGAATTATTGTCTATATCGAACTCATAAATTATCCCCTTGAAAATTCTGTGTAAAAGTATAGCAATTCGTACGTTTATATCGAACCGTATTTTTCCCGACATTGCGTATATCGAATACCGCGCGAGCTGGAAGGTGCTCTTCGGCGGTCGCTGCACCCCCGATTGAGGTTGAGGAGAATGTGGAGGAATGCGCGGGCATGGCGACGAAGACTGGCTCGCGGAACTAATCCCCCCTACCAGAACGAATTTGCGCTTGCCCAGAAGCCTCGAGAAGATCGAGACTAGCTTCTTTAATTTCATTTTCAGGACGAAGAAGCAGGCCAAGATCAGCGATTTTTTTTTCACGGAAATAAAGCGTCCTGTTGCGTCGTGAGTGCGGAAGTAGTTGTCATTCTTGAATGCGACGATCGGTAAGTGATCGTCCCCCATAGGTGAGGTCTCAGAGCCCATAGTTTTTATATCGAATTTTTCATATATCGAACTACTTCGCGATCCCCTTGGAGTTCGATATATCGGTGTTCGACTGTATATATATAAGGTGAGTAGAGACAGAGACACACGAGGACATTAAAAATAAAAATAAAAGTTTACTGCCGTTTCAGGCACAGGACTCCCTCTCTCCCTCTGATGAAAGGGAGTCCTCTCCCTGAAACCTCAGTAAACTTTTATTTTTATTTTTAATGGCCTTGTGTGTTTCTTTCTCTACTAACCTTCTTTTTTCACGCTCTGTGTGAGTTTTTGTTTCCAGGCTTCTAGACTATATATATATATATATATATATATATATATATATATATATATCCTTCGTAGATAATCAGCAAGCATTTTACTCGGTCGAAACTGCAGCAGTCGTGCGCCGAAGGTGGCGGTCGGTGGACGGATTACCAGGAGCGCGCTAAACTTTTCTTCGACGCCAACAACGTTCAGGACGCCAACAAAATATCGGTGTTCCTGACGTGCTGCGGACCCGCAACCTACTCGCTGCTGCGGAGCCTGCTTACTCCGAAGACTCCCGATGAAGTGCCGATAGACGAGATATTCACCATGCTGTCGAGCCACTACGTGCCCAAGCCCTCCGTCGTGCTGTCACGGTTCAAATTCAAAAGTCGCACCCGCCAACCCAGAGAAGCTGTCAGCGAGTTCATCGCAGCCTTGAAAAAGCTTTCTTTAGGATGTGAGTACGGCACTTTCCTACTGGACATGCTTCGTGACCGAATCGTTTGGGGCATAGCTGACGCAACAATGCAACGCCGCCTGCTCGAAGTAAATTTAACGTTTGACTCTGCGGTGAAACTCCCCGTTGCAATGGAGACCGCGAAGAATGACTCAAGCATGTTGATGAGGGAACCGAGCATGGAGGAGACCAAAGAAATTCATGTCGTGAAGAGGGCGCCGGGGCAAAGGCAGATAACTTGCTACCGCTATGGAGATGCGCCCTACGCAACTGTTTGCAAGCATGCTAAGGCACGATGTGGCGCATGCGGGAAGGTGGGGCATCTAGCCAAAGTATGCCCTTAAAAGAAAGCGGTTGACGCTGAGAGCAAAAGTCACTTAAACAAAGGATTCAAGAAAAGAGGACATCCAGTGAATGCTCTAGGGAGCGCGGAAACTCCTTTGAATTGTCGTACACCGACATACCAGACGTGGTCAGTGGAAAGTTCCGGTACCGTTCCGCCATTCTTCGCAATTGTTAAAGTAGCCGGAAAATCGCTTCGAATGGAGCTCGACACGGGGGCCAGCGTCTCCATCATAGGAGAGAAAGCGTTTCATCGACGCTTTCCTGAGCTAACAATAGAGACCTCGGACGTTGTTCTGAGAAGCTACTGCAGAAAAAAAAGTAACACCTGTCAAGGGTAAAGTTACCGTTCCGGTACAGTTCGGCAACCGGCAAGCGACCTTGCCATTGTTTCTCGCCCCTGACTAGTACCCTACACACTTTGGAAGGAACTGGATTAGTGCTATTGATCTAGACTTCATAGAAGTTCAGTCCATCCAGCCACTTTCGAGCGTGGATGAGCTGCTTTCGCGCTACAAGAGCGTGTTCTCCGAAGGTCCTTGAGCCCTCAAGGGGGTGAAAGCCAAGCTATTCGTAACAGAAGGTGCAGTTCCAAAGTTTTTCAAGGCCCGCATGATTCCGTTCGCACTTCAGGACAGGGTTGCAGAAAAACTGGAAAAACGCATCGCGAAAAAGTACTCGTACCTGTCAGAACGTCTGAATTGGCAGCCCAGATCGTTCCAGTTGCGAAGTAAGACGGCAGCATTCGCATATGCGGAGATTTAAAGGTGACGATAAATCCCGTCTAGGTGCCAGAAAATTACCCACTGCCGAGAGTCGAGGACCAGTGGGCCAACCTTTCCCTAGGTATGAAGTTTACGAGGCTTGATTTGAAGGATGCGTACCAACAAGTGGAGTTGGACGAAGAATCGCAGAAGCTTTGCACGAGCAACACGCCGCAAGGTCTTTTTAAATACACCAGGCTTCCCTTCGGCGTTTCCTCAGCTCCAGCCATTTTTCAGAGAGAAATGGAGAACTCTGCAGGCCTTGCCTCACGTCGCCGTGTATTTCGACGAAATGATTGTGACCGGAAAGAACGACGCTGAGCACTGCACAAATGTGAACCGTGTCCTGCAACAGCTCGAAGATGCAGGCCTGACGCTTAAGCTCGAAAAATGCACTTTCCTCGCCAACGAGGTGGAGTACCTCGGACACGTCACCGACGCAGAGGGCCTGCGCCCAACACCGATCTCCAGCGAAGGCATAGGTGCCTTGCGGGCATTATCGTCGCAGCGAAGCTTCTGCTTGAGGAATTTGAACTCCACGACTGCTCGCAGGTTCGCATGCAGCCGGCCGAGAGCTGTTCGAAGTTTTCGCCCCATGAGGAGCTCAGAGGTTGTCGACCCTGTCAACGAGTGCTTCTTAGTCCGGTAGGAGTGGAGGATGCGGTCGATGCTCGTCTGAAAATCTCCCGGCTGAGCTTTCTTGAGCTTCGACTTGATTGTTTGGACGACAGGTTCGGCGGCGCCGTTCGAAGCAGGATGGTATTTAGAGCATTCTATTTGGAATAGGTGCGCGTAAGGGTTAATATGGAATGCCTGAGTAACCTCAGACTGGCTTATGCCGTTGCCTTGCCAAGTAATTCGGGTGCACTTACACATCTACATTGTTGAAAGACTAAATATTTTCTTGTGGCTGCATGTGACGCACCCGGCCTACCTGGCATGTGACGTCTGGCCTACCCGTATTGATTAAATCTTCTCTGCAGCATCCAGATCTCCTGGATACCTTCGACGCAACCTAATGTGCGCATCCACTGAAGATAAAAACTATCTTATATTACTTTCGTACGCCGGAAACTTAAATATGCAGCATTACTCTGAAATCCAATACAATCCTACCTATTCAAAACCATGCTGATTCAAAACCATGCCGAGTCTATTCAAAACCATGCCGATCGCTTCTTATCATAACTACACTCCCATCGAACCAGCGACACTAAAACAGTCTCTCTTCTTCCCAACGCTTGAATCCGTCCCAATCGTCGCCCGTCTATGCCTTCTTCACAGACCCTACTATCATGCCCGCTCGCGCCATCCCTTACTTCAAACTGTGCACATAACATCAGCATGCCTTAATCACAGCAGACAGATTTCTCTCATCACGTGCACGCAATATTCCTGTGGGATGCTCTATCTGAGCAATGCGTACCATGCACCGACCGCGAAATTTTCCGCACTAAGCTCGCTGACCACCTGTTTGAGGAATATGCTTGGTTTTGATTATTTGACTACCTCGTGAACTTCTATCATGAATTTTAAATTTGTAATTCTTATATAATATTTTTATTTTGGGGACAACGTCACGGTTTTTTTTATTTTACTGTCTTCGTGGATTAGATTCTGGTTTCTGTATGTTTTCTTTTTTCTCTTCCTTTTTTGCATCTTATATTGCACATTGCACCTCACCTCGTCATTTGCCCATCTTATGTAATGCCCTTGAGATGTAAGGATAAAATAAGTGAAATGGAATAAATTAAATGCCGGTTCCCCCTGCATCTTTGTTACACAGTGACCCGCTGGTGGCGAGTATGGTTATGAATTTTTCCTACGACAACATATCAAAGGGATACAATATAATGCGCTCGAGACGTTTTGCAGATAAAGAAGACAAAGAAGAAGAAAAGAAAGAAGGTAAGAATGTAGTCACCCCGTAATACGCTTAAGCGTTATCCTTTACCGAAATACATCATCTCACGGATTATCAATTTTCTGTTTAATAGAGTTTTTTTTCTTCACAGTAAGTTCTGTCCTCTCCAGTATACAGCCAATCCCGCGGTGTTTCTGAGGTCTCTGTTTTGTACCCCGCACATCTTAACGTTCCCATGACCTCCATTCCAATACATTCAGTCGTACAGCTTTGCGCTAATGCCGACGACATCGCTTTTTTCCCATCAGCCAAACACATTCATACATTGTACCAACGCCTTCAGACCCATCTATGCGCCTTAGAGGCTTGGCTAGATGGTCTATGCTTGAACCTAAATGTGGAAAAATGTGCTCACCTTGTCTTTCCGGTGGGTGACCCAGTCTCCATTTCTCTTATTTAGTGCCAACAAACTATTCTTCAGGTCAATTGCCTAAAATACTTTGGAATAATACACGAAAATACTTTGAATTGGCGTCCGCACAGTGACAACATTGCTGCTAAGGGTGCGCGGTCTGTTTCCGTATTGAGAAGCCTTAGTCACAGTAAATTTGGTGTGCGCCGTAACACCTTATTAATGATTTACCGAATGTACGTCCGCCCAATCCTATAATTTGGATGTGTGCTCTTCTCAGGAAGCGCATATTACAAACTTCGGCCGTTGGAAACGCTATAACGGCAAGCCCTCAGACTATGTCTGGGTCTTCTACGATATGTTCACGTATATGTTAGAAGTTTGCAGGAATGTTGGGGTATGCTCCAGGTTTACGTTGATTGCACATTGTTTACCCTCATTGTCAAAGAAATTAATTTGAGCCAATCTGAATGCTCTCAAATATATCTGAACCATTTGCAATCAATTAGTCTATGTAGATAAGGTAGAAAAGGAGGTGGTATTGGAATGTTTGTTCGGAGATCTTGCCTGGGTGAACGTTTAGATATGCAGTTTAGGGAGGCAGAGGTAATAGCTGTACATATCAGCAAAGATTGAGAAGATTTCGTGATTTGTTGCGCTTGCCGACCACGGAAAACGGATATATCTGTCTTTCTTTCCGAACTTCATGATTTCTAATCAAGCACAGTTGCCATAAACAGGTACTTTTAGTTCGCAACTTTACCATGGACACATTTATTTCATCTAAGCCAGACGTTACTGACTACATAACACTATTGGCAAGTCACGGCCTCAAAAATCTAATTCAAGAATACACACGCTAAGAAATACTAAAGAAACGACTGACAAGGACATGTATTGATCATATAAATACTACATTGCCCCCAAAACACAACTTAGGCTGTCTAATAAAAGAAAAGGTCGCAGATCCTTATATTATTACTTTGTGTTGGGAAATGATAATTTACACGATAATGTTGAAGGTGATACCAAAGTTATTATAACTTCCAAGAAGGTAGACAGAAAAATCACACCTTTTGACCGGGATTCCTTGCAACACTACGACCATTTACAAGCCTACAACTTGTTTGTTCAAACATTCGGAAATATTTACGATGACTCATAGGTCAAAAACCAGGTTACACGGAGAAACAAATCTGGCCCGTGGATCAACACAGAAATAATTTCGCTTTGCAAATGTAAAGTCATTCTGCAAAAAAGTGGCAAAGAAATCCTGAAAATGCCCTTTTAAACGAAGAGTTTCGGCAAGTAAGAAACAAAATAGTAAAAATAAGGTTACATAAAAATTATATCATCAAAACAATTTTACACCGTATGGCCGTGACTGGTCACGGAATAAATGTCCAGGAAGAAATGGTCCCGGAACTAACGGTCCCGGAACAAATGGTACTGGAACTAATGGCTCCGGAACAAACGGTCCAAACTTCAAACTAGGAAAAAATGGTCCCACAACTACTGCTTCTTTCATGAGCGCCTGCATGAGGGGAGGACGGGGGTCAATGTATTTATGTTTATACGTACGTATCTGTGCACACCGTATTCTGCACCTGTTCATTTATAATATACTTGCTAAGGCTAGGAAAATTGGTCCCACCATTCGTACTTGAGTGAAATGCGGTATACAAATTTTCTGTCACACATGTACGTCCTCGCGTGCTTCTTTTTCTCGCCTTTTTGTTATTTTCAATACATGGCAAAACAGTGGCAGACAATTCAATCAAAATCAGCGTGTACTGGGCAGACCGCAGCCGGTGTTTGAAGAGAATACAATAACGGTCTGCCATAATTTTTATTTAGTGGCTTAAGTGCACTCGCTTCGGTAAAATATTTCTTAGCTCATTGCCATGGTTGTATCAGGCTACACTGGCGGCAGCGTAGCCCGAAACGGCAACTATGGGCCGGGGGGTATATAAACCGTCGAAACAATAAAGCTTCCTCTCTTTGCTGCTCACCACTTGAGTGTGCGTGTCGTCTCTCATCGGCTGATACATGGCGCAGCCGGCAGCCGAATTATCGCCGTAATGTTGTAACCCTGCTTCGGACACCTTTGCAAAATTGATGCACTACGTCAGCCGCCAGCACTCATGGGCTCGGGCAACCTTGAGGTAAACTGGACGCTATTCCGGCAGCGCCTCGACATCTTCATGTTAGCGACCGGATTCTCCTCAAAGAAGCCCGCCGAGAAAGTCGCGCTGCTCCTGCACGTTGCCGGCGAAGAGGCGCTTGAGGTGTACAACACCTTCAAGTTTTCCGACGGAGAGTCCCGTGACGACTACGATGTGGTAGTGAAAAAGTTCGAGGAGTACTGTGTCCCAAAGAAAAATGAGATCTACGAGCGCTACGTGTTCCGAAGAAGGCAGCAAGCGGAAGGTGAGCCCTTTGAGCAATTTCTTCGTGACCTGAAAATCAAGGTTCAGTCTTGCGGTTTTTCAAGTATGGCCGAGTCTATGTTGAGGGACCAGGTCGTCTACGGAATCCGTGACAAAAAGCTGCGAACAAAGCTGCTCAAGGAAACGGATCTGACGCTGGAAACAGCCGTTCGCCTTTGTCAAGCAACGGATGCCGCAGATAGGCAAAACATGGTATGGAATGATCAAGAGAAGTGCGTAGACGTCGTGCGGCCGGAGAAGTGCGTCGATGCCGTGCGGCCGGAAAAGCACAGGGTCCGGCGCTCAAGATGCACAAGGTGTAACACACTGCACGATGACCGAGCCTGCCCAGCCGTCGGGAAAACATGCTTTCGGTGCGGTAAGAGCAATCATTTTGTCGCCCGCTGCCCTTCAAAGCCCAAGAGCCGGCTGAGCTGCTGCATAACTGCAATGGACCAAGCGCGTGGGAAAACAGCTAGCTCGTGCCAAGAGAACACTGCCAGTGACGAGTCGTCAGGGGAGTTTGACATCCTGGATGTTGGAGTGTGTACGATTGCGTCGCGTCCAGAGTGGCTTGTTACGGTTGGTGTGGGTGCAACAGGCAAACTCTCCTTGAAAGTCGACACCGGGTCGCAGGACAACCTGTTGCCCTATTCGCTGTACAGCAAGCTCAGCAAGAATGCTTCTGTCCGGCCCAGCCCAGCAACACTTCGAAGCTACACGTGAGGCATAATCAAGCACATAGGCCTGGTTACTCTCCAGCTGAAGATGAACGGCACCACAGCGCCAGTAGACTTCTTCGTGGTCAAGAATGGACATCAAGCCCTGCTTGGCCTGGAAACTAGCGAAAAACTCGGCTTAGTATCGAGGGTCGACTCTGTCAAGGAGGAAGACAATGTTAGTCAGTTTCCGGACGTGTTCTCAGGAACTGGTTGTTTGGGCCGCCCCTACCATCTGACTCTGCGCGAGGGAGCCCAGCCAATAGTCCAGCCAGCACGGCGTGTGCCCCAAGCCCTGAGGACGCCACTGAAATCGGAGCTGGATCGCATGGAAAAGGAGGGCATCATGCGCAAAGTTCCCGGCCCCAGCGAATGTGTAAGCCCACTCGTGTTGATAAGAAAAAAAGGATGGCTCGATCAGAGTGCGCATGGATCCGCGGGAGCTAAACCAGAACCTAAAGCGAGAGCACTGTCAGTTGCCCAGGCGCGAAGACATCGAATCTGACCTGGCCGGAGCCACTGTTTTCACTACTCTTGATGCTAAAGCTGGATTTCACCAAGTGCCGCTCGATCCCAGTTCGTCTGAGATCTGTACCTTCGGAACACCGTTTGGCCGGTACTGTTTTCTACGGCTACCATTTGGCATAGCCTCAGCGCCAGAGGTGTCTCAGAGAGTGTTGTCCGAGATTTTTGAGGGCATAGAGGGTGCTCGCGTCTACATAGACGATATCCTCATCTGGGGTCGAGACCAAGAAGAACATGATGAAAGGTTGCTACGTGTGCTCGAAGCGGCACGCAAAGCAGGGTTAACCTTTAATCGGAACAAGTGTAAATTCGCTCAAAGCGCGGTCTGTTTCCTGGGAGATGTCATCAGTGCTGAAGGCATCACACCCAGCCCAAGTTTGGTCTGTGGTCTGACCCACATGCCCACTCCGGGAGATAAGAAGGCCCTGCGCCGCTTGTTGGGCATGATCAACTACTTTCGGAAGTACGTTCCAAACTTAGCACAGAAAACAAAGAACCTGCGTAGCCTGACTCGCGAGGACTCTGAATTTGAGTGGCGTCCCCCTCACGCAGAGGAACTTGTCGAGTTGAAGGACATACTCTCGCAGCCACCAGTGTTGGCAGTCTTCGACCCTTTGAAAGCCACAAAGATATCCACTGATGCCTCACCCACAGGCCTCGGAGCAGTGCTCTTACAGTTGCATGGAGAAATCTGGCGGCCAGTGGCCTATGCATCGAGGGCACTCTCGGACCCTGAGACACGTTATGCGCAAATTGAAAAGGAGGCTTTGGGCTTGGTGTTCGGCTGTGAAAGGTTTCGTCATTTTGTGTATGCTGCTGACTTCACCCTTGAAACAGACCACCAGCCATTAATCGCAATTTCAAAAAAGGGTTTGAATGACGTGGCTCCCAGGCTGCAGAGATTCTTCGTACGGTTGTTGAAGTATACCTTCACCTTGCAGTATGTTCCTGGCTCGCAGCTTGTCCTGGCTGATACGCTGTCCCGGCAGAAAACTAACATCCCCAGAGAGCCGAACGACCTCGCAGTGGACATCGAGGTGCATGCCACCCATGTCCTCTTCGACCTGGTAGCGCCAACGACCCTCGACAAACTCGTCACAGAGACCCAACATGACCCCATTCTCCAACAGGTTATATCGGCGTTGTCCAACAATAGCCCAGTCGATGGCTTGTACAGACCATTCTATGCCGAATTGACCGTTGTCAATGGAGTATTGTTCAAAGGCAGCCGTGTTGTCGTGCCTTCATCAATGCGAGCCGACTTGCTAAAACGGTTGCACGAAGGTCACCTGGGCCTCTCCAAGTGTAAAGCTACAGCAAGGCAACTCATGTTTTGGCCGGGGATGAATGCGGACATTGTGGCCTTTGCCAACAGATGCTCAGCGTGCAAGGCACTTGCTTATAAACTGCCACAGGAGCCATTCCGGATTCGTGAGGTACCCAAACACCCATGGAGCAGGGTAGGTGTTGACCTACTTGAGTATGCCCATCAGACCTATCTTGTGGTATACGACACATAGTCAAACTTTTTGGAGCTAGAAAAGTTGCAGAATGCAACTGCGGCAGAAGTCGTAGATAAGCTGAAGGCAATCTTTTCCTGTCATGGCATTCCAGTGGAGGTGAATTCGGACAATGGCCCTCAATTCACCTCGCGCGAGTTCAGTCAGTTTGTGGCCAAATATGAGTTTTGTCATGTTACATCCAGTCCTCGTTTTCCCCAGTCTAATGGCCTTGCAGAAAAGGGCGTGCAAGTGGCAAAACGTACCTTGCGTAAATGTGCTCTGACTGGCGATGATCACTGGCTGGGTCTGCTGAACTATAGAACAATGCCGTTGGAGGATGGACGGTCACCCAGCGAACTACTCATGGGCAGGAGGCTTAGGACTAGGCTTCCCGACTTTGGAAAGGCAAGGGGGACTCAAGTGAAAAAGCACAAGCAGATAATGCAGGGCTGTCATCTCTCGCAACTGCAACCTGGTGACGTAGTTCGTTTACAGAGCGATGTGGGATGGAACCCTAAAGCCCGGGTGTTGGAGGAATGCTCACCCCGCTCGTACCGCCTGGTAACTGATACTGGCCGTTGCTTTCGCAGGAACAGGAGACACCTGCTTCGTACAGAGGAGCCCCTAGACGACACCTTGAGCGACACCGACTCCAGCATTCCGCCACAGCAGGAAATCCTCAAGCCGCTCGAACCCGGCCAGCCAGTACCGAACCCAGAAGATGTAGACCATCTTGCCCAATCCTTGCTAGGGGTCACCACTCCTACACAACAGTCACAGCCTGTACAAAGGAGATCGACCAGACCTCGAAAGCCCCGCGTCAAGCTTGACTATGATGAACAGTTCAACCAAATTCCATAATTCTTAAAAGGAAGGAAGATGTATCAGGCTACACTGGCGGCAGCGTAGCCGGAAACAGCAACTATGGGTCGGGGGTATATAAACCGTCGAAACAATAAAGCTTCCTCTCTTTGCTGCTCACCACTTAAGTGTGCGTGTCGTCATCGGCTGATACAATGGTGCTGACTGTCGCGACAGCCTGGCTTGACCAGTGGCTCAGCCGATACTCGCGATGAGACGTCCGCATGTCTCGAGGCTGTGCCTGTCACCAACCTCGCTTACTAGCGGCGTCCCGCAACAGGTGCGGCTCCCCTGGAACACGGCCGGACTCAACCTATCTTGAACGGGAAGGGAGTGTGGGCTCTGGCCGTGCGTGGACATAGTTGTGGTGACTGAGAAAACTTCCGAGGGGGATGGAGAGGGCAGAGAACTCACTACGCACGCACCCGTGAAGTGCTTGCTCACAAGAAACTAATGGGGCTTCTTTCTGAGGCATGCCTCTACGTATTCTGTAAAACATGGAAGGAGCCACATGTTTCCCACGTGGCTATCTTTCCCCCTGTGTATGCGAGTAGCCTATTCATTTGTTATATAGTGACAAGGCAGATAATTTAGTGAGAGATAATAATAATAAAGCAGATAATATTAAGGCAGATAATAATAAGGCAGATAACGATATTTTGATAAAAAAAACTGGAAAACAGAAACTTTCAAGACATTTCAAAAATCCAAGAACGAAAGAGGCAGAGAAGTAATAAATAAGAGTATTACTCTTCAACGTATTAAAAACGCGAAGACAAAAATAAAAAATCCGGAGAAAAACGACGGAAATACCAGTAAAAAATTCCGGAAACTGGCCAATCGTGTAGTGCTCTGCACTAGTACAAAAATGCATTGTTGGCAGAAATACCGCGTTTATTATTTATAATAGCGTAAATTGAGATAAATGGTTTAACGGAAACTGAAAAGCAAAGAAAACAAAAACTAAAACACTAAAGAAGTTATAAACTGTACTCCAGCAATATACAACAAAATTGAACAGCGAACCCTGTGAAGATTTATGGAATCATTTTTCCCGAAGAGGTGCCTGGGACCATTTGTTCCGGGACCATTTCTTCTGGGAGCATTTTTTCCGGGACCATTTGTTCCTACTTTCGAGTTCGGACGATAAGTTCCGGGGCCATAATCTCCGGTACCATAAGTTCCAGGACCTTAAGTTCCATGGTCATTTGTTCCGGGACCATTTGTTCCTACACCCGGCCGTGACAGAGAGAAAAAATGGAGTGTCGTTAATAGTATAGTAGAAAGACCGCAAAAAAAGAACATGGATATGATGCTCCAAGAAACATTTCTGGATATACCTCCCGCGACAGTTGCGAATGAGCTTAACAATCACTTTGTCCGATCCATAAGCACACTTACAAACCTCACAAAAGCAAGTCGCTTTCATCAAGATACTTCATCATCAAATATAAAATCAGTCTATTTTCCCACCGTCAATGATACTGAGTAATGGGATGTTGTAAATTGATACCGCTAACTAGATCAGCTGGATTTGATGGAATTAGAATTGGAGACCTATTTTGTAACGTTGAGAAACGTGAAAATATATTTCTCTATATACTAAATCAAATCTTGGGCACTTATGAAATTCCAAACTAAATGAAAAACAGTGTGATTAGACACTTTCATAACAAAGGTTCTAAAAAACTGTACGATAATTACCGACCGATAGCTATTTTATTCTTCTTGTCGTGTGTTTTAGAAAACATTGCCTAAGTACACGAGTTAATTTTGCACTAAACACGATTTAATGAATCCTGTTCAGTTCTGCTTTTGCAGAGGAATAAGCACGACAGATTTATTGGAATATTTTGCCGATTATTTCAGCAACATTGATAACAACAAAATGGTAATTTTCCTTTTTGTCGGTTTAAGAAAGGCATTTCACACAATTTACCACCAGTCTTTGCTACAGAAATTAAATACGTTTGGTTTAAGATCACCGTACACGCAGTTTTGTGCAATAATTACTTTTATGGTCGTGCTCAATGTGTCCGTATGTCAAATTTCATTAGAAATACGTTTCTCATAGACAATGGAGTACGACAGGGGTCTGTGCTGGGGCCTTTATTATTTATTGTTTATGTTAAAGGGGCCCTAAAAGGCGTTATAAGCACACGAAATGAACTAGCGCAATCGCTATATTGGGTCGTCAACGTCATCTGTGCCATGTATTCCTCTTTTACGCGCAGCGGGAAGCTCACACTCTTGGTCCAAAGTTTGTCGCCCTTTTCTCACCCCTCCCTGAGGGTTTTTGGACGCCGCCATCTTCACATGTCTGCATCATCGATTCGCAGGTGTGCGTCATGAAGTAGATATCATGCTAATGGGCGGATTCTTCACGCACTTCCGGCAAAGGTATGAGTCCTCTGCTCAGCGTCGGCTCGCCGGCTGATCTGCCAACGGTGTGCCGGAGTGCTTCGACATTTTACGACTGTCCAAACACGTAAACAAACGCTTAACCATTTGTATTGAATGCAACATGGCCAGAAGACGACAGGGATATTCTCTTACCTGAGTACGTTCTATAAAAAAAGCGTTGAAGCCCCATGGCACTTCTTTCGTGCAATCGCCACGAACGCACTCAGCCGAATGCCCTAGTTTGACGCATACATTTAATCAACTTCAAAACAATCCGCAGCTCCGTTTCGAACAAAAAAGACAGCCCACCGTGCGTTGCAAGTCTGAACCGCGATTGACAGACGATCGGTTGCCTCATCCTGCCCGTAGTAAATTCGGCACTCACCTCGTGTGCGGTTTTCGGGAATGAACAGCAAGTCACTTAACTGGCGCGCAAGCCGAGAAGGCACACGGCACATACCCCATGCGAGGTTGAGTCCTACGTCGCTCGAGAAAAGTAATCGAGACTATGGGAAGCACTATCCACCCGCAGAAGCACAAAGTTGCATTTCATCGCAAAAAAATGCGTCCACAACACACACACCATGGCCTCATGATGCACAAACACACAAACACACAGCTTCGGTTGCTGGCTTGGCTTGACTGCAGGCTTCGTTCGGACAGTCAGCGATGTTACGACGATACAGATCTGCGTGACGGCGACGTGATAATCACTCGACGTATTTAAAAAAATCACCCCATCTTCCAGAGGGGAATCCTGAGTATGATGCGGAGCATCGGGGCGTTGCTCTTGTCGTTGTTGCTGGCATCGAACTCGTTGCAAAGAAATGACAGCGCTATGGTCCGATGAGTTTCGTTCTTGACGTTTCCGATCCGCGTAAGGTTGTTGTCGAAACAAAGTATGTCACACACCTTGCAACTGTGTCGGAAGCGCCGGTCCAGGAAGTCACGTTTGAAGCGAGCGTCGGGCTACGCGTGCTTCTCGGCTCGCGCAGCCGCTTTCGCGGTGTGCTCGCGTTCGCGTGCAGCATCCGGCGCAGCCTCTCGTTGGTGACGTTTACAAAGGGCTTCCCGTCTCGAAGGTTCGGTTTTTCCGCTCGCTTCGTACGTTTGCGTTCCACTTCACGTTGTCGAAGTTCCGGTACCGCCGCTCGACGTTTTCTAACCGATGCTGCTTGACGTTGCCGAAGCTGAGGATCCGCTGCTCGACGTTGACGCTTCGAAGCTTCTTCACGCTGACGATGTTCATGGTCCGCCGCTCGCTTCAAGCGTTTGCCTTCAGCGTCGTGTACCCTTCGCTTCGCAGCTTTGTCTTGAGTGGACGTAACGTTGCTATTAGTGTTTGGGCTGATGCTGACGCGTGGTTACGTAAGCCAACTCACTGACGGGACTGTTGCTTCCATCACACTTCAGCGGAAGCATCAACGGAGTCAACCGAAGCAAGCGCTGCACTGAACGCGTCAAGCGCTCTACCCGCTTGATATTCACACTTGAAGGAGAGGAGACTAGAGGAGGAGAGTAGCGCATGCGCCGCGAGAGCAGAAGCGAGAACACAGGAGAAGCGCAAGCAGGTGGTAGGAGGGAAGTGGAGAGAGTAACACGCAGCTGTTGGAGAGCGGGAAGAAGGAGAGTTGCGCATGCGTAGTGTGAGTGCGGACGCCGACGCCGCGGGTCATACCCCCGAGCAAAAGATGCTCCGCATCTAAAACACACTGGCATACAATTTGGTTAATGTCCAAATTAATGTCCACAGAAGAGCGCAACCATGGATGGTTGTCGCGCTACTTGCCGCCATGTTGGAAACGCAAGCGACCTCACGTACGCACGCTATTCTGTTGAAATAGCGTCCGCTATTCATCCGTCTGCGTTTAGAGCGCGGACTCTTTGCGTACGGCGGCGTACGTTATTCTGAAACTCTCTATTACTACCGTTCACAAGATATGGGTGCAGGTTGTCTGAACACGGGTGCACGCTGCTCGAGTGCTGTGCTGGTTTGCTCGGCGCCTCCCGTTCATCGCCATTGATAAAGCGATCCGAACCAGCGCGCTTTGTGCACGGGTTCTGTATCGGTTTAAAACGTCTTTTTCACAACCCGCCAGTAAGAATTACCACCGCTGCAAAATAGGACCACAGTCCTTCTGATAAGACCCAGCACCATCGAGGCCACATCTGAGACGGCGCTTTTTGGGTAAACAGTGCGCTGTGCATCAAAGAGAACGAGCGCACGATCCTCCCCATGCAGCTGCGACTTCGCCGCCGATAAAAAGTCACGTGCCGCCGATAGCAACTGCAGCAACGTACACCGTGAAAGGGCAAGGCGAGGCCGCACACATGTGGCCAGGTCTTTCGTTCGCTGTTCCAGCCTTGAGCGAAGTGCGGGATGCATGGTTTCAACAAATATTAAAAAGCCAAAAAAGCTTGCCCGTAGCAGACGACAGTCTGACGAGTGCAATAGCCGAAGTACGTCACCGCTGAGGAGCGCAGCATGATGGGAGGGAAGGCTCGCGCACCGTCAACAGGGAAGAAAAAGTTGAACTGAGGAGGAAATGCGGCGCGACGAGAATGCGCGGATTTGATTTACGATTTCTTAGCTAATACCCATCGCTTTAACAAACTTCTTGCGGGAGGAGATTGCTGATACATTGCTTTTTTTTAGTTACATGTACATTCATGCATCGGCGCAAGGTATTTCAGAACCCCTTTAACCAAGTAGGCGATATTCCGTTTAAATAAAAACATTTCTTTCCGTGGTCGATGCAGTTCTATTGGCCTGCGAGACATCCATGATGGAGCTCGCACTATTCAAGAGGACAGTTGTGTTTTACTCGACTGGTTCTATATGAACAGTATTTTGTTAACACATGAAAACAAATTTGTTATGTTTTCATAGTCCGTATAATGTCCGAAAACCGACTGACTCTGTTTTTCTGTATGGTACTCAATGTTTCGGTCGTTCCTGCTCTGAAGTTGATCATGTACACAATGTTAAATACCTTGGTTTGATCTTTGACGAAACATTATCCTGGAGTTTGCAAATTGAAGAGGTGGCTAAACAGTTGCGTTTTATTTGTATATATTTGTATTCTTTGAGGTCGTGCTGTGACGTTTCCGGTAGAAAAAAATGGTGTATAAATGTCTGGGTGAGTGTATTATCAAATATGGTTTGACTGTTTATGGTCTTGCTTCCCCTTACAAATGAAATGTTACAAAGCGAATATTGAATAAAATTGCTGTTAATGTTGCCTATGCTACGCGATACCATGCTTACGGTCCTCAATCAATTATGAATTCGTTTACATGTTGACTGTGTGCCAGGAGTGTATTTTTGACGTAATAATAAAAAATATTTTGAAGATTCATACAAAGTAGTGAAAATGAACGTAAAGCCGCTACGTTACACTGAACGATTCGTCCTACCTCGCGTGTACACCAATTTTTGTTAATGTCGCGGGTTCTGTATTCCATTTATTTTGATACGCTACACTTTGACCCAATATCCCCAACTTCACCACAGTGAAATTCTTGCTTCGACTGTGGTTGAGCGCGGAACACACAAAGTTCCCCATTCTTCCACGCCGTGTGTTACTCACTTTGTAATTTGTACTGTGTTTGAACCCCAAGCTTGGCATTCCTGTGTGTAAGGATTGCTGTATCTTTTTTCTTCTCTTGAAGCTTCCGATAAATTGCAGTGTTTTCTAAAATGTCGTCTATGTTCCCGCACTTGTGTTCCTATTTATTGAACTTGTTTTTATATGTTGAAAATCTAGTACTTGGTGTGAGGAGGCGCTTTTAAGAGCCAGGAGCCGGAGTAAGAAGCGAAGACAACGAAGGAATCGTGCTGGGGGCGGGAAAAACGAGCACGCTGGGAAGAAGGAGGAGGAAGAAGAAGAGGAGTTGGACAGGAGGTGACAAGCTGGGGGCAGGAGGAACGTTGCTCTCGGCGAGTTCTCTGCTGGACGCGAACGCCCAGGACCCCTCAAGGCCGAGCCAGATTTCCCTCCTGGCCTCGTAGATTGGCAACGCCGTCTCTGCCGCTGTTCTCACAGCAGCCTTCTTCCGGTAACTGCGAGCGCACGGGCAACAGCACCATTTCATCATTTGGAAGTGAAGACAAAGAAAACGGGGTTGGCATGGAGAGCGGGAGAAACGCGGTTAAGGAGCGACCTGCCGGACGCGAACATTCGGGGAAACTCCGCTTCGAGCCGCACCTTCCCCATTGACGACGAGACGACTTTCAACCGAGACTGGCCACAGAGCACACGGGCCGAATCCGACATCTTGTTTATCGGCAGCAGCACCGGCATCAAAAAGGGCATAGAGCCCAGCGCACCTAGCCCAGCGCAGCGAGCCACTCACCGAAAGAGACCCACACGTGAGAGCGAAATCTTTTGAGGAAAAAATTTTTTTCTTAGAACATTTACTCTTTGGACTAGCTCATTGGACTTGATTAGGTAATGCTGATTTTTCTATTTTCTCAGTTATTTGTCCTGCAAATACACGTTGTCCCTGTCAGCAGCCAACGGCCTCGTCCACCGCTACGTCAGATTAACCCCTCCCCGTTTTAAAAAACAACCTGCTTCACAAAAATGGCGTCCGCAACAGGACTCTCTAACCTGCTTCACAAAAATGGCGACCGCGACAGGCTTCACAAAAATGGCGTCCGCAAGTGGACTCTCTAACCTGCTTCACAAAAATGGCGTCCGCGACAGGACTCTGAATATTTTACAGATAGTTGAGGAGCTTTTAATTTCGGCGGAGAGGATAGTATTTAGCAGCCGAGATGGAATTAGAATAGTTGCTTAAGATTGGGAAAGGGCTAAGACTGGCGGGTACTTAGCTGAGAAAATGGTTGGGCAGGGAGTCAAATGCTGCTCGTGAAAGAAGGGCACACGCGAGAGGGGCAGAAGTGTGAAGGCTTCAACTTGAACTGGCCGCTCTAGACCGTAACATTAAGCTTGTGAAGAATGAATCGCAGCTCTCGATTGCTGAGTTACACCTTGAAATATTAGGCACAGATAGTCATCTGGGAGAAAACAGATGCAGACGGGAGGGCATCGTCATTGTTGTTGTTGTTCTTTTTTTTTGTGGTGCATACCCAATCGGGGGATTGGCCAGGATCGGAAAATATATTAGGGCTAATGTGCCTGATTTAGGAGACTAAATTTTGGAAAAAAAAATTGTTCTTCAGAATAATTGCACAACAAATACAGGAATTTGTAGGAGAAAAGTGTGCACTATGCAGGAATTTGCAAGAAAAGGCTATGCGGGATTTTGCAATAGGCTCTTATTTCGTCTGTGTACAAGAGCAGCTAACAGGGTTGTCATCTGGTCTCTGAGACGTAGGTGTGGACGGCTGTAACCAAATTCCTGTGGGGAAACCCTAGCGAAATGGCACCGAATGACAGTAAGACCGCCATTGAAAATGCCCTAAAAAGCATCCGAAGCAATACAGCTCCTGTAGCAGACCAAATTCCGTATAAAATGCTGCAGAATCTACCATACAACCGCTTAGAAGCCCTCCTACGTTACATAAAGCAAGCCTGGCAAAGTGGACAAATTCCTATGGCGTGAAAAACGGCACGTGTAGTTGAAATTCGAAAACACAGTAAATCACCTGATGACACCAAGAATTTGCGCCCAATATGTCTTACCTCTTGCATAGGCAAACTCATGGAAAAGATAGTTCAGGCCCGCATTGAATGAGCCCTAGACAAAAACCAGGCTTTTCGCTATACGATGACCGGTTTTCACCGACATTCTCTTCCCAAGACGCCATACTCCGCATTCATAGAGACATAGTGGAAGTAAAGAGCACTGCCCTAACTCGTACCTTAGTCGGGATCG
Source organism: Haemaphysalis longicornis (assembly GCF_048455015.1). Classification (NCBI taxonomy): domain Eukaryota; kingdom Metazoa; phylum Arthropoda; class Arachnida; order Ixodida; family Ixodidae; genus Haemaphysalis; species Haemaphysalis longicornis. The sequence goes on from NW_027526212.1 coordinate 208,197, forward strand.
ATATAAAGAAAGCTTGACACCGTCACTCATGACCCAATACTCGAAAGAGCAAAAAAATTCCCTCACACTTCCCCGAGGAGGAAAGTGTGTAAGTGCGAATGCACGGTTGTTGATCGCGCGATTACGGTGGATATCGTGATCCTAATGAGTAGTCGAAAGATTGCACACACGCACGCAACTACAAAGAAAGATATTTCACTCGTTATTGCTGGTACCGTTGCCCGGTCCGCCATCATCGTTATCGAGATGCAGGACCAGCGACCGCTCTCGACGACGGCGCGCGCTCGACTAATACCCTCCCGCGTCACGCGGCCGCTACACGAGCGCCCTCACGTGTCGGAATGCGGAGCGCCCGCTACGCGAGCGAGAGCTCTCCCGCCCGAAGTGGAGAGGAGGCGCCCAACACCCGCAGTCACTGAGCGGAGAGAGGAGGAGGAGAGTAGCGCCCGCCGTTACGGCGAGGGCTACACGAGCGCCCTCACGCGTCGGAATGCGGAGCGCCCGCAACGCGAGCGAGAGCTCTCCCGCCCGAAGTCAAGAGGAGGCGCCCAACACCCGCAGTCACTTAGCGGAGAGAGGAGGAGGAGAGTAGCGCGCGCCCATCTCCTTCCGTTGCTAGGGAAGACGAGGAGCGCGCGCACCCGCAGCTGTTGCTACACGGACGACGGCGGCGGACGATTCAGGCTCGCTTAAGAAGTGCATTCGCACTTAAAAGCAACAAATTAGTACCCAGAACTATCCAGTATCTTACAGCTTACCTCACTAACCTGCTCGTCCAAATCAAAGTAGAAGACCACATCAGTAATGCAGGCAAACTTACAACAGGAGTGCCCTAAAGAGCCATACGTTCTCCAACTCTGTTTAACCTGGCCATGAGCTATCTTCCACCCCTTCTGAATGATATCCCAGGACCAAAACATTCCATCTATGCCGATGATATTACCCTTTGGCGTCACACGGGCTCTCCTGGTACTCACGAAGAGACGGTGCAGCGAGGCATAGACGTAGTCACTCAATACACGGCCTCTATTGTACTGGTACAGCTTCTATTGCCTAATGACGGCAATGGTACCAATATCTTGGAAGAACGCGAACATCATCCTAATCCACAAGAAAGGTGACATGAAGCACTTGAAAAATTACAGGCCGATCAGCTTACTGTCAGTCGTCTACAAAGTACTTACCAAGGTAATCGCTAACAGAATTTCTGCAACCTTAGATTTCAGTCAACCTAAAGAACAAGCAGGGTTCCGTAAAGGCTATTCAACAATGCACCATATTCACACGACCAATCAGGTGATCGAGAAGTGCGCTGAGTATACTGAACCCATATACATAGCCTTCATAGATTATGAGAAAGCATTTGACTCGGTCAGAACCATAGCAGTCATTCAGACATTACGGAATGATAGGGTAGATGAGCATTATGTAAGAATACTAGGCGATATCTACAATGGGTCCACAGCTACCATCATCCTCCATAAGGAGAGCAGTAAAATACTTATAAGGAAGGGTGTCAGACAAGGAGACACAATCTCTCCGATGTTATTCACAGCCTGTTTACAAGAAGTAATCAGAACGTTGGATTGGGAACAGGTGGAAGTAAGGGTTAATGGAGAATACCTCAGTAACCTCAGATTTGCTGATGATGTTGCCTTGCTAAGTAACTCGGGGGCGAATTGCAAAGCATGCTTTCCGCACTGGGCGAACAGAGTAGAACCGTGGGCCTGAAAATTAATATGCAGAAAACCAGACTAATGATCAATAACTTCGGGACAGCACAGCGTTTTGAGATAGGGGGCGAGGTAGTGGAAGTGGTAAGCGAATATGTCTACTTAGGCCAAGTTGTGACCCCAGATCCCAACCATGAGGCAGAGATAATTATAAGGATCAGAATGGGGTGGGGTGCATATGGCAGGCATTCTCAGATAATAAATAGCAGCCTACCATTGTCGCTGAAGAAGAAAGTGTATGACAGCTGCATCTTACCGGTACTCACCTACGGGGCAGAAACTTGGAGGCTCACTAAGAGGGTTCAACTTAAATTGAGAACGACTCAGCGGGCAGTGGGGCGCGAAATGATAGGTGTAACATTAAGGGACAAGAAGAGAGCGGAGTGGGTCAGGGAAGAAACACGTGTTAAGGACATATCAGTAGAGATTTAGAAGAAGAAATGGACGCGGGCCGGGCATGTAATGCGAAGACAAGATAACCGATCGTGGTCATTAAGGGCAACAGAATGCATCCCTAGAAAAGGCAAGTGTTGCAAGCGGTGGCAGAAAGTTAGATGGGCGGATGAGATTAAGAAGTTTGCGAGCATAAATTGGTTACAGTTGGCACAGGACCGAGGTAATTGGAGAATAATGGGAGAGGCCTTTACCCTGCAGTGGGCGTAGATAGGCTGCTGCTGCTGCTGCTGCTGATGATGATGATTGTACTGGTGTGCTCTCCTGAGAAGACAGAATACACGGTTGTCATAAACTCCCACAAGGCTCACGCCAACGATATCTGGGGACTCATAAGGCTACACCTAAACGGCAAAGAAATTCCGCGAAAACACTCCATACGGACCCCCGGCTTTCACATAGATCAGGATGGCAAAGATATAACCTGGCAGAAAACCATCACTACTCAAGCGAACAAGATCCTCCATATGATAAATAGGGTGTTCCGCAGCAAGTATGGTTTAAAGGCACATGAAGGTCGCAAGGTGGTGGACGCTCTCCTTATCTCATGGATCATGTACGGTCTACCTTACTACTATCTGACAAAATCTCAGCACACAAAACTCGAAGTAATTCTCCACAACGCAACCCGTATCATAGCAGGCACCCCAAGATACACCCAAAATGACCTATTATATGCCACAAGTTCGCTGAAGACACTCAGTGAGAAGATTGACAAACACTCAGTGAGAAGATTGGATTTGGACACACACTCAGTGAGAATATTGGATTTGGAGCCGGTACTCCTGCCGACATGCAGCTCACGTCACTTTTGTTCATGCAGGTTTTGGCCGCTCTTGGAACAGAAGTATGGTCCGGCGCAGTGGAAGAGAGCGTAGTTTTTCGGTGCGGACCATGTTCGCTAACACCGCTTGCATTTCGCTCGTCTACGGCCGCCAGCATGAGCCTCGTTGCTGCCTTGAACGATTTCAAGCCTGTGAAGCTTCCAGCCGAAAAGAAAACAGTTGAAGATCAGCCATCAATCTTCGGGCCGCAAGGACCACGTGACCACACCGGGGACTACTTAAGCGCGCAGCACTTTGGCTTCGTGGGATTTGGAGCCGATACTCTTGCCGACATGCAGCTCACGTCACTTTTGTTCATGCAGGTTGGTCATTTTAGTACTGCTACTTGTTCTGGGCTGTTATGCGCTCTGCCGGCTCCTCCCACAACGTTTTGTGTTGCCCAGCATTGTTACAAGCATGCCTGTCGGAAATGCTCCCGCAAACGGTTCCGCCTTTTTGCTAACAGGGTTCTTTACCTATTTTTGCTTCTACTGATTTCTGGGGATGTGGAACTTAATCCAGGCCCTCTTACAAAAGACGAATTGGCCTTACTGAAAAGCCTCCAGGATGGCCAAGCAGAAATAATTAACAAGTTGAAATCTATCGATGCGAGCTGTGCAAAGCATGAAGCAATGATAACGGAAATCAATGAAAAGCTAGGCAAAACTAAACAAGAGATTGAAGGGCTAAACAAATCAGCATCGGAGCAGGCGAATGCGATCATTAGTTTGACACAGCGAGTTAAAGAGTTGCAAAGTAGAAATAACAGATTAGAAAATCGCAGCCGACAGCAAAATCTTGTGTTTTACAGTGTCGATGACAACAATCGAGCCGAGACTTGGGAACAGTCGGAAAACTTGATCACAACTATTTGTAAAGAAGAACTTGAGATCGATTTGCACTCCATACAGAAGGCCCACCGCGTAGGCCGGTACACTGAAAGTGGGAAAAGACCTATTGTTGTCAATTTCTCCTCGTAGAAAGAAAAACAAAGCGTACAAACTAATGCAAAAAAGTTTAAGGGCTCGCCTTACAGCGTCGATCAAGATTATTCTCCCGAGACCCGTGACATACGTAAGCGATTGTGGGAATACGCGAAAGAGAAACGGGCCGATTAAGACGAAGTAAAGCTTAAGGGTGACCGGATTGTCATCAACGGCCAAGCATTCGTTTGGGATAAGGAAAAAGAAGAAGTTGTACAAGTGCGCAAACGATGACAAGTTCTTGTCAGAAGCGGTGCCTGTCGCGACCTTGTCGCAATTGTAATCAATTGTAGAAGCCTGGTAAATAAAGTCGAAGAATTTGCCGGTTTAATTCATTCTTTCAAAGCTGACATCGTATTTGGCACAGAGTCTTGGTTAAACCCGTCTATTCGTGATAGTGAAGTCTTCCCAGATGATCTTATAGCTTATCGGAAGGACAGGCCCAGCTTAGGCGGGGGAGTCTTTGTACTCGTTCACTGCTCACTTCGTTCATCGGCGCTTGATATTGGGCATGAGAAATTGGAATCAGTTTGGTGCTCCATCAGATAAGAAGATAATTCTTCTTTTGCCGTCGGGGCGTTTTATTGACCACCAGCCTCCGACATTAGTTCGTTACAACTTTTACATGAAACTATTTCCGAGATTTCTGGGGAAATCTTTCTTCTTGCTGGAGACTTTAACCTACCAGATATGCTTTGGGATCACGGTGCATGCACGTGCAAAACTGGTGGCCGTATTAACAGCGAGATGAAGAACATCGTTAATGCTTTTGGGCTGTACCAGTATGTGCATCAGCCAACCCGAAATGGCAACATTCTAGACCCGATGTTTTGTAATGTCCCCACTATATAACTTCTGTCGATAACGTTCCGGGTATGAGTGATCACACCGCTGTCGTCGCTAGTATCAAGTTTGAAAAGAACAAGGCAAAGAAGAAACCTACAAGGAAGGTATTTCTTTTTGATAAAGGTGATTACTCAGCGATGTCACAGGCGCTTTCAAATCATCTGCCTGTTTTCGAATGCCTCGCCGAATATTCTACCACACAAGAATTGTGGTGTGCTTTTAAAAGTAAAGTAATAAAACTTGTAGATATTTACATACCAAGTGTGCATTCTCGTGGGATGAAAAGCCGCAAGAAGCCTTGGGTTACCCCACAGTTATTAAAAATAATTAAAAACAGGCAGCGAGTATACCGTAGCTTCAAAAGAACGAAGGCGAAAAAATACTTCGACACGTTAAGCGCCCTAACGCGTGACTACAAAGTTATGGCAAAAAACGCGAAGGCGGGCTACTTAAATAGGCTAAACGAAGAAATGAAAACAAATCCCAAAATGTTTTGGCGGTACTTAAAACGTTGCGGGTCGGATGCTACCGGTATTAACGAAATCCAATATAATAATCAAGTGTTCTCGGAAGATATAGACAAGGCGAACTGCCTTATTGAGTATTTTCGTTCTGTATTTTCGCCAAAGACTGATGAATACTGTGATATCCCATGTGCATATCCCGTACCCTTAATGCAGCCTATTGAGCTTAGCGTGAACGGCATTCAAGCCTTTCTAAATAATCTCGATGAAACAAAAGCGAATGGTCCTGACTGCATTTCTCTGCGTGTTTACAAACATTGTGCTGCTCCTGTTTCCATGTATCTTTACTTAATTTACTCGAAGTCTTTATCTACTGGTGTCTTACCAGATGACTGGAAGATGGCACATGTTGTACCGATCCACAAAGGTGGACCCAAAAAGGAAGCTGTCAACTATAGACCAATTTCATTAACATCAATTGCCTGCAAAGTACTTGAGCACATCTTGTACAAGGAAATAATGCGACATATAACACAGCAAAAATTGTTAATAGAAAATCAGCACGGCTTCTGTAAAGGGCTATCTTGTACCACGCAGCTCGTTGAATTTTATCACGATTTATCATCTAGTATTGACGAAAGTGGGCAGATTGACTATTTTTCTTGATTTCCAAAAAGCTTTTGATTCGGTTTCGCATGCTCTCCTTTTGCAAAAACTTAAGTAATTTAATTTAGACCCAAATGTGATAAGCTGGATAGAAAATTATTTAAAGCATCGTCGCCAATGTGTTGTGTGGAATGGAAAAGCATCCATTTATGTTGACGTGACATCAGGTGTGCCACAGGGCTCTGTTTTAGGTCCTTTGTTGTTTTAATTTATATGAATGATATTTCGGTTGGTATCTCATCGTCTATCCAGCCTTTTGCCGATGATCGTATAGTCTACCGGAAAATTAAGAGTGAGCAGGATGCCTTCCAACTTTAAAACGATTTGGTGCGTATTCATGACTGGTGTACAACGTGGAAAATGTCTTTGAATTTTAATAAGTGCGTTAATCTTTGTTTTTCAAAGCTGAAAAAGAGGATCGAATATAGATACTGTATAAATGGTGTGCCAGTTACCACGAAGACAACTTACAAATACCTGGGTGTTTTCTTTTCTTCTGACTGTTCATGGAGTGTACATGTGGATTATGTTGTCGCGAAAGCTGCGAGAATGTTAAATTTTATTCAGCGTAACTTAAGATGTTCGCATGAGCGACTTAAAGAATGTGCGTATTTGACGTGTGTACGACCAGTCTTAGAGTACGCCTGCGCTGTCTGGAACCCGGCGCAGGTATCTCTCAGTGATAAGATAGAAAAAATACAGAACAGGGCGGCAAGGTTCGTCCTGGGACGGTATCAATGGCGGGAAAGCTGTACCGCTATGAAACAAGAATTGAATTGGGAGCTGCTTTCATCACGTAGAAGAAAATTGCGAGAAAAACTTTTATATTTAATATTTAATAATAAAACTCGAATCAACAAGGACATGTATTTACAGACGCCATATTATTTGTCAAATGGAATTGATGATTCCTTTAAACTGAGGGAATACCGTCCCAGGACTGCATTTTTTGCAAATTCATTTTTTGTCAAAACGATATCTGAGTTGAATGGGCTCTCAAATGTACAAGTGTCTGCAGTGAATGAAAACGTGTTTTTTTCGAACCTGTAACCCCCCTGCTATAACGCCTTCGGGCGCTGCAGGTATATGTTGAATAAAGAATAAAGAATACACCACCACACCCAAACCCAAAGACTACAAACGTCGCCTCAAGGTCGTTTTATCCTCCTTGATCTGGGCCATAACATCTCGCAGCTCCAGCATATTTCACCAGAGCCGCCACTGTGGTCATGTCCAGCCAACATAACCTTGAAGCCCATACCCAAAACAATGGGTCCAGACCAGGCAAGTCACCGCGCTGACAGGGCAAACCGCTACAACAGGAAGACATTTTCCCCATAAACTACGCTCATTTACACCGACGCTGCGTGCAACAAAGACACCAAAACCGGAACGACAGCTTTTCATGGCGACGTCCTCTCCGCAGTAGCCAAGTACGCCCCCGCACCATCGTCGACATCACTGGAGCTTCAGGCTATTGTCAACGCCATGGAAGCACACCAAGATCATACAAAACTGGTCATCATCACGGACAGCAAATCGCCATTCGCAATCTAAGAGAATTACATGTACCCCCACACGGACTACAGTTGTGGTAGTATTGGTGGCTAGACTTAGGGATTCGCGTCGCACAAATGACACAGGCGCATGAAAAGCTCTATGAAGAAGAGCAAAAACATTAATTGAAACTGGACAAGTTTACAAGTAGGACGTTACAGGAACAAGTAGAATGCGATACCAAAGTTGATCCTATAGACACAAAGCTGTGTCAGGATATAAAAGACACAAACAGTTCCCAGTTCCGTTTGAATACACAGCCGCGAAAGACTAAACGTATCACGTGGTCTGGTGCAGTCGATGCAATCAATCCTAGTACCGTCCCTGCTGTAGGCAGCCTGTTGGTAGTCCGCACAGGCTACACAACTTTTCACGGTAGACAACGGTGATTGAATGCGCGGTCGTCAACAGCCAGCTAGTAGAAACCCCTGGCACGTCAGCCAGGTTGGATTTCCAGGCGTCCTTAACAGCCGCCTCGGGAGACCACGGCTACAGCAACTTCCGGGCAGCCCGTCGAAGCCTTGCTCCTCCGAATACATTCGACTCCGTCATCACCCACGGTCTCGTCTTCTTCTTCTTACTACGTCACTTTTATCCTTCGTGTTATTAGATGCGACTGCATCTCATTCACTCGCCTTGTCCATGCAGCGTCGTCGGCGTTGTTGTCGTCCGCCCCTCCCCCTACACTATAAAAAAAATAATAGTTAGCGGTGCCGGGTTTCGATCCCACGATACAGTGGGCGCAACGCGAGGTACATGGTACATAGTGCTCTTCCCACTGCGCCACAAAACCGAGACAGAATCAAATGCTACGAACGCGCCTTATATCCTTGACTCTTTCAAACTACGTCAAGATGCTACTGATACAACGCATGATGGGGCAATGAATAACACTCGCAATAAAAGAAAAAAAGCTTCCACTTACAGCAACGAGGATGGAGTAAAGGTCGTTCCGACAGCGAAGCAACAAGCATACCACTTAGAGAGATTGACCAAGATTGGCCAATAAACCATAATAATAATCGTAAAACACAATTATCATACGCGTTCCCGACACGTTTCACGCGATTGCAGAATCATACCAACGGAAACACCAAGTGAAACCCACGATGCGTCGCATCTACAAAGCGTTCCCCTTGCGGGTAGGTGGGCGCAATTTTCTTTCGGCTATTCTTGAGTGGCCATTTTTGTCAGTACACATATCCCGAGAGGGCGATTTTTCACGTTAAGCCCTTAACCTCTATCGTTGTCGAACGCATCTCTGATGCGCACACTACCTCTGTCTTCTACCTCATCACAACGCCTCATCACAACGCCTCATCGCCCGTGAAGCGTCGCCGCATTAAACCCCACAATAAACCAATCATAACAATAATATACGTTAATCTCATGAAGCACCTGTCGGTTTACCTTTAAATTGTTCGTGCAAGCGTTTAGTCAATGCACAAAGAATCGTCGCATGGGTTTGTTCTTCGTTTGCGATAAGGGTCTACTGTTTGGTGATCGATTGGACTCACTTTCTGCGAAGGTTGGACGACTTTCGAGCTTCTGTCAACTTTCTTTAGGAATTAGAATCAGTGGTAAAATTTTACGTAATTGTAATGCCATTCCTGACAAAAACGTTGTCCACCCTCCCAAAGTTTCTACGGCGTCGCCACAACACACGCCTAGACCCGTTCTGATGAGTGCTTTTATGGAACATGGTAAGGATGCTGATGATGGACACGAGGGAGGTGAGGCGTCTTCTTTTTCTGCATGGTCCCCCGCGCGCAAATGGCTACAAGTTTTATTACGTCGTTAGTGTCCGTGGCCGGAAACCAGTCCAGTTGGCAGGCAACGTCACTGATGTCCGTAGAAGCCAGAAGCGTCGGGGACATCGTCGCTTCTGTTTCCACCGGGGATAACTGTGCTTCTTAGGGTGACGAAGCCTAGACCTCATTTGGTGAATCGCCATTGAACTGCTTTTGTAGAAAGTTATCCACGCATGAATTCGTTCATTGCTGTTTTTAGGTCTACACTTAGTTCTCTGCCAGCCGGCAGTCGTTTTGTTCATCACAGAAACTCGGATTACTCGTATCCCTTTGAAACGCCCTGCAGACTTCTTTAGAATGGCAGGAGCAATTCTCCTTATTTCGTTAGCTTTATTTTCTCTGTCTTCCGCAGGCTGTTCGCGATTCGATCTTTTCGCTTTAACTTGCAAGTCCGTATCCAATGGTGCCGCTTGCTTTTTGAATTCGTCACGTTGTGAAAGAAAGCTGACCTATATTTCTTCTGCTTCAGCGTGGTTGTTTGTTCTCTGCCTTTATGACAGTATTGCAGGAATTTCATGCTGCCGACTATTTCACGGAACTTCAACATGTGCCGAAGATGCAGAAGCTTGCTCCCTTTTCCGCTTTCTCTTCGGGCGTCCCATTGGTTTCTTCATAGTTGCCGCGGCCGGGCACCTTTAGTGTCGTTTTAACCGGGCAAATGAATGCATTATCTGTTGCTTTGGATGGGCGATCACTGTAGTTCAACTCGTAAAAATTGTTATCTGGTGGTGCATGCCTCACTACAGTCATGGACACTGCAGCTTCTTCTGGGCAGTCAACGTGCATCGGATAGCACGTGGTGCCTTCGGCAAACACATAGACAGCTGTTTTCTATTGATGGTGTGTCTTGGCAATTAATTTCTTATCTACACTGGTCTTCGCGCTGTTCGATGGACGCAATTCGAGCTTGCCAGTGAGTTGTGGTCTTGTTTATATTCATTTCCAGAGTCACGTTTGCAGATATTACTGCGCTTTCAAATACTGATGTGTCAAACATCTCAGATTCCTGATTCTCAATATCCACCGTGTTTTCTACCTCTCTGGTTTATCTGGGTCAATGAATCGTTTTGCTCAGCCAGTTTTCAATAGACAAGTCCACTCACGTATGGGTGGGGGCTCGGTGCGAACAAACTCTTCAACCTTCACAATCACATCTGTTAGTCGCTCCCGCACGATCCGCCGTTTTTCGATGAGTGTTTTTATGGTCCAGTGCAGCATCAGGAATGTCGATATCGCTGGCGTTTAGGCTCACGGGACAGATGTCGACGCCATCGTAGCGGGAGTTACGCAGCCGCGAACGCCCATCTCAGGTGTCGGCAAAAGTGCAGCGCGAAAGGGTCCGGTTCTCTTCTTCTTTAGCCAACCCCCAGCTTATCAAAGGGTTCTTGGAAACGACGGCTTCATCATTGGTCCCGAGAGGTGAGAAGACAGTCGAAGGTAAGGCAAATAGGCACGGAGTTAGTCACCTCTGGAGGTCCCTTGACCCCGGGTTTCTTGTACCAAAATGGGGAGAAAGGGGCGAGCCGCCTAGACCCGTTCTGATGAGTGCTTTCATGGAACCTGGTAACGATGCTGAAGATGGGCATGACGGAGGCGAGGCGTCTTCTTTTTCTGCAAAGCATATTAAGGCTTCTTACCCTGGTCTTGGTGAAGATTTCATTCTCAAGTGTTTTTCTTGAATTCCCAAAATAGCAATTTCGTTTAAAGCGACGCTTTTTACCTCTCCCCCGGAAGGGTGATTTCGCGGCCGTTGCTGCCAACAGAAAACTCCCCCCGCAGAAATAAAAGGAGTTACTGGCACCGCCAGGAATCGGACCTGGACCGAATAGAGAAACGAAGCCCGTTTTCTTACCGATTGAGCTATGACACATTTTTTTTCTTTAATGCATAGAAATTTTAGAAAAAACTACGACAAGACAATGAACACACACTATAAACACTAACAGACTGCAAAGGGTAAGCAGTCACTCTAACAAAGGTCGGCACCATTTCAAAACTCAGGCAAGCAAACGCACGCATCCAAAAGAGCCAGCCACTCCAGTGGATCACTCGGCGCTGCATAAATGCTCCGTACCCACGCCACCTGTTCTCGAAAAATGCACCTGGTCGTTCTAGGGGGTTCCGCATGCCGATCAGTCATGCGGCACTTCCACAAGCTAAACAATCCTAGGAGAACAAAAACGTCATATCGCACCCGATTAACGTCCTCAAATGGCAAGAAGGGAATGTTGTAGGGGGTGATGTCAATTTCATTTTTACTGTCCGTTGCAAAACGTCCCAGAAAAACACCGCGTCACGGAACAGCACAAAACAATTGTCAACAGTCTCGCGTTGACTGCAGAAGCGGCAATTGTGTGACCAAGGGATCGATATTCCTTTCTCGAGCAGCCACGTTTTAACTGGAAGCGTTTGCGAATGAAGCCTAAACAAAAACGTTGTGGAGACGGATTGACCGACAGTGCACCCATCGAAAACATCTGCGGGTTTACCCCTGCGTTCTCGCTGAATGCCATCTGATCGTCACGCGACCTCTCTTTCCGCTGTGCGCTCCGCCTAGGGCACGCGCAGTGGCCGTGTGTGAGCCTTACGCATGAGTTAGGAGTTATAAAAATTTAAGGAAGCTCACACCAATGCATGGCCTCTCACTTCCCCTCGCTTCTGCCGCTGATCTCATCGCCTCCGTCGGCGGCGGTAGAGATGGAGGAGAATTGACATCATCTAACACCGGGTTTGAGCTTTATTAAAAAAAGACTTTCCACTCATGTGCTTTACCCACACAACTGAACCGACCACCAATCATGGATCACGCATTGATTTAACCTTAGTGAAGAACATCTTTTTAAAGTAAACAAATGTTTGGTTCAGTGTATTTCACTTGTCTTTGGTTTCGCCCTTTGTAAAACAACGTGTGTGAATTCGAGTGACGTCGCATTGGTGGTCGTTGGGGGTCTTATTTGCAGATTCGCTTTCCAAACACCTTTACAGGGTGGATTGGCACGCATTTTTTTCATTCACCATTCTTTTGAGCTGACGATTCTTCCGTCAAACATCTAGAACCCTTATGTTTTATGTGGCAAAGTGGGGTTGTCACTGCCATTATTTACGGTAAAGACTGCGCCACGGACAGTGTAATAAGATGCAGAACGAATACATGTTTGCATCTGAGACAGTGAGCCAAGGCTGCTGTAGTCTGCTGACGAAACTTGTACTGCGTACTTGGAGGAGTCCCTATACTGCACAGTAAACGCAGCTCCTATCCCCACACCACTCCGGAGCTGACCTACGTCACTGTGGGTTTAGCTTTGGCGCTGCCAGGGGGAGTGGTGCACTTTTATTTCGCCGACGACTGTCGAGCTTGGGCCGTGACTTACGCCTGCGGCTCCTCCGTGCCCAGTTCACCGGTGCCTCCGTCGTTGGTAGTGGTCTGCCTTGCCCGCACTTTGCGCTATCGTTTACGAACACTGCTTCAGCGGTGTCGGTAAATTAGAAACCACTCTCGCCAGTACCACTCCGCGCTTGCGCATCATGGCACGCCAATGCATTTACAGACAACGCTTAAACGCGTTAACGGCATCCCCGGCGTCTTCAGCGCACATGACGCATTCGGAAGCCCTGACTTCTTTCTGCCATTGTAAAACATTTCCATAGGCGCACACGCTCTGGCTGCCATCGTTGACAAGACGACGACAGAGGGGACACAGCGGCACCCGAACTCATGCCGAATGTGACCTCTCCGTTGACAATGAAGGCAAAGCGACTCACGTCCTGGTACCACGCCAGGCGCATACTCGCCGACTACTCATACCTGGTGGAGGATGTTGCGACGTCCACGCCCAGACCCGCCGTGAGCAAAAGGGTGACAACGCAGGGAGCCGAGGATGACATAGTGTATACCCGACACACCCCAGCAGTCCCTGCCCACTTCTGCGACCTTCCCATTAGGCCCCAATGTCGCAGCTCTTCGTCAATGGGGTCGATGTGGCGAAATTCTGTGGAGCTTCATCCACACCTCTTTACTGACCCTACCTGTCCAGCCTGCGTGGCACTCGACACTCTACCATTCCCTCTGCGAATGCCCCGCAGACCCGTCTCTCCCGTTCCCTCCCCTCACCACTGAGAGCAGATGTTGCGTGACCCGGGGGAGTCAGGCAAAGTCCTGACCACCTCCCTGGCCCTGGCGGTCGCGGCGGCCCTGTAGGCCTCCTCCACCCCAATACCTGATCCTGATGGACGAAAAAATGTATTCCTTCCTTCCTTTCTTCATGCGGACGTGCGGGTTGCACGGGTCAATGATGAGGCACCATCGACCTTTCACCTGACGTTCGGAGGCAGCAACCGACTTTTTAGTTCTAATGTGGTCCATAAAGCTCGCGGACCAGAAAAGTTCGTTCCCAAGGCGATAAACTCGGGATGCATCTCCAGACGAATTAGACTGCCGCGGAAGTTCTCCACTTTCTAGACGATACCCTTCACGATGGCGTAATAAAAAAACGCTCTTCAAGGCCGATGTTCTAGAACGCCAGTAAGGCAGAATGACGTGATATTCCCCGGATTCACAGCTATGAACCGGAGACCTGCCACGACGGATTTCACCGTTCTCCGTCCGGACAGCTCATACATAAAAGCCGGCAGCAGAAATCTGTACTCTGCCCCCACGCTGGCCGAGTAGAACAAATGCTATCTTTTTTGTTCCTGTCTTTGGGGCGCATATAGTGTTGGAGGATAATCCAGAAATTGGACATTTTAGTAGTACGAAGATTCGCCTTACGCCGTTTTCATTTTGCCAGTGCCAGAGGGCCTCCCTCTTTTTTCGAAGTATGTATCACAGATATACATTGCCGCGAACCATGCATCGTGTTTATTTGTGTTTTGCTTTTACCGCCCTCTGCGCCGATCTGTGTTATCTCTGTGCCAAGGGAAGCGCCTGTTCCATTCTTCCTTTCTGTGCCGCATGTGTTATCTGTTCTGATAGGGACAGCATTCCGATCTAACGTAAACAGCCCAGAATAATCTTCTTGGATCTACAATGTTCTAGATGTGAATCGACGGTTGGAGAACCACGCGCGCCAAAAGATAAAAAGCCTGTAGAGCACACGCCCGGGTATTCGACTCGCCGTAGCTCGCATGCGTACGTCACTTTGTTGACTGCTACTTGATCGCCTCTGTATTCCTTGAGTTGTTAGGGGAGCAGAAGTTCGCTCCTATGAACGTGTTTTTCTCCAAGACAACTGCGTTGCCTGTGGCTTTGTGATATCTGGTGGCGGTGCTGGGTACATGAACCCTAAGCCCTCGTCAAGCCAACAAGCAAGCCCCACTCGTGTCAGCCGCTGACAGCAAGGTCGACAGCCAGAGTTTGCACTGCTTCCGGATAAAGTTAAGAAAGAAGACGCCGTGAAAACCACCATGATCAAGGCAGGCACCATGACCAGCGCTTCCAATCCTGCCCTCGTTGTTCAGCAAACCAGGCAGCCCCCCTCATTCCATGGGTCACCTGCAGAGAACCCCAAAGACTGGTTGGAGCAGGTCGAACGGGTCAGACTGTTAACCGATGGGACGACGCGGAGATACTGAGGCAAGTGTTCTTCTATCTTGAGGACTCAGCACGGATCTGGTTCGAAAATCACGAGAGTTCCCTGGAGTCTTGCAATAATTTTAGAAAACAATTTTTAACGACGTTCACCACGGTTGTGCGGAAAGAGCGGGCCGAAGTATTGCTGCAGACGCGGACACAACAACCTAACGAAAACATTGTTGTGTTCGTCGAGGAGATGATGAGGCTTTTCAGGCGTGCTGACCCTTGCATGGCGGAACAAAAGAATTTACGCTTCTTGATGCACGGTGTGAAGGAGGAACTGTTTGCTGGACTTGTCCGCAATCCACCCAAAACCGTCGCCGAATTTCTGAAAGAAGCCAGCACATTTGAGAAGGCCCTCCAACTGCGTACTAAGCAGTATGATCGCAACTTTGTTAACGCGGCCAATGCGATCTATTTCGACAGCACGCGGATTCCGGCCGACAGCCTACGCGAGACTATCCGCGCAATAGTGCGGGAGGAGCTCAGGAAACTTCTCCCAACACCGCCGCAACCCCAAGTGGCTTCCCTTAACGACGTCATTAAGTAAGAAGTGCAGCTAGCGCTGAGAACTTCAACGACGCCAGAGGAAACTCGAGGCTACAGCGAGTTTTTTTGTCAAACTCAAAGTTACGTCAGACACCTCTGGCGAAACACCGGATAATAACCGAGGATGGAGCCCGACGTACCCGATAGTCATTATACCGCGTCTCTTCAAAGAGCGCGAAGCCATCCGGACTCAAGTCGACGACATGCTCAGCGACGACATTATACAGCCATCGAAAAGAACGTGGGCTGCGCCAGTCGCACTCGTGAAGAAGAAAGACGGCACGCTGAGGCTCTGCGTTGACTACCGGCGATTGAACAAGATCACCCCTTCCACGAATCGACGACGCTCTCGACTACCACTGCCACGCAAAGTACTTCTCATCGATGGATCTGAAGACAGGCTACTGGCAAATTGAAGTGGACGAGAGAGATCGATAGAAGACTACATTCATAACCCCGGACGGCCTATACGAGTTAGAGGTAATGCCGTTTGGGCTATGCACGGCGCCAGCAACGTTTCAAAGAGTCACGGACACTGTGCTAGCTGGCCTGAAGTGGCACACCTGCCTCGTATACCTCGACGACGTTGTAGTATTCTCCCGGACGTTCGACGAACACCTTGCAAGTTTGCAGTCTGTACTCGAGGCCATTCGTACGTTGGGGTAACGCTGAAGTCTGAAAAGTGCTGTTTCGCGTACGAGGAACTAAATTTTTGGGCCATGTCGTCAACGCCGCGGGAGTCCTACATGACCCGGCGAAAACTTCAGCCATTGCGGAATTCCCAAGACCAAAAGATAAGAAGGGCGTGCGCAGATTTCTCGGACAGCCCGCATACTACCGGCGCTTTGTAGCAAACTTCGAACGCATTGCAGAGCCACTCACGCGCTTGATGAAAGATAGAACCCCTTTCAGCTGGGAAAACACCCAAGAATAAGCATTCTGCGAGCTGCAACAATGCCTGCAGAGCCCGCCCGTGCTCGCGCATTTCAACGAAAACGCCGAAACGGAAATGTGCTCGGACGCCTCCAGTGATATATGCTTGGGTTCTGTCCTCGCCCAAAAGCAAAGCTGTTGCAAAAAAGTAATCGCCTATGCCAGCCGTGGTCTGTCCAAGGAAGAAAAAAACTACTCACCCTCTGAGAAAGAGTGCCTGGCAATTATATGGGCCATTTTGAAATTTCGCGCGTACGTGTATGGAAGACCGTTCAAGGTTGTGACAGACCACCATGCGCTGAGTTGGCTCGCCAATTTGAAGGACCCCTCTGGCCGTCTTTGGCGGTGGAGCTTGCACCTGCAAGAGTTTAACGTTAAAATCGTCTACAAATCCGGCAGGAAATACTCCGACGCCGACTGCCCATCCCGCGCTCCCGTCGACCCGCCACCAGAGGGCTCCACTGAAGACAGCGCGTTCTTCGGAGTCGTGACAGGGAGCGACCTTGCCGCCCAGCAGCGTGCCGACCCTGACTTGCGCGTCATGATCGACTACCTCGAAAGACGCAACGTCGCCGTGCGTAGGGCGCTCAAGCGGAGCTTACCAACATTCAGCCTCAAAAACGCCGTTCTTGTGAAGAATTTTAGCCCCGCAACGAGAACGGATTATCTACTTGTCATCCCCGCAGACCTCCATGACGAGATGTTGGAAGCGTGCCACGACGACCCGCCTTCCGGACATCTCGGCACAGCTCGCACTATTGCAAAATCAAGGTGAAGTCCTTCTGGCCCCGCCTTAAATCGGACGTCAACCACTACGTTCGGAGTTGCCGTGACTGCCAGCGACGAAAAACACCGCCGACAAGATCCGCCGGTCTTCTGCAACCGATCGCCGTGCCGTCGAGGCCACTTCAACAGATTGGAATGGATCTTTTAGGCCCGTTCCCTACGACCCGATCATAGAACAAGTGGATTGCCGTAGCTACAGACTACATGACGCGCTACGCAGAGACCGCCGCTCTTCCGAGGGGACTGCACACAAAGTCGCCAAGTTCTTCATAAACAAAGTTGTGCTGCGACATGGAGACCCTCGAGTCCTAATCACGGACCGCGGAACGGCCTTCACTGCGGAGCTCATGAAAGGAATCTTACGCTACAGGAACACGAATCATCGAAGAATTACGGCGTACCACCCCCAAAGAAACGGACTAACGGAACATTTGAACAAGTAGATTGCTGATATTCTTTCCATGTACGTCGACGTTGAACATAAGACCTTGACGAAGTGCTCCCGTATGTGCGTTTGCGTACAACACGGCTATCCAAGAAACCACGCCGATGACTCCATTCGAGCTCGTCTACGGAAGTCGGCCGACTACAATGCTTGAAGCCGTGCTGCCGCACGTAGAAGACGAAGACCTGAACGCCGACGTCCAAGGATGCCTTCAGTGTGCGAAGGAGGCCCGCCAGCACGCTCTAGTTCGTATAACGGACCAGCAGCTGGTGGATACCGGCCGCTACAACCTCCGACGCCGAGCCGCGGAGTACCACCCAGGGGATCGTGTGTGTGTTTGGACTCCCATCCGACGACGCGGACTGAGTGAGGAACTTCTGCGATGGTATTACGGACCCTACAAGATACTACGACGTGTTGGCCGACTTACCTACGAAGTGATTCCCGATGGTGACTCCAGCACATCACGAATACACACGCGGCCCGAAGTCGTCCACTTGGTTCGCTTAAAACCTTTCTACGGACGATGACGAACTTTTACTTTTTATTGTTCCAACTGTCGCTTATGTTAGCATCGGGTCGATGCACTCTTAGAGGGGGGTAATGCCGCGAACCGTGCATCTTGTTTGTTTGTGTTTTGCTTTTCCGCCCGGCTGCGCCGGCCTGTTTTATCTCTGTGCCAAGGGAAGCGCGTGTTCCATTCTTCATTTCTGTGCCGCATGTGTTATCTGTTCTAATAGGGAGAGCATTCCGATCTAACGTGAATAGCCCAGAGCAAACTTCTTGGATCTACAATGTTCTAGATGTGAATCGACAGTTCGAGAACCACGCGCACCAAAAGATAAAAAGCCTGTAGAGCAGACGCCGGGGTATTCGACTCGCCGTAGTTCGCATGCGTACGTCACTTTGTTGACTGCTACTTCATCGCCTCTGTATTCCTTGAGTTGTTTGGGGCGCACAAGTTCGCTCCAACAAACGAGTTTTCCTTCAAGACGACTGCGTTGTCTGTGGCTTCGTGACAACATCATAGGTACTGCATAAACATTCAAGTGAACTCGTGCGCACCAAAGCACGTCGTTTTTTTTTTCTGAGAATTAGCACTAAGGACTCGGACTCCTTCCTCCAGCCCTTTGGGGCACGCCGAGTTCCCGCTGTAAGAGTAAAATCCCTTTAATTCGAAAGGAAAAAGGACGCCATTTTAGTTTGAATAAATGAAAGGAAAAATTAACAAAAGTGAACACTAATATTAATGATGATAATGATGATGGTATGAGTTTATAGGGGCAAGGCCAACATAGGAAAACAGCGCCAAAGAAAAAGCTATTTCATAAGGACACATGAGCATATAAATACTAAATTTTCTCAATAAAAACACAAGTCAAGCGAAACAATAAAGATGGGTTCCGTATAAGGCCAGGATGATTATGCATGATATGAAAGTGCTGCAAAAAATGGACGTCTGATAAAAACTGAATAACACGCTTGTTAGAAAACATTGGGTCGTCGGCCGAGAAGTGTGATGGGTGCAGCCGGATGTGTTATGTGTACAGTAGAGTGAACTAGAATTCACTCTAGTGTACAGTAAAGGAAAATGTTTGCGTCGCGTGGGGTCGAGTACCTTCCTTTGAATGAGTAGATGAACTATGGATAGAGGCTCTCCGCACTTGCTGCACTGGGTTCTTGAAGATCTCGTTAGCAGATACGAGTGCGTTGCATGCATGTGCCCTTTACGTGGCCTAACCAAAGCGACTTCCGTGTGTCTGTTGTGTGACTCAGCTGTGTACCTTCCAGTGAAGATTCGTTTCCCAGAAGTCCGGTGTCGATCAGGAACCCAATCGCCCGGGCTCCGGTTGATTTGGCAGGAGGCTGGCTGGGTGATGGTGTTGAAGTTCCGGTCGAATTGACGAACTCGAGGCGTTGAAGTCGATTAAGTAAAACGGAAGTTTATGTACAGCTATTTACAGTATGAAAACTGGGTACATGAGAAATAAAAAGAAAAACTGCAAACTTCAGCTAGACGCTAGCTCCGAGTGCGCACAAATCACTCGAGCTCCTCAGCTTCGTCTAACTCTCCTACTCTCGGAGCGTACACAAACCGCTCGAGAAACAACGGCCGAGACCCTGTCTCGCCGCAAGATCCGTCTAGTTGCCCGGTGCGGCGCTGCACCCTTAACCTCCGACGCGATCTTAACCTCGACTAGGGGGCTCACAAATCCCAACCTAGCGTTAACGGTCGAGACTCCTTGTCTCGCCGGGAACTGCCAGCTCAGCGCTCAGACAAGAACGATTTCCAACGGCCAAGTTGGGTCTTATATAACCTCGAGATTACACTCTCTCGGGAACGCCCCTGTAGCGTTCGTACACGCGTATGGGCGTGCCCAAATACACGTAGACAGCTGTCACTCAGCACGCCACGGAATATTCATTGAGGCGCCGCCACCTTCGGGTCAACGGCACGCTCGTAGACAGCAAGTTCGAGCGACCCCGCGGGGCGAAAACGAAAGACGGCGACAGTGCGTCATGCTGACCCGGGCGCGACAACAATAGAGACACGCCGGTAATCCCAGCGGGTCCGGCAGGCGTTCCTGGAATCCGGCGCCGCCGTCTGCCCTCTCAATGGGGGATTATCCTTGAGGAATGCGAAGGGCCAGACAATCCGTCTCCCGCGCACGCCGCGACGAATTAGCGGTGGTTGCAGCGCAGTGTCGGCAGTGCTACGTCGCCAGACAGAGCGGCGCGTTCTCACGCGCAGCCCAGGCACCTGGCCGCTAATCTCATAAGTGGACCTTACAACTCCCCCCTTTAAGAGGGTTACTGGACCTCTTGGTTCAGTCAATCCGAAAATAATTTAAAAAGGGCCACTCGTTTCATCTCTCCTTCCGCAATAACAGCGGCATAAAAAAAAAAAAACACGTGGAAGGAGCTGGGTATAACCACAAATGAGCCCCCTGCTATTTCTGCAGTTCAGCTTATCCGAACTCTGTCTCCCCTAATCTACGAACACAACCTATTCACTAGCCGTTCAACAGGGACGGAATACTCTAGCAAACCGGAAACACACCAGAAAATTGCTGAAAACACTAAGTGCGGGTAAAAAGAAATTGGGTCGTGTCTCCGGAGCGCGTAAACGCCACCAACAACGGGACAACTCACCCTATAACACTGATGCGCGCTATAACCGCAAACGCGCACAATCATTCCGGCACTCGACAACAAGAACAAAAGGAATAAGTACTCGCAAAGAACACGGGCAATTTCGCAGTCCACAAAAATAAAACGTTAAGAAAGTTTGCATTGCCACTATGCGCACGCGCGCAACTGTCCTCCTTGACGGCGTAGCCTGATAACGTCCCTTCAAGAATGTTCGGCTGTGCTTTCGCTCACTTGCGGTGCACAGAAAGTTCAGTTCGGTGTGCGGGTCGATCTATTCGGTGCACGGATCGAGCACTCAAGGCATCTCGTCGCGCACAACCGCGGCACACACACACACACACACCACCAACGAAAAAGGACGGGTGAACGGGAACGTTCACGTCCGTCGTGGCGGTGTTAAGGCTCGGAGGCAATTCAATACTAGCCTCCCCAAACAACAATCTGAAAGCAGGGGAGTGCATTCGCGTACTTCCAGCCCCCTCTGCAGATGATCCAGACCGCGCAGCGTTGCAATGTCAACGCAAGTCTCGACAATTTAGCCCCATGAGGCGAACACAACTTCGGGGAAGACGGAGTGGTATCACAAAATGCGACCCCGTTTCCTGCCCCATAGGCCACGCGGCCATGCCTCTCCAATGCCCCAACGTACGGCAATGCCGCCTGTTTGCGGCGTGAGCGAAGGGTTGATGCTGGAGCGTAATGGCGGCCCGCGAACGCGACGACCTTCTCGGGATCATTCTTTCCCTTACGCACAGACTGCCCCACAACAACCTCACAAGCACCTGTCCCTACCAAAAACCGCTCGTGCACGCTAGGTGCATTCTGAGCAGAGGCCTGACCAAGACAGTTTTTCAGCCGTCCCAGCACGCACTCATCCTGCCACAACTCAGAGCTCGGGCCTGTGACACACGGCCAGGTCGTAGAACTTAGTGCGTCAACCCATCCAGCGCGGCTCCCGACTGAATCTCGGCGATGGCCGCAACCAACACTAAAGCTACGAAGCTCTATCTCGGACACCGGTTTCGCGAGATCGCCGATTGCGTCTCGTTCCTCGCCTCCAACTGTAGCTGCCTCCTCACACGGTTTTTCCCTCTCCTTCACAACCTCCTCGGGAGCTCTCATTCTTGGTTTCGTAGTCTCCACGCCCGCGTTTTCATGTTCTCCATCGGCCTCCTCGGTTACACTCTCACCCTCAAGACTACCAAACCCACGCGACATCTCCGTATCGTTCCTACCCTCGTCAAATGCTCTGAGCTCCTCATCCTCCGTCTTCTCGCGTTCTCTCTCACTTCCTCTTCCATTTTCTACATGTTCAACCCAGTCTACCTTCTCAGCTCCCTTATCCGCCTTTAACTCCTGCTTTTCCTCAGCCCGATCGTCAGCTCCGTCTCTTTTTCGCTCCGTCTCATCACATGCTTTCTCGTCTTCTCTCTCCCTTCTCCTCTGGGCGAGCGCCTGAACGCCCGACACGGCGTTCACTTTCTCGTGCAACTTTCGAGCGGAATTTAGAGCGCGGCGGGCCCCGAGACTTTCCTGCGCGACTCCAGTCTCCTCCGGTCCACCGATTAGAGTTTGGGTACTGGCCGTGCCAGCAAGTTCCGCATGCATTAGCGCAGTGTCCGGCGCAAAAGCAGCAGGCGGCTCTACACCCGCGACAACGGGGCTACCCCTTGACTCTGCTCCTATACCGGACGCGCTCGCTTGAACACTCCGCGTGCTCGCCTCCCTTTCTATGCAGCTGTTCACGGCTGAGCCGCTCGCTTCCCGTGCGCAGCCATGGCCGCTTATCTCGACCTCGCGCGGCTTCGAATTGAAAAACAGGCTGCCCCCATTCAACTTTGCTGTCAGCGCGTAACTGGGCCTGTGCGAAGGGTTCTGTCTCATGCACTGCAGCTCTATTCTCAAACTTTGCCTGCGAGGCTGCTCGTCATGTTCGAGCATCACTTCATTACGCCGCTCTACGGTATCACCGGCCGCGCCTACCTCGTCGCTCCTCATCCCAATGTCCATCTCCGCGCGTCCGACATCGGCGGAAATGCTAGCCTCGTGTAGGGAGTCACGGCGGCTTACTATCTCATCGCAATGTTCAACTTCCGAACACTGGCCGGAGCCATTCAACCTCGCGGTCGCTACCCAGCTAGCTGGGTCTGTGCCCCATTGTTTCTGCTCGCGGGTGTGCGAGCGCAAGGGCGTCTGCCTTCTCCGCTCCAGCTCCAACTCATACCTTCGCAACCGCTCTTCAGATTCGAGCTTCAGCCTTTGCATGCGCTCCTTAAATTCTCGCGCTCTTTCCTCCCTTCGCTCTTGAAACTCCAACTCCATTCGTCTGAGAATTAGTGCCGCGGATTCCACTTGGGGAGATCCTCCTGCTGCCGAGCCTCCTTGAGGTGGCACTTCGCCTGTCTGATCATTTCCGTCTCCTTCCGCCATGTTCGTCTGCATGCTCCGCGTGACTACCATGCAACCCCAGACTCAGCCTACACCGCCACAACGAAGCGCAAGAAATCCCACTCACCCGCACCTCCGGTGGTCGGCTGCCGCGTCGTTGGCCCCGTGCGCTGGCTTGGCTCTGCCGCTCCACACCGCGCGGAGCTCGGCTGGTGCCGATGAAGACGGGCTCGCGTCCGCTTGCTGCCCTTGGCTGTGGCCTGGTGTTCTCTTCTGCCAAATCCTGCCGACTGCGCCAGTGAAGATTCGTTTCCCAGAAGTCCGGTGTCGATCAGGAACCCAATCGCCCGGGCTCCGGTTGATTTGGCAGGAGGCTGGCTGGGTGATGGTGTTGAAGTTCCGGTCGAATTGACGAACTCGAGGCGTTGAAGTCGATTAAGTAAAACGGAAGTTTATGTACAGCTATTTACAGTATGAAAACTGGGTACATGAGAAATAAAAAGAAAAACTGCAAACTTCAGCTAGACGCTAGCTCCGAGTGCGCACAAATCACTCGAGCTCCTCAGCTTCGTCTAACTCTCCTACTCTCGGAGCGTACACAAACCGCTCGAGAAACAACGGCCGAGACCCTGTCTCGCCGCAAGATCCGTCTAGTTGCCCGGTGCGGCGCTGCACCCTTAACCTCCGACGCGATCTTAACCTCGACTAGGGGGCTCACAAATCCCAACCTAGCGTTAACGGTCGAGACTCCTTGTCTCGCCGGGAACTGCCAGCTCAGCGCTCAGACAAGAACGATTTCCAACGGCCAAGTTGGGTCTTATATAACCTCGAGATCACACTCTCTCGGGAACGCCCCTGTAGCGTTCGTACACGCGTATGGGCGTGCCCAAATACACGTAGACAGCTGTCACTCAGCACGCCACGGAATATTCATTGAGGCGCCGCCACCTTCGGGTCAACGGCACGCTCGTAGACAGCAAGTTCGAGCGACCCCGCGGGGCGAAAACGAAAGACGGCGACAGTGCGTCATGCTGACCCGGGCGCGACAACAATAGAGACACGCCGGTAATCCCAGCGGGTCCGGCAGGCGTTCCTGGAATCCGGCGCCGCCGTCTGCCCTCTCAATGGGGGATTATCCTTGAGGAATGCGAAGGGCCAGACAATCCGTCTCCCGCGCACGCCGCGACGAATTAGCGGTGGTTGCAGCGCAGTGTCGGCAGTGCTACGTCGCCAGACAGAGCGGCGCGTTCTCACGCGCAGCCCAGGCACCTGGCCGCTAATCTCATAAGTGGACCTTACACTTCCCAAGTGTGGCTTTATTACATGTAGTTTGTTGTCTGTTCACTCCAGTGTGTTTTCCATGTTCTACGCAAGGGTTGTCTTATATGTGGTTTGGGGTCTGTATATGGTACCGTTGTAATGTCTACAGTGTTCCTCAGTGCAGAAGCAGCGGCCTTGTCGTCTGCCAACCCGTTGCCAGCGACCCCAGCGTGTCCTGGGACCCAGCCCAGGACCAGTTTTTGCTTTTGTGCATAGACAAACATAATGATTTTGAAAACGAGAATAACTGGGTGGTTTTTTGGGGGGCATGTGGGATGACAATGCTCGAACAACAATCAAGGCCTCTGTATGAATGACGGACTTCGGAATTACATTTTCAAGAATGTGTTGTCGAACCAGGAGAATTCTTATGCTTCCGCTGGAAAACTGGTTATGTGTACTCTAATTGTTCTGGGGGCATTCAAATTGCGACCATGAGCAGCACAAGACACCGTAGTGGAGGTTTTAAAAACATTACCGTAAAATTCTGCGCGCGGGTATTTGAACAGCAGAGACAGAATGTGCTGCAGTATTGCAGCTTGTGGTACCCGATTTTTGTCAAGTTTCATAAACGAAAAGTCAAAAAGACACAGAACCAACTTGTCAAGGCGGTAAAATGTCTTAAAAGGGGGACCTGTACAAATCTAAAAAGGAAACGCTGAGCTCTGGGGCTCACTCTCTCACTCTAAGCGAAAAGGGCAGAAGACGGATGGGAGATTTACACACAGCAGAGATGTGGGTGTACTATTCAAGGCAGGATAAAAAGGATGGTGGTTCAGCGATGAAATTTTAAAAGCATTAAAGAAATCCATAAACGTGCGTTCTTTCTCAAGCACCACTTGTTAACTCGACATACAGACTTCGGACAGGGCTAGTGGAGAAAGCACCTGGCGCAAGACGAAACCCCAAGTGTAGCACTGGGTTAAGCATCCGCAATGCGGTTTTAGTCGCCGACCACGCTACCGTAGTCCACACGAGACCCAACCAAAGCAGTATACAGGCACAGCAGGAGCTTTTTGTCGGCACCATAGGATTGGTGGGAGAGAACCCTAAAGATATTCATTCTTTTCAGACATTTATGCTTAAGTTTCATAATTCGGGTAATGAATGTGAGTTTCTGGTCAAACACTATACCTAAAAAATTCTGCTCCTTGTTACCAGGAATGGACACGCCATTAAAATTATGTCTGGGTACGGATGGACCCCACGCTTAATGGAAAACATGACGCAAGAGCTCTTTCAAGGGTTAAGTCTAAAACCATTCCTGTGTGCCCAGCCGGCGAATTTCTTGACTCCCAGCTGGGCTGGACGTCCACACGTTAACACGTTACATGATTTAAGAGATACCTAGATGTCGTCTACACACATTGAATAAGAAATTGTGGTAGAATAGGCATTTTTAGAGAGTTCATCTTAAGTATGAAAAGAGTGCAGCTCAAAAATCCACCTAGCGGCACGTCATTTGCTTGTACGTGAACCTTTGATTGTGCACAACCAACTCTCACTCGAAAGGTTTTCTAAGACAAGTAACCAATAAGATTTTTTAGCGTGCAACCTGAACCACCGAGTGACTTGAGGTCACTGAGGATCCGATAACGCCGAGCGGTGTTATAGGCGTTCTCGAGGTCGAAAGACACAGTTACACAATACTGTTTATGCAAGAAGGCATCCTTGATGTAGACGTCAAGTGCGACGAGTTGATAGTTCATTGATCGCCCTACCCTGAAGCTTGTATTTTCGCTCTCGAGAAGATCATTGCAATCAAGGAAGTACACGAGCCTGCGGTTTATCATCTCCTCCAGGAGCTTGCATAGGCTGTTCGTAAGGGCTGCGGGACGGTAAATTGAGGGCGACGCCGGGTCCTTTCCCTCCTTCAAAAAAGACACAACTATGGCCTCCCTCCAAGAGCGTGGAAGGTGCCCCGAAAACGATACTTCATTGTATAGATGTAGCGGTGTTTCAAGTGCGTCTGCGTGTGGGTGTGGTATCATTGTATATGGGATGTTGTATGAACCTATAGCTGAGGGTTTACACGTGTTCAGGCTGCCCCTCAGCTCATGAAGCGAAAAATCGGCGTTACAGGAAGTTGTTTATTTGTCATCATCATATAAAGGCTTCTTTTCGGCAGAGAGTTTGTGTTTCAGGAAAGTGATTGTGTAGTGTGCTCTAGTGTGCCAGCCTGGCTTCGAGCGTGCCCTTGTTGTGCAGACCAGAGGCAGGGTGTGTGCTTGCTCTCCTTTGAGTTCACGTATTCGCGTCGATACCTTGTGTGTGTCTGTGTATGAGTTTATTGATTGTATGAATGGCTGCCAACTATCTCGTTTCGCCTCACGGCACACGCGTATTCCAATCATCTTTGCCGTTTTGAACAAAAAGAGATTTTCCGACATTGGGTACCAACGAAGGATATCCCACGCCTTGTTCTAGGCCTCTCGCGCCCGCTACAGTCGTCATTCCACAACGGCCTCCTCTGGTTACACAGGGCACAAGAGGTGTGGGGAATGGACTTTTCGGCGGCGTGGAGGATGTGCGCCGTAAGGAGTTCGGTAGCTTCTTGAACGTTTAGGCGTCCAATGAATGTGTGGTGTAGTTTTGATGTCTCTGTAAATGTTCTGCAGTTTGCTCTTGCTTCATTGAACCTATTATGAGAAGATAAACTGCTTGGGACTTTACTTATCATTGTGTTTACTGTGTTTACTGTCTTTACTTATCACCCTGCCTCTGGTCTGCACAACGAGGGCACGCTCGAAGCCAGGCTGGTACACTAGAGCACACTACAAAATCACTTTCCTTGTAAGTCAATCGTCCTTGTCACGAAGACAAGGACGATGCAGTTGTCTTGAATGAGAAACACGTTTATTGGAGCGAACTTGTGCTCCCCTAACAACTCAAAAGAATACAGAGGCGGCGAGGCAGCGGTCAACAAAGTGACTTGCACAGGCGAGTGTTGTCGAATCGAATGCCCCGGCGTCCGCACTGCAGGCTTTTTATCTTTTGGCGCGCGTGGTTCTCGAAACGTCGATTCGCATTGAGAACATAGTAGATCCAAGAAGATTATTCTGGGCTGTTCACGTTAGATAGGAATGCTCTCCCTATCACAACAGATAACACATGCGGCAGAGAAAGAAAGAATGGAACACGCGCTTCCCTTGGCGCAGAGATAACACAGACCGGTGCAGCCGGGCGGTAAAAGCAAAACACAAATAAACAAACCCAATGTATGGTTCCCGGCAATATGTTAGTGAAGTGGGGAAGTTGTCACTACCTTATGGGTCCCTGCCCACGCCCCACTCAAGACATGTAAATAGAACTCTGGAACCAATAGCCAAGTCAAAGTGTGAATAAGTGTTGTGTGTTATTTGTCGTTTGTAGGCTGTTGCTTCTTAAATCGCATGCTCCCGAAAATGTTAAAATGTTTTCAATTAGGCGACCACGGACATCGGTGCGAGAAGAGCCCCAAAGAAGATTATGTGCATTCAAGTCGTTTATAAAGATGAAGGGTCCTGGAAGCTGATCTGCCAGTACCTCGAAGTCGGATCTGAATAGCTCGAAGTCACGAGGGATGTAAAGGGAGCACACCATAATTAACCTATTAAATAATATTGTACGAATGGCAAAAGCCTCAAGAATGGTGCGTAATTGGATTGTGTGACACGCCAAGAATTTTCCGGCAATGACGGCCACACCACCTGAAAATGGGCTACCACCATCCCTGTCTTTCCTAAATACCGTACAACTATTCAAGAAATTTGTGTGTTCCGAGTTTAAATGGGTTTCTTGGAAACACATCTTGGAATGCCATAGCTCATAGATATCATCAAACTTTTTTAAGAAGGCCTCTGTAGTTTCATTGCATATTATATTCTCTTCCCATTACTTAAGTTTAGAGCAACAGGAATACTTGCGTGTTTAGGTATCGCCTTTCAGGGCCTGAACTCTTGGTAGGGTTGTTTTTCCCTTTCTCTACTGACCTGGACGCCGCAGCCGTTTCCCTTCGCTGTAATGCCAGGCGGTACAGCTCGACGTACATCTCGTCATCCGAAGTCATGAGCGTGGCCGGCGGACCGGACACCCTGGACTTGGTACCCGCCGAAACCAGACGGCGCTCGTCTCCCCGGTGAGCTGCATCGGCGTACATCCCCAGAAGGAAAGAGGAGAGCTTCTTCCGCGCCTCAGGGAAGGAGATGTTTTCGGTGATTTTAAGGTTGATGATTTTCTTTTCCATCTTGAACATTTCACACGTGCATGAGTGTGCACCACGAGGTCCATGACAGTTGCTGCACAGCCTGGCAGTTATCTGTGTCATGATCTTGTGATGAACATTTTGCACACGTTGGCTTGCCACGAAAGGAGGTAGTGCCATGCCCAAACAGCTGGCACTTGAAACAGCACCTCGGGTTCGGGATTTGCGGACCCACAGAACAATAAATAAAACCTGCTTTGAGGGATTCTGGGGGTGTGGAATGGTCAAACGTCAGAATCATGTGCTTTGTTCCGATTTGCTTCTGATCTCGCCGCATGGTTATGCGCCTGCCTCCTGCCCCATCTTGGCCTTTCAGACCTTCGAGCAGATTAGCTTCCATCTCATTTATCAGATCTGGCTCAGAAATCACACCCTGAGAGCTATTGAGGCTATGGTGGGGTGTAACTCTGATGTCCAGATCTGCCTTGCGATTCTGGATGAGTAGGCTTGGGGCTTGCTGTGGAGTGTTAACCCCTACCCGGACTTCGCTGTTTCTCAGTTTCATTGCTTCGAAAGACTTGCCCAGGTAGCCTTCAAGACATTTAGTGATAAGGAACACTGAATTTGAGAAGATAGAATTTTACTTGACAAGAGATACAACATTCAAGACCCGGGGACTGCTGGAAGGGATGGCTGGATGGCTGGCGGAAATGATACTGCAGTGCAGCCCCTTTTCAGGGACCCATCTCGATTTGGGGAGGGTGGGGAGTTTGAAGATACAATATGCTACAGTATAAAAGCAGATTGACGAGGGTAATTTTTTCTTAAACCTTACCCTGGTAGCTTGAGAGGCCCTGGAGCTTCCTGCCTTGTAAACAGACAGGAGTTCATCTGCTGGAGCTTGACCAGGGCTACAACGGCGCTGTTTCCGGTATCGTATCCTTCACCTATAAACATATCACCACGGTAGGCTACAGCTTGTGTTGGGGGGATCGGGGTACGCGGTGTCGCCAATACCGTCACCGAGATTCCTCAAGGTGCCCCATGTGAGGAAAGTGAATACTAACCACATAACACTTCGACTGGGGGTCAGTAGGGCTCGTCAACAAGTTATTACCTGAAAGGGTTCGTGATGACAGCCTCCCTTTCTGCCTGGAGGCCACAGTTAGCATTTGTTGCTCTAAGGAGCGATTATAGCGTCCTCTTCGCCTCCATCGAAACTGGAGAATGAACAGGAGGCATTGGGTCTGGTCATGACTTCTTCAGAAAGGGTGGCGCTGGTGTTTCGTGAATAAAGTCGAATAACACTTGGCGTCTGGCCGTCTTCACGTGAAAATTTACGTGTTTTCTTGTGTCCGTCCTCATGCGCTTACCCAGCCCAATTTCCCTTTAAATCGAAGGAAGAAGAAGTGAACCATAGCCCGGCCACGTTGCAACGGCTCCCTTTTTCAATGTTCTTTCGCCCGTTAGACTGACGTTTGGTTACCTCAAACGTGCCTCTACAGTGAGTGGACTTTCACCGCTCGTTACTGGCATTTCTTATCGCCCAATGCTTCGCAGTAAAATTGGAATATCGTCATCAGCAGCGACGCCCGGCCGTTAGGCCTACTGGATGGGGCATGTCTTCCTCGACGCCACCGGGGCTCTTTCGGCCGCCGTTGCTGGCGTGTCCATGCCCGCCGACCAACCTGAACGACCCCCGCACCCCTCCGAAATCGTCTTCAGAATTGCAAGAGCCCCCACCTACCGTGCAGTTCCAGCACTCTCCAACGCCGTCTGACCCGAGCCCTGCTAACCGTCCGGCCACACCGCAAGACGTCGCGATGAAGGAAACAGAAACTGTTCCTGCTGAAGACACCAATTCTGGTCATCAGCTCGGCTGGAATCGTTAAGACGCCTCCAACAACTTCATTCAGACTGGACATCAAAGCCCCGATCCTCGTTGCAAGTCGGTCACGTGGAAGATCCTCCACTGCACACCCTCCTGTAAAGCAAACCGACCGGGTGAGTAGACCTCGCTGTCTGCTCGTGCTAAGACAGCTGTCAAAATTTAACATTAACAACATATCCAAAGAAATTCTCGTTCACCTGATCGGTAACACCACCCCCCAACCGTACCATGTAGAACTAGCCTCTCATCGATACGATACTCTCGGAAACTGCCTGCACATCACCATGTACGACGAAACCCACAAGGACCGCCTCCTAACAGTAACTCACCCTCAGTTTCTCCAGTCTGGCACCACTTTCACCCTCCCAGTCGAAATAAAGCCTTCTGTCTACCGGCCAACCTCCTCTCGTGGGGTTATCGAAATCGATCCCAGCGACACCAGTGATGAAATCAATCAATGGCTACGATGTGAACAGGCCAAAATCCTCGATTGCCACCGCCTTGGCCGCACTAACAAAGCTGTCATTACATTCGATTCCCCCGTGCCCCCCAAAGTGGTCATATACATATGGCCATTGTGAAAGTGTCCCCATACCAATCACTCAGAATGGTGTGCTTTAATTGTCATAACATTGGTCATATCTCAAAGTACTGCCCCTCCCAAAAGGTGTGCCGCTTATGTGGAAAAAAGCACCCAGAATCAGACGACTGTGACCCGATGATTTACTGCGTGGTCTGTGATGAATTCGGTCACATTTCGCTGAACCCAACTTGCCCTGCACGCGTACCCCAAACCACCCAGAGCTCTCCTTCCAAAGAGAGAGCTAAAGAAATTTCATGGCTAGACCGTGTCAAGAACAGTACCAAAGAAATAGGCTTTCCTTCACTTACAGCCCCTTGAAACGAAACAAGAAATGCAGCCAGGACAACCGACCCAAATACACAACTCGCCGCCATCCTTGCTCAGTTGAATGCTCTTCGAACAGAAAATCAGCAACTTAAAGCTAAAATCGCTGAGGTCAAGCGAGCGCATGTCCCCAAGCGGAACCCCCCAAATAACCCTCCGTCAAAAAAATCTGTGGCGCCGCTCACAGTTCGCGCCCACAGCACCTGCTCTAAGCGAACCCCTACCTCTCAGGCCAAAAATGACCCCCACATGACCCAAACATTCAAAACAGTTCGCGCGGAGATCCATCAAGAACGGCTTGCACGGTGGGACGACGTCCGTCGCATGCAAGAATATTTCGAAGGTCAACACAACCAAATCAGAGACCTTTTCCAGCAAGTCCTTAAATCAATGCACCCTCGGGTACCCATCCCCGAACCCCCAAGAAAAGTTCAACCTCGATCCAAACCACGCCTGCCACATCACTCACAGCCCTACAGTGGAACTGCCGAACCTTCTGTTTAGCGAAAACAATTCTGACCAGTAAAGTAAAGCAACTCAAACTAGCTTTCCTCCTCCTTCAAGAAACTTTGGATACCCCGAAAATTTCTGGCTACAACGCTTTCGTAAATCCCTCCATATCACGAAAAGGAGCAACCCCCGGGTATGCAGCAATATTGGTCGAAGCGTCGATTCCTGCTCTACAACTACAGGCTCCCGCCTCGAACTCAAAGATGCATGAAGTTGTGGCCATTGTCACCCAGCCACCCCACGCTAAAAAGTTAGTCTTGGTGTCAGTGTACTATCAGCCATATTCTGCCTCCACCGGCACCGGCCCCTTCACATGGCTTCGATACCTTATCAATGCACATCCAAATAACCAATTCTCGTCGGGAGTGACTTCAATGCACATCATACGGCATGAGGATATTCAACAAATTCGGCTCGTAAGAAAAGTTAGTTGAATTTACTGAAATCCTAAATCTTCAACTAATCAATAATACAATATACAATACCCGCATCGGTCTCCATCCATCTCAAAAGGATACCACACCAGACCTTACGTGGGCCCCGCCAGGTCTTACAAAATCATGGGTACCCTGCTCTACAACGTGGGGCAGTGATCACTTCCCTATTATCATCACATTTCGCGGCAAACGAATCCGGGGCGGGCGGAACAAGGAACAGTGCACCAACCTTAATTGGTCTTCCTTCCGATATCGTCTGCTTCAATACGATCACCCTACATCACTTGCAGCAATGGCTGAAATAATACGGAAATCCTCTGCTGCTGCATTGGAAACTATTACATGCGATGAAGATTCCCATACCTTTGACAATCACCTCGCCAACCTTTGGAAGCGAATGGAGTACCTCACCCAGCTCTACCGCTCTACTGGAAAAAGGCACAACATACTCCGACGTATCCGACATCAGTACAAGGTCATTAACCAATACCAAAACGAACTATCTATTGACAACTGGCTAAATCTGTGTCACAACCTCGGGTAAAGACCAGGTTATGTTTCTTTATAGAAACTTTACCGCAGCCTTGGGGACAAAAAACGCAGTAAGACCAATATTAAGCACCATCATTCTGAGCAGCACGACTCCCGTGGATACCGAAGAGTTGCTGCTCAAAAGCTTCTTTCCACACGTACCACTAACTCTCCCACTCCCTCTACCCGAAATCCCGATCCCGGAACCGTGCTACGACGTTGAAAGCCCGTTCACAATCTCTCAGCTTGCTACAGCTATTTGTCAATGTAGACCGAAGTCTGCCCCCGGACACGACGGCATACAATGAACCCACCTCCGCAACTTTCGAGAACCAGCACAATATAAACTCTTGGAACAAATCAACGATTCCTGGGAAAGCGGGCAGGTACCTCCACATCTCAAGCTATTCCTCATCTATCCCATACCGAAAGCTAACAAAAACAGACCTCTCCTAATGATTTTTCCCATCTTCGGCCAATCTCCCTTACACCGCTCCTATGCAAACTCAGCGAACGACTCATTAACAATCGAATAGTGCACTACCTCAAGTATGTCGAACCATGCCTTCACCCTTCGCAAACTGGTTTCCGCTTGAATCTTGGCACTACCGACAGCCGATGGCTGCTGCGACGCGTCATTAATTGCTCAAGCTGTTCGAGACTCCTGGACTATGTACTCGCACTAGACCTCCGAAAGGCCTTTGACTGTGTCAGTCAGAGCGCCGTCCTCGATGAACTCGCTAAGGCCTTTCCTAGCCAACGAGCAGTGACGTGGGTCCGAAACTTTCTAGAAGCCCGCCCCATCAAGCTTCAAGGAACGTTTGCAGGTTGGACACCTCGTACCTTCTACCTCGACAGAGGAGTTCCTCAAGGCTCGATCCTCAGTCCCACACTCTTTTATCTAGCCATGACTAGGATCGCACGGAACCTTCAAAGAGACACTAGTGCTAGGTTTACTATTTATGCGGTTTACTATTTATTTAGGGACTACACGAATGAACGAACTATGATTAAGGCCCTGCAAAAAGCAGTAGAAAGCTTTTATTCTACCCTACCGGATCTCGGGCTTTCCTTAGCCCCTAATAAAATCAAATTTCTGTGAGTTTTTGGCCACAACCCAGCTCCTGACTTTAGTTCGCCTTGCATCATCGTTGGCACCACACCTATCCCCGCCAAACTAGACAACATTCGCCTACTAGGCATCCCCGTCGGTTACAAAAGTAGCCCGACCATACGGCTGAACCAATTAAAACAGAAATGGAATTCGACTCAACACGCCATACGAAGACTATCTAATAAGCATGGAGGAGCAAAGCAAAAAGCAGTGCAGACACTTGCCCGTGCCATTGCAGTCGGTATTCTTACATATGTAGCCCAATCTTACACATTGAATTGTACACAACGGCGCGCTCTTAATGTAGTTCACAATGTGACTCTTCGTACAATCACTGGCTTCCCACACAATACAAAAATGTCTAGTCTCCAATCTGCGGCTGCCTTTCCACCAATTGAAAAAAATATTTAAGAGCAAACCGACCAATACAGCTTCAAGCGGAAACTTACCCATTAAGGTGCCATACTCACGGCCTGGGATAAGCAAGATCACGTCGCCTTACCTGATTTCCCAATACCTATACCTCCGTGGCAAAGACCTCTCCTGACCGAATCAATACCAACTCACCCCATCACCCGCACAACCGCCATTCCTAGACAAAAACGTTTTCAGAGGCTATTCAGCACAAAACAACCCGACGAAATCGACATTTATACTAATGCCAGCCTGACACCACCAAATGTTGGAACTGCCTGGGTTTCCCCAGATGACCGAACCATTATAGGAACCCGGCACTCCGAAATTCTTGTCACACCCACGGAACCGGAACTACTCGCCATTACCCATGCGCTTGACTGCTTGATGTACGACCATCATCAACCTATACCAAAAGAGATCAGATTATAACCGATCGCTACGAAGCATTTCAAGAACTTCGACGACCATTATCAACGCACCCTTCCGTAAACCAAATTATCCGGCAAACAATGACCCTACAACTGTATGGCATTCAAGTCCGCATAGACTGTACTCCTGGCCATGATTTGGCGGCACCAGGGAATCAGGCATCCACGAAGCTGCGCAGGAGGCTTCCTCTTTTCTATCCTCCGCTGACCTCGCCGTCGCCCAGCCTTCAGACCTTCCTGAATGCTTGGACACGACTTAAAATACCATTCGCATACACCGGCACAAACACGAAAAGAAACTCCGTATCAAGCAACTTACGCCGAAGGATCACGTTTCCAACAGACCTTCCCTTACAAGAACTCAAGAAATATTTATTAACAAATTCTATACAGATGCATCATTTTCACCAGAAACAATTCGCAAATGGTACTACCCCCTATCAACCCAAAATGTCCATACTGTCATCAAGCCGTCAAGGCTGATTAGCACCACCTGGTCTGGATATGCCCCAAATCATCTCGATACCGGAATTTCACTTCCCCAAACCCAGATCCCTCAACCCGTATCGATCCCCCCACATTAGATGGACACACCCTCAACCTTATAATACGGTTCGCCAGTAAGAGCGGTCTAGCGCGAGTTATACAGTGATGGCCTACACCAGTGAATAGACCATTCAATGCTGAACAATTGTCCTGTGAAAAACTGATGCCGCCTCCCGAAGACCACGAACTCGTACGAGCCCCTTCAACCATGAATCCTCCCCTCCCAACTTCCCCCCCCCAAATCCTCTGGCGTTCCTTTTCTGAGTAAAATATTTAACAACAACAACAACCCTTTAAATGATATCCTCCCCACTTTAGGAAGTGGTACAGCCTTGTCTGCAGGCAGCTACTTCGTTTTCCTTGGCCTGTACTAGACGCAAGGCCACCGGCGTCGTGGTGCGTAGTTACAATTATGCGCCGCAGAAACTCCACGCGTACGAGTTAATGGGCTTCCTTAAGCACAGTCTTCAATGAAGCTTGGTTGCCAGATGTGCAGTTTAAATTGTCGTCGATTAAAGCATATAAAATTTAGGTCTCACGTGATTTCACTATATATACCACGTCTGAAGTGTTACTGATTTATTTCGAGGGTATCGCTACCAAAGCCAAATAATTTTTTTTGTTATTTCTTCTGATTCCAAAATCATGCCCTATGTACTGATATCTATCGGTCGCTTAGACACGGAGTTACAAATTTTCCCCGTCTTATGCCCGCTTTGAAGGTGCGCTGACGTTAATGCACCGAACGTTTGCTTGTTTTTTTTATTCATTTACCCTAAAGGCCCTTACGGGCGTTACATAGGGGTTGCAATAAAAAAAAACATTGTAACATTAAAAACAGCAACACCCAGAAAAATGCGAATACAAATACATTCATGTCGAAATGCATAGTTTCAAAAAAAGGGTACACAAATGCGCACAACAGTTATCCAATTCCTAAAATGCGAGTGTTAAAAAATGACCCAGGTTCAAAATAACACAAACATCGAACATTGAACCAATCTAAGAGGTTCAAAAATGACACAAACACTGAAAAATGATTTGTACATTGAGAAATAACTGTAACTCTTTGATAAATGAGTCGTGATTACTGAGGGTTACGATGTTACCTGGGAGCTGATTCTAGTGACGAACAGCAAGTAAGAGCGGCGAGAAGAAAATTAGGTTGGTACGTGCGAATATTGGTTCAACTTTGAATACATGGTCTAAACGGGAAAAAACGCCACCAGCGGGTCTTATGTGCGAAGCAGGGAAATAAGACTGGCTGTGGTATAGGGTACGAAAGACCGATAAAAGAATATAAAGGCGGCGTTGTTGTAGAGGTGGTAAGTTCACGGATTGTTTCATTTCTGTTACACTTGATGTTCGTGAGTAGTTCCTGAGAATGAATCGGGCAGCTTTATTTTGAAGTGCCTCAAGTTTATTTACGAGATACGACTGATGGGGCTTCCAGATTAGCGCTGCATATTTAATCTTTGACCGAAGAAGTGTTTGGTAGGCCAGAAGCTTTGTGGATGTGTTAGCTGAATGCAGATTGCGCCTAATGAATCTGAGTGATTTAGAAGCATTGCCGGTTATTGTATCGATACGGCGATTCCAGGTTTGATCAGACGTTATGTGAACCCCCAAGTATTTTACCATGGTTACGGTTCGTACAGGCATACTATTGAGAAAATAGTGACGGGGCTCAGACGCGCTAGTTTTGGTAAATGTTATGGCGTTAGATTTTGGGCATATTTACTTCAATCTGCCAATCCCTACAACATTTCGGCAGTTCCTTAAAAAGAGAGAGAAAACTTTAGTGAATACTGAAGAGGTTAGCCCCACAAACGGCGGGGCTTGCTACTTCAGATGGGGGTGAACATAGTGAGGTGAAAAAAAAAAGAAGAGGGGAAGAAGTTCGCACCAACAATGGGAGAAGAAAATAAAATCAGTTCGGAACGTAGAAAAAATTTACAGCACTAGAAGAAAAAATCTGAGGATCCCAAGTTTAAAGAACATCGGTTAGTCCCGTGTCAGACAGAAAAGTTCAGAGAGCCTTTGTCCCTCGCGCCGCGTCAGCGTGGTTTTGCCACGGACCAAGAAAGTGACGCAGCCCTAAAGAGTGTCCTCGTAGCGGTCGCACTAGAGTTCTTTTAGCTGTTTTGCGTTCAGTTGTATGCTTCGGGAAGTAACACAAGACATTGTGTATGTCGTCTGTCACAGAGCACACAGAGCACGATGGCGAGTCCGCCAAGCCTATCTTAAAAAGAAAACTACCATTGAAGGCAACGTTCAGGCGTAGTCGGTGAAGGACACCCTTAGTTTTCTTTTGCAGACCTCACGGAAACTGTAAATTGCACTGAGGGTTAATCGCGTGCATAGGCAAGGGTATCTTAGGAGGGTCCTGCCAAGCTGATAACTGCAGTTTCCATCCAAGCGCATTCACGGCCGTACTTCCGTCTTTTCTGGAATACGGGATTCCAATAGACACAGGCAGATTGTGCGCCTCTTTCGCTGCTGCGTCAGAGATGACGTTCCCCTGGATGCCGGAATGACCTAGTAGCCATTGAAGCGAGATGCTGTGCCCGTCTCGTAGCCCTAGTGTGTGCAATGCGCTTAGCTCACGCACAAGTTGGCCGCAGCGTCGGGATGGCTTCATCAGTGCTTGCAAGGCAGGCCGCGAGTCGATGAATATCACCCATTGTCGAGCGGAACTATTGGTGATGTGAAGGAGTGCCGCCCTAATAGCAGTTAACTCAGTGAAGGTGGATGAGGTCTTGTGACTGAGTTTCTTTTTCACAGTTAGTCCCACCGACGGAATCCAAACTCCAATGGCTGACGAGTCAGACTTCACGGATCCTTCTGTATATACCTGAACGTGGCCAAGATAACGCGAACTGATATGCTCCGGCATGTAGCATCGCAAGGCTGGCTCAGGCAGAGATTATTTCTTGCCTATACGTGGTATAGTGAGGCCTATATCCCATGGTGCAGCTTTCCATGGCAAAAAGGCAGGCTTCCTTGGGCGTTCGAAGTTGGCCGGTAGGAGGCTCCGTACATGCGGGGAAGACACCTATGCTAGACGATGGTCAGCACACCGGGTTGCGTGACGGAGGCTGGTGCGAAAGAACTCTTAGGCTTGGAGTGTCTGGGCGGACATACACCTTGCTTCGCAGAGAGTTTCATTCGTGGATGTGCACCTTGGAAGGCCCAGACGGATGCGCAGAACTTGAGCCTGTGACACTCTATCACTCTGAAGTTTGTCTTAGACAAACCAATCAGCACTGGGAGGCTGTACCGCAGAAGGCCAAGGAATAGTGCCTTATGAAGTCGTAGTCGCGAAGGCACTGAGCAGCCCCATGTTTTTCCTGTCAGCATCCGGAAAATGGGCACAAATGAGTGCAGGCGTTCTCTAAGGATACGGATATGGGGGGCACAAGATAGTGAGCGATCTAATGTAACTCCGAGAAATTTATGGTTGTGAACGTACAGTATTTCTGTTTCATTTATGACCAGAGGATAGCGGGATAAATCCCGCCTCGTAAAGGCGACCGCGGCACATTTTTCGGGTGAAATTAGCAAGCCGCAGGAGCTAAGGTACTTTTGAATTGCAAGAAGAGCTTTCTGCAGTTTTGATCGTATACTTCACCGGTTTTTGCCAGAAGCCCAGATACAGATGTCATCAGCATAGAGAGATATGTGAACACCTAGGGGTAGCACTTTCGTGATCCGGATGGGACAGGTGCTAAACTGCACAGGGCTCAGGAATCCGCCTTGTGTGACGCCTTGTGTAATCTCATGCCGTCTTGTGTCGCCTTCCTTGGTCGTCATATAGACGTACCGCTTATGCAAGTAGTTACAGAGCCAAGTGTGCATCCGCCCTCGTAGCCCTACAAATGCCATTTCCCTTCGAACAGCTTCATTAGAAACGCCATCGAAAGCCGCCTTGATGTCTAGGAACACAGCTACTGTGATCTTTTTCGCAGCCTTTTGCCGATGAATGTCCCTAACCAGAGCAATGACGTTGTCAACGCTGCTTGTTCCTTCTCTGAACCCTGCCATCTCTGGGGGATACACTCCTCTGTCCCCAAGGTCCCAGACGAGTCGCTGCAGCACCATTTTCTCCATTACCTTCCCTATGCAGCTTAGTAAAGCAATAGGCCGGTAACAGTTGATGTCGGTTGGCGGTTTTCCTGGTTTAAGGACCGGAACTAGGCGACCAAGTTTCCAGCTTGCTTCCACGCAGCCTGTCTCCCACGACTTGTTGTATAAGGTAAGCAGCTGCTGGAGGGCGTTACCGCCGAGATGTCGCAAAGCTGAGTATGCAACGCCATCGGCGCCTGGCGAAGAAAGCAGGGTAATGGACGCTAACGCTGAGATAAGCTCGTGCATAGTGAATATTTCATCCCTGAGCGTAGCATTCGTACTGGAGAGCCAATCGGTCAGGACTTCTGAAATCATTTCAGAGCTCCGGGGAGCTGTAACCTTGGCGCAAAATTCGTCAGCGACGTCCAGTTCACTGACGCTACGCTGGAGAGCTATTTATGAGAACGGATGAGCTTGACTCGGTGTTGCTCTCAGGCTGCGGAAAACTTGCCAAATGCGAGTTAGCGGTTTGCGGGGATCAAGCTTGGAACAAAATTCTCTCCAACGTTGTCTTGCAAGCTTATTCAGGTGCTTCTGAATGAGCTTCTGGGCATGTCTTGAAGCTCGAATGTCATCTGGTGACAGCGTTTTTCTCGCACGGCGCTCTGCTCTCCTGCGAATCGCGCGAAGGCGTTCATACTCTCCGTTCACTGGTGCCCACGCCTTTGGCGCCAAGCTCCACCGTGTTGACTGTGACTGGGCCCTGGCAATAGATTCCGCCAGCTCTTCGCTCGTAGACAATGCAGCAGCATTATCCTCCAGCATGTCTCGGAAGGTCGACCAGCTTATAGTCGACAGTGGCCGCTTGATGGTACCGCCGCGAACTCCATCAGTCATGGTGTACGTTGGGATATGGTCGCTGCCGAAGCTTTCAATGGGGAAACCGTCTGCTCGATGTGGCCAGCCAAGCAGGACTATCAGTGCTCAAAAGTGGTTGTCCCACGTTCTTTCGGGGCAGGGCTTCAAGCGTGTTGGATGTGACTATGGTGTCCACTTCTCTGCTGACTGTCGCATCCTGGTGCCCAGGCAGTTGATTAAGGTCTGCTTGCAAGGATAACAAATCTCGGTCGTTTTTAATCTGCTTATAAATGACGCAGGCATCCGCAAATAATCGGACAGTAGAAGAGATATTAGGGTTAATGTCAATGATATATATTAAAAATAAGATAGGACCCAAGACTGAGCCCTGTGGAACACCGGAAGTAACGTGAGCTAAAGAGGAGGAATGATCATCAATGGTTACTGACTGAAACCGATGGGTTAGGAAGTTCTTAATCCACCTGTTAACGTTAGTGTTGATATTAAGAGCAGAAAGTTTTTCCATAAATGGATGTGAGGGACCTTGTTCCAAGGCCTTGGTGAAATCTATGAATATAGCAACTATTTGTGAGGACGAATGTACTGCATTATGGAGATCAGTCAATAATTTGAATAACTCTGTTTCACAAAAACGGCCTCTCAAAAACCCATGTTGATTAGAAAAAAAGAAGCTCTGTTTTGTTAGGTAGCCTATTACGGCAGATGATATTATGTGTTCTAGAAGTTTGAAAACTATACTGGTTAAGGAAATCGGTCTGTAGTTAAGAGGCACAGATGGGTCGCCTGACTTGAAGATGGGGATAACACGGCAATTCTCCAAGCAAACGGTACGCATCCTGTGTCTATCGATTGCTGAAATAAAGCAGCTAAGATCGGGGATATGCCCACTTTAGTCATTTTTAGTAGTTTGTTGCATATTTCATCGGGGCCTGGTGCAGAGTTGGTCAGGAGTCTATGAATGGCTGCAGCAATACCCTCCTGAGTGATAAGCAAGTCATCCATTGCTGAATCTAAGGACTGTAAATTAAGAATGGCTGGTAATGGGCTTTCATTTGTAAACACAGAACAAAAAACAGAATTGAATTCCTCTGCAGCCTCTGACCAGGAAAGGTCTGTACCATTTTTATACAATGATATGGAGGATGATGATGAGTACTTTGGACTTATCACTTTCCAAAATTTTCTCGTGTTGGTCTGCAGTAGGTTTGTTATATCGTTGTTCAAAAATTTTTCTTTGGATGCCTCGATTTCTGCTTTGCACAACTTAGAGTGTTCTTTCTAGGGCTTCCAGTCACGGGCTGAATCAGATCGTCTGGCCTTGGAATAAAGTCGCTGCTTCTTATTGATGCAGCGTTTAACGCCAGTCGTAATCCACGTGCTTTGGGTCGATGACGTAATATTGATTCTTGGAACGTATTTTTCTTTCAGTTCCAGAAGCTTACCGCGAAGAATTTGCCAGTTTTTTTTACATTTCTGAGAGCAAAGGAAGTGAATAACTGCGCGGAAAATGATAACAATTCGGTTTCTATCATGGCGCGGTTCGCGCGGCTGTAATCAAACATTGCTTTGTTTTTATTCTCGGTTTTGGAGCTTTCTAATGTTACCTCACAATGCACCACGTCGTGATCGCTGATGTTATCTAAAACATGTACGAGCATATTGCTTGGTTGTGTGGTCAGCAAAAGATGTGAAATTCTGTCGACACGTGTAGGCAAT
The DNA here is from genome assembly GCF_048455015.1 of Haemaphysalis longicornis. Taxonomy (NCBI): domain Eukaryota; kingdom Metazoa; phylum Arthropoda; class Arachnida; order Ixodida; family Ixodidae; genus Haemaphysalis; species Haemaphysalis longicornis. The sequence goes on from NW_027526212.1 coordinate 250,307, forward strand.
TTGACCATTTGACTCAAACTAAAGGCAGACAACACATCGAGAAATTCTTGACATTCATGCCTTTTTGTGCTGCCATGTGGTATGCCTGACCGCCAGTCAATCCCAGGGTAATTGAAGTCTCCAGCAAGAATTATTGGGTATTTTGGGTACCTCTTTTGTATAAAGCACAGCGATTCGTTTAAGTGCTCAATAAATTCGGGGAAGAATCTGGCGGACGGTAGCAGACCCCGACAGCACAGAGGCAGATACGCGTACTATCACCGATAGGATCTCTATTCATGAAATTTTATAGACTAAACGGGCTTGCAAATTCTTTTTAACGGCCACAATAACACCACCACCGCGAGACGCTGTTCTATCTTTCGTATATACAGAAAACTGTTTACAGCTTTGACAGCTCTCGATCACTAACATCAGAGGAAAGCCACGTTTCAGTTTCAAGCAGAATATCCGCCGAGCATGATTCAGTGAACGAGCATAGGAGGTCATGTTTATTAAATAGGCTGCCAAACTTTGCCAGGAGGACTGACAGCTTTGAAGACGAACGATTTTTCAATCACTTTTCTTGAGCAGCCGTGGCGATTGACTCCACTAAACATTTCTCACCCTGTTCCGTAGCAGGGGTTCCGAGCCTCGCCAAGGGCACGACATTATTAGTTACCGGGTCGAGGTGGTAAAGTGGGCCATTCAGGAGAAGTTTATCAGAAAGTACCCTGTATTTTTCACCTAGTTGCTTCGTTGCGTGGGCAAAGTCTCTGAGCAGTTTTGTGATTAATTGCATTCTTGGAGAAAAGTCTACCTCGATCCATACACCTGGCGACAATACGTTTTTCAGCTTCGATGCATTCTTTAGGATGTTACGTTTGTCCTTAAAGTTGAGAAATTTGACAAGTACAGGATGGACAGTTCCTGCTTTCCATTCACCTATTCTGTGTCCCGCTCGATCTCACCGACGTGTATGTCTAAGTTTTCGCTAAGAAACTTGGTAATCGTTTCTTCAGTCGCTGCCCACTTTTATGGACTGGTCTCAGGAAGGCCCTTAAAAAAAATCCCCCCACCTCCCCGAAGGGGATCGTGCGGAAATGCGAATGCATTGGGCAGACCGATGAGTGCGGTACGAGTAATTATTATTATTGGCGTCGTGGGTGGCATCAGCCGCATGACATTTGAAGGACCTTATGTTGAACAAGGCCAGAGTGAGCCCGTCGTTTTGGCCGACATTTTCGTGCGCCACTCTGCAAGAGCGACCTATCGTCTCCAGCGGATGCTTCGCACGCTGAGCCTCTCGAATCGCGGCTTCTTCCACGGCCGTGCGAACTATCCTCGTCCTGGCCAGGGGGATTCAATGATAACCTACAGCAGCTTCGACATTCAAGTCGCGGCTCTTCTACGGTACAGTGCACATAGGCACGGCGACAGGAAGACGAACGAACGAGGGGCGTACGCTATGACGCGTCTTTCTCTTTCCGAGCAAGTGGTTCCACCATACGGCGAACGCTGGAGTTTTATGTTGGCCAATCTCCCTAAGTGGGTATGCTTAGTTGGACGAACGTGCACTCGAGGCACGCGTGCACGAGCGCTCGGCCTTACACCTGCGGGCGCACGCCGACGGAGCACAACAACCCCCGACTAAGAAATGCATTCGCATTTAAAATAACGTTATTGCGCCGTATGCGGTTGTGTAGGTCGTCAACAACAAGGCTGGATAGCTGAGTTTGCTTTCAGTCAATGTTCCTAAGCTTATCGCATGATTCCTTTAGAAGAGAGCTGACACTACTGACGTCTACACGGAGGTCCCTGGCAGAATCAGATTGCTCGAGCTCAGAGAGGAGTCTTTTTATATATGTCACACTCAGCTGGAGGTCTTTCAATCTCCGAGGATACTTCTGCGAGTATCGAGCGGCATCGAGTAGCTTCGGAGGCTAGAAGATCGCACCCGCTCGAGAAGAAGCGGCTGCTGATGGCGTTGTTGGGTCGCGGTACAGGCCTCGCCCATAGTACGGGGCATGCGTAGACGACGGGCGCCGCGGCGGGACGAACCGAGGCGGCGGGCGCTGGCTGGGCGTTGTCGGCTTGAAGCCTGGCGAGGATTTTGATTCGCCACACGGTGTCTGGTGGTATGTACGCAGCCACTTCTCAGTACCAGCACTACGGCACAAATGCTCAGGGAGGCTGGTGAAGATGAGAGCGCGGCGGCTACACGCGTATCGGATCCGTTAGGCTTACTGAGCTTCGAGACCTTCAGGAAGTGAAAAGTTTGCGGTACTCACGATGCGGCAATAAATTCCGAAGCAACAGGTGCCGCTTACCTTGTCCGTGCGTGGGAAAGGAACTACTTGACGCGCACGTCACGTATCCGGCACATTCGAGGAAACATCGTGCAGCGACGCGAACAAGCGCCCGCGCACAGTGGCGACGGTGGCGCCACTGTTGCATTGCATTGACGCCCTCGAATAGGGAAACTTCATTATCGTTTATTTGTTCGGTAAAGCAGTATTTAATAAAGCCTGAGAGGAAAAAAATACACCGCTACGTCTGCTGCGTCCACAAAAACTACCGCAGTGACGTAAAATGACAAAGATGTTTCTAGGGATGCGATTAGATGATGCCCAGTATTTGAAAGTTTGTGGTCACACTCTTGCGTTTGCGTCAACTTTATGCTTTTATTGACGAAAAACTTCAGCACTCCTGCAAACATGCATATGTTTCGGAATGTAGTCCTACTAGAACTTTATTACAGTTGTCCACATCAGTTTAGGTTTGTTTTTGCTAGGGAATGCCTTGCGTCCAAGGTTTTCTTTGGTCGGGTACTCCAGATTCGTCAGGAATTGGCATGCTAAGCTTCTGCCATGGCGCTGGCAGCAAAATGGGTCGGATAAGTCGGCCAGCACCATTCAGGGTAACCAAGTATAGCACCATTTAGTGTCAAAGGGGGCCGTGAAGCGTATGCAGCGTGTCAACTTCCTCCGCGCCATCGGACACGTTTAAGTGGGAGGCGTTTGCCGCGTTCCTTCGGAAATCGCCGGTCTCCCCTCTGTAGTATACACCCGTCCATAAAAGCGGGAGTTGTTCACTTAGAAAAAAAAATCTCCCCCCACCTCCCGAAGGGGATCGTGCGGAAATGCGAATGCATTGGGTGCACCGATGAGTGCGCTGCGGCAAGCAATAAGGGAGAGAGGCGTGCGCTCCACTGCATTTATATACATTTTCCGAGCGCAGCGAGCGGAGACAGGGTACGCGGAGAGGAGAGAGACACCCGCGCAACACGCCCGCCCCGCGCGCGAGCTCTCTCTCCCGCCGACCTCCGCGATGCGAGCGCCCTCACACGCCCGAGCGCGCTCCTCCTCTCCACTCACTCTCCGCTACTCCGCCCGATCTCTGCGGTGCGAGCGCCCTCACACGCCCGAGCGCGCTCCTCCTCTCCCCTTGCCCTCCGCTACTCCCGCCCGAGATACCACCCGCTAAGAAATGCATTCGCATTTAAAAAGACAGTAGCAGCGCGGGTCCGCCGGGACGAGACGACGACGACGACGACGAAGGCAGAACAACGAGGCGCGCGCTCACGTGCGCTCGCGCTGGAGGAATGCAGGCGCACGCCGACGGAGCACGACAACCCCCGACTAAGAAATGCATTCGCATTGAAAAATGAACCATGGTCGTCACTCCGACCTCTACCATGGCATGCCAGTCCTCTACTGCTCCTTACGACGGAGCAACTGGAACAGCAGGGTAGAACGAAAATAACCGGTACATTTTTCGGAGGCTTACCATGCCTTTCGCACATTACTCTTAATTTATTACATTGTAGCACTCCAACCTTCTAAGCTGAGCATTTATTGAACAACGCTTCTGGAGCAAGCTTGTTCCCGGCACCCACAAAAAGCTTATCACCAGCGACGGCATTCTGTGAGGCGGGATATGTGAGTGGTTTTTATGCGGAGCGCTACTTCACGAGGTGCCTAACATTACTTCCGTACCTAGGATTTGTGGTGTAAGATTAAAACGACAGTTCAGTTTCATTCCTTGTTTATAAACGATGCCCTACCTTTATTACAACCTAGTTTTTCTAAACGCCTACCATTTACACGCGTATAAGCAGCTTGCAATTGTATAGACAGTCAACGAAACAACGGAAGCCAAAATATGTATTGCGTATGCGTTAATGTGGAGCTATTTTGACTTCATCTGCTTCGACAAACCTAATTCAGCCTACAAGCTCACAAATCAAAGCAACATGTGTTTGGGCAGAAATGCTGGGTCCTAGATATTCATTTATTGTGCAATCGAATTGAGACGGCCCACCGAAGGCTGGCCGACTAATTTTATATATACAATAGTTGGCAATGCGCGTAGTTGGAAAGGTCCAGCCGATTCAGAAACCTCCCAGCGAACCGGGAAGACGGATGCAGATAGGAACCTTAAAGCTTCAAATTTATGTTTCTATTCAACTAAGTCTATGTAACCGGAACAGCGAGGTCAAAACAAAGCGTACGAAATCCAGTCATTATTCTGCACAAGTTATCTAACGATGTTCACGAATCACTTGTGTGTCTGTTTAAAATACGACAAATAATGCTCCCCTATCAACCGTGCCCATCATCATCATCATCCTATCTACGCCCACTGCAGGGCAAAGGCCCCTCCCATTATTCTCCAATTACATCGGTCCTGTGCCAACTGTGCCCAATTTATCCCCGCAAACTTCTTAATCTTATCTGCCCATCTAACTTTCTGCCGCCCCCTTCAACGCTTGCCTTCTCTAGGGATCCACTCTGTTACCCTTAATGAACAGCGGTTAAATTGCCTTCGCATTACATGCCCTGCCCACGTCCATTTCTTCTTCTTAATCTCTACTAATATGTCCTTAACACGTGTTATTTCCCTGACCCACTCCGCTCTCTTTTTGTCCCTTAATGTTACACCTATCATCTTACGCTCCATTGCCCGCTGAGTCGTTCTCAATGTAATTAGAACCCAATTCGTGACTCCAAGTTTCTGCCCAGTAGGTGAGTACGGGTAAGATGCAGCTGTCATACACTTTCTTCTTGAGCGACAATGGTAGGCTGCTATTCATTATCTCAAAATGCCTGCCATATGCACCCCACCCCATTCTGATCCTTCTGATTATCTCTGACTCATGGTTGGGATCTGGGGTCATAACTTGGCCTAAGTAGATATATTCGCTTACCACTCCCACTGCCTCGCCACCTATCTCAAACCGCTGTGCTGTCCTGGGGTTATTGATCATTACTTTAGTTTTCTGCATATTAATTTCCAGGCCCACGGTTCTACTCTTTTCGTCAAGTGCGGAAAGGATGCTTTTGAATTCGTCCCCCAAGTTACTTAGCAAGGCAATGTCATCAGCAAATCTGAAGTTACTGAGGTATTCTCCATTAACCCTTAGTCCCACCTGTTCCCAATCGAACGTTCTGCATGCTTCTTGTAAACATGCTGTGAAAAACTATGGAGAGATTGTGTCTCCTTGTCTGACACCCTTCCTTATAGGTTTTTTACTGCTCTCCTTATGGAGGATGATTGGTAGCTGTGGACCCATTGTAGATATCCTGTAGTATTCTTACATAATGCTCATCTGCCCCCTGGTTCCGTAATTGCTGAATGACTGCTAGGGTGTCGACTGAGTCAAATGCTTTCTCATAATCTATGATGGCTATATATAGGGGTTCAGTATACTCAGCGCACTTCTCTATCACCTGATTGATCGTGTGAATGTGGTCCGTTGTTGAATAACCTTTACGGAAGCCTGCTTGTTCTTTAGGTTGACTGAAATCTGATGTTGCAGAAATTCTGTTAGCGATTACCTTGGTAAGTACCTTGTAGACGATTGACAATAAGCTGATCGTCCTGTAATTTTTCAAGTGCTTCATGTCGTCTTTCTTATGGATTAGGATGATGTTCGCGTTCTTCCAAGATTCCGGTACCATTGTGGTCATTAGGCATTGCGTATACAGGTTTGGCAGTTTTTCAAGTACAATTTCTTCGCCATCTTTCAAGAGGTCTCGTGTTATCTGATCCTCACCAGGTGATTTGCCCCCTTTTATTTCTTTCAAAGCCTTCCTTACTTCTTCGGTCGTTACTGGTGGGATGACTATCTCCTCTGAGCTACTGTCTCGTTCTGCATTATCCTGGATGTCCCGGCTACTGTGCAGATCCCTGTAGAGCTCCTCGGCCACTGTGACTATTTTATGCCTATTTTTGATGACATTGCCTTGCTTATCTTTAGGTGCATACATCTGATTTTTCCCCACGCCAAGACGCCTCTTCACAGCTTTCAGGCTACCTCCGTTATTTACAGCGTATTCGATCCTCTCCATATTATACTTTCGTATGCCAGCTGTCTCACGCTTATTGATTAACTTCGAAAGCTCCGCTAGTTCTATTATGTCAGCTGCGGTGGTGATTGTCATGGTTTGCCGTTTCCTAAACAGCTATTTCGTCTCCTGTGAAGGTTTGCCAGTATCCTGTCTAGCCATAGTGCCCCCGACTTCTACTTCACACTCCGTGTTAATACGTATAAGGTTGTCGCTGGCTTCTTGTGTCGTAAGCTCGGCTTCCTCGTTAAGAGCTCAATATCGGTTCTGCAACGCTATCCTCTAATTCTTCTACTTTACGTCGTACTGTTAGCTTATTTATCGGCTTCTTTCGTACTAGCTTGTTGCGGGCCCTCCTCAAATCTAGCCTAATTCGAGATCTTACCATACGGTGGTCACTGCACCTTACCCTTCCGAGTACTTCCACATCCTACACGACGCCAGGGTTATCGCATATTATGAGGTGTATTTCATTTTTATGCTCCCCATTCGTGATCCTCCAAGTCCCCTTCCGAGTCTCCCGTTTACAGAAGAAGGTATTCATTATGCGTAGGTTATTCCGTTCTGCAAGCTCAACTAGTAGGCCCCCCTGCTATTTCTACAGCCCAGACCAGAGTTCCCAACTGCCTTGTCTCCAGACTGATTCTTGCCTACTTTAGCATTGAGGTCCCCCATAACTACGGTATATTGTGTTTTTACTTTAGCCATTGCCGATTCCACATCTTCATATAGGCGTTCCACTACTTGGTCCTCGTGGCTCGATGTGGGCGCATAGCCTGCACCACCTTGAGCTTGTGCCTCTTATTGAGCCTAATTACAAGATCTGCTGCCCTTTCGTTAATGCTATAGTGTTCTTCTATGTTGCTAGCTATGCTTTTATTGACTTGAAGTCCCACTCCCAGTTCTCTTCTGTCCTTTAGGCCCCAGCAACATAAGACGTGTCCATTTTTCAGCCCCGTAAGGACTTCACCTGTTCTGCTAACCTCGCTAAGCCCTATTACATCCCATTTAATGCCCTCTAATTCCTCGAACAACACTTCGAGACTCGCTTCGCCAGATAAGTTTCGCGCGTTAAACGTTGCCAGGTTCAGATTCTATTGGTGGCCTGTCCGGATCCAGGGATTCTTAGCACCCTCTGCTGCGTCACAGGTCTGACCGCCGCCGTGGTCAGTTGGTTCGCAGCCGCTGGGTACTGAGGGCCGTGGGTAATTGGCGTATTCATGGGAGGTTGTGGCCGTTACCACACCAGGGTGGCCAATCCCGCTCTGGTGAGGGAATGCATTGCCGGCAGTGCTCGCCGGGATCAGGCCGCACCCCAAGCCTCTTTGTGCAATTCCATCAATACGCGGATTTCTTTTTTTAAAATCCGGTGGGAATTGCCCGGCACCAGAATTCGAGCCACGGTCTATCTGCACCTGAGGCGGATGCCCAACCTGTACGCCATCGCTGCATCCCATCTCACCGTGCCAATGCAGGGGCTTTTTAGGCTGTTTCAACATCGCGCAATTAGTTAAACAATTAGCAGCAAAAGGGTTTATCGGGAACAAGCTCAGAGTGGACAGCGAGCCGCACCCTAGCGTAGGCTTCGGCTTATTTATTCAACCTCTTAATGCGTACAATCGACGGACGTCTCTGCACGGGTGTTTTTGTTTTTAGTCTGCCGTGGCCAAGAACAACATATCTCACGTATGACCAACCGCGCATCGTCTGCAGACCATTGACGTTGTTTTCCCCTAGACATTAGCACCACTTGTTTCCATTGCACGTGTTTCCTCTATCTCCGGCTCCACATGGCGCGACGCCGGCTCCACGTCACTCGCAATGGTAACCAGCGCCATCATAGCTGGCGTGTACATCCCAGACACACGAATTGAATATAACGCCGAATATAAATGTAACGAATTAAGGAACATACGTTTATTGAAAAGGCACAGAGAGAGGGACTGGGGGAGAGAGGAGTTCCCATGACATGACCCGAGGCACAAGTTCAGAGTCGGAAATGGGAGGAAAGGAAGGAGTGGGGAAACATCGAAAGAAAGGAAGCCTCAAGCAGTTCTCAATGCCGGCTGCTCTAATCAAAATCAGCAGTGTCCAGCGGGTGCTTCCTGTGAGGTGGGGGCTCCAAGTGGACTAACCCAATGTTCGTAGTCTGCCGGTCGTAGCAGGCCAAGTGTCTTCAGGCAGCCTTCTCTACAAACCCTGACTCGCCGCGGTGGTTTAGTGCTTAAGGCCTTGTGTGGCTGGGCCCAAGGAAGCGGGTTTGATTCCCGGCCGCGACAGCCGCCTTTTTGGTGGAAGCAAAAAGCGAAAAAACCCGTATGTTCCCGATTTCGGCGCACGTTAAAGATGCTCAGGTGGTCAAAATTATTCCGAATACCTCACTACGGCGCGCTTAATCGCCTCTGTACCGTCTGCGCGCAAAACGTCATAATTAATCAATCATAAACACTCAGTGCCGAACATTCCAACAGGAGGTGTCGCGCACTGTACAAGGCCCCGATATCACATTTCTGGCACTTAATAGTCAAGTACCGGGGAACGTAAAGGGACTATAACGGTAGCCCACCACCGCTTGTGTTGTGAGCCGGTTTCGCAGTGATAATGCACCTTTCTGACGGTATTTGCCCATAGTCGGGTTAACTGGCGTATTCATGGGAGGTTGTGGACATTACTACACCAGGGTGGCCAATCCTGCTCTGGTGAGGGAGTACGTTACCGGCAATGGTCTCCGGGGTCAGGCCGCACCCTAAGCCCCATTCTACGATTCGATCGACTCGCGGATTTTTTTCTCCGTGGTAATTGTCTGGCACTGGGATTCGAACCACAGTCCTTCTGCATGCGAGTCGGATTTTTTATCCTTACGCCAACGCTGCATGAAACGCAAGATGATAGGTGTAACATTTACGCATAACAAGAGAGCGGAGCGGATCAGGGAACAAGCACGTGTTAAGGACACATTAGTAGAAATTAAGAAAAAATTTACCTGAGCAGGGCATGTAATGCGAATAAGGCAAGATAACCGTTTCTCATTAAGGGTAACAGAGTGGATCCCTAAAGTAGGCAAGCGTGGGAGGAGGCGACAGAAAGTTAGATGGGCAGATGACATGAAGTTTGCGGGGGAAATTCGGTCGCAGTTAGGACAGGACCGCAGGGGTGAGACAGTTGCGCATATTGCGAACTTTTGATACAAATCTGCTTTTCTGCGCCAGGCTGCCCCAAAGGCTTGAAAACTGCAAACATTGCGCCAAACTGCTTTAAAACAGTCTGAGAGCCAAGGATTTTAACCCTCTCGCCAGTTTCATTGGGGGAAAACGCTTACTGACGGCATAATTTTCCAGCACCCCTAAGAAGATCCGGTTTGTAAAGGTTTAATTGATTGATCATTCAATAAAAAACCCGCATAAAATTGTCCCCGAGATTGTTTTTTCGACGGTCACCATGTCGGGTTGCACATGTTATATTCTGTGAGTTTTTTAAGGTTTTTCTAGCATCTGCGCCTCAGGCTCGCAAATAAAGATTTATAAATCAATCAATCCATGGAAATCTATTGCAAAGTCCTGTAGGAAAAATACGTACGTGTATCAGGCGACAAACTACTCGTGAAAATTTATGAAAAGACGGCAATTTTGGGAGCGCCTTATCTCCAGAACGACATTACTGGGCGGCGCCATCATGGTGTGGTGAATATTGGAAAACGTGGCCGTCGGGCGAAGCAGTTGCTCGTGGTTCAGGCAGAGTGCTCTTCGCTGATTTCTTCTGTGTTTTTGGTTCTGGGGTGGCTGTAGTTTTATTTATTCGTTTGATCTGTTGAGAAAAGTTGCGCGACTCGAAGAACGGGAGTTCATCAAAAACAACGTGGGATCCGTGAATTCGCCGTGTTTCGTCCTCGAGTGAGAGGCGCGCAGTACGTGCTTGAAGTGAAATTTTGGACTCATTGCGGTGTTATAATAAAACGCTGAGTTATTGCTGCCTTTGCCTGCAAGCTTCCCAGTGGCGGAAATGGGACGATCGACACTGCAGAAGTTGCGGTGCATGCTACATCACCGCAAAATGTTCAAGCCGTGGCCGATAGTGGCACGGGCTATTATTGCACGCTAGTGATAATGGTTTATCTATCTTAAATGAAATTTAATGCCAACAGGGAGGTGGCTAAACATACCAATGTTATTCAAATTGAGATCGTAGTGAATGCGCACTTTGAGGATTGAAATGGGAGGGCTGGTGGGGTGCGAAGATTGTCACCTCGCTTTGCGAAACTTTTTCCATGCCTCTACAATTGTGTGTAGAGCCGAGTCTGGGATTACAAAAATCGTAATTTCAGCATACACATGATAATGAAAACGCCTTACGATTGCTTAAATTTTCGATTCAATATTTTCAACGGCCCTCCGTGCTATCTATGCTGAGAGCCTAACAATTTATTAATGGCTTGTAAAAACGTAGCACAGTTTGTGTCTTGTGATACTCTAGTAGAAAAAAAACTTCATTAAAAGGCTGCTTCATTGCTATATACGTTCAAGACGCATTAAAAAGTGCACTCCCCTTCCTTTCCTGCCCCCCCCCCCCCCCCGAGGTGCCAAGAATTCGACGTTTATGCTCCTAAGGTGACATAATAAATGTCATCATTCTGCTCCAAATCAAGGTGCTGTCCGAAATCGAGATTTCGCTGCTCCAAAAACTGCTCCAACATATTACTCAGCTGTCTCACCCCCTGGGACCAGAAGAATTAGAAATTAATAGGTCAGGCCTTTGCCCTGCAATGGGAGTAGATTGACTGGTGATGTATGGCCCATAGTTGACTTTGCCCCTAAACATTCAATCATCACCAGCAGCGGCAATGGTAATGAACGGGAAAAATTATTTGGCACTCCACACTGTGATGTTGGATGACCAGCAAAACTTTGCAGCGCACGTGATAGCGGTGCAATAGAATCCAGGTAAAATGCGTCAGGAAGATTTCTTTCCCTTGTGCGTTTACGGTGGTCATTTCCAAGGAAGACACCTACAGTTACGGCCGTTTTCTGTCGAGGATTCACGTTAAAGTTGTCGCTCTCGCAATGCGTCTTTGCAATCGCAGAGCAAAAATTGAGAAACCCCTAGTCTACGTCCTTCCCGTACTGAGGCCCCACAGGTAGCATCAGTTACAGAAACACTTAACCTATGCATTCGGGACGTGTGTCGTCCTCGAGCCCAAGTCCCGAACTCGTTTCGTAACGAACACGAAGATTGCCTTGTTGTTGGGGGTACCCACACCGGGAACCACCAGGAAGTTCGTTTCCAAACGCCTGAAGGTTTAACACAGCTTGCGCTCCGAAGACACGTGCAGCATCGGGAGTACTTGTTCGGCGACACAAAAAGTAAGCGTGACCCTAGCCATAGCAATATCGGTGTCGGTTAGTAAAACGGGCGGCTAAGATTCGTATGTCATGTTGTTGCCGGCAATTCAACAGAATCGATAGCTGGGCTAGTTGGTATCCGTCCATCCTAAACAGCGTTTAAAAACACAACGACAAGGAAGATGGGAACACAAGACGGCGCTGACTCTCAACTAAGAGAGTCAGCGCCGTTGAGAGTCACCGTTGAGAGTCAGTTGAGAGTCAGCGCCGTCTTGTATCCCTTCTTCCTCGTCGTTGTGTTGTTAAGCGCTGTTTAGGATGTGTCCGGCAAGTCCGACAAACTCAATACGTCTGTGTAAATCCCTGCCTTAGTCCATGTGCAGAACACTTCTGTCGCACTTTGGTGCATTTGCAACTCACGTATCTGCTCGAGCTAAACGTTAATTTCAGCAGTTAAGAACATTGCATTGTGTGCCCCTGCATGCTTTATATACATCCCAAATCGAACGACAAAGACTGTTCCATCAGCACGTAAAGTCTAATTAGCGCATCGTGATTTATAATAACGGTAATTACAGTAAATAACAATATTTAGTCTGTAAATATTGGTAATTAAATTAAATAAATTATACACGCTGAAACACTGTATACCTGAACATTTCTTCGCGTTAATTGTTTCCACAGAGGTCTATGACCTTCCACCGCCTCAGTGGCGCTTTCTCTACGTTCAAGACAACTGCACAGTGGTTCAACTACTAGACAATGCCCCGCACGCTCAAGGTAAGTAAAATAGAAAGTTCACGCTTTTAAAATATATTTACACCCATTTTTTTTCCCGCTACTGTTAGTCAAAGCTGCATTAAACAAATGGCGCAGCTTGCGCAAGTGGCGCAAGGCTGGCGAAACGGCAAGGATGGTGGTCCCTGTCCCCTCATATTTTATTTTACTATTCATTTCCTAAACAAAAGTGAGAATCTGTCTTTCAGTCTTGCTGTGACCCAGCCTTGGATGCAAGACGGCGTGGTTTTTGAATGATAAAAGCGCCTAAATTCGTTGTTACGTTTTTGTATTTTTTCTGCTTCAAAATGACCCATTTCAATCTAAGGCTTGTGCAAATTTCTTTCTGGCCTTTGTTTCTTGTAGGTGTTAAGCACTGCATGTTAACATAATTCTAATTCGCTGTACCCGTTACTGTTCTTTGCCGCTGCTCGGGCGTTTGCGGTCGCCTAGTGGTTTGGTTTCCGGTATTACGGCGTAGAGGTCCCGGGTAAGAATCCCAGGACCTCCTTAACCACATTTTCGTCTCGAGGGTTGGACGTTTTTTTTCAGCGACACACAGATAACGCTCGGCTTAAACAGCTCTGCTGCTGAAATTGTCGCACTCGTGGCTAACTCCAGCACTTATTTGTTGCAGCATGGTTAGCGTAGTATCATTCTACGGTTAGCGTATTATCGTTCGACACTACGTAGGGTACCGTTACAGTTTTTAACTTCGGGACCTTCGCCTGTATAACCCTATTACTGTACTACGTTTTTGGAATCACAAACTGACACTGAAGCAACCCTAGCCTAACTGCTCTGTCTGACCACGGACTGCGGGATCCCATCGAGCTGTACCAGGCTCTCACTGAGCACAATTAGACCGTGTGCTAATATCAGCATTGGTAGAACCGACATCTCTGATAGTGTAAACCCAGGAATGCCACTGTACCAGAATGCTGTCGCAGCCCCAATGTATTTCCGCAGTACTTTTGCATTTTCGGTCAGATGAGCGGCTGCCATTTTTGGTAGAAGTGACCGCATGCATGTCAACACTCGGGTGCCCTTGGCCTAATACACCATCTTAGCAAACAGGTTTTTGCCCGCCTTTAGCATAGACACAGAAACAGAAACAGAACACTGTTTCCAGTGTGCCTAATATTGATGTCCTTCAACTCCAACTTCAACTTTATTGAGCATTTCGTACATAGAAATGCAAGGACACACAAAAAGCTGCAAAACGGCACCTTGAGGAGTTCGCTTGCCCCTTACGGTTAGCGTAGCCGAGCAGCAACAGGAGTTTAAAGCATACGCACAGGAAATAGTCCTAAGAAAATAAATCTCGCTTAAATAAATCTCGCCTTGATATCGCTGTTGGGCAAGGAAATCACGTTTCTTGATGGTGTATAATCTGGTTGAGACACTTTTCTTGGCTCCACATGTCTGCGTGATAGTAGTACATATGTGAGAGGTCAATGGGGGAGGCCTTCGTCCTGCAGTGGACCCAAATAGGCTGTTCATGATTCTCCTCGTTCAGCGGTGGTTTAATTCATCTATTTTCCAAAATGTGAAACTGCGATCATTTCTGTGGTGGGCCGTTAAACAGCTACAAAGGTATTCCGAAAGCCGCAATCAAAATAGGAGTTGCTGTCTAGAGCTATCGTTATTCGCTACGGTGGATAGTAAAGCCTGGGCCATGTAGGTTCAATTGTCGCTGTATTAGTAATATTGTTCTAGCCATAAGCATTCATAGCTACTAGAAGGTAACGCGATAAATCAGTCAGCTTCCTGAATTGTAGCGCGCACCTTGTCTTGAAACTTGTGGAGCTTTATACGTATAGCCATCGTAGCTTCGGTAATTTTGAAGCGTGGCTGCTTGTTAGCTATTGTTCTGCCTACACGTATCACATTGATATAGAACTGCTGTAATTCTGCGCCTCACTTTCTTGTAAAATTTCACTTGGGGAAACTATTAATGTAAATTATATTCTTACTGCATACCTCCAAACAACAACCTATACCGGCTATTTCGCGGTGTCTAAGACCATTTTTTCGTATGTTTCAGCTCTTTTAGACCCTGCATCTCAAGGAAACCGGAATTTACTGCCTAATTGTGAATTGTGGGATGCTTTCTCATCGAACAAAAGCACTAAATGTGAAGACTTCTTCAACTGTTATTGCAACACTACGAACGTCACTACAGTTAACCTGGCGGATGTATGTTGGGGCAGGACCGAGAAGGTTGTTACGTCGGCTGGTAATGATGTCGGTGAGGAGGATGCCAGCGACGATGAGGAGGAGGATGAGGATACTGATGAAGATGACGAAGAAGGAGGAGAAGACGACAACGATGATGAGGATGATGATGATAACGGCGGCAACAAGGACAAGGAAAAGGAGAAGAAGGAGGAGAATAGCCACAAGGAGAAGATGGAGAAGGAGAGCAAGGAGGAGGAGAAGCAGTAGAAGGAGGAGGCCTGAGGTACGGGGCATCAGCCTTGTTTTGTCGGCCTGTACATTTGTTGAGGTTTTGCATTAAAGCCTGCCTGGTAATGCATTTAGCCAGTTTTTTAGCAGTTTCTTTGCCTAGTTTGTTCGCAAACATAAATAACTGTTCGCATCAACACCAAAATTTGAACAAACCAGTTCCTTCGGTGCAAGCAGTTTAGCAAAAGATTGGCGGAGTATCTGCTCATGCCGCTGCAACTGTCCAAAAACAATATACCCCTGCAGCACCCGCCACGTAACTGCCTCTTCTCTCTTACGTCCACTTCTTATGCTGTTTACCTCATATCTCGGACCCTCCCTCCCACATTATACATGCAATAGAGAATTGCTGAATTCAATTGCAATCTCCCACCGTTATCCATGCTGCTGTGTCATCTTTAAGGACTTTTTGTTACTGCTTTGGTTTGTGTTCGAGACAGAAGCTCAAGGCTTGGGCGATAGCGTTTTTTTTTTAATTTCGCGGCTAAAATGCTGTTCTAACGCGATTTTTGCGTTTGTGTTTTGTGTTTGTGTTTGTATTTGTGTTTCGTGTTTAACGAGTGTTTTGTGTTGAAAACGCGTTTTAAAGCGGCTTTGTGACCTACGCCTACGTCAGTCTTTCATGGGGCAAAAGTTTATCTTTTATAAATAAACGGTACCATTATTAGCGGTGGATTCGTATTATGCTTTAAATATGCTTGGTGCTTTCTTATCGCTTAACAGTGTTGTATCAAGTGTTGTACAGTATCAAGTATAGTATAGTATAGCATAGTATAGTATAGTATAGTATTATCGCTTAACAGTGTTACATTGTATCAAGTGTTGTATAGTATCAAGTATTGTACGGTATGTAGTAGTTCACGATTGTTTTGCTCATATACACGTCTCGCTCAGAATTCTGTTATATTTTGGCGGGCTGGTTGCAACAAGGCACCGAGACACAGACCAAAGCTTTTGTCTTCAAAATAACACCAAAGGCTGAATAACGTTTTGTTTTACCTCAGCCATCCTACGTTTCGTAGCTTTCTTCGCTTTCCTTCGACGACCAACTACGCCTCATTTAATAAATAAAGCTGGCACTTATCACTACCGATTTCCCTTCATTTTGTAGGACGTAGATATCGCATCGCAAGTGCGTACGAGGCGCAGGTAATGTTTGTGGCTGGGCCTAAGCATCCGCACGCTGATGGCGGCCGTTTTTACCTTCGCAAGTCATGGGCAATTCCTACAACGAAACAAAACTCGCACCGAGGAGATTGGCCGTTATTTGACCGCTTTGACACCGACGGTGGGAGCAGTGCTTGAGCGGCTGTAGTGTTTTCGTGTAATCTGGGCATCGGACCCCATCAAGCCGGGCCCACGAGAAGCACCGCTCGAGCCAGACGCGGTGGACTTAGTCATGGTACAGGAAATGTAGACCCAACGCTGTCACATCTTGCGTGCACAGAACAGTCTGCTGCATCCTATTGTGCCAGGACGTCAGCTCCTCGGAAGCCACGGTGAGATACTTTTGACAGAACAGCATGGGAGTCAGCAAGCGCTCCCAACTACATTTGCTAGCGCAGTCACTTCTCGGCGTATTCCAAGCTACTATTGATGCAACAGAAACTGGGTTTTGTATTCTTCTGTCACAGATATGTACCCGTGGGTAGACACAATGCTGTAAAATTGTATTCCCTTCGCTTGTATGTACCTTCACGGGAGTGGGTGGCTCCCCGCGAGATCAACCCGTTTTCTTCACGGTGGTGTTCGACTAATGCGGGGATTTTACGAGCGCCTAAATATTGTTACGGGGCATTACTTAGATTCGTATTCATGTACTGTGCTAGCGGGCATCATCATCAAGAAGAGAGATGAAGAGGACGCTGACGGTGAAGCGCGTTCGCTCCCTGGCTTGCGCGGTGCTCTCTTCCATCGTGGTTTCTTATAACTAGCCTCTGAATGTGCATCGTAAATACACCCCTGTAAACACAGCTTTACCCTGTATCAATATAATAACGACCTTCAAAAAAAAATTTTTTTTTTTTGGCGACGATGAAGTGATGTATTTACAAGATGTTGCCGCAGAGCGATACAATCTATTTACAAGCGGCCATGATCGCTCGGGCGAGCCGCATCCTCTTCGTCGTCTTCGGTGACGGGTTATGGCGCTATGGGGCGTTGTCCACGTAGGTGTTCCGTGACATCACCCCCCCGGCGGAGGACGACCGTCCCGGTCGAGGCCAGGGTAAAGGCAGGGTGGCGAAGCGGATGAGCAAAGCGATGAGAACATGTACAATGATGTCCTTGCCGCCACTGATGATGGTGATGGTCGCGATGAGCACCGCCCCGGAACAGCTGTGACCACCGCCGAACCCACGAGGCAGCGTCCAAAGCTTTCGGAGAAGCGCCGGAGATCTGGGCGGGGGGACGTCGTCGGCTATACGTCTGGTCGTGGCTGGTCAGTTCATCTGGTCTCGGCGGCGCATGGGCAGGGGACACGGGGCTGGGGAATGTCGCGTCCGTGGATCACCGGGGCTGGGGCGGGCCGACGCTTTCCAGGAGCCAGGATGAGACTGCTTCATGAGCCGAGACGGGGTGAAGCTCGGGGCCGGGATGGGACTGAAACCCGCACCATCCACCAAAATGTTACGTGGCGGCAGGACAATGATGAGGCGAACCATGGGCGACGATGAAGTGATGTATTTATAGCGATCCTTTTGAGAGCGCTGGGACGAAGCGAGCCTGACGCGAGCAATGTTGCGGGCAAAGTCAGCGCGGGCGATGGCGTCTTGTGCATATGCGGAAGGTGGCAGAGGGTGTTGAAATAGAGTGTCCAGTGGTAACGTCGGCTCTCGGCCGAATAGTAGGTAGAAGGGAGAGAATCCGGCAGTATCAAGGCGCGACGAATTGTAGGCAAATGTTATGTAAGGCAAGGCAATGTCCCAATCACCATGGTCGTCAGAAACGTACATTGACAATATTTTCAGATCGAGTTGCTGGCAGTGTATACACAGGTTCCCGTAGTTCGTTGATGTTGTGCCTACAGCAAGGACAAGGACCGATTTCTGGTAAAGGGAGGAGAGGGGGAAAGCGGTACGCGCTCACCTACGACTCACGAGAACTGTGGTCAACTCCCCTACACGGTTTTGCTGGATATAGCCGCTTTAATAACCTAAAAAAATACTATCGATTAAGATATAGAACTATTTTTGCAGAAGGATGTTATGCCGGCTAGTAATGATCAGGGCTGAAAATGCATGCACTATTGACTAGCTGATGATGATGATTGATGATTGCTATTGGTTTCCCCTTTCAAGCGGGGTGATGACATGTCATCTTACCAAAGAGGTGAGATATTTTACCAAAGATAGGCTGCTAGATAGGCTGCTGCTGCTGATGATGATATATAGGACCCCTTCAGAAACTATGACTAATTTCCTAGATTTCATACACCAAATGATTGAGTACTGTGAAGAAAATGGCGCACGCGTAATTATTACAAGAAATTCCAAATAGACATGGTGTCTTCACGCTGCAAAAAACAAAACTTTCTTGACCAAATGCTTTCCTTTGGTTTTGAAAATACAATTCATGTTGCTACAAGGATAACACAATTGGCTGAAACTGCAATATATTCATGCTTCAGGAACTGTAACAATGATATTTGCGCAGGGGTTTTAACGCCGGGAGTGAGCGATCACCTACTAATTTTTGCATTTTGTACCTGGGCAGTAAAACAACGAAGTCCAGTAAACCGTATACATTAACCAAAAAAAATTAAGGTATGCTACCAAAGATATTTTACACTCTTGGTTTAATACTAGCCCTGCTTAGGGCAGGCAATAAAGCTTATTAGGCCCGAAATACTTTCTTTTCCCTGTTACAGGTGGTAACTGTCCTAGGCAATATTCCCCTCTCTGCTTTTCGTCCACCAGCATTCTAGTCTTGTTTTCGTCCCCTCGACAGCCCCGAAGTTAACTTCCTCTTTTATGCCCTTAAATCCTAGGGCTTCTGGGAGACCAATATTCCCTTCATGTAGATTTGGATGGATACCCTCACATTCTAACACTACGTGCCGCATAGTTTCTGTTTCTCTTCCGCAGACCACACATACCCCATCATTTTTTGAATACTTCCCCATAAAACTCTTAGTTCGCAGGCAACCTGCTCTAGCCTCAAAAAGCAAAGCACTGCCCTGGGAATTATCGTAGAAATTTTCCTACGTCCAATTTTCTAGCGTCCAAGCGAATGACAACCATGACAGCATTGTATTTATTATGCAACCCACGGACTCGAGTAGGGCGGATAGTTAAAAAAAAAAAGAATGTGAAAAGTGATGCTTACTTTTTATGAAAAGTATCTATCATTAAAAGTTAAACTTGTAACATACTATAGAGGATCTGCCTCACATGAGTACAATGCTTCACACGTGCCTATAACTTTGTGAGCCTATCAATCGTTTATTTCTTTTTTTAATTGAGCATCTGGATGGGATGTGTGTTGCGCCCAACCTGCACTGTGCTTGATGTATTCTCCATGTTTTCTGTGCTGGATAACAGAATGGCCTAATCAAAGTACCACTAAGTAGTTCGTTAATAAGGTCTGGGACAGCCAATAGGTCTTCACAACGGCACACCCACAAAAAAAGTTTGTAGGGGTTCTAAAACGTTCCCAATTTCAAATTGCTCATCTTTCTAGTAATAACCTCCTTTCTGGATTTTGGGAAAGCGGAATTATCGCTAATCAAAACAACCTTTCTCCTCGCACCGTGAGATCCTTCCCATCACATATTGCCCCGCTTCTCAATGGTGTCTCCAACAACTTCCAGCTCCGCGCGTCTCATATAGCGTCGCAAGCATCGCGTTGGGGCAGGAACCCTGTAGCGAACCGGTGCAGCGTAGTCGAAGACACCATGGTTGGTGTCCTGTCGGGGCCGTCATGAAGACGAACTTGATGGAGAAAACATTGCCGCATATCTTCGTGCTTCACTGAATGTCTTGTTGAAAGACGATAATCTTCGGCGGGACCTAATACACAGGCCTTCGTACTTTTTGATTGCGTTTTCGGGGCCATTGTTCGCGTCTAGACTTGAAGTTTGAAGGTTATTCATCATAATTATAAATATGGAAATGGTTGAATGGAAAGGGGTGGTGAAAACGCAATTGAATGCCTGACAATTCACCGGTCCCCGCCGAGACCACAATATTCCACAACATTTACTATGTTCGTCTAAAGCATAAATACTTAACTTCAACACAGTGAAAATTCTATAAGTATAGATATATAGCGAAGAAAAGAAAAGCAATAACTGTACAACTATAAATGCACTCTGTACACATAACAACCATTTAAAAGGCCCTTTAAAAACAACACCGTAGATGTGAACAGTAGCGAGCAGGAGAAAATTTGCGAACCATGCAACAGGATTATGCCTGGTTTCAAAGAATTTAAGGGGCAGTGCGTTTCCGAAAATGTACAAGAGATGCACAAATCTGAACAATATCCTGTTTGATCATGAGTAGATAAGCATGCATCTTTTTTTAAAAAATTGCTGATGATCGACTTTGATTTACTATGCTGGTGGTCATGGTGTTCAAATTTAGAAACAAAGGAATCAGGTGCGTTAGCTATTGTCTACCGTAGTTGGTTCAAATCCTCTCACTGCAATAGGTGATTTTTATACAGCTATGCGTTTGTAGTTTTCTGGAGTGACCATCCTGAAATGTATCTGCGTTTGATGTGATTTGATCGTATATGACGGTCGCTTGCTTTTTATGCAAGATATTTTGAAATCTTATGATTCCATGCTTACAAAAAAGTGGAGCAGAAGGCATTGGACGCGGAACATTTTCGATTAAGCGTAGCATTCTTATTTGCAGTCTGTGAATACCACATTTGTTTTTGTTGTCGAGCCCCATATTAACCGGCAGTATGGTATGCGTGAATAAACTAAAGTGTTGGCAAGGTGCTTGCACCCCCATAGGGGTAGCAAGCACCTGCTTTTTGCAATTACTCCAATGGACCGTGATACCGGGATACGAAGTTTATCTATGTGGCAGGGCCAGTACACCGTTCCCTAAAAATGACGCCTAGGAACATTTGAGTCTGAACCCGCTCAATCAAAACTCTCCTAGATGTGAGCTGCGTATTACGGATAGTATTACGGTTTCGAGGTTGAAAAGTAATGTACTTTATTTTCCTAATATTTAATTCTGATTTCTTTTCAATCACAGAGACAAGTTGTTAACCCATAGGTTTGCTTGTTTTTCTAGACTAGAGATATCTTGAACGGAAAAAAAATTACGTTCGTGTCTTCTACGTGTAATATAATATGTAGAGTTAGAGGAACGTTTACGATTTAGTTTATATAGTATAGAAACAGAAGTTGCCAAAGTATGGAGCCTTATGGGACGCCGTAATTTATCTTGCCCATTTGAGACTTGAGTCCTTCATATCAGTATATTGAATTCGATCATTAAGGCAACTTCTTATGAAATTAAGAGACGAGCCCCTTATTCCGTATTTGTGAAGCTTTTGTAGAATTCCGTACCTCATGGATTCAAACCCTTTATTCAAATCAAGAAATATTCCAGTTGTGTGCCGTTTTTGCTCACAATTATCGCTTATTTTGCCGTTAATAGATACCAGGGCTCTTTCAGTAAACTTGTTCTTCTGAAACACGTGATGATGTTCTGTTATAACTTCTTTTTAAGCTACAGAAATTTTCAATCCGTACATATATGACAGGCGCTATGACTTTCGAAAATATTGGCGAAACAGAAATGGGCCCGCAAGCATTCCTGTCATTTTTATCACCACATTTGTAAATAGGGAATGCTTTAGCTACGTTTAGTTTACCTGGGAACATGGCAGTATTGCAGTATTCAAGATTTCAGATATGGGCAAAGGGTGCACTAATATTCTCTGAAACTGCTTTTAAGGGCTCAGCCTCTAAACCTTTAACGCCAACAGCAGAATTGTTATTTAAATTCTTTGTCAGCATTGCTACTTACCATTCATCAGTGGGAGTTAGGAAAACAAATTCCGGGATGCATGCTGTAATATACGATTTATAAGACGGGAAGGCACCAATTGAAGTATCGGAAGCTCGTTATCTCACAAAAATCGTTGTGGCGTGGCGCGCTGTGTTTATATAACGTAAGTGCTTTTCGGCTCACTTACGCGCGACTGCGGACTGCGGTTCTCTCCCTCTTCTCGTTCCCACGCCGACCCTCCGACACCAGACGCCGTGCCTGCGGCCGCGGGGTGCTCGCCCCTCGTGTGCTCGGAGCGAGAAATAAACAGTTCTTGTCTGACTGTAGAAGCGTTGAGTCGTGTCTGCGGCCCTGGCCGATCTCTTTTTCCCCGACGGTCGCTCTGCGCCGTCACAATCGTCCTTGAACATATCGACAAGTTCAGCACCGGTAGAAGAATTGCCCTCTACTTGAAGCTCAGAAATGGTCTTCGTATTCTTGTTTTGCACAAAATCGTAGACGGTGTGTGTTCCAAATGCCTTTTGGAGATTGAGTATATTTCGAAATTATTTTATTAGTAGCTGATCCGCACCTTTTATTATCAGACGCTAACTTATTTCGGACCTGTTTAAACTCCGCAAAGTACTTTAACCATTAAGATTTTACAATTCAGTAAATAACTTATCTCTTGTTTTCATCCTTTTTAGAAGTGTGGCATCAATTCATGGTTTCCTGCCGTCGTGGTTTTTTATACGCCACAAATACAAAGGCTAGATAGTAAAGCTTTGTTAACTTGTTTATGAATATGTCGTAGGCATTCACTGGCGCAGCCTTTATTACAAATACCATTCGAGTTCACTACTGTGATAAATTTAAGGAAAACCTTAATTTTTTTGGATAATGTGTACGGGGTACTGGACTTCGTTGTTTTACTGCCCAGGTACAAAATGCAAAAATCAGTAGGTGATCGCTCACTCCCGGCGTTAAAACCCCTGCGCAAATATCATTGTTACAGTTCCTGAAGCATGAATATATTGCAGTTTCAGCCAATTGTGTTATCCTTGTAGCAACATGAATTGTATTTTCAAAACCAAAGGAAAGCATTCGGTCAAGAAAGTTTTGTTTTTTGCAGCGTGAAGACAGCATGTCTATTCGGAATTTTTTGTAATAATTACGCGTGCGCCATTTTCTTCACAGTACTCAATCATTTGGTGTATGAAATCTAGGAAATTAGTCATAGTTTCTGAAGGGGTCCTATATGTCATCATCAGCAGCAGCAGCCTATCTACGCCCACTGCAGGGCAAAAGCCTCTCCCACTATTCTCCAATTACCCCGGTCTTGCACCAACTGTGACCAATTCATCCCCGCAAACTTCTTGATTTCATCTGCCCATCTAACTTTCTGCCGCCCCCTGCAACGCTTGCCTTCTCGAGGGATCCACTCAGTTACCTTTAATGACCATCGGTTATCTTGCCTTCGCATTACATGCCCGGCCCACGTCCATTTCTCTTTCTTAATCTCCAATACTATGTCCTTAACACGTGTTTGTTCCCTGACCCACTCCGGTCTCTTCTTGTCCCTTAATGTTACACCTATCATTTTCCGCTCCATTGCCCGCTGAGTCGTTCTCAATTTAAGTAACCCTCTTAGTCAGCCTCCAGGTTTCTTCCCTGTAGGTAAGTACCGGCAAGATGCAGCTGACATAGACTTTCTTCTTCAGCTACAATTGTAAGCTGCTATTCATTATCTGAGAATGTCGGCCATATGCACTCCACCCCATTCTTATCCTTCTAATTATCTCTGCCTCATGGTTGGAATCTGGGGTCACAACTTGGAATAAGTAGATATATTCGCTTACCACTTCCACTGCCTCGCCAGCTATCTCAAACCGCTGTGCTGTCCCAAGGTTATTGATCATTACTTTAGCTTTCTGCATATTATTTTCAGGCCCACGGTTCTACTCCTTTCGCCCAATGCGGAAAGCATGCTTTGCAATTCGTCCCCCGAGTTACTTAGCAAGGCAACATCATCAGCAAATCTGAGGTTACTGAGGTATTGTCCATTAACCCTTACTCCCACCTGTTCCCAATCCAACGTTCTGAATACTTCTTGTAAACATGCTGTGAATAACATTGGAGAGATTGTGTCTCCTTGTGTGACACCCTTCCTTATAGGTATTTTACTGCTCTCCTTATGGAGGATGATGGTAGCTGTGGACACATTGTGGATATCGTGTGGTATTCTTACATAATCCTCATCTACCCCCTGGTTCCGTAATGCCTGAATGACTGCTAGGGTTTTGACCGAGTCAAATGCTTTCTCATAATCTATGAAGGCTATATATATGGGTTCAGTATGCTCAGCGCACTTCTCTATCACCTGATTGATCGTGTGAATATGGTCCATTGTTGAATAACCTTTACAGAACCCTTCTGGTTCGTTAGGTTGACTGAAATCTAAGGTTTCAGAAATTATGTTAGCGATTACCTTGGTAAGTACCTTGTAGACGAGTGACAGTAAGCTGATCGGCCTGTAATTTTTCAAGTGTTTCATGTCGCCTTTCTAATAGATTAGGATGATGTTCGCGTTCTTCCAAAATTTCGGTACACTTGCGGTCATTAGGCATTGCGTATACAGGTTTGGCAGTTTTTCCAGTACAATTTCTCCGCCATCCTTCCAGAGGTCTGCTGTTATCTGATCCTCACCAGGTGATTTGCCCCCTTTCATTTCTTTCAAAGCCTTACTTACTTCTTCGGTCGTTACTGGTGGGATGTCTATCTCCTCTGAACTACTGTCTCGTTCGGCATTATCCTGGATGTCCCGGCTACTGTACAGGTTTCTTTAGAACTCCTAGGCCACTGTGACTATTTTATCCCTATTTGTGATGACATTGCCTTGCTTATCTTCAAGTGCATACATCTGATTTTTCCCCGCACCAAGACGCCTCTTCACTGCTTTCAGGCTACCTCCGTTCTTTACAGCGTATTCAATCCTCTCCACATTATACTTCCGTATGTCAGCTGTCTTACGCTTATTGATTAACTTCGAAAGCTCCGCTAGTCCTATTCTGTCAGCTGCGGTAGATATTGTCATGGTTTGCCGTTTGCTAATAAATCTTTCGTCTCCTGTGACAGTTTACCAGTATCCTGTCTAGCCATAGTGCCCCAGACTTCTACTGCACACTCCGTGATTAGGAGTGTAAAGTTGTCGCTGGCTTCGTGTGTCGTAAGCTCGGCTTCATCGTTAAGAGCTGAATATCGGTTCTGCAGCGCGATCCTGAATTCTTCTGCTTTACGTCTTACGCTTAGCTCATTTATCGGCTTCTTTCGTACTAGCTTGTTGCGGTCCCTCCTCAAATCTAGCCTAATTTGAGATCTTACCAAACGGTGGTCACTACACCTTACCCTTCCGAGCACTTCCACATCCTGCACGACGCCAGGGGTATCACATAATATGAAGTCTATTTCATTTTTATGCTGCCCATTCGGGATCCTCCAAGTCGACTTCCGACTCTCCCGCTAACAGAAGAAAGTATTCATCATGCGTAGCCTATTCCGTTCTGCAAACTCAACCAGTAGCCCCCCCCCTTGCTATTTCTACAGCCCAGACCATAGTTCCTAACTGCCTTGTCTACAGCCTGATTCTTGCCTACTTTCGCATTTAAGTCCCGCATAACTACGGTATACTGTGTTTTTACTTTAGCCATTGCCGATTCCGCATTTTCATAGAAGCGTTCCACTACTTGGTCGTCGTAGCTGTATGTGGGCGCGTAGCCCTGCACCACCTTGAGCTTGTACTACTTATTGAGCCTAATTGCAAGACCTGCTGCCCTTTCGTTAATGCTATAGTATTATTCTATGTTGCCAGCTATGCTTTTATTGACTAGAAATCCCACTCCCAGTTCTCTTCTGTCCTCTACACCCCGCTAACATAGGACGTGACCATTTTTCAGCGCCGTAAATGCCTCGCCTGCCCTCCTAACCTCGCTAAGCCCTAATACATCCCATTTAATGCCCTCTAATTTCTCGAACAACACCTCTAGACTTGCTTCGCTAGATAGGGTTCGCGCGCTAAGCGTTTCCAGGTTCAGATTCCATTGGCGGCCTGTCCGGATCCAGGGATTTTTAGCACCCTTTGCTGCGTCACAGGTCTGACCGCCGCCGTGGTCAGTTGCTTCGCAGCCGCTGGGGACTGAGGGCCGAGGGTTAATTGGCGTATTTATGGGAGGTTATATATAGGAATTACTAAATGGCTTTGACATTTTACCATGACAGATTCAATATGCGTTGATATTACAGTGAACTCTTTATCAATATTGCCACGAACCATGTTTTGTTTTTGCCGGCAGGCTGCGCCTGGCTATGTTAACCTTGTTATCCGTGGGCTAAGTGAAGCGCATGTTCCATTCCTTATGCTGCACGCGTTATCTCAATTCATAGCAAGATTGCTTCGAACTGCCTCACCAGCCTACAATATTCTTCTTTGATCTATGGTGTTCTGGATACAATTCGACTATTCGAAAAACCTTCGCGCCGATTGAGAATTTGCTGTGATTGATGTGCCGATTGAGAAAGATGCTGTGGCAATCGACTCACCCACGCTCGCCTACGCAAATCATTTTGCTGACTCCTGCTTCGCCGCCTGTGTATTCTTTTAGTTGTTAGGGGAGCACAAGTTCCCTCCGATAAACTTGTTTCCTTGAAGACAACTGCGTCGTCTTTGTATTCGTCACATCTGGTTGAGGTGCTGGGTACCCACACTTTATGCTCCCTACGACCTCTGGAAGCCGCTAAGTCAGCCCACAAGAGCCAGCCGCCGAATGCAAGGTTTACCATCCGATTTCGGCCTTGTGCCAGTAGGGCCCAAGAGAACGACCGCTGCGACCACCACCGTGGTGCGAGAAGCAACGTCGCCAACCGTCCTGTACCAGCCATGGGAACCGCCATCGTCCGGGGAGCCCCCGCTGAAGACCCAGAAGAACGGTTGGAGAAGCTGGAGCGGGTTCGATCTTCAACAGGTGGGACGATGAAGAAACTTTCCGACATGTTTTTTTAAATGCAGAGCATTTCTTAGCCTCGCCTTTTCCTGCGTCGGACGGTGTCAACAGTTCCGCGTCCGCAGCAGGTGCGCTGCTTGCGCATGCGCGCTCTCCCCCCGTACTGCTCTCTCTCTCCTGTGCGCGCTGCAAATATAGCGGCCAGCGGTCGCTCGTGTTTCAGTCACTGCGTTGCTCCTTCCTTCCTTGTTTGACGCTCGTGCCCACGTTTACTCGTGTCTGCTACTCCAGCATCACGGAAGAAGCGATGGAAGCAACACTGCTTTAATCAGTACTGAGGTCCCAATTCTCTGCATTTACTCGTGTTCCCCTCGCGGGAAGGCGAGGGAATTTTTTTTTACTTGGATGATGCAGCTAGATCTTGGTTCGAGAACCATGAGAGCTCTCTGACACGCTGGACTGAATTCAAAAGCGAGTTCCTTAAGACATTCACCACCGTGGTGAGAAAAGAACGACATGCGGTTTTGCTTGAAACTCGAACGCAACACCCAAACAAAGGAGCTGAAGAAATGAAGAGAACAGTTCGGGGTGCAGACCAGGAAAGGGATGAAGAAAATAAACTGCAATTTCTCCTTAGAGGATGTGGGAATCGTGGAGAACCGCGACCTACGATCCCGAGACAGCGCGCGCATGGGGAGAGACGCCTGTGCGCTGAAACCGGTCCGGCGCTCCACTGGTTCGTCCGCGTCCCCCGAGAGATGGCACCACCTATGTGTGCGGGGATAGTCGCGCGGGCGCGGGCGGCGCGAACGTGCGCGCAGGGAAGTCGGGAAAGTCTCGTCGGAGACCCGGTTGGGGCGAAATCGGCGGAACGCGGCGGTGGTGGATACATGCATCTCAGGTGGGTGCTTTGTTTGTCGCGCGCCGTGAGTGCCTGCCTCCCGTTCGCGGTCACGACCCGGACAGCGTGATTCGTGAACGCCGTCGAGCCTTGTGCTCGCATACTTTGGGATTCCCCAAATGAACGGCTGTGCTTCGGCACTACTGTCTACTGTGTTCTCGTATCGGCGAACCTCGCTGGGCTGCCGTAGGCATGGGAGCCCGCGTGGTTGACACGCCGGGAGCTAGCGTGGGGGCTTACGCCAGGACTTGCTGGGCCTCCGAGGAACCCCGTCATATATACCACATGGCGCCCGAACGTGGGTCTCGTATTCAGACGAATTCGAGGTTGCTAGCTCCCCGAGAAATGCGTTGCTGCAGTCGTAGCCCGCTACCCTTTGTCCGGAAGACTTCGGACGAAACGCCTCGCGCCAGTCGGTTGCAGGCAGACAGTTAGGATGCCCGATACAGCCGTGACGGCAAATGTGTAAACTTTCCTACACGCACCAGGCGGTGAGTCAGTAGGATACCTCCGAGCACCGCTGTCGCGGCCCGTTTGCGAGACGGGAGGTGCGTAGGCCTTGTACCAACATGGCGGCGGTTCGCCTTCCTCGTAGCGCCGTACCCGCGCAGTCGCGCCGGCGGCGCCGGTTAAGTTTCCCGCAGGCGCGGCGGACACTACCGAGCGAGGGTGCGGTGTTTGGGAGTTCGCAAGCCGCACGATGAGCCCGCCGCTACTGCGCTTCGAGTCCGAGGCGGAGTGTTTGCCGATTTGACGCCTGACAAAGAGCGAGGGGGATCGCTGAAGAATCAGTCTCCTCTCCCTGCGGGAGGAAGCGGGAGCAATGGGACCGTTCGTCTCCGCGCTTCTGGCGTGCGTGCGTCTCGATGCCGTGAAGTCTCCGCTCGAGATTGCGTTTAGGCAGTAAGAGCTTCGCGCGCCTCGGCAGCGGGCTCGTTGGTCGCGAGAGATCGCCAGTCTTAGTAAGAGACGGACTCTCAGGCGACCTATACTGGTGATGTGCGCCCGTAAGCCACTGGTATTGCGGTTGGCGCTGGCTCTACGGCAGCTTGTTTGCTGCGAGTGAGTTGCAGGAGCCCGCCTGCTGGATGCTGACGCAGCTTTGCCGACGAAGGCACTAAGCCGAAATTACTCGGACGGGTGTTTCGATGCTGACCCCACGTAAGAGTCAGGCGAGCTCCCTCCAGGCGGGGGTGGCTGCTGGAGCACAGTTGCCGGACTCGATTCCGCGAGCAAGCAAACGTGCAAGGGGGAGCCCCCTCGGGCATCTTGGTTACCCTTTTTGGCGAGATCGTCGATAAGGTTTCCGGCTAGTCACAGGAGACTCGGGAGTCCCGCTGCTCCCCACGTCAAGTTTGGGAATCGTTTGCACCAGTCGGTGAGAGCGAGACCTGCAGCAAACGGATGCCACCGGGAGCCAAGCCAGTCACCACTGCCACGGACAGCGAGGATGGCCTGCTGAACCACCTGCAGGGCCGAGCGCGGCCCGCGGAGCTACCTCCAGTTGCTGCTCCGGCCTGCCGGGCGGCAGCCAACCGTTCGGGAGGACCTGCGGCCGAAGCGGCTACGGAACCCAGGAGGCGGCAGGATCTGGCGCCTACGCGAGTGGCGCGAGCCTTCGGGCAGCCGCAGTGGGCGCGGCCGTTCCTGTTGCCACCTCGAGCTGGGAGTGGGGGTCGCATCATGGCGCGACCCCGGCGTTCGTCGGCTGCGGCTGCAGGCTACCCCCGGGCCTGCCAAACTGCTGTGCTGCCCAATCGCGAGAGACTCGGAACCATTGCAATGTGTTTGCGGGTTTGTGAGGCGAGCATCGCGACGACGGCATGGTGTGGCGAACCTTGGTGTGGACTGGCATGGGAGTGGCGTTCGGGTGGCTGTTTTGCTGACTTGAGACGTCGTGACGAGTGTGGTGCAACGTGACGTCACTCGAGCTCAAGTGGCGTCCAGCTTTAGGGGGCAGGAGTGTTGGAATCGTGGAGAACCGCGACCTGCGATCCCGAGCCAGCGCGCGCATCGGGAGAGACGCTTGTGCGCTGAAACCGGTCCGGCGCTCCGCTGGTTCGTCGGCGTCCCCCGGGAGATGGCACCACCTATGTGTGCGGGGATAGTCGCGCGGGTGCGGGCGGCGCGAACGTGCGCGCAGGGGAGTCGGGAGAGTCTCGTCGGAGACCCGGTTGGGGCGAGATCGGTGGAACGCGGCGGTGGTGGATTCATGCGTGTCAGGTGGGAGCTTTGTTTATCGCGCGCCGTGAGTGCCTGCCTCCCGTTCGCGGTCACGACCCGGACGGCGTGATTCGTGAACGCCGTCGAGCCTTGTGCTCGCATGCTTTGGGATTCCCCAAATAAACGGCTGTGCTTCGGCACTACTGTCTACTGTGTTCTCGTATCGGCGAACCTCGCTGGGCTGCCGTAGGCATGGGAGCCCGCGTGGTTGACACGCCGGGAGCTAGCGTGGGGGCCTACCCCAAAGAGCTGGTAAGGCCCCCGAGGAACCCCTCATATATCCCACAAGGAGTAAAGAACGAACTCTTTGCTTATCTTGCCCGCAAACCCAAAAAAACGGTGGCCCAATTCCCCACTGAAGCTGCCGAGATGGAGAAGACGCTCGAAATACGAACGACGCAGTACGACCACCCTGTAAATGCAGCGTTCTCGAACACCATCGGTGCCACAACTGTAAACTCCGATACATCGCGCGAAACCATCCGATCAGTGGTCAGGGTGGAGCTTCGGAAGCTTTTTCTAATGACGCAGCAACCTCAAATGGCTTCCCTGACTGGCGTCATCCGAGAAGAGGTTCAACAGCACTGGGGACCTCTACGCCATGCGAAGCACCCCGCGGGCCAGAAGCGATGTCCTACTCTCCAGCGCTTCGTCGGCCCCACTATGCTCTAACCCGTCGTCAAGAGGCCCCGCCATAACGCCGCCCACAGTCACCCGCCCGGCCCTCTGTAATCCAATACCAGACGCCGAGGAAGACCGACGTGCGGCGAACGGCCAATAACCGCCCGCTGTGCTACCACTGCGGAGTGCTAGTATTGCCGACCACGTCTACTGCCGCTGCCATTACAAAAGGCTCGGTTTGCAAGGATTCTCCGTCGACGCACAACGCTCCCGACCCGGCTAGCGTCCTACTGAGATCGAAGAATACCTGCCCAACAACAACCGAGGACCAGCCCGCTTCAATCGTTTGCCGTCGCCGTACCCCTACCAATCGCCGAATCGCAGTAGCACTGCCGTAGCACTCACGTTGAAGGTCCCCCAGCCCACCAGGGGGAAACTGGGAGTAGCAACTTCTGGAGGTGAATTTGCATAACGGCAAAAAACGAAAACCCTCTAAAGACGCAAGGACGCAGGGAGCACCATTCCCGTAGCCCGGCGACCCGATCTAACCCTCCCCGTACGGGGCACTTTGAGTAATCTTCGTGACGGTGTTGGCGACACCACGGACCCCGAGCACACAGACTCACGCTGTAACCGACCGTAGTAATGGGTTTAAGGTGAAAGGTAGAAACCTCAAATGGTGGCCGTTGGAGACCAGGTCAAGCTCCAGCGGATGGGCTCCTTGTCTGTTTACCAGGCAGGGAGCTTTGGGACCTCGTTGACCATCGGCGTAAAATCAACGAAGAAAGTACCCCGTCCCGTGCTTCTATACTATGATATATGGCATTTTCTAAACCGCCCCTCGAAACCTGATCGGCCCCCAAAAAGGGCCGCACTGAAGTTTCTTTTCCTTCTTTGCAATCAATATCTCTCCCAAAGCCTGATAATTTCTCGCGGGTTTTGGTCATGGAATCTCTGGACAAGACAAAGCCCATCACTTCTCAGTCTGTGTTTCTAACCTCCAAGTTTCTTGAAAGCCTTATTGGAAAATTGTACAAGGCTAAGAAACTCACAACGGGAGAAGTTTTGATGGAACTAGAAAACAAACAACAATCCTCTAACCTCCTCGAGCAAATGCGCATGGTAGATGTTGACATCAAGATCACGCCCCATCGCAGCCTCTATTGCTGCCAGGGCGTGATCTCTAATCGGGATCTAATGAATGAGACTAAAACAGATCTGCTCGAGGGCCTACGAGATCAGGGTGTGACAGCAGTGAGGCGAATCACCATACGCCGAAAATATTTCCAACCAAGCACAAAATCTTGATACTTCACCGCTCAAACCTTCCTGAGTCGGCCAACGCAGGTTTCTTGAGATGTCCAATTAGACCCTACGTGTCCAACCCATGCCGCTGTTTCAAGTGTCAGCGGTTTGGGCACGGCACAGCCTCTTGTCGTGGTAAATTGACGTGCGCAAAATGTGCAGCACATGATCATCTAACTGACAATTGTAAATCCGATAATTTCACCTGTGCAAACTGCCAGGGACCACACGCTGCCTATTCTAGGAGCTGTGAAAAGTTCAAACAGGAAAAACAGATCATTGCCTTGAAAGTCAACAAAACATCACCTTCCCAGCGGCGCGAAAGAGGCTCGCCTCTTTCCCCCTGGGGAGGTACGCCGACGCAGCTCGCCGGGGGGCGGAGAAGAGTCTTGTTTCGACGGGGACCCAGTACCGAGAGTCGGACTTGGTCCCGCCCCCCCCTTCCTGGGTTGCCTCTTGCAGCCCAACCCGCCCCTGCATTGCTCGCTGAGCTAACAGTGGCTGTGGTGGCATTTACGTCGGGTGTGGATGCTGCTGCACCCCCCGTTTTCTCCTCTCCACCGGCCCGAAGCACACGCGAGGGCTCGGAGGAGATGGAGACGGAGGAAACCGCAGCAGTTCCCACCTCCACCGCACCGCCTGTGCCACCCGGGGCGCTCCTGACGCCCAGGCGGTCGCTGCTCAAAGGAAGGGCACCAGAAAGGGTGCCAAGTCTGGGGCGTCCAGTACGCCGGGTACCCCTTTCAAATCTGATGATGAGATGGATGTGGGACCTTTCCTGTCTGCTTTGCAGAGGAAGGAGCGGGTCCCTCCATCTAAACCTCCAGAGAACGCAAAAAAGGCTCTCCCAACAGTTCAAGCCCCGAAAGACGTTACGTATATAGTAAGACTCCAGTAGCTCTAACACATCATAATGGGAAGAGAAAACATAGTTCAATAGAACTGCAAAGGCGTTCTAAATGATCTTGACGACGTGCATGAGATTCTGCATGCCAACCAGCCAAGTTTAATGTGTGTTCAGGAAACACATCTGAATTCCAAGCAAAAGAATTTCTTGAATAGTACCTGGTATACAGAAAGGACAGGGCTGGCTGTACACACTCTTCTGGCGGTGTGGCCATAGTCGCCCGCAAATCCTTAGCATGCCACCCTGTCACCTTGAGCACCATCCTTGAGGCTGTCGCCGACGCACAAAAATATTTAATAGGTTGATAACGGTATGCTACATTTACCTCTCTCCTGATGTCGCACTTCTGAGCTCTGACTTTGTGGCGCTGGTCGACCAGATTCCTGAACCATACATCATAACACGCGACCTCAATGCACACAATTCTCTGTGGGGCTCTTCTCGCACGGATGCCCGAGGTCGCCTGATAGAGAAGTTTTTAACATCCTCTGGAGGATGCCTTTTCAACAAGAAACAGCCTACATACCATAACACAGGTCACAAAACATACTCACATCTTAACTTGGTTATTGGTTCTGAAATTCTC
The DNA here is from genome assembly GCF_048455015.1 of Haemaphysalis longicornis. Lineage (NCBI taxonomy): Eukaryota > Metazoa > Arthropoda > Arachnida > Ixodida > Ixodidae > Haemaphysalis > Haemaphysalis longicornis. The sequence goes on from NW_027526212.1 coordinate 283,714, forward strand.
TTTGCAGGTCTTGAGTGGTGTGTGGGCACGGACCCATATGGTAGTGACCATTTTCCCCCTTCATTAACGTATATAGGTACAGGCCCGAGCCGTCAATCTTCCCATAAAGGTTTATTGAAGCAAGAGCTAACTGGAACACATTTACAGAGCCATCCAAACTACACTACACGTCCATAACACACCTACACGTTGAATAAGCTACCCAACTGCTCACGGCGCACATCCTCGACGCCGCCGAAAAGTCCATTCCCCACGCATCTGTTGCCCCGCGCAACCAGTGGAGGCCGTGTTGAAATGAGGACTATAGGCGGGCGCGAGAGGCCCAGAACAAGGCGTGGGGTATCCGTCGTCGGCACCCCACGTCGAGTAACCTCCTCTTGTTCAAACGGGCCAAGGCGTTCGGAAAACGTGTGTGCCGTGAGGCAAACCCTGATAGTTGGCATACATTCATAAAATCAAATAACTCTTGCACAGCCACACGAAAATTATGCACACGAATAGGCAACCTAAAGGGACATCAAACACACAGCCTGCCTCTGGTCAGTACAACAGGGGACACACTCGAAGACCAGGCTGACACACTCGCACAACACTTCCAACACGTTTCCAGTTCAGCACACTACACAAACACTTTCATGAAACACAAACTCGTGGCAGAAAAGAAGCCTTTACATGACAACGACAGGTCAGCCACTTCTTATAACTCTGAGTTCACGCTTCATGGGTTGAGCGGTTCTCTGAGCACGTGTAAACCCTCAGCACCAGGCCCAGACAACATTACATATACAATAATACAGAATTTACACACAGACACTCTTGTTACACTTCTTCACCCTTTCAACAAGATATGGCTTTCGGGGCATATTCCAAAGTCTTGGAGGGATGCCATAGTTTTAGGATTCTTGAAAGAAGGGAAGGACCCTTCTACTCCCGCTAGCTATCGACTCATTGCCCTGACCAGCAGCCTGTGCAAACTTCTTGAGAAAATGATAAACCGGAGGCTCGTGTACTTTTTGGAGTATAACGGCCTTCTCGAGAGCTGCCAGGCAGGCTTCAGGGCGGTGAGATCCACAAACGATCAACTTGTGGCAGTAGAGTCATACATTAAGGATGGCTTCGTGCACAAACACTATTGCATAACTGTGTTTTTAGACCTCGAGAAGGCCTACGACACCGATGGCGCTACGGGATCCTTAGTGACCTCAAGTCATTCGGTGTTTCGGGTAACATGTTGAACACCCTTGTTAGTTATTTGTCAGAGAGAACGTTAAGAGTAAGAGTTGGTTGTGCACTTTCAAAGGTTCACGTCCAAGAAAATGGCGTGCCGCAAGGTGGCATGTTGAGTTGCACTCTCTTCATAGTAAAGATGAACTCTCTTGGACAGGCACTGCCACCAACAATCTCTTATTCTATGTAAGTAGACGACGTGCAAATATCTTTTAAATCATGTATTATGTCAATATGCGAACGTCAAGACCAGCTTGGTGTCAAGATGCTTGCCGGCTGGGCAGCCAAGAATGGGTTTAAATTGAATCCTGCAAAAAGCTCCTGTGTTGTATTCTACAGGAAGCGCGGGATCCTTCCGGAGCCAGGCATTACTCTTAATGGCGTGTCCCTTCCTGTGAACAAGCAGCACAAGTATTTAGGTGTTGTGTTTGACCAGAAACTCACATTCATTCCACACATCAAGGAACTAAACACAAATGTCTGAAAACGATGAATATTCTGAAGGTTCTCTCCCACCAATCGTATGGTTCCGACAAAGAACTCCTGGTACGGCTCTATACTGCTTTGGTTGGGTATCGTTTGGACTATGGCAGTGTGGTATGTTTGGACTATGGCAGTGTGGTATGTGGGTCGGCGAGTAAAAAAGCCTTGCGAATTCTTGACCCAGTGCTACACTTGGGGCTTCGTCTCACCTCGGGTGATTTTCGCACTAGCCCTGTCGAGAGTCTGTATGTCGAGTGTAATAAGTGGAGCCTTGAGAACCAACGGACGTACGTAGACTTACTTCATGCTTTTAAGATTTCGTCGCTGAATAAACAACCTTTTTATCCTATCTTTAACAACACATCCACATCTGTGCTGTTTGTAAATCACCCCTGCGTTCCTCTGCCCTTTTCACTTCGAGTGAGAGAGCGAGCCTCGTGTGCAGGTCACCCGTTCTAAACATATTACCGCCTTGGCAAGTTCGCCCTGTGTCCTGTGACCTTTCTTTTATAAAACGTGACAAAAATCGGGTACCGCGAGCTGCAATACTGCAGCACTTTCTGCCTCTGCAGTTTAAATACCCATTTGCAGAATTCTGCAGTGACGCTTGTAAAACCTCCAATATAGTGTCGTGCGCTGCTCATGGTTCGAATTTCAATGCAGCCCGAACCATGAGCGTGCACACAACAATTTTTTGAGCAGAAGCGTATGGAATTTTGCTGATTGTACGACACATATTTGACAGTCGAATTCTGAAGTCCATCATCAACACAGATTCCATGAGTGTTGTTCGCGCAATGTCATCGCATAAGCCACCCAAAAACCACATAGTTAATCTTGTATTCAATACCATCATGTCTGTGTACGCGCAAAAGCAACAGCTGCTGATCTTCTGGGTCCCAGGACACCCTGGCATTGCTGGGAACGATTTGGCAGACGAGACGGACGCTGCTGCTGCACTCAGGAACACTGTACACATTACAACAACACCCTATACGGACGTCAAGCCACACATAAGACAACACTTGCGCAGAACATGGCAAACACACTGGAATCTACAGACAACATATTCCCCTACATCCATCATTGTTTCTAGGTGACGATGCCATGGTTTCCGTGAAACGTGTGTTTGAGTATTTTTCAGACGACAAGTTTTTAAACCTCATTTTCTATCACGCGTAATCAAATCTGGCCCTATACATCAGCCATCACCATTTTCTTTAATGAATTTTACTATGTTCGGTTTACATGTTCTTACCTACCCTTGTGTGGTAATCACTTCTCTTCATGAAACAACCTCTTCTCTGGCGCTCTTTGCCCTCGTTGGCCTTGCGCCATTAAACACTAACCATCATCATCATCGTTCTAACCCTGACGTGACTCCCAAACACGAGGACGTACAAGCCGAGATACGACGCCCCGACGTACCCGGAAATCCAGGAAAGCAGCGTCCGACGGCCAGTTGAACAACGACAGCTTTTATGTAGTCGACCTCATAGACACGGGAGTGGACTACTCAGTAATGAGCGGACCATTTGCGTATAAGCTGACGGAAGTTACGACCAGATGGGTCGGTGCGCACATACGTACAGCAGGAGGCCATCTCGTAACGCCAAGTGCAACGTACACATCCCGCGTCACCATAGACGGCACGACGTACCCTGCCGTGTTCATCATTTTTCCTAACTGCTCCTGTGATGTAATTCGTGGAACGGACTTTTTGACGGACAACGGTTCAATAAGTAATCTACAGGACAATTCAGTAACTTTCCTCTGATCACTCCATGATTCCAAAATCGAACCCCGTGCTGCTGTGCGTATCGCAAAACATCTCGCCACCCTGCCACCCAGCGAAAGCTGAATGATTACCGTCTACTGTGAAGGTTCTGCTCCTGACATCGACGCTATTCTGGCGAGTGACCAAAGGTTGCTTCTCGACTCGACCCCCGAGTGTCTGTCGCAAGAGGCATCGCTCGCTTTAAGCAATTTCAATCCCTTGTTTGGTCACTAATTTCACCGAGGAGTACCAGCATTTTAACAAGGGCGCTTCAATTGCGTTCATCGAAGAAACGCAAGCAGCAAGACACGTGATCGCAGTCGACGACTTTGAACGCGCTCGCGAAGATACCTTAGAGCTTCCGCATCTTTTCGACATGAATCTGGCCTACGAGAACAAAAACAGAACAAGTTATTGGCTATTCTCAGTCGCTTCAGCGAATGTTTTTCGTCGACCTGAAAATAACGCCAGACACCTCTAACGAAGCACCGAATTATAACCAGAGGCACCCCGACCAACCGACCGTCACTGTACCGCGTGTCTTCCCACGAGCGGGAAGTTATATGGATACGAGTGGACGACATGCTCAGCGACGACTTTATGCAGCCATCGAAAAGCCCCTGGGCGGCGCCGGTTTTACTCGTGAAGAAAAAAAACGACACATTAAGGTTTTGCGTTCACTACCGGCGTCTGAACAAAATCACCAAAAAGTACGTGCACCCGCTACCACGAATCGACGACGCCCTCGACCACCTCTCCCGCGCGGAGTACTTCTCATCGACGGATGTAAAGACAGGCTACTGGCAAATAGAAGTGGACGAGAAAGACCGAGAGAAGCCTGCATTGATAACCCCGGATGGCCTCCATGAGTTCAAGGTGATGCCGTTCTGGATGTGCACGGCACCAGCAACGTCATAGACACCGTGCTAGCTGGCCTGAAGTGGCACACCTGTCTCGTATACCTTGACGACTTGGTATTCGCCCGAACATTCGACGGACACCATTCAAGGTTGGAGTCTGTATTCGAGGCTATTCGCTCGTACCGTGCAAAAGCAAAGCGGTTACGAAAAAGTAATTGCCTATGCCAGCCGCGGTCTGCCAAAGCAGGTGAAAAAATTCCCCCGCATTTCCCCGAGGGGGAGAATGTGAAAGTGCGAATGCACGGTTGTCGGCCCGCTTGTGGCGCTTGCGCTCGGCCCCCGCAGCCCACCGCCTCGCCGCCTTCTCTTCCATCTCTTCCATCGGGTTTGTAGTATCACGTGTACACCACGCAGTTATCAAGCCGCTATAACGCCGCTGAGTCGCCAACGCACGCCGCTGACGACTTAGTTTGAATGCGTTAAAGATATAAGGCGCGTACTGACACCGATATCAGCGTCGCATCCCTGGCTTATTCGGTAGAGCGTCGGGCTGCGGCCCGCAAAGTCCTCGGATCGAAACCTGTCGCCGGATGCTGTTTCTCTTTTAAATATAGAGGAGCACTGCGGACGCCGCCGCCGCCGCCGACGCCGGCGGTGGATGGTTTGGGGTCGCTTATAAAGTGCATTCGCACTTAAAACTATTCAGCCTCTAAGAAAGAGTGGCCCGCAAATATGTGGGCCATTTAAAAATTTTGCCTATATTTGTAAGGTAGACGTGCAATGTTCTGACAGACCACCATGCGCTGTGTTGGCTTCCCAATTTGAAGCACCCCTCTGGCCGTCTTGGGCGCTGGAGCTTGCGCCTGCAAGAGTTCGACGTTACAATCCTCTAGAAACTCGGCAGGAAACACTCCGACCCCAACTGCCTTTCCCGGCCCCTGTCGACCCACCACCGCAAGACTCTGACGAAGACAGAGTGCTTTCGTAGTCGTGACGGAGCGCGATCTAGCTACCCAGCAGCGTGCCGATCCCGGCTTACACGTCATGATCGACTACCTCGAAGGACGCAATGTCGCCGTGGCTAGGGCGTTCAAAAGAAACTTACCTGCATTCAGCCTAAAAAACTCCGTCCTAGTGAAGAAGAATTTCAGCCCCGGAACGAGAAGGAAGTGCCTCCCTGTCATCCCCGTAGACCTTCATGATGCAATTTTGGAAGCATGCCTTGACGAGCCGTCTTCTGGACATCTCCGCAGAATTCGCACAATTTGAAAAATCAAGGCGAAGTGCCACTGGTCACGCCTCACATCCGACGTCACCCACTACGTCCGGAGCTGCCATGACTGCCAACGACGAAAAACGCCGCCGTCGAGACACACCGGACTTCCGCAGCCAATCGCCATCCCGTCGAGGCCCTTCAAACACATTGAAATGGACCTTCTGGGCCAGTTTCCTACGTCGCGATCCGAGAACAAGAGGATTGTCGTAGCAACAGACTGCATGATGCGCTACGCAGAGACCGCCACTCTTCTAAGGGGAACTGCACAAGAAGTCGCCACGTTATTCATACACAGAGTTGTGCTGCGACATGGAGCCCCTGAAGTCCTAATCACGGACCGGGGAATGGCCTTCACTGCGCAGCTTATAGAAGGAATCTTACGCGGCAGCAACCCCGATCAGCGACGAACGATGGCGTTCCACACACAAACGAACGGACTCACAAAACGCCTGAAAAAGACAATCGCGCATATGCTATCTATGTACGTCAACGTTGAACATAACACTTGGGACGAAGCCCTTCCGTATGTCCCGTTTGCGAACAATACGGCTATCCACTAAACTACAAAGATGACGCCGTTAGAGCTTGTCTACAGAAGACGCCCGACTACGATGCTTGACATGCTTCAGCACGTAGAAGACGACGACCTCAACGCCGGCATCCAAGGATAACTTCCAGCTCGCTCGACTTCGCACAATGGGCCTGCAGCTGGTGGACGCCGGACGCTACAACCTCCGACACCGAGAAGCCGAGTACCATCCAGGGTATTGTGTGTGGGTTTGAACTCCCATCCGACGACGTTGACTCAGTGAGAAGCTTCGGCGCCGGTTTTCTACAACCTGTTGGCCAACGTACGTACGAGGTGATCTCCGATGGTGATTCCAGAACATCACGACTACGCACGCGGCCCGAAGTCATCCACGTGTTTCGCTTAAGAACTAACTAGTCAAGATGACAAACTTTTTTTGTTGTTTGTTCGGACTGCCCTTTAGCTAAGCATCGGGTCCATGCCCTCCTAGGGGGGAGGGGTAATGCCACTAACCATGTTTTGCATTTGTTTGTTATCTTTTGTTTTTACCGACCAACTGCGCCTGGATATGTTTGCTGTGTTATCCGTGGGCAAAGTGAAGCGCATATCCCACTCTTTATGCCGCACGTCTTATCTCCTTTCATATGGAGAATGTTTCGTGACTGCATCACCAGCGTAGAATATTCGTTGATCTACAATGTTCTGCATACAATTCGACTATTCGAGAAACCCTCGCGACGAGTAATTATTGCGTGCAGTGCAGATACCGCGCCATTTGACTCGCCGACGCTCGCTTGCGCACGTCATTTTGTTGATTGCTGCTTCCCCGCCTGTGAGTTGTTAGGGGAGCACACATTCGTTCCAATAAACGTGTTTTCCTTCAAGGCAACGGTGTCGTCTTTAGCTTTTATCGGCGTAGTCTTCCATCAGCGAGGAAGTTGGCCTGTGCTCCAGCAGACGTTGAAGTAGCTCTTAAGGCCGCCAATTGCAGAATCGTTGAGATTTTTGAGTGCCATGGTCGATACTCGGTCAGGACCGGCTGCCGATTTAAAGTTCAGGGTTAGTAATGCAGCCCCAACTTCCCATGTTCCGACGTCTTGGTCTAGGTCAGCGTTATTCATTACGGTGCATTCCGGGTGGTCGTCGGTTGGCGTTATGCGTAAGTACATTTCGTCCAGTCTTCTGTCTACTTCGCTTTTCCCCATGGCCACCAATGCTCTGTGGTAGATTCGTTGTAACGTGCTGTGATAATGGCTCTGTCTCGGTGTTATCGCGAAGATGCCGGAGCAAGTTCTAAGTCTTACTCTTATAAAGTTGCGAGTCTGCCTCCGCACACAACTCGTGCCACTGTTGCGCACATAAGACCTTACAGTGGGCTTAGATTTGTCGGTTGAGAGTTGCCACCTTTTTTCCGAGGCGACGGGTTCGGACGATGCTTCTGCCATCTAGCCTTCATAGATTTCTTAGCTTCCAATAAGTGCGCCAGGCGACTATCCAGTTGGGGGATATTGTCCGCAGCCTCTATTTCTTGCGTGGCTTCATTGGTCGTCTAGACTACAGCAGCCGCCCAAGCCCCAATGTCATTCATTTGCATTCTTTCTGTGGGTAGAGGTTTCCAGGAAACTATCGAATCCGTATGGGTGTGTTTATGGACTTCCGACGTCTTTTCAGAGAGGGGAACGGTAATTTCGAAGACCTAATGATCCCTGCCTAAGTCCTCATGGGTGTTTCTGAATCGGATAGGTCAGTGGTCTTGTATCTTTCGATCGAAGTGCCACATCGAGCGGGATCGGTTGGGTCCGTAATTATATGGAGACCGATTTCAGTTTCATCCTCCATGAGGTAACCGCCTTTGGGTGTCGACGCTGGATGACCCCAGTCTCGATGTGATGCGTTGACGTTTTCGCCGATGATGTGTGTGTCGTCATTTGCGAGCCCAGATGCCTTGCGTAACAGTGCGCAAAAAAGTTTCTGCTGCTGCTTAGGGTTACTAAACCGTACTACGAGGAAAGTGCTTGTGCGCTGTTTCTTCCCGGTGAGGACCTCTATAGCACAACGTTCGATAGCGCTGCGTTCTAAGAGTTCATGTTCGACAAACGTGATGCCTTTACGGAAAAAGATGGAAACTCCGCGCCCAACTCTTCGTGCTTCCGCTCTTGCACTACGTGGGCTAGCGTGCGTGCGGTAGCCAGATAACTTGGGTGTAATAACGCTATGCGTTTCCTGTACCATTATAATGTCCGATTTGCGGGGAAGCGTTGTGAGGTGCTGTTGCAGGAGTGCTTTTTTATGTGGGTATCCATTGCAATTCCACTACCAAATGAGAAGATCTTTTGCTGTGGAGGCCATGATGGGTATTGCACAGGAGTGGAACTTGGGGTAAAGGCATTGTCGGCTGTCCTGGGGTTGTAGGCACCGAAGTTAGGTGGTGGTGGTGCTGCGGGCTTAAGACGGGACTCCTGAGGACGAACAAGAGTGTTAAGCTGGGCTTCCATCCCTAGCAGCATAGTCTGAATCTGTTAAAAATGACCAGTAGTCTCCTTAGTAAATGCTTCGATCCTATCCTCAAGAGCTGTGATACACATTAAACTTGTCATGTCGTGCTTGCCATTTCTTTACCTTTAGCGTGGAAGAGAGGTCCATCGCCCTATTCTTGTTAGTCTGCTCACTGTCTCCTTGCGAGGTATTAGGCGCTACTGCCGTTGGTGTAAGAATCGGGGAAGAGGTTGGAGCTGCCTGCTGGGAGCGCTGCTGCATTCATATTAGTCTATACATCTTCTCTTGAATTTCCCTGCTATTTGCTCTAGGCTTTAAATTTTCTGCTTCATCTGCCCGTCCTCAGTTCTAAGGGCCTTCAACGTTGCCGATTCCTGGGTGGGAAGATATACTTGCATAGCAGGCGTTTTCAGCTTATCCGCTCAAGCTATACATTCCTTCTATTGGGACGGTTGGCTATTTCGGCTGACACTGCGTACAGCGAACCGTTGCCGCGTTGCTGGGTATTGTTCCTGGACTTCGAGCAACTTCTACTGTTCTTGTCGTTGGAAGGCTGACGCAATATCGGAAAGTGGGAGTGCGTTGTCTAGAGCAGGGGGGTTTGCGCAGCTGTTGTTTGACGTTGTTGGTCATCTTGCAGCTTGCGCTCCCAGTGTCTTCGCTTTGTACCTGTTTCCGCTTGTACCTGTTTCCGCTTCCTTTCGCCCAGTCACGCGACTCCCGTTGCGCAGCTGTCAGCGAGGTTTTCAATGGCGGGCATGCTCGGTGTTAAGGTTAGCTTCGCCACATCCAATGCAAACTCTTGTATCTGGGAATGGACAAACATTCTCCTATGTCCTATTTTACCACACTGTGGCAAACGTCAAAATGTTTGCGGTAGAAGCTACATTTCAGTTGCAGAGGGCCGTATTTTACATTGTTGGGTACTTTATGGCCTTCAAAAAGTACAATGACCGTGGTTGTATTTTCAATTTTGTGGAATTGCTGGGCCAACGGCTTGGCGGAATTTACTATATTAGCATTATTATCCTATGGTGTATCTTCAATAGCCACTCCTCTAACTACTCTTTTTTGTAGTATCTTCCTGTGCGGCTTGGTACATACGTGCAAATCTCGTGGGCCTTGCCTCCAATATAGCTAGTCTTCTTCCTAAGATACCGCATAGCTCGTTACTGACGCGAAGTGCTGATGACTATAATATTCTGGGCTTTATTATTGCAGATTGTGTCTGCGCTGGAATCTTGTTTCATAACTCCGGATGATGCTAAGAGTGCGGGCATGACAATAGTGGCTTCTGTTATTTAGGCCACCTCTGTAGGCAGCACTTGCGACACGCGAGCTGCCTTGGTAAGAGCTGTGGCTATCCTCTTGGCATAATTGGCTCTCTGTCTGGGTCTCGATGGACGATAAGTGGTAGAGGACTCACCAGTTGATCGCGTGGTTTGTTGTTTATTGTGCTTGCCGGTGGTGGTCCATCCAGCTGTGTCCGTAGGGTTAAGGTCCTCACTGGGGACTTCGATGCTCGTGTTGCCTTCGCAGTTGCCCAATTGCATATCCGGGCTGCCATCCTCTTCCGTCGGCGTCGTGGTATCCATTTCCGCCGTTGTAGCTGGCATGGCGTGGTCAGCGAGGCCTATCGCAAGGCCTAGCCACCCTAAGTCGGCCCGTCGGTGCCGGTGGAGAGCTAGGCCTACTGTAGGCTTAGCGTGGTCGGGGCATTAATTGCACACTAAGAAATCAGAGAGAACTCCAAAATTACTTGGACCAGGTAGAAGAAAAAGGTATCGGTGGATACCGGATCACCTCTAGAATACAGTACCGTAGTGGAAATCAAGGTAATGGCTAATTATGCTCCAATAAATGTCTATATTGCAGGAAGCGATTCGAAGCACGTCCGCTCGCCTCGACGAATGCAGCGCCCTCTTCATCTGCAGCTCAAGTAGCCATGGGCCCCAGCTTACGCTGGTTAACCATGACATCGCTTGTCAGCAGGACCACCCACTGCTTCGGTGTCGATGCCATGACTTTTGGTAGTTCGGTGACGCCTTTACACTCCAACACCATGTGGTTTAGGGCGTTGGGCGTCCCAGAGCATAGGTTGCAAAGTCGTAGCTGAAGATCATGGAGTGCATCTCGTACAGCTGTGTGGCATGCGGAAATAATTTTGTCTGCAGTCTACAAAATTGTGTGGCTGCTTCTTTAGTTTGCTTCCGGTAGGGGGGGGGGGCAGATATCTTCTTCTTGGTAGCTTTTAGGGCTCTAGTATTTCCCTGCTGCGCTTGGGGATGGGCGGGTGGTTGTCGGCAGAGAGAAGAGTGCGGATGAGGGTTGAAGCCCGGTGTGAGTGGCCTCTGGATGTGGCATCTGGCGCTTTATTTCCCTGTAATGACTCGTGACCAGGTGTCCAAATGATATATATGTTCAATGGGATTTTTTGTGTTTAGCTAGTATAGCTGGGATACAACATTTTTGAAAATTCCGGCAGGCCGCTCCGAGTCGGTGATGGCGGTCATCCGTTCTTGAGTATCTGGTACTGTGGTTGGGCAAAGACGAGTGCTGTCTCCTCCGCCGAGTCGGTGTCATCTGTATTGACCATTCCTGAGCACGAGTCAATTCCTTTACTGTTTGTCTCAACAACCGCGTACGCCCTCTTGGTTCTTGCCAGGTACCTCGCTGCGTTGACATATTTTGTTGAGCTGTCCTTGCTGTAGGCTTTTCGCAAGGCCTTGACCCTGGCTTCCCTTCGCCCCTTGCGGTAAACCGGGTGTATGTTCCGTGAGATGTTTGCAACCAGAATGTATTCCCTGAAAGCATGGGGGATGCATAGTTTTTAGTTTTGGGCTCCCACGCTTGGCCCCTAACCGGGGCTGTGAAAGGTAGCCCATTCGGTCGGGGTAAGTTTGAGTCGCTCGGTGTCGCTGGCTTGATGACCCTCGATGAGTTCCTGCCACGGAGTTTCAATTTGCCCTAACCCTTTTAAGATAGATGGAGAATTTTGTGGTTCAGCAAGTTGCTTTACCACGCCGACTGCAATTATTCTAAACTGACATCCGTTAATATCAGTTTAGCGTCGCGTCAGTATTTTATATCTGCCCGTGCATGCGTATGTTTCCGTGGGACGGACAACCACTCAGCCCCGTCAGCATTGGCGTGAAAGACGAGTTTGATAGAGAAACTCCTCGGAAATTTTCACTGACCATTTTCACGTCGAGTAGGTAGCACTGCACTGCCTTAGCCATTAAAATGTCGCATATGTAGTCTTGGTTTCGCTTCGTTCTGTGCCCTCTCGCGTACAGAGGCGGAGGCGTACCGCTACACAGCAAAACCCCGCGGGTTGTGTGCCTTGCTATGGAGGTAGCATTTTTGATACAGGCAATACGCTAACATCACTGTCGTCTCTGGACACATTAGAGAACCAGAGTTGGACAAAGTTTACCATATTCTCTACACGGCGAGCATTACTACCTCACAGCATTGGCAATTTACACTGCTCAAGCAACATTTATTGCTACGCGTAGGCTCTTCGGCCTAATGGTGACAGAGGCATCCCGCAAGAGGCAGTCCTCTCTCCACTCCTTTTCAATCTTACTCTTCTCCCCCTACCGCAGAGGTCAGCGTTTGCGTTTCGGACAACCTTTTACTTTAAAAGGCAGTAAAACAACTACGCTCTCTGGGGTCGCACGGATGAGTGAAAGAAGAATTATTTGCAATAAAAGCGTTTCGTCAACCAGCTCGGACGGATCGTACGACCGCGTTCTCGCTGCTGTTCCCCGCACTGCTGCAGTTTCTGCGAGTAAAAATGACATTAGCCTGAAATTATTTGGTGTAGGCAGAATTTTCAATCTGTCTGTGCCTATCTGCAACTAAAAAAGTACACGTACACGCCGCTCAACCGAACGATCCCACAGCACCTTTATTACGGCCAACGCAGATAGGCGAGAAGATAGGCCCTCGAGGCGGGGCGCACTCTGGTGGCGTTCTGGAGAAGCGCATGGAGGGGCGAACAATATCTGGCCGTGCCGCCGCGCGCACTGTCAACACCTAAATATTTTTGCACCGTGGTTGATACTCACCCACAACATGTTTGTCAATGGAAGTTTGTTATTTTGTGCACTGTATCAAGGTCAAGTCTAGGTCGCTCCACACTAGCGCTGCACAAGTGCACATGCGACTCTTCGCTGACTGGTATGCTAGTGGGAAAATCTAACGCCAACTAAAGGCGGGAGAAGATTCAGCGATGTTTATATAGGTACTAAAGAAATAAAAGCCACTGCAACTCCTGCCGTACAGTGTAAAACTAGTGTGCAGGAAGCTCTTTGTGCTGGGTGAACAAGCATAGAGCTCAACAGCCCGACTACCCATCTACAGACGGTTTTCCCTCTAGGAAATGCAATCGCTAGACACGAGATACTGTGGGAATTTCGGGGACACTTACTGCACGAGCGCTATGCAAGAAATAGCCATCTAAGCTGCTTTAAATCCTAAAACTAAAGACTAATGTTAACTGGCTATACATTAGTTTCTTTATACTTCCGACACTGGCAGCGCTTCCTTCTGGTGTAGTAGTTTGGAGCGCTAGCTATGCTGTTTTGCAAGTCGCGAGTTCCGGTCAGCGACAGCCCATATTTTTGTTTGTTTTGAGGTTCATTTGTTTTGTTTTTGGACGATGTATTTTATACTCAATTCACTATTTTTGCGATGTAACATTTATTGCTCTACCAGCGAGTTCGCAGAACATGCGCAGACTCACACTGTCCCACTAGCGAGTTCTCGTTGGCGTGCTGTTGCCGTAAGTAGTGACCCTTGCGGGCAGTGGGCTCGGTCCCGAATCAGCAGACCATTTGCCTGGTGCGAACACGCTCTTTGAGATACAGGCATGAATCAGGTTAGCTCCAAAGAAGGGGGAAAAGCGCATCGCTCTTGAGCTTCTGCGATGACATGGATGGCGTTCATCCACTCCGTAGGCCTCTACTAGTGGTTGCTGCGATTCTAAGCCGTCCTGGTAGACTGATCTGAAACATGTTACAGCCGACAACAGGGCAGAAGCGCGGTATGCCGATTACTGAGATACCGAGAATGCCCATCCATCGATAACCACGGATGCCAAGCATGTTGTTTACCAGCACCGAAACCAAAACTTGTTTGAATGATAATCTTGGACGTCCAATCACGTAGCACCTTTAACTGATATCCCTCTGGTTAGTTGGTGTGATCACCTTCAACCACTCATGGTAGTGTTTCTTCTTGGTAGTGTTTCTTCTCCCTATGGCCTGCATAAACGATGAAAAGTGTGTTCACTTCAAGGAGCCATGAAGAGAAAACACAAGTTTGCTTCATTCGAAAGATTGCCTTGTTAGAATCATACTCGCAACACTTTTAAACTTCGCTCAAATAAGCTACATAATTATAGAAAAAAGGGAATGGCCATGCGACCCACTAGCTCATTTCCCGCAACAGAACCTATGATGACATACCAGACACCTCTGCGATTAGCGGAGGGAGGCAAAAGCAAACGCAAATTAGGCAGAGCTTATAAGCTTGCCAAACGAGCTATTTGCGCCTAAATGTAGTGAACATTCTTTTCAAAGCCCTAAGAATAGTGGGACAAACGATGGAAGTTACGAAATAACACGTAAACATAGAAGAACCGATGCGTACTGCTGTTGGTACTGCGCGCACTATGCTTGGTTTAGCTGCACAGGAATGCGGGGCTTTGGGGTAGTTTCAGACGACAAAGGCCGTCTGAAACTACGTAAGACATCGTCGCTGATTGACGCAAGCGACGATGTCTTACGTGACCGCATTGGTCGAGGGAGCACCATGTTTCAAAAATGATTGCATCCATGTACAAAACAAGCCAGGTACAAATACGTTCACGAACAAACCAAAGGCATAAAACGGCTTTCCGCGGTGTGGTGGCGCTATCTAGGTTTACTAATGATATACAGGTCCCTGTGATGTAATTGCAGACCACGAAAACGCATTATTTAGGGGGGAAATCAAAATTTTTACATCAAATAATTACTTTCTCAGTTAATAAACCAGCGTTTGCATTCGGAGAAACGCTCGGGACACTATAAAACACGAAATCTTTCCAATTACAAAAACTTGTGTTTTGTCTAATGGCTCCTTTAACCGAGTCTACTCAGTGCAAGCAAAAACGGGAGCATGCCGAATTCCCTTCAGTTTCTGTTTAAGCCTGGTGAACTAGTCTTTGTCATCGTCATGGCAACAGGCTCGTAAGATGAAGAGTGGATACAGCAGTATCTGTGACGGTTTCTACCTACAGAGCGTCAGGAAGAACGCGCGACTATGGGCGGAGAGAGCTTGCATCCGAAGGGCGGACCCGCAAAGCGCGTCGCGTACGTATTACTAAACAGGTTTCAAACTACATGCGCGTGGGTTACGTATACTTTTCACGTTTGTGTACGTAAATTCTGAACACACGTGAAATCAAACCTGTCTATGCGTTTAAACGAATGGAATGTTTCTAGCACCCTCATGTCTCTCGTCTTTCAGCCAGGTCGTACTTATATTATTGAAAACATGGGTTTTCAAAAAAAACAGAACAATAACGGCGTGGGAAAAAAATCCCTCTATCCTGCATCCAGGTTCCAACAGACAAAGTGCGTCCGTGTATTTTAATAAAAACGTCTCCAGGGTGCCCCTCCATTGTTTCGAGGAGCTTTAACGCATTTTAGCCTGGCCCAGCATGAAACGGAGATCTATACACAGGGACGGGGGAAATAATGTAACAAATGTCCTTATACAGTTTTTCGCGTGTCGCAGAGGACCTGGTCAGGAAAACGTGTGAATAGGAAATGGGCTGCCATGACTATTTTCTTAAAACACCCATAGACGCCACCTGGCATGCATCGTGTCGATACCCCATATTCCGGTATTGCACGGGCAGCTGTGCCTGCACAAGAAAGTGTCGCCAACATTTGCCCAAAACAAAAACCAGCTTACCAGCTGTAGCATTTACAGGTTCAGCAGCCCCAAGCCATCATCTCGGACTCAGCGAAGCAGATTTGTTTTTCTGCACATCTCTCACGTTGATCCCCAAACACCGCAAATTGATGGTTATAGGTTTGGAGAATGATTCGCGAACAATGCAGCACCTGCATAATATACCACACTATTCTGCTTATTATGCAGTCAAGCGTGAATCGGGCTAATGACGCACGCCATGCGCTTTCGAGATTTACCCCTAGCGAAGCTGTAATGGCTGTAGCTACGCATAAATATATGTCTCATTGCAAAAGCCCCAGAGATTCGGCTTCGCCGTCTGTCCCAACGTCTGCATCACTTCCCCTGTGATCGATGTACCTTCCTGACCGTCGTTGTGTTCCCCTCTGTCGTCTTTCCCATGCGTACTGCGGCCCCTCTACTCCTTTGTCAACATTTCTACAGATCCCCACAGCACGCTAATTGTGTTGTGATCGCTTCAGTGCTGTATTCGGCACTGAAGACCCCTAACAGCTGAACTGACCGAGGCGGACGTGACTTCTAACATACTTCTCACTACCTGCTCAGCTTCCCAGCGAAACAAACCTCCGCTATGTGCACAGGGAATGCGACCACTGGCAGCGCCGCGAAGCGCCCTCGCGCGACACCGACATACCTTAACATTACACCTCTGCTTCCTTAGGACTAAAGCGTGAGACACGTGAACGACGTCGGTGCCACATTCGATGCACGACTGTTTGTAACTATGGCTGCCCCACGACTAGTCGCACGTGTGAATTTCAGGCAGTTGCTCCGATGCGTCCGTGCGATGCACCGTCGGCGTCGCTCCTACACTGACCGAGGTTGAGCAGTTTCGCGTGGCTCCTGTAGAGCAGTGCAGTGCAAGTGCGAGGACCAGTTGCGTCACACGGCTTAAGAACGTTGCTGGCTGCCGGGCGTCTCTCACACACCCCACGCCCCCGGCGTCGTCACCGGCCTCCATTCCATACGTGGCTGCCAGGTCCACTTGATGATCGTGCGAGGGGTGGCCGCGTGTGAAACTGATGGCTCGTGCATCGCAGCAACACCAGCGTGCGCTTGTGGAACCAGCGTAGCTCTGGGGCGATTGGTGACGCTGCGCAGGACCCGCTCGATAAATATACATGTGTCACATAATGCGTATACCGTGGGTCTAGGCCCACTCTTCACACATCCACTCGTCATAGGCCTACTCGTAACAGGTAAACTTGTCAGGAATGCTAACTCGTCCCAGGGCATTTCGTACGATGAATTTTCGTATCACCGGAATATTTGTCACACGGAAAACTCGCATTAGGAGCTGTTTTGTAACGTTAAAGCGATGTTTTCGCCTGCTATACGTCACCCATTTAAAAAATGATGTAGGCGAGCGAGTGTGCTTTCAAAGTTCTTGACGTAGTAAGGTAGGTGAATATGCCGCCATACCCAGGTAATTATACTAAAATGATAATTGCATTCAAATTCGTATTAAATAGCACCCAGAAAAAGTAATAACTCAGTGTATCTGACGTTGTGCTGCTGAGCCCAAGGAGCCAGGTTCGATTACGGCGGCTGCTTTTCTGGTTGAGGCGAAAAGCGAAAACACACGTGTCTTCAAGATTTAAGCGCACGCACATTATTGATCCCCAGGTGGTCAAAATGAATTCGGAGGCCTCCACTACGGCGCGCCTCATTGCCTGTGTAGCGTCGGCGCGTTAAACACCCACAGTCAGTCAAATCAACTAATAAACACTTTCAAACCTAATGCATTGAGTGGTGCACTGTAAACGCAAACTAGCCGGAAACGGCGTTTTTAAGAAGTAATGTGCCATGAAAAGTACATGTCGAACACGGATATATCGAACTCCAAGGGGATCGCGAAATAGTTCGATATATGAAAAATTCGATATAAAATATGGGCTCTGAGACCTCACCTCTGGCGGACGACCACTTACCGATCGGCGCATTCAAGAATGACAACTAAGTCCGCCCTAATGACGTAACAGGATGCTTTATTTGCGTGAAAAGAAATTGCTGATCTTGGCCTGCTTCTTCGTCCTGTATATGTAATAAAGACGCTGGTCTCGATCTTCTCGAGGATATCCAGGTCCGACAGCCCAGTTCCTTCCATGTCGCCGCAACTACGTCGAATGAAGCTGAACGCAGCCGCCAGTTCACCGGTGGAGTACGATCGTGTAGCCACATCCTCATCCAGACGATCTCCGCCACTCGAGCTATCAGCCTTGGTTCCTGCAACCGCAGCTACGATATCCTCGTCACCGGCGCTCGGAACGAAGTTGCCGGCAGATACTCCGGCTGGAACAGCAGCCGGGAAAAAGGGTGACAGCTCGCGAAACGTGTCGTCCATGCCCTTTCCGTCGTCATCGCCGTCTTCGCAAGCTTCCGAAAATTCTCCCGTCACGAAGCCTGCCTTCCGGGAGCAGTTGGCCACGCTCTGCTTTACGCTCTTCCAGGCACCCGTCATCATGTTTATGGCCCCCAGCTGGTCAACGTTAAGCTCTGTGCGCACGCGGAGGTTCATCAAAGCCTATTGAGGAGTCGCCTCATGTACCCAACCTTGAACAACTTCGTCGAGCGGTCGAGCGGCTGAAGCCTGGCTGTTGTGTTCGGAGGCAGAAACTTGAGCTCGATGTTGTCGAGCTCGTAGGTGGTTTGGTTGGCCGAGCAGTCATCCATGAGAAAGTAAGCGTGACGCTCCCAGGCCCCGGCTTCTGTCCCTGTCGGGTTTCGGCGAAGGCACTGAGCGACCGCGGAAATCAGGGGTGCAGCGACCGCCGAAGAGCACCTTCCAGCTCGCGCGGCGTTCGATATACCCAATGTCGGGAAAAATACCGTTCGATATAAACGTACGAATTCCTATACTTTTACACAGAATTTTCAAGTGGATAATTCATGAGTTCGATATAGACAATAATTCGATATACCCGTGTTTGATATATCCGTGTTCGACTGTATAGCAAACAACTTCCTCCCTAGGCATGGCATAAAAACGTGGAGGAACCTCCATGGTACTACCGTTGACCATCTGAGAAGTAAACAAGATAATTTAGAATGACTTCACGCCATAGGTACGATGGAGTTCGGTCCCTGCAGTACCTCCACGTCCACAAAAAACGCCACCAAGCGTGTAATCATCTCAAGCGGGCGGTCGCCATGTTAGTCCTATGTTCCGGCTGCTAATTCACGCTGAATGTTAACTGTAACCGTCACTTATTGCGAATTAAATGAGTGAGTAGCACGCGATGGCTGAACGCAGTTGCAAAGCTGATATTCCATGCCTGAGCCGGCGCGATCGCCTATCTTTATCTGTTTATTGTAGCAGTAACTGCTGCCTCATCACGCTGCCGGCAACAAGAGATGCATAATGCTGGTCGTTGCAAAGCTCATTAAAGTAACTTGCCTGCGCACAACTAGTCGGCTTAAATAGCGCGCGAATGCGCCCTCAACCAACCCAGCGACCCTTGCCGGCTCAACACGGCACAATTGCGGAACTGCACAGCAAACACTGGGTGTTGTGTCGGTAGTGGTTCGGGCAGTCGGTGTGGTGAAACGTGCGCGTTTTTTTTCTTTTTTGTTGGAAGGGCGAGTAATGTGAGGTAATACAAACATTCCTAGGTGCGCCTACAACGCGGGGAACGGCCCTAAACGCATTGCCCTGCAGTGTTGCATTACTCACAGCAGCGTCGTTGTTTCGCTAAACGTTGTTCCTTTTAAAACCTGCGCTTGAGAGCAGGTAACACACGCATACATTGCCTACGCACCGCTGCACCGTTTGCTGTAGCATCAAGCAGCCTCTAATCTTTTTTTTTTCTTTTAACACATCACTGCGCCTAAGGTACGGCGAACGTAAGTACCACTCGGGTCTAGCGGGTCTAGCGGACGTAGCGGGTGAATGACAGCACAGGCAAGTCAGACGCACACGCTGGGGTATTATGAGTGAAGTGTGCGAATTTTCCCATTTATTTTACGATGCAGCGAGCCTTTACGTACGTCTGCTGACTTAGTAAGACTGATAATGAGTGAGAACGCACTTAACAGCAGCTTTGTGGTCTCCTTTGGAAATGCGTTTGCAAATCCGGTGACACTGAGAAAGAGCATCCCTTTACACTGAGCATCCCGATTTACACTGGACGAGATTACGGAATGCGGGAGTGCCTAATGTACGAAAACTTCGCACTGGAATATTCACAATTAAGCCAACTATTGGCGACAGGCATTACAGGGCGCACAATTGCGCATCTTGGGAGTCTGTTAGCTGCGCGATTCTGCCGGGCTTCGTGGCAACGAGGTATGGCATCGAACTTGTAAATCATGTAAATTGAAATCCTAGGTTCAAATCGCCTTCCGGTGTCTCTTTTTTAAGACAACCGCTTCACATTGATACCCATTTTTGCATCATTTTTAGGTGAACCTTCCGAGGTGCCAGTCGTTCTCGTAAGCGTTCTCCCGCCCGTGGCGCGAAAAGAGACGGCCAATCCGTAGGTTCTGAGCCATGTCTGTGTTGGTTTCACCAAGTCTGTGCTTCCTTGACCAGCCTAAGTAGGGGAGGACTGCGAAAATTTCACTCTGGGTGCATTGTAATGAACTTTTCTTGCTCCTTGTAACCGGTTTCTCACAAGTCCGAAGCTGCACTAAAGAGCTGAATGGCTATATGCGTGGCTGGCAGAGTTCCCGAAACATAAACTGTGTTTTGTGCACACTGTGTAAACCGTAGGCTAAAAAGTCTTATTCCACATCAGCCTCTAAAAATCGGGTGATTTTTGCAGTGCTTCCTGTAATACGTAACACATACCACTCTAGTCCATATTCTAACAAGATGCAAAAATGCATAGCAATGTTGGTTGTCTGAAAAAAAATTCCCTGTTGATACTATGCTCCCGAATGTGAAATTTGTGCACAGTTGGAACTACAGTCCCCTTAGTGGCGCATATCTGCTACGTGATAGGAAGTGATCGCATGATCAGTGAACGCACGGCAGCGCGCGCTACTTTGCCGTTATCTCACGGGTCCGAATTGCCGCAGTCGAGCATGTTGTTGCCAATTGTGTTAGAACCTCCCGTGCAGATGTCACGTGCTTCGCATGAGCTAGTGTGTCTGAGGAAGGGACCGCGAAGTGCGCATTAGGAAGGGAACGCACATAATGTCGAGCCCTCGCCACCCTTTCACACTTTCACCATGTATCCCCATGGAGGAGCGTCTCGCGCGGGCTCAGCATACTGTCCCTCCCTTCCCCCCCCCCTTCCTCACACACTTACAAAAAAAGGTCTGGCGCTGCCACTGTGAACGACCCTCCCCTCACAATTTCGTAACAGTCTCCTCCTTTGCTTTCTTTAAGTATTCGGTCTTCCCATTGTTGGCTCGGTTACAACACCGTCGCCGCTTCGAAACCACAGATGCGGCCGCCAAAGGTCTGGGCTCTAAAACGCACGAGCAGGGGATTAAAACCTAGGATTTTCATTCACACGTTCGAGGCGATACCTCGTTGCCACGAAGCCCAGCAGAATCGCGCTGCTTACAGACGCCCAATTAGATGCACAATCGTGCGCCCTGCAATGCCTGTCGCCAAAAGTTTGCTTAATTATGAATATTCCAGTACGAAGTTTTTGTACATTAGGCACCCCCGCATTCCGTAATCTCATCCAGTGTAAATAGCATGAGATCACACGGGAGGCTCTTTCTCAGTGTCACCGGATTTTCATTTCCAGGGGAGACCACAAAGCTGCTGCGCAGTGCGTTCTCGCTCCTTGTCGGTCTTTCTAAGTCAGCAGACCTATGTAAAGGCTCACTGCATTGTACAAATGCGACAATTTGCACGCCTGACTCAGAATACATCATCAGGGGTACTGATGGTCCTGTACTGGCATGTACCGCCTGCATCAGCTGTAGCTTTTGTAGCCCTTGGATATAACGCATGTCCAGCATATCGTAGGATTTTTTATGTTGGATTTTAAATGTTGGATTTTTATGTTGGTTTATTGTTGGATTTTTAACGTCCAACATACCTTTAGCTCCTGGGATCAGGGTAAGTCTGATATACCCTTAGACGCCGTGTTAACACATTTACCTTTAGCCGGGCTTTTGAAAGATGGACAAGCAACAAGCTAGTCCATAAATATCCCCACTTATAAATGACAACCTTTTTTATTTTTCTGATAAAGAAATTCAATTTTTAGTGTTATAATACCCGTTTCGCAAAGATAAGCATGTTTTGCTATTGCATAAACAGTTGAAAGTACCTCGCACAAGTAAACTGCTACTCACTAGCAACCTACGTTCACAGCCAGGGACAGCAACTGCCTATCAAGACAGGAAGTGCCTATCAAGACAGTTGATGTCCCAAAATGAAGTAACCAGGGGGCTTGTCGTTAGCAGTGTGAGAGCAAATTGATTGACCACTCAAAGTGAGAAACCAGTTGTAATCGACCAGTTTTAATCGACCCCAAACGTATAAAATGTTTCTGCGAAGGGAAAGTTTTCCTTAGCAGAAATTTACTCCACCTTAGGAGGAGGCCTTTAAATTTCAACTGAGCTGAAACAGTCTTTTGATTTGTCTTTATATTTATAATGATTCTTTAAAAAACAAGAATTTCGAAAATGCAAACAAGGTAGATGAAGAAGACAGGACGAGCACTTACTCACAACTATGTTTATTTTGCTGCAGACATTGGCTACATATCAAACAGCCTATCACATTTCAGTAAAAAGATCAAAGAATGCAGCCTCATTTTTATGCAAACATTTTGAAACCTTATTTATCACAGTACCCACAGCACCAGTTTGCCAATATAGTGGTGGGGGAAGCACTACATAAATAATTTACAAATGAATTAGGCCAGTCTTAGAATAGTATATGTTGTGCAAAAGTTTTAATCTAAGCATTTTTTGACGATTTTGTAGTGTATTCGAGCCTATTTTGATGGCTACTACAACCAGGTGGCTGCAATTTATTTGGTGAAAAAATAGTTTAACAGTAAGGCGTAGTGACCTTACTTCAGATTTTCACAATTGGGGTTGCAGGTACATTACCCAAAATATAATTTTCTACCTCTACCAAACTTCACCACGACTACTTGAAGATGACAAGTTCCATTACCTGATACGATTTTCAGTTATAATTTTACCACATTTCACACAGGATATCTGGAACTGTAAGCATACCGTGGATATGCTTGCACTGTGGTGGGCAGCGATTACGACTCATTATTGTTACTCTGCATTTTAGGCAAGGCTTTGATGATGCCACGATGTGCAACCATATATGCAACCGTATGGAAGAGTCAATAAACTAACTCCGTGTTGGTCCAAACGCCTAAAGAATGCAATGAACATTTTCTCAATGTTGGCAGTTTATTCATTTATAAATAGGGTAGGTCTTCCACAGTCACCACAGGTAGTTGGCATACAGCATCACAGGGTTCTAATAAGGTACAACAAGGTCAAGAACTACAGTGTTATGAGGGACAATATGCGGAACAGGGGAACACTTTTTTTAATACCAAGTACATCTACATTCGTACACTTCGCGTACACGAAGAAGAAATATACTAGAAATCACATGCTACACATGATAAAAAAAATGCTCAAAGAAGGTACAATGCAACACTGCAAGGCACTTTTCCCGCTTTCACAACAAAAATAACTATACAGGCGCTGTTAGCTCTAGCATAAATAAACAAATCTGATCAATGTTTGTGCCATTTACAGCATCGCTTGATAGCGTGTTCCAAGCATTCACAGTGCTTTGCAATGTGCACTGAAGGGCACAAAATCACAACGGCATTTATTCTGCTTTGTGCTACTGGAACGGTGGCCAGGTGGGTGAATATAGTAGTCTTCGTGGTCAAATGATCCAGTCCGGTATTTGACACAAACTTTGATCAAGACACTAAAGCTATCACATGAGAACCAAAAATAGTTACAGATTCTCTGCATTATCAAGTATTTCAAAACACCAATGTGAACTTGAAAGGCTGCAGCTTGAAAAACTCGCAGTTTTTATTTCATGGGTCTTATGTCAGCTTGCGTAGCATCTATTTACATATTTACATTAAAGATCCACCCGCCGCAGTGGCTCAGTGACTAAGGTGTTGCGCTGCTGAGCACGAGGTCGCGGGTTCGATTCCCAGCCGCGACGGCCACTTTTCCAATGGAGGCGAAAAGCAAAAACGCCCGTGTGTACGAGATTTCGGCGCGCGCACGTTAAAAGATCCCCAGATGGTCAAAATTAATCCGGAGCCCTCCACTACAGCGCGCCTCATCGCCTGAGCTCCGTCATCGTGTTAAACCCTACAATTAATCAATCTACAATAAAGATCCCCAGCTGGTCAAAATCAATCCAGAGCCCTCCACTATGGCTTGCCTCATCGGCTGTGTAGCGTCGGCGTGTTAAACCCCCACAATCAATAAAATCAACAAGCATCTATTGACATTGAGATAATGCTTTAATGCCGCAATAAAGACAGTCTCCATCACCTAACAAGCTATCATACACCCAATAACACTATACACGTAGTCAAAGTGCACAAATTCATAAGCTCAAAAAGTCAAATGTCTTTCCGTTCTTATATTGACAGGGCAACATTCAAGTCAATGACTGTAACACAACAGTTTCTTGGCACCTGCATGCCAGCGAAAATTCCTAAGTGGTCCAATCCTACTGCTTGCCCACATAACAAGCATGCAACTACTGTACAACAGAAACTTTAACAAGGTAGACACAAACAGTATATACACAGAAGCCTCCAAAACGTGTTAGTCATTCTCTGTAAAAAAGGTATATCTGGTATTTCCATAGCTGTGAGCTCTCAGACTGTACAAGTACATTGGTTCAAAATACTCAAGATGTATAATGTTGTCTATTATAACCTTATGCTCTGTGGGGCTACAGCGAAACAGTGGAGATGATTGTCAAAATATTGTGTCTCTAGGATAGATGTAAAGACAAAGTACTTGTTGTCACAATATGAAATCAGCTGTACCTGGGCGAACCGAAGAAGTTCGTCTTCTTGGACAATTAGTGGCAGCACACCACACATTCATACTGTCCTTGCTGACAATGTGACTGTTGAAAAACATTCAACATACATCCCTGCTGTGCCAAGTTCCTGGAGCCTGTGCTTCAGCAGTTGAGGCAGTGAGTCAGTCTTTGTTTTTGCCACCAACGGTGGTTACTTGCTGAACTGGTTGAGCAAGGGAATATATCAAACTCAGTTTGTGGTGACGGCTTAGTGTAGCCGAAACATTTGTGATGTTGCGCGTTTTTATTGCTAGAGACTTGAAATATTGCTGCTTCACTTCAAACCGCATACAGGAGAGCTTTGAAAATTGGCCATACAGAAGCAGAAATCAGATACTGCATTTTTGGGATGACACAAACATTTAGGAATACTTCCTCAAAACTGCCTAAAAGTCTTCGATTATATCTTTTAGGTATGCTGCAACACTTTGGGGAACCTGAGGTGCAAGAAGATTGTCAGCCGCAACTCGCAATGCAAGGTAGACACCATAGGCTGTGTTGTCCCTAGGAATGCAGTGACCGATGATGAGGTAAATGTAGCAAAAAAAGCAAAGCTTTTCTGCAGCTGAGCCCTTAATGACCTGGCTCCCAAAGATAACTTGGCGTTTGAGAGGGGGTAGCCTAGCTTTCTTGTGAGCACGTTGAAGTGGGAATGACCTAAGCTTCTTGTTCAGCTCTTCTAGGGTGAAAACGTCACTATCAATCAAGTGCTTGATTACATGTTTCATTACGAAAGGAATGACACCCTCAAAGAGGTCATGCATAATGTCTCGTGGCAAACCTTGTGTGGCATCAAACGACTGGATGGCACTTAGGCAGCTTTCGCCAGTTACACCATAGCAGTTGGATACATTTTTGTCTGTCTTTATGAGCTCCACATGACGTGCATGGGGATCTTTCGTTCTCAGAGGGTATTCATGCTCCTGCCATTTTGCATCAATTACATCTTTAGTGGCCGTGAAAAAGCAGCAGATGGGGCCCGATGAAAAGTACTCATTAAAGCCGCCAATCTGGTGGCTGGATAAGTTGTCTCCGCACACGTACAACAATGACCCCTTTACTATTTCTCCATTGAGCTCAACCCCTTCAGATTCTAACTTGTGAATTTCAGCAAAGAGTGCCTGAAACATTTTGTGCAGGCCGACTTTCTGGACAAGCACGTCCTATGCAATGAGTACAAGATACTTCGCATTCAGTTTTGAGCGAAATTTAGGAGACGAGTTCAGAATTGTGAGGTACCCAGCTAACACCTTGTGCTTTCCATGCTTACTTCCTATAGGATTGCAAACATCAAACTCGTCAAAGTAAAGTTGGAAAGCAAGCAGGCCTTCGTTGTTATCATTGGAAAAAAAGAATGCTGTTGAAAATAAGAGGCATCTGGCCCATCCTGCAGTAAGTTGGCCTTGTGTGGATGAATACTTTCAAATTCACCACGAGCCTCTGCAACAGCCTAAATTGTCTCTAAAATTGCTACGTACTCATAAGTGTCGCCCTTTTCATCATAGCAACTCACTCTGCGAGGAGGCACAAATCTGTGCACGGGGCCTTCCAGTAGTTTTCTCTGCCTATCCTGATTTTCGATTTCCCAAGCTAAGATGTGTCAACTGATGCTACAGTCTCTTTAAACTCTGTTGTGAAGGCAATCGCATCACTTGCTATCTCACTTATGGTACTTTCTGGTAACTGTCGGCCTTCCTGCCACTTAAGAAGCAAATAAGGAAGGTGTGAGGTGCATTGAGTGGTCGGGTCAGCCGCTTGAGCATCACGAACTTGCACCTCGTCGGTGGCTTGTTCAGACACGGCGGACCCACTGTATGCCACTTCTTCGCCTGCATCATCCTGGGGCTGCTGTAGCTTAGGGGGTGTGCTGCTTGTACTGCTCGAAGCAAACACGTGACCATGATGACGGCTGACATGCTTGCGAAAGGAGCTGTAGAGCTTGTAGGTTCTGCTGCAGCCTTCCACGTTACATTGCCAGTCACCTTCAGTGCTGTGCCATGTGCAGTAGTGACGGAAAAGGTGGTTGAAAGAAGGTGTCCTCTGTTGACACCGATTGCAGACGTAAGTAGCTACGTGCTCCATCTGAAATGAAAAATGCGACACAACAATTATTTGTTTCTGCCTTGCTCATTTATGTAGGTTTGTCGAACGCAGTGAGCTAACACACAGCCTGAGAGTGTAGAATGTGGAACCACTGACCACAGAGGCTCTGGAAGTGTTTGGAAGGTGGAAAATGGGAAGGTGGAGGGGGATTTTCGACAGTGGTGCGGCGGTGTTTTCTGAGCTTAGAGTGGGTATCAAGACAAAATATAACTTTATTATATTTGGAAAAACTAGCCTTTAGTAACTCACTCAACTGCATTACAGCCACGAAAATTTTTACGAAAAACAAAAACAAGAAATATTGAACACCTTTCAAATATCTAGCGACATAATATGGGCAGTAGTGACATTATATGTACCAGCATTAAACGCAGTTATCACTGCAATAACTGCTTTTTTAACATTTAAACCATCCTACTACAAGGAATCGCTCTGCTACGATTGTCTAGTCATGTTTTGTTGCGGGGGCTGTAATCGGCCACAACCAATCTTACAAACAAGCCTTTTTGACAATGAGAAATGGCCAAAATGTGGCTGTGCAGTCTCTACTGCTTTATTTTTTTTATTACGTGGATTATTTGTTTGAAGCCTGTGACAAAATTGGTATTGTTGCTATTGAGCTAAAGCATTCTCTATTGATCTGAAGCATTCTCCTTCTTTGTATACTAACTTGTATGTATCTCACACCGTTGGAAATAATAAACAATTCAAATTCAAGGAAGCAAACTGGTTTTTTTTTTTTGCCTTCAAACCAATTTGGACAAAACTTCATGGGCTTGTTCGGTACTTGTAGCTGATTTCAAATATCTAATTAGCATTTATGTGAGATAAGTAGTGTCCGCGTTATTAAAAACATTTTCTTGATTGTTCTTGAGAACAATAAAAAAAACTTTTCAACAAAAAATTACCAGCAAGACATGAATAGATACCAGAAGTTGTGTAGAAGGAAATATGGGAAGCAGTTTTTTTAGTTTTAAAATCACATACATGTTTACATAATTAGAACTTTTATGTTTGAACTACTGCTGCTAACCAATTAAAAATACGCAGTGTCTGGAGTTACGTCTCACGGAACCCGGAATTGAAAACTAGAGCTACGCCCGACGGGACCCAGAATTGAAAACTAGAATTACGAGCGATGGAACTTTAGGCCAATGTTTTGAGTTACATCCGGCGTAACATAAAGCCCACAAAAATGTTTACGGCTTACGGCACCAAATACCGTGATGCTCTATGTGTGTAATCTACACGCAACATGATTGAAATGGTTGGTTGTACGATACATGACGTCAAATTCTAAAACACATAGGTTGCTGCTTTCAGGCCAAACTGGTTCAGAATGAGTAAATCACAGGCAGGTAACATATTTGACAGCGCCGGTTCCCGTCGGTCAAGTGGTCAGGAGCGTGATATAAGCGCCCACACGACTGCCCACACCACTGCCACACCACTCGTGGCGAAAGAGTGGGGAATTACGGGAAAATAATGATTTCTTTGTTGTAATCGTGCCTCGCCTTTTATAAGTACCTGGTACTGACTGTCTGCTGAATCGGGCGCGGGACAGGACATAAGTTTTATAACAGAGTGGAGAACCGGTCCCGTACGGTACCTGGTAAGACTTGCGCATGCGCTCAACCAGTATATCTGTTCCTGCGCACACGCAGTAGCACCGGTCGCGTACCGGAGCGTACCGTGTGCTTGTCCACTCTGCTGCAACTCTTTATTATTGCTAATGCGCCAAATGAGCTTCGACGCCTCATTTCGGCAGAAAATACCATGGCGCTATTGGCACAACTTCGACGCGCTTTGGCTTCATGCCAGGCATGAAGCCTTCATGCCAGGCGTGAAGCTTCATGCCTTCATGCCAGGCACGAAGGCATGAAGCCATGATGCTGTGTTTGATTCTTACTAGTTATTGTTAGAAAATAAACATTTGTATATTTTTGTTTACTATTTTGTTCAGAGAAGACCTGTTATGCAGCCAAGTGATCAAATTGTTTTGCTTGTGTTTTTTTAAATTTGTCGCAAGGCGTTAATTTATTTCACTTCGCTTTGCAGCACGTAAATCAGCTAAGACAATTCGCCAGTGTTTACGCTGGTGTAGTGCATTTTTATGTAGTTTCTCTAAATGAAAGTCACACTTTCACTAACCAAAGAAAGCAGCTTTACACACAATCAGTCGCCCTCCAACATGCAGAAAATTTTATGAAATGTTTTATGTAAGCTGCACTGTCACGCTAAAATGAATTTGCAAACATTGTTGTCGCTAGCTTTTTTACAGACAAATGTATATAGGATATTACCGTGGAGGAAGAATTGACGGGCCTCTTTTGGAAGCAGCTGATAAAGCTAGACCGGGCTGTGCATGCAAATAGCACTCATTCCCGTATTACGGTTCTATGTTTGCTTTATGTGTTTTTTTTTATTTGTGGCAAGGCGTTGCGGCCAGCAAATCAGCCTTCTTTTTATTTTAATTCTTTGTCCCAGCCTCCACCCACCCCCTCCCCAACCTCATATTTAGGTTTCAATCTCCCCCACTCCTTTTTCACTCCCCTGAAAACCTAAAAGCGCACTGATGCAAGAAAAAGCTACACATTCACACGAGCTCGCACAACCTCTCTAAAGGCCCAACCACATGCAGCGTACTTTCGGCGTTGCATCAGCGCGCGTCGCCAGAAACGCATGGCGACGCGACCCGACGCCGGAGCGACGCCGATGTCAACGCTCGCCAGATATCGGCGTCGACGCAGCGCGAGAGAGCATCGGAAATTGGGCGGCGGCGTCCGTCTTCGCGTGGTTTGGGGTCACTCCTTTCAGCAGAAAACAATCAATTTCTTTTTAACTTGCCGTAATCGGTTGCCTTGAGACAAATTGCAAGCTATTTCTGTTCGCAGGCGCTCATCCATTTGTGGCTTGTTCGGCTTTCATCGAGGAGATCGGGGATCTGCGATAGCTTTGTGCGAGTTAAATAAGGGAGCTCTGGTTACATCGCATCCAGTATTAGCATAATGCGGCTTGTCTGCAAGATCGGTGCGTGACGAGCAAGCGTTATCAACGCCAGAATTCTAGCGGCGCATTCCATTCTATTCGTAGCTCCCATGGCTTGCGCAGGGGAGACCGGCGATGTGCGATAGCTTTTCTTTACTCAAATAATGGAGCTGTGGTTGTTACATCGCTTGTAGCAGTAGCATTATTGTCCTCGGCTCCAAGATCGGTGCGCAAGAAACAAGCGTTACCACTGCTCAAACCTCTCAAATACGACCAAAAGAAAGTACACCCGACAC
This sequence comes from Haemaphysalis longicornis, assembly GCF_048455015.1. NCBI lineage: Eukaryota > Metazoa > Arthropoda > Arachnida > Ixodida > Ixodidae > Haemaphysalis > Haemaphysalis longicornis. The sequence continues at coordinate 313,752 of NW_027526212.1, forward strand.
TATTCGTGGGCAGCCTCGGTTGGTACACCAAATTCTACGAGGGTCCTCGTCTCCTCGCGTGGTCGAGCGGTTGAAAGTCGGATTTCCGTTTTGAAAGTCCGTGGTTCGACTCATTTCAAAGCCAAGGTTGTTTATTATTTTTTTTTTGTGGCGATTGTTTGATAAGTTTTTTTTAAGGGTACAGACAGGGTGCCAGTGTAACTTGCCTTTTAACCTACAAATGACGTTCGACGGTAACCTGAGCATCAAAGAAGCGCTGAAATTTGTTTTGCTTACAATTTTAACTCATGAACGTACACAACATGAAGGTTAAATCAAGTAGCAAGTGAAGCAGTTGTGCGAGGTGCGTCTTCGTTTATTTTGTTCTGATTTGACCGTGATGGGTCGAGATACATTTCGCAGCATTTCAACATTTCAATTAAGCCACCCGAACTTGCAGCCGCTGAGGACACAATGAGTATTCTTGGCGCCTGTCGCCCCCATACACACTTTCGCGCGTCGCGGTCATACCGACCGCCGCCCTCTCCAGGAATCGCTCTTTCTTCGACTTCGGTCGCCCCATCGGCATTAACCCTTCAAGTCGCGCATAGCATAGACACACCAGACATACCTGGATTGCTTACTTATAAGAAGGGGGAAAAAATGAATAGGCTGCATGGTTGGACGTATCACGAGAGCTGCGACAGTAGTCTTCAAGTTTTAGACTTTCAGTCTAAAATAATTAAAAGGGAATGCACACGCGCTTAAGCTAGCTCGATCGTTTCCTTTCTTCTTTTTTTTTTTTCGCGGCGATTTGACGGGAAGGAGGGGGGGGGGGAGGAGAGATCGCGAAGTGGACTAATTAAAAGCAGCAGCGTTTGGTGAAGGGGAATCAAAGCACTTCGGTAACTGTTCACATGAATCTAAAATAAACAAAAAAAAGGTTGAACGGAAAAGAGATGGAGAGAGCGGAGGTGATTGGCGAGTGCCACTTACCGTCACAGGCGCGCATTGAAGATCATGGATGTCTTGTCAGACTTGGTTCACCAGTGGCAGGGCCGAAGGAGCTCAGCAAACGGTTGCAGCAGGTTGGCGAGGATGCGTAGCTGAGACCTCATTCAGGACTTCGGCGATGGAAGAAGTGAGCGCTCTTGTCGCACGATGCGACAGCTGCGATTTCTCGGGGTTTCACATTGCGGAGTACGGTGCGCACTATATATATAGGCGAGCTGTACGTCCGCAGGTTGAACCGTTCAGAAAACCTTACGCACGGCAGAGGGGAAAAAAATCCAGAAGCGAAAAACGAACGGAAGTGCAGCAAGCACCAAAGAGGCCCCGAAAAACTCGCCGCACATGTCGTGCGCGACCGCCTTGTTGCAGCGCCATAGCCTTTGATCGCACAGCGCGTGCCGTCATACTGCCAGAGCCTAAAAGGAAAGGCGGATTGCTCAGAGGAAGTGGAAAAATGAAAACAGAAGGCCAGTGTGCTGCTGGAAGACATTTACAAAGCGGCAGCCACGTTGAGCGCTTCCAAATTGCTTTCAGCTGGTTTGCGGCGCCGACACCACATACGCGAGCTCGCTTCAGCGGAGAAATATTCATAATAAAAAATCTCATCGCAAGAACATCTTTAGCGGGCTTGCAGGAGCATATTAGTTAGCATGCCCACGTTTTCGATCCCGCATCCGCATAGGCATTGGCCCTCGAGGCGTTTCTCAACTTTAATTCGTTATGATTTTGTTTACTAAGAGGAGAAAGAACGAAGGTGTTTTTTTAGGTTACGAATGCATAGGTGTTTCTTTGATTATTTCGGTTTAAACACAGTAATTTTGTTCTAACATTCATTATCCACGTTTATTTGACTTTAGTTCTAAGTTCGCAAAGCGACCGTTCAAATACGTTCGGGACACGCCTGAATCCGAATAGCGTCGTTTGCTCAAGCGCCGAGTGCCTCCGCCAAGTTCCTTCGTGAAACTAGCCTCCGTCCGCGCGCCGCCGCAGAGATGTCGAGGGTATAACCGCTACTCTCGATACCATTGCCCGCAATAAAATCGTTCTCCTTTGTATTCCTTCCTCTCTCTTTCTCGGTGCGGGCATCCTCCCTGTGGTGCGGGGGCGCGGAGGTTTGGCGCCAATCTCAATTGCTTTTCTCCTGGCGCCTTTTTCGGAGACATTCTCTAGAGAAGTACGTGTGAGCTTTTGCCGCTTCGGCAGACCGTTAGTGCTGGCAGCGTTGGAAGCCACTGCACACAATGGAAGACAGAATTGTTTGCTTAGTAGTTTGAGAGAGTGGCCAGCGAAAGAAAGTCCACCTTGAAACAGGTGCATACGACGAGGTGTTGGCGGCTTTGAAGAAACTCGCCCCGATAACGGACAACACGCTGGTAAGTGCCTTGTCATCCTGTGTTTGCAGGGGTGGCGGGTGGCGGTGGGGCAGGGGTTTGTAGTAATGGTGCAAGCGTGTACGGGAACACGCCAGGAAATGTTCAAATTATTTTCTAAACGCCTATGCGTTTTAATGCTACGAATTCGCGTTTCGCAGTATTCCAATTCCTAACAGGGGGACCAGTTCGTGATAAAATCATTCGCCACGCGCGGCATGTTGTCACAGAGCAACGTGGTTTTTTCGTTGTTGGGACAGCTGCCGCAGTTGCTGAGTTACTTAAGGGTAATTCCACGCCAAACGTTCCCACGACTATCTTCGATTCCCCTATAAAAAAAATCATGGCGTATCCGGTCACCGCACTATTAGTCCTGTTAACCAATCTTTGGAGGAAAGAAATTTCTCCTAAAGCAAGTTGAATAGCATATGACAGTGACCGGGGCCTAGGTTGCAATAATAATAATAATAAAAATACTAATATAAAATAATAATACTCGCAAAAATACCACACTGTACGGAGCGCGGGGACAAAATTCTAGTTGGTAGAAAATGAACCGCGCTTCCAAGCTGCAACCTCAAAATATATGTGCTTTGCCGGAAAGCAATTGGGCGTTTCTGGGCCATATTTAAACATCTTATACGTCTGTAACAACGTCTCCAGAGGCAATTTAGCCGCATAATTTGTTTACGCTGGTAAAGTGCGGGAAATAAATATGGCAGTGGGGAAGCGAGTATTTTCAGAACGGTAAACAAAAGTAGCAATATTTTGTTCATGTTCAAGGACTTGTCGCAGTGTGTGGCGGTCTATGTAAAACTACATTCTTAGGCTGATTTGGAAGGGCATACAGAGGGCATTTATTTCTGAACGTTTAATTGGCGCACTTTTAGTTTCAAGCGAGAAAATATTTCTTATATTGAGCGGCCCCCAAGGCCTCCGTCGGTGGTGCGTAGGTTCGCTTCACTGCATGCACCGTGAGTTCCCAGGTGCGGCGGCCACGCTGTTCGAGGGAGCGTATGTTTTTTTCTCCTTCGGCTGTTGTCGGCTTGGTGAAAGTGATTCCACATGCATCTTCGGTCCTCCCGCGGTGCCGCACACGAAGGGAAAAGCAGATGCCGGAAAGCCTTCGAAGGACGACGTCCGCCGTCAATTAGTGATAGTGTGGCGTGGCAGGGAGGAAACGTACGTAGCTGGATCGCAGGTGTTCGCTGCAGACTAGAAATACATTGTTAGGTTTTGCCGAATTTCCGGATAAGTTAGACGCATTAAAATGTCTCAATTAAGCTGCACCCCTATTGAAGGATGATCAGATGACTCGTCATTTAGACTTCGCAAAAAAGAATTTTCTCGTGCAAGACCAATGATCTTGCACGAGATTTACCGCTAGCAGTACGATTATAGGGATTCCCTAATTGTACTACTGGGCAAATACGTAAGCTACGGTACTTCCCTTCAATTGTTTAGAAAAAATAGGCCGTTTGTGAAAAACCACGTGCAGTGCTTCCGGGACTAATTTTCTGGGCAGCAGAAAATTCGTGTTTTAGGCCATTATAATCCTCAGCTTGAAAAATATATATCCACGGTCGCTGTCATGCGCGGTCAAGACAGTTTGAAAGCACTGCACGTGGTTTTGCAGTCTGCTGAGTCTGCTGAGGATAAAGAGCACTTTTATAGAACATTATTGTAGTTTTGGTGGCGGTAAAAAAATCTGCCACCTTGGTTTCATATCACGGCATGATCAAATTTGACCCGACCACGTGATATTTCTTTCATTATCAGGAATTTTGTATTCTGAAGGCCGATTTGCTCTAATGTTATACTGCTTACAAAACCAAGCAATTCTCCAGTTCTTTCATTGAAGTACTAGTCTCCGGAAATCGTTATCTGAGAACATAACTGTCCTAAGTACTACAGTTCTCGTACGAAGCTTTTATAACTTCATACTAATTTGATTGTTCTATGTGCATGTGCATGCATGCATGTGTGTGTTCACATACTTAACTTCTAGACAGTATTTACCCTAATGTTAAGTATTTTACAGTTAATCCTAACTCCCTTCCAGGTTTTCCTTGCATATTTGTCTTTGTAAATTTTGTGCTAGTATTTCACTACAGTGGCCTGCAAGAACTGTAAACTTTTTGTTAAAGGAGTACTGACACGAAATTTTCGTGTTGAATTTTTTTTTTATGCTATGGGTGCCCATTAGCCCACTAATAAAAAATTGCACATTAGACAGTCGATCGCAGTGTAAACAGTCATTTACGGCGTTGTTTATTGGTGTCAGTTTCGGTTTCAACAAAACGAACGCCGAGCGGCTGCCATGACCGGAGGTAACACCTGACGTCACTATTCTTGTCGCGTCGCTGCTACCGGTCTGGACGCACATGCAAGCAAGTACATGCGCTCAACGAGACCGGCCCAGGTCTTCACCATCCCCGCGCACTCGGGCAGCATGATAGTCCCAAAACCATGACGTGTACACACTAGCAGCGCCTGCCAACTGCAGCCATCATGTCGGCTACGTCACGGGAGCCCCGACGTCGGTAGTTTGGGGCAAGTAGCAGATGACGTCGTGCTGGCCCGCTCTGGGCTTTCTCGTGTGGGCAGAGAATAAAATTGATTTAAAATATGTTATACTGAACTGCTACTGTTGAAACTTGATATCTCCTGATAAAAAGGAAGCATTTTACGTAGCTATCTCAGCTTTGAAATTTCATGTCACTACTCCTTTAAAGATTAGCCTGTCTGTGTCTTCTTTCTAGTGTGTCATTTTTTCACCAGTACTATCATGCTATAAGCTTCCCATCTGTTTTCCGAAATTTACCGTATTTCTTTTATGGGTTTTAGTGAACTTTCAAGAGGTGGTGCGACATTTGTGTACACAAAATGTCTAAAGGCAACATGAGCATGCTTAGGTGGTGCAGAGGGTGTGCATGTGTGTGATCTTCCAAGTTGTCTGAGGAGTGGCAGTGAAAGGGTTAAAACTGTTTTCTTTCATTTCTTAACAGGACTCGTGGGTGCGATGCCTTCGAAACAAGTTTAAGAATGCGCGAAAAAAAATTGAAAATTGCTCAGCAGCAATGCTGGCCCGGAAGCGAAAGTACTACCATAAGACACAGAAGGAAACTGGCTCCGACACCGAACCACCGAACAAGAAGCTTTGTCGTCTAGCTGTAAGTTCAATTGCATGCCTCGTTAATTTGCTCTCTAGCTTGTTGGTGTTTGTCATTGTATGTCGAAAATCAAGACATTACGAGAACAAAAAGGGAAGCCTATAGGCGCCATCAACAGTATTTTAGCCATTGTACTTGACCTACAAAATTCTACTCTCGTGAACAGTTTTTACTAAAACTCAAAAATTACTTGAGTGTTTGTTTTGTGGCCGCTAGCCAATTATGGTGCTCTTGAGCATATTATTGAGGCTACTCCCAAAGTCTTTTTAAATTCTACAGGTTCCTTAGAAAGCTTGCAAGCAGTACTGCACTACTGTCCTCTCACTTTGTTGAAAGACCTGGGAAAGAATTTCAGCAAGCTTATATGAATGGTCACGACGTTGTATTTGAGTGGCTGCCAAGTCACCACAGAAAATGCCCGTGGGTCGGGGATTTGGTGCATGTTAAGAAACACTCAAGGGAGTTTGTGAAACTTCTGCTTGTGATAAATATGCTTATCAAATAAACATGCTTTTCAGCGTTTATCCGGTTTCAAATATAAATATTGTTATGTAGCAGCAGGATGGTGACACAAACAATTAATGAAAGATGTAACGATCTATGTACGGAATGTACAAGGTGGCCATGGGTCAGACCGGCCAAGTAGCATGCCCCACCAAGCTTTGTCATTATCGCAGATGCCAGTTCACGATGCTATGCACAACTGCCATTTTCCTCATCTTCTGATGGCATAACTATAAATCTAGAATTGAATAAATATACTTAGTTTGTCCGGTTGCTAAAAGCAGTATTTAATTTATAAAGCCTAAAAGAGAAAAAAAATTTGTGAAATCTGTGCTGGCTGCAGCAACTACACCAGTGACAAACTACACAAGCTCTTTTTGGGATGTGATTGGATGATGGCCAAGATTTGAAAGTTCATGCATATGCTCTAGCATTTGTGCCAGTGTTATCTTCCTTTAGGAAAAAATTAGTGGTGTTGGCAACAAGTATATGTGTTGGAGTGTAGTTCTTGTGTTTATACCCTTTAAAAATTTTTATTGTAGAGTTGTCTACATTGTCTTGTTCAGTGCAACGTGTGCAGGGATTTCCATGTTGTCTTTGGTCGCTCATAGGTAGTATTTTAGAATCGCCATGCCCCGCTACAGTCGAATCCAGCAATAACCAAACCGCTGGTGAAAGCCAAAAAATTCACCTTTGGGAGAATTTAGTTACCGCAAAAATAAAAAAAAACAGGAAAATCAGCCACAAACCAAAAATTTATTTCTGAAAACTGGTTATATTACTTTGCGATTCTTACCTACCTGCAACTTCACAGCTCAGCTCTCACGCCACCAAAAGTGGTTCGTTGCTGGTCGTTGTGTGCGCCTAAGAACGACGGGATCATATCAAATGCATCCAAACTATTTTGCGGGCTCTGCTTCTCCGCACGTTTCTCTCCCTTGTTCTCGGCACCGAGTATGTGCGAGCATGCAGGGCAAAGTCCAGCTTCTTCTGCTGTTGAATTTTGACAGAAAGTGGCACCTCCTTGTTCCAATGCTTTCCACAAAGCTATGTGAGCATCGCTTTTTTGACTTCCACAGAGGCCACGCCATCAGTGTTTTTGTTTTGCGCATGTGCACCATTGAAGAATGGCGTCCATGCTTCTCAAAATGGTGGAGCAAGCTGCAGGGTGGTTCAGAGCTCGTTGACGCTATCCTCCCTTCCTCCACTTGGACCACTGAATTGGCAATGATGGCTGCCTTATCTTGCGGCGATAAAAACTTCCACTGTCGGGCTGGCGGAGGCATCTTACTGAGAGCAAATGTGCCAATCGTGACACACACAACAAACGCATCCGCGCTGTTCAGCAGTAGCGGGCTAGCGTAGCCCTGGCCTGAGCCAAAGCCGTGCAATGGTCCCTAGCCATGCCGCAAGTTGTCTTGTCGCTGGCATCATGTCACGAGCCATCATGTCACCATCATGGGGGCAAGTCATTGCCCCCTGGTGGTGATGTCGCAAGGCTGTCTCTTTGGCCCATTGCACGGTTCATTTTGTGAACAAATATGGTGGTGGCCGTGCAGGCATCCTGAGGCAAACGTTTACGCACATTGGGTCCGAAAACAGCACACCTAAGCACTTTTTGGGCACTGTTAGCCTCAAATGGGTAGGTAAAATGCCAACTGGACTTGCAGCGAATTTCGCTAACGTGGGATCACTTTCCAAAAACATTTCGTTGCCACCATGGACGTTCGCTAGGGATGTAGAAATATTTTGTTGCCGCGGGAATTTCGTGCTCATGGAATTTCGTCATTGCGGGGTTTGAATATTCCCATGTGGTTGGCTGCAGAAATTGGCTAGACAAACCTCATAGCACTGCTTTTACAGAGCAAGTATTGTTCCATGCATTGCCAAAGGACAAGCTGAGGCATACACAGTGGCATAATGCCCTCTCTGCCATTGGTCATGCAATCAGTGCATTTTTCAAGCTTCAGTGTGGCTGTACCTTGCAGAACTCAAGTCACCTTGTCGTGTATGGTGAGACAGAGGAAGCTATGATGCGGCACAGCGAATGGCTTGAGGAGAATTTTGGCACCACAGAGGACAAAGCAAAGCGTCAGCGTCTCCTTGCAACAGCGAAGCAGCTGCAAACGAAGCAGCTGCAGCACAAGCAGCTGCAAACGATGACCCTGCAGGAGGCGCTGACTACGTTTCCTTTTTAGTGTGTAGAGTCCACGGTACGTCAATTACATTTGGGGTAATGCATGTTGTGTAATGCATAATGAAATAAATTTTTATTATTTCTTTTCAGCTTCTGATGGAGTTTGAAGTTGTCTTTCAGAGCCAAATCGCCGATAAAATGGAAGCAGGCTTCGCTTCTCTGTCTGATATTGTTCTGAAGTATGGCGATGAACGAGAGGTTGGCTTGTTCATTGAGGCAGCAGAAGGTAAACTTGGCGCATTTTTCTGTACTTTATATTCGCTTATGTCATTGAAAACTCTGTCTTTCAGGTGATAGGCAATAAAATTTCATTGGCATATGTTTGAGGTAGCTGTAAAAGGTCGTAAGCATTGTGAGATTACTTGTGTAGATTATACTCTATAGTTCCTAGGCTAAGCTTCTACCATATTAGGTGTGTTTATGTGGATTTATTTAGTAGGAAAACCAATTCAAAAATGTTTTCTCCTTTATGCATCTGCCTTGCTGATTTTCTGTGGCATTTCTGATGACATGTACTCTTTTTAATTGGCTTTACTGCGCACCTCGCCGATTTGCCAACCACAGTGCTGGCAAAATCAGTTGGCCAGTTGCCGATGGGTCATCACAATTCGATTGTACAGTGAAAACTGAGCCCCGACAGGATTTGTGCCTGGAATGGCATGCCTGTATTTTCTTAGTTTGTAGAGACTGTGTTCAGCTCAGTAAAGTTGATAAAATTAAAATAACTTCCCAGTAGCGCATATGCAATACGCATGTTGGCTTACCATGCTTCACTGCAGCTGTAGCTGCTTATGCCTGTATGACTGGTACACCTGTACAAAATCTGACTAGTTAGAGGCAGGAAAAAAATGGTTGGTTTAATCTATATCTGATTCTCAAATGGGTGTGCGTAGGCCCCAAGGGCCTTTCAGGGGTCCGCAAAGCCTTCCCCAAGCTCTTTCTTCCCCCCAATCATTGCTGTGGCTTTGCTGCATAAGACTATTTTTTCTCCATGTAGCACATCCTTTAAAGTTGGCTTTTTGCACAACATGCCAGCGGTGCAAAAAGCCAGACACACAAGAGGCAGAATATAGGTGTTTGGGCAACTGTTAGTTGCAAGAGCAAACCTTTTGGCAATTAGAGATGCATCAGCATAGAAGTCAGCTTCAAAACGCAGACATTAAATTGCTTGGGTGACCTCAGCTGCATTTGTGAACTCCTCTACATTACGAATTGGATCTATATAGTTCATCGTGGAGCCGTCCATTGTTTTGCAAGCTTGAGAAAGCTCCACAGCACATTCATAGTTGAGAACCACTCATCTAGGTACTAACGAGATAAAATAAACTGAATATTTTATCATGAGGCGTAAAACCGAGGTATGAGAAGCCCTTTGCAGGGTGAAGTAGCAGACCAGCTTCAGCACGACCACACATGTGTGATTGCTTTTGCTGCCTGAAGGAATGCATTCGCTGGTGATCAGATATTTGTGCCTACTAGACGGATGCTTACTGCACAGTCATTGTTGAAGAAATGCTCAGATAGGCACCTCGGAGTGCTAAAGGTGAACAAGTCAACAGGAATGTGCAACATTGGATAGGCCTTGGCATGTACATGTGTTATCTCTGAGGGGTTGTGCATGTGCCCATAGCTTAGTCAATATGGAGCACTAGGCATGTGGTACAGCTCTGTGTGGGTTTGAATTCATGCTGGGGTTCTTTTTGGGTAGTAAAAACAGGCTGGGTCATGCTGTCTGTACTAAGACACCTGAGCTCCCATCGAATCTTCTAAAACGTGCTCTTCTTGCTGGCATCGGTACAACTGATGGCTTGATTCCTTCCATTCTATTGTTCATAGACACTCACATATTTCCACTTGCCTGCCGACTTGCTTGCTTGCTTGCTTGGAAGGTTCGTTGTGGCTTTTTAAGCACATACTTTTAAGGAGCAGTAAAACTGCTATCTTTGTATTCCAAAGTATTATAAGCAAGCATTGCAATGGGTGAATGCTTGTTTTATATTCTATTAGAGATCAGCGATATGGAGTTCAGTTTTGAAAGAGGAATTTATGGTGTCATGTTTTTTAAAATATGACAAGAGACGTTTTTTTTATTGTACATATCCTGGCACAATTGCAAGTGTAACATTTTGATGGAGTTTAGCCTTATTATAAAACTGCCTTTCAAAATATTTGCAGAGGATGGCATTCGGGCCTTGCTGGGATTCATCGTCGACAGGTGTGGAGATTCTTTTGAGGCCATTTTGACCGAGGTATGTTTTACGTAACAGTTGAGCCTAGGCGTAAAGAAGTAAGTGCAGCATAGAGATATCGGAAGTTAAAAGGATGCTGTTAGCTAAATTTAGCATAACTGATAGACTGATTTGCCTTGCTGCGACGAATGTGATGGGCAGTTGACAACGGTTATTCCAAATGGGTAAAGCATGGCCATTAACCAAGCTGAACAAAAAGGCAATTATCCATTTCATACAAATGTAGCACAAACAACAATAACAGAAGCAGATTCCGGGCTCCAGCTGCAGATTGCTCACTGGTCACTCAATAATGGCTCAAAATAACAGTCGTTTGCTAGGAAAGGGATGTCGTTGCTGAAGAGGTATCATAATTTCTCATCTAGATAAATAAGAATAACCATCCTGGCTGTGTTCAGATAAGGACAGTCAAAGTGGTGCCATAACCATTTTTTGTTTGAGATGAAACTTTAATATTGTTACGTGGCGGCAGAAGGAATGAGGCGAACCATGGAGGATGCCGATGTGATCTATTTAGAGTTGGAAATAACCTATTTACATTATTTACAAGACAGCTGTTGCAGAACGTTCGCCTAGGCTGCACGCCCCACACACAGCCCTTCTTCGTCGTCCTTCATCAGGCCCACAGCGGCGCATACCCTACTCCGCTCTTCTTCGTCTCCTCGTCACGAGGAGACGAAGAAGAGCGTCCATTCTATTAAAGAAGAGCTGTGTGTGGGGCGTGCAGCCTAGGCGAACGCTCTGCACACAGCTCTTCTTCGTCGTCCTTCATCGGGCCCACAGCGGCGCATACCCTACTCCGCTCTTCTTCCTCTCCTCGTGACAATATTCTGTAGAACACTGCATCCCCACCATGGAACTGGCATTAGTTTAGTAAGTAACGCCGCAGTTGATTTATTAAAAAATTATTCCGAGCACGATCCGGCCGGGCTACTTTCCACAAAGCTTGGTGTGGCAACTTTAGGCACCTGTAACACCAAGCGGACATTTTTCCAAAGGCTCTTAATTTTTTTTACCAAATATTTCCAAACTTTTCGGCTGCATTCAGAAAAATTGAACTTGTCATGTTAATATTGTTTGAGAAAATATTTCTCAAACTTAGTAGCGAGAGCAATGTCGTTCAGAAGTGCACTTCTAAAAACTCTTTTTACCTGTAGAAAACGCTAAGCTGTCTGGTTTTTTAGACTTGTTTACCAGGGGCTGCTGAATACTTCATAGCTTGCTCATTGTTCTAGAAGAAAACATGTTCAAAATACAAGTCTGTATAGTGCGACAAAAAATGAAAATTTGGAAAAAAGGGCCAACTTTCGACGTCGCTTAGAAAAAAAAACACTGGTCCTCAATTTCTGCAATATTTACAGAAAATGGTACTAAGTAACTGAGTATTCTAGAAAGCTAAATATGCATTGCATTATTTTTTTTCTAACGTGTAAAAATGAGGTCACATTACACCTTTTTTTTAAATGTCCAATCAACAATTCAGTAGCACTCTGCAGTAAAAAAAATACAAATAATTATGGCTGTATTTAAACATTTTAGGAAATTAAAATAACATATATAAAGAAAACTAATCAGAACAGTCATATTTGCCCGTTGTTAAATTTGTTAGTTGCGGGAGGCATTAAAATAATTTAGTTTTTCCAGCTTGTGTCTTTTGCAGTGTAAAATTGCCATTTCAAGAATATTTTTTTATCCCCTTGCCTTAGCTGTCTCATAAACCCATACTTTACGTTTGTGACGCTGCTTAATCACACATAATTTGTAATTTATCCCATTTACAAGCCAGTAGCTACGCTGAAGTTACTGAGAATACTTGACGTGCGAAAGTCGTGGCCGAGGGGGTATCTCATTTCACCTGGTACATGCGAAGTTCTAATGGCAAAAAGTTTGTCTTTTCAACTGTCTGACTTGAAGGCTCCCAAGGATAAGATATCGATGTGCTTCTCATAAATTTTCTTATGAGTTGTCCGAAAGACAAACTTTTATCGCACTACAAAATCTTCTACCTCTACTTTGCACACTTCAATGTTAAGGGGAAGTTGCAGCTGTCTACTTCCAAAGACCTTCAAAGTATCGACAAACACTGGTCTGAACCTTCAAGTGTATGATGTACGGAAATTTTTCGCGAATAATGGTAAAGGATACTATTGACAGCAGAATCAAAGATGTGTGTTCACCTGTGTCGCGATGAAGCGAAAGACTGCGACAAATCTCTGTGTGAGCTCAGTCCTGATTCGGCCCATGCATGTTTGGGGTTGGTAGAAATCAAGCGAGTGCTTGAAGAGCATTCACCGATTTTCGCTTTAATAACACACGTATAAATGATAATTGCCGTTGACCTGCAAGCGAAGTCACACAAAGTGCGGAAGAGTCCGTGGACACATCCTTAAAAATTAAAGAACTTCGTCGTGCCACATCTTGACAATAGCCAATTCGCCACATTTGGGAAGAACAAACTAAAAGAAAAAAATGTTCTGCCGGTAGTCGGCATCACACATACTCACGGAAATAGCGAAATAAACCGAAAGAACTTGAATGTACACTGCACCCAACTCCGATTTCGAGTATCAGCGACGGTTCTGAACCGTGCTTGTCAACACTTTGAAGGTCCTTGGAAGTAGAAAGCTGTACCTTGCCGCTAACATTGAAGTGTGCAAAGCACAGGTACACAGATTTCGTAGTGTTAGTTTATCTTTCTAGGAACTAAAACAATGGTTTTCAGAAAACAATTTAATTTAGTATTGCAGGAAGCCTTCAAGTCAAACAGTTGAAAAGACGGACTTTTTGCCATTAGAACTTCGCATGTACCAGGTGAAATGGAGATACCCCCTCGGCCACGACTTTCGCACGTCAAGTATTCTCAGTAACATCAGCGTAGTTACTGGCTTGTAAATGGGATAAATTACAAATTATGTGTGATTAAGCAGCGTCACAAACGTAAAGTATGGGTTTATGAGACAGCTAAGGCAAGGGGATAAAAAAATATTCTTGAAACAGCAATTTACACTGCAAAAGACACAAGCTGGAAAAAACTCAATTATTTTAATGCCTCCCGCAACTAACAAATTTAACAACGGGCAAATATGACTATTCTGATTAGTTTTCTTTATATATGTCATTTTATTTTCCAAAAATGTTTAAATACAGCCATAATTATTTGTATTTTTTTACTGCAGAGTGCTACTGAATTGTTGATTGGACATTTAAAAAAAAAGGTGTAATGTGACCTCATTTTTACACGTTAGAACAAAAATAATGCAATGCATATTTAGCTTTCTAGAATACTCAGTTACTTAGTACCATTTTCAGTAAATATTGCGAAAATTGAGGACCAGTGTTTTTTTTTTAAATGACGTCGAAAGTTGGCCCTTTTTTCAAAATTTTCATTTTTCGTCGCACTTTACAGACTTTTATTTTGAACATGTTTTCTTCTAGACCAATGAGCAAGCTATGAAGTATTCAGCAGCCCCTGGTAAACAAGTCTAAAAAACCAGACAGCTTAGCGTTTAAGCCTACAGGTAAAAAGAGTTTTTACAAGTGCACTTCTGAACGACATTGCTCTCGCTACTAAGTTTGAGAAATATTTTCTCAAACAATATAAACATGACAAGTTCAATTTTACTGAATGCAGCCGAAAAGTTTGGAAATATTTAGTAAAAAAATTAAGAGGCTTTGGAAAAATTTCCGCTTGGTGTTACAGGTGCCTAAAGTTGCCACATCAAGCTTTGTGGAAAGTAGCCCGGCCAGATTGTGCTCGAAATAATTTTTTAATAAATCAACTGTGGCGTTACTAAACTAATGCCAGTTCCATGGTGGGGATGCAATGTTCTACAGAATATTAAAGTTTCATCTCAAACAAAAAATGGTCATGGCACCACTTTGACTGTCCTTATCTGAACACACCCTCCTGCATCTCGAGAGATACCAAGGCTAGTCATACTCATCGTCATCAGCCACTGCTCATCAAAAGCCACTGACCCATCAAAACTGTGGTCGTGATTCTGATTCTCATAAAACTAACGAGTGAAACAAACACTACCTGTCACTATCTCTCTTAAAGCATAGCGATCTTGCTCCTCCTGTTCCTCTCCTAGGGGCAAGTCGTCTCTCAGTGAATAACAGGTTGCATTGGTACAGTCGACACGTTGGGAGAATACCGTACAATAGAAACTTTTGTGCTTAGAAACTGGATTTAACAAATTCTGTGGTTACATTTCAAGCTGAGATGGCTACTGAGACTGGTCGTAAATGCGACTACTCGGTCACAAGTTAAGGATGGCTGTGCGGCTATGAAAGGCATTGTGGGGGGGCCATTGTGCAGCGGCCACTTCAACATTCACGGAGCCTCAAAAGGACAATGTGTTTTTCTTCAACAAAGTGTCAATACTGATGATCATGGGTTCCTTTAAAAAAAATCGTAATTGTCCAGAGCAGCAAAGGACGTGGGAGTTTGGGGAAGCACGACTGGTTTAGCTGAAAGTGACGAAACCTCTTGGTACATGGTAACGTTGAATTCAGTTGGTCCTTTACCGCCATACATCACAGCTACCTGACTCACTTTCTGTTTATTCAACGTGCGCCGAAATCTCGTACACACGGGCGTTTTTGCTTTTCGCCTTCTGATGGAGGCGAAAAGCAAAAACGCCCGTGTGTACGAGATTTCGGCGCACGATAAAGATCCCCAGGTGGTCAAAATTAATCCGGAGCCCTCCACTACGGCGCACCTCATCACTTCCTGTTTATTCTAATGCAAACAGGGGCTGCATCATGAAACTGCTGTGCAGAAAATGGAGAAAGGAAATGCATTGTTTGATTAACACTAAAATGGCTATGGGAAGGTGTGTTTCATTTGAAACCAACTTACTGTCCTCTTTCCATTCTCAAATGTTCTAGGTCCCTATCAGGAAAACTGTTTCAGTCTAAGGTGTTTCAATTGAAAACCTTTCATTTCCTCCCTGTCCTTCTATACGTACGGCAAAATCTCGCGTAGTACATCAGTCTGCCAGGGTGCCATATCCTAATGTCAATGCACACTATGAAAGCAGCTTGCACTTAATGCGTCACATTGTGTGCTTTTTTGCTTTTTCTTGCATAGTTTGTTGTCACTGCAGTAATTAATAGGAGACTCAGTCCTACAAATCACAGAAATGGCTCATTTCACGTTGAAAATACTCACAGTAATACACTTTTTGCGCGGCACGGAGGAACAATCGGTTGCGGTGATGAGGCATAAGGGTAACTTGTTGTTCTGGAGTCACTGGAGGCAACCAGCAAGCTGGTTTCAAACGGAAGTCGAACCTCCCCATGGCCATTTCAGCATTGATTTAGTGCCAAGATGCCTGAAGTGCTGAGAAATTGCTGTTCAAATGCTCATCAAACGTGACGCAAACAGTGACTGCAGTCACTGTTTGCATCAGGATAAACCGGAAGCAAGTGAAGCAACGGTGGTTTATAGCAGTATAGAAGCAACTGAATACAACATTACCCTGTACCAGTTTTAGTCAAATCGCTTATGCTTTCCCAAACTCCCCTGTCATTTGCAGTTAGAGGCCACTAAGCAAAATGCTTCTCCATTGGACCCGTGGTCAGTATTTGCGCTTCGTTGAAAAAAAACACTAGCCTTTTGAGGCCCCGCAAGTGTTGGCGTCGAACGAATCCTCTCTTGGAAAGCGGTACTGCCACACCAAGTAGGGATGAGAAGCACCATCCAGGGGCAGCCAAGAAAGAAGTTGTGCGCGTCATGTCATTTAAGCCCTTCCGGTGAAAGTGCGTGTTTTTTCTAGTTTTAGCCTTATTTTTAAAAACGCCAGGTGTATTAGGAGTATAATAGTGTTCTCCGTGAGCTAATCTATCAACCTAGAGAGACTTGCATTTTAACTTCACTGTCATTTAAAGTTGTGCTCGAGTATATTGTGCGGTAGTAATGTCTTTTTTATTGCTGCAAAAGCCAAGACGGTTAATGTATTAGCACATGGTTTTATGAAGACTTTGCATTCCTAATTTAATTACTGAAATTCGCAGGGAACGTTGCCTAACAATTTGATTACTATATCGAATTATTAAAGTTTATTTAACCATAGTGTCTGTTTTGAATTTTATGGTTTTTTTTTTGCTTTTTCAGGGAGACGTTCCTTTGACCCCCTGCCTTCATTCAGACAACGGGGAAGTAAGCCTCCACATCGATGGCCAGCGGGTCTTCACTGCATCGTCGTTACTGGCAGGACTGTGTAGTCTCTTCGCATCGTTCTGGGTTTTCAACATTCATTATCCCAAGAAGGCACACAGAGTTATGACGTTTGTTGAACATGCCTTTTTGGACCTCGCCAGCACCAAACCACGTGTGAAGGCTTTGGAACTGATTAACTTTTACCGCGTCAATATTACTCACTAATATTTTAGTTTCAATCCTGAGTTGTCAAAAAGAATTGCGTATTATGTTTCGTACTTTTTTTTATTGTTGCTGTAAACCACTGCAACATTTTTTTTTCTAACTTTGTGTACTGTGTACTGAGTGCAAAAGAATTGCGTATTATGTTTCTGACTTTTTTTTATTGTTGCTGTAAACCACTGCAACCTTTTTTTTTTCACTTGTGTACTGTGTACTGAGTGCAAAAGAATTGCGTATTATGTTTCTGACTTTTTTTAATTGTTGCTGTAAACCACTGCAACCTTTTTTTTTTCACTTTGTGTTGTGTACTGATGTGCAAAAAAATTGCGTATTATGTTTCTGACTTTTTTTTTATTGTTGCTGTAAACAACTGCAACCTTTTTTTTACTTTGTGTGCTGTGTACTGATGTGCAAAAGAATTGCGTATTATGTTTCTGACTTTTTTTTTATTGTTGCTGTAAACCACTGCAACCTTTTTTTTTCACTTTGTGTACTGTGTACTGATGTGCAAAAGAATTGCGTATTACGTTTCTGACTTTTTTTTTATTGTTGCTGTAAATCACTGCAACCTTTTTTTTTTCACTCTGTGTACTGTGTACTGATGTGCAAAAGTTCGTTTGAAATAAACCTGAAACCGAGAAAAACTGTGCGAAATCAATACTCCCGCAGGGGGGATCTAGAAATTCTCCCTTGTGGCCTTAAAAAAAACCGTTTCGGGAGCCTATAAAACCACCCACACTTTCAAAAAACTCCTTTCAAGAGAAATATATGCTTCCTTTGAATCCCCTAAAAACTCCCCTCGCGAGGCCTACAAAACTTCCCAAGCTTTCGTAAAACTCCATTCAAAAGAAATAAATGCTTCCCTTGAACCGCCTAAAAACGCCCCTAAAATAACATAAGTACTTCCCAAGGGAGCAAAAATAGACTCCTATTCAACCTCCTAAAAAATCCATAAATATCACTTGAAAACGCCCTCGAGGAAGTAAAAAATACTCCATGTTGATCTCCTTAAATTTCCCCAAACATTTTTGAACACTCCCTAAATACCTCCTTTACCTCCTAAATACCTAAAAACGCCCTGTTTTTAGGAGGTAAACAAAACCTCCCTGTTTCATGGAGTAAAAACTCCCACTAGGAGGACCACTAGAGGACAAGCCAAAAAGAACCTCTAGGGAGTATATGGGAGGAAAAAAAGTTTAGAGTGTAGGTATGGTTGTATGTTTTCTTTATGGTCTTTGAAGTACGTCTGGTATTATATTGTGTGAAGGAGTAGGCCCACAAAGAATTTCAATTTGACAGCGGTGCCAGCAGGAGCATGCAAACTATAAAACTTCCCTCTGAAATAAAGGGCAAGCTTTCTGTTGAGACTAATCAGTTGCGGTTTTAAACCTGGATGCTTTCAACCATGTCATTGGCTTGCTCTTAATCAGTGCTTGTTACATAGATTTCGTCCGAGCTTATGACGAAAAATGGCTCATGTTTAACACTCCTAAGCCTAGTTATCTGAGGCCAAAGCAAAGACTAACACCCAGTTGTTCCCGAAAGTTTGCTCTGTCTTGAGATTTCGGGGCTTGCCATCCCGCTATATCTACTGCAAGATTGCATTGATCGTTTCGCTTGCACGGAAGAGCACGTACGTACAGACGGCGCAGACTGGATATTCAAGCGACGAAAAACTATCCGCGAAAGGACACCTTTCACGTAGGTGCACTGTGTTTACATATTCTTCTGTGCTGTACACTCACACAGCGCAGCGTTTTCATGTACCGTATAAACCGGAATATAGGTCGAGTTTTTTTTCCAAAAAATCCGGGGGAAAGTCACCCCTCGTCTTATATAGCGGTCATTGGCAGAATGCAAATCGTTTTCTGGCAACAATGTGCAAGCGTATTCCGTCGCCATCGCCATTCGTGTCGGACTGCTCTCTCGCACTATCAGGCCTTTATTTGATTTCGCTTTTTTCTAGTTTTTCGTCTTTTACTCGTCTATTGTGCATGCGTGCGTACATTTCTGTACGTCTCTGTTCCGAGATGAGTGGCGGCAGTCAACGCCAGTTCACTGCAGCGTTTAAGCTGACGGCGATTGAGTCACCGAGCAGAATGGGAATATGGCGGCGCAACGCCAGTTAGGCGTTTCGGAGAAAAGTGTGCGGTACTAGCGGAGCCAGAAAGCTAAGCTGTGCGCGTGCAACACTCGAAACCGATCGTTCCGTGGACGTCAAGCGGTGCACCCCGAGTTTGAGAACAAAGTGGCGGACTTCGCCTGGGAACTTCGCTCACGATCGCTCCAGAGGCCATGCGCGGACCGGCTCCGCGAACTGTACAATGAATGGATAGCCGGCGACAACAAAAAGACCTATACGGGCCGGTTGCGACCGTGTCAAGCTGGGTGTCCTTCTCTGGGCAGTCGCTGCCTGACGACATGGTTAGAAGTGCTCCATCAGCAACGCGCCTGATGGCATGGAAGATGACAGTGCGAAGCAGTCATCCTCGGACGACTCTGAGAGCTCGGACGAGTGAGTTCGGCAGGCATAGTGAGTGGCAGTGACGGAAGGGCATCGAAAATAAATATAGACATTGTGAGTGCGCTTCTGTGCCGAATTATTTTTTTTTGTCAACTTTTCCCACCTCAAGGTAGGGGGTCGACCTATATACCGGGTCGACCTATAATCATGTTTATACGGTATCAGTCGTTAAACCATATCATAGTATCCTGTTTCGCGTGCGCTGAACCACACGCACAGACTGTCTAGACGCCTCTGGGCGATGAGGCCGAAACCGCCATTTTACCTCACCTTGTGACTTGGTGCAGCTGCGGGGAAGTTCCGAGCAAGCAAAGTAATAAATAAGAAAAGATCAGTTCGCGTGCTGGTCGATGAAGGTCATTGAGACACGATGAATGACCTTGATGCGATGCAGCGTTGTAGAGCTCCCGCTCAAAAAACAGGGCTTGCAATTTTCGCCCAGAGAAAATAGAGGGAAATTCTAAGGCAATGGTGCTAAGCTTCTAAACATACTTATCTTCGCATCTGTGGAAGCACTAGTATTAAGCTTTGCTTCAAGAGGGGAACTTAGCCAGGCATGACATTGATGGAACTTGCTTAAATCTGCAGGTCTAAAAACAGCCATTCATCATTTCGGAGCTCAGTGGCTTCAGGGACTTCAACAGCATACAAAACACGAATGTCCGCACAATGTAGTGACACTTAGCGAAAGAATGTCTTTCTTGGAGCTTGTGGAATGCAAAATCTGAAGAAATCACGAACGTATATTGTCTCAAGGCATAATTTATTTAAGGTATTGATAAAGTGATGAATGCCCCCAAGCACACGATCGTCACAAGGAGAATGAGGGAAGTTAAACCTTGAACAACATAGCGAATGTGCGCTCTGATGGTGCACAACATAGTATCGAGCTAACATACCCGGTTCTCTTCAGGAAGGTTGGAGGGGCGGTTAATGTGGTCCGGTAATACCGGCTTGTGGAACCATGGGCCGTTACACAGACTTTTCACTATGTAAATAAATACGCAAATTGCACATGTTAAGGCATTCCGCGTCGTTGTGTAAGTAGATTCAAAACCACATATTTATTTGTGTCTTGCTTTATTTTCAATGTGAAACATTCGCAGACGAGAAGCATCCGATGTGGAAAACCGTACGATTGTTTTTATTTTTGTGCCCAAATGAACATAGCCCTGAAACAAAACGTATGTCTATGGTCGGTATTTATGATCTTTAAAGCTGTCGGTTCAATGAGATCCCGCAGAAACATGTATGGTGCTCCGGTAGCTCATAAAACGCGCACTCAGTAAAGTGCAACAGCATTATGATGTCCGGAGCATCCATATATTTCCGTATCGTGCCTTATACGAACCTGTGTTCCCTCAATTTCTTGGCATTCCTGTTCCCTGTTTCCACACTCTATGTCCTGCCTTGCCACACGACCTGAGGGGTTAACAAGTGCCTTCTTGCTTTGCTTACGCCTTCCACTTCCAAGCACGGTGTAATCCATCTCCACCCCAGCAGCACACTAAGCAAAGCATCCGTCCACCTGGGGGCAGAATTTGGCACGATCGTCGACTGGGTGGCCAACGGATCTCGCCTGGACGTGCGTGACGCGCCGGGTACAGCCAGAAGACGCCGCTTCTGTGTGAACACGCATTTCACTTGCCCGGAACACCATGAGCGGTGGATTGTATGAGGTACACGAAACACCGAGGAAAACACACCGAAGTCAAACAGCGCCGCCATGTGGTCTCTAAGCATGGCATAATAGACAATAACTTGATGGTTAGGATTACGCTATGGGCTCGGCTTCCTATACGGTCGCTGGCAGCGTGCTCTCCAGGGCCGGGAATGGTGCGATACCATCGGTTGGCTGAGCCCACCCTCGCTGTCCCGCCAAACTCAAGTCGCGTGTGGTATCTCGATGTAGGACTGTCGCCAACCTGTACGCCCGACTGGCAGCTGTTCCGGAAGCATGTCCCGGTGGTGGCTGTGGTGAGCCTTCCACAATGAAGTGTACGTTTCGGGGATTGGCCAACAAGAATTAGTTTTAGTCAAAAAACCTATTAGGTGACGCAAAAATTGGCGAGTGGAAGCCATGATTTATTCGGTACGTTGAAATGACTGCAGTAAAAAATGGCGGGACCAATAGGTGTTCCCTAATTCGAAATTTCAGCCCAGCGGGAACTGCAGCATTCTCCGCAGCGGCGTATTGCTGCGTGTGGGGAAGTGATCGCGTCATCTCCAAACCCACGAGGGCGCGTTATTCGAGCGTTACGCGTGGAGCCTCAGGCCACCTAAGAATACTGCCACCCCCCTCACACCTTCACCATACTATGCTCCCCTACATTCGTGCTCGCTTTATCTGCGTTGTCTTCGTCGTTCTCTGATTTGAAAGAAGTATGGTGGCAAAAAACGACTCGAAATGACAGGAGCGGGCGCTTAAGGGCTGCGCTATACAAAGAAACAGGAGAGTACCGGGATAGGAATATGACATGAAGTCAGCGTTTTAAGTATTGCTTTAGCACTGAAGCTGAGTTGCCTGAAACAAAAGTGTGGGTGGCGTGACACACATTCCTGGGGCAGTGGCCTACCTTTATGCACATAGGAAAAGAATACAAGACGAGAGAATGGCTGCCGTTAGCGTCCGAGGGCAGCTTTCGGACGCCTTCAGCCACACCGACACCTCATTTTCTTCGCCAGAACTGCAGATGCTTGCCGAGGAGCTACTGACAGTGATTAGGGGGAACCGGTAGCAGACTTACCGATAATGCTTTCGATGACGATGGCGAGGTGCAGGCCACTCATCACACAGCGCAGTAATGCCGCTGCTCTAAGCCTCCTGGCTGAGAGAAAGAATGACCTCTCTCGCTCCCTGCTTATTGTGGCGGGGCTGCAATGGCGGCACGCTGAATTGAAGTACTTCAGTTTTTGTTAGCACGACAAAGCTTTGCAGTTCGAGAACATGCCACTATACAGTTATCTCTCGGTCTCACAAAAATAATTTCTTCTGGAATGGATAGCGTAACATGTAGCGCTTGTAGACATCGACGACGATGGCACTCTTCGGCCGCGGCTGGTAAGTGCGCTCCGACAAAGCGAACATGACCCCCACCGGATTGTGCAATGACTGACGTCGCCCACCCAGTTTACCCGATAGAGGCGACTAGCTAAAGGCACGGTTACGCGGATTCTAAGCCCCAGTCTCGAAGTCTCATGGTTATGGCTGGCATCTTACTGCACCTGTCGTCAAAATTTGGTAACGGTGACTTGAATGATACGTGGACGCCGCCGATGGCCACGAAGCCTCATTGCCTGACTTCCAAGCATCGCCCCACCCCACAGAGGCCCACCAGCCACAACTGCAGCACAAGTAGGGAATTCGGGCAGCCCGGATGTCGCCCCAACGGCGATGTTGAAGCACAATTTGGAGAGGTGGCACAGCATCATTGCGTGTGAATTTCCATCAATGTCGCCGCACCAAGCCACCGTCCAAGGCAGTACCGGCAGGCGTTCGGAAACGGTGGCGGGACAGAAGTCAGGGAAGGTGAACTCGTCTACAGAACACTAGAAGAGTACCACGGCAGAACTACAGCTCTTACGGAACGTCCTCACAAAGGCAGAGTTCGAGTCACTGCGCACCACGGAATCCTTCTATGAGCCCCTCATAAAAGAAGAGTCTGTGTCACTTGCCAAAAGACTACGTTCTTTTTCCGACCCTCGGGATGAAGTGAAAGCTGTGTGAGAGGACCATTTCCGACCGACAAAGTTCCTCATTCCAACGGACAGGTTTGACGGGATACCTGCGTACATGTTGTGCAATACGGGTGCAGAGGTGGAGTCGCCGATTCACTCGTCGCTTCATATTTTTTTCCAGTAGCCGAGTGGGTCGCCACCACTGTCGCCAATCCTGAACAATAGGCCTGGCGGTAGGAGCTCCAATACCAAGCTGAACGCGGCGGGGTTCCCGCCATTGTTAATTCCGGGCCCGGGTCCCGAAACTCCGCCCCGCAACCTCCGTGTGCAGCCCGATCGCGGCCGAGGAGACTCCGCCCACCACGCAACGGCCTCCTCTCCTGCGATCGCGAACTACTTCACGAGGTGTGGCTGTGGGAACCGCTTACGCCGGTATGCCGGGACTGCAAAGGTGTTACCGCGCACATCATCCTTGCCAACAGGAGCGACATGACTAAGTTATAACGTGATACGTGCAAGCCGCCACCCGTGTGCCCCTCGCTCGTGCTGGCCTGGCCCACCGCGGGCTCGCACGAGCGGACCGCAAATGCACACCTGCTTCCGGAAAGCTGCCCCTGCGTGTGAGGTGCGAGTGAGAACTGTCCGTGGAGATTTCTCGCCGTTTTCGCGGCATGGTGGCCTCTCATGGTCTGGCATCTGGCTGGAGTTTGATTCCAGTGGCTTTGCCCTGACGGCGGAGATTCCAGCTGGTTCTTCGCAGCTTACGCCATCCTACTCGAGAGGCTGCCGACAGCGGTCATGCGGCAGAAGGCGTAACAGAAGACTGGGCCAGCAGTTCCTATCCTGTTTAGTACAAGTTCACGCGTGGTTCGCCTTATTGAAGCGGGAGTGAATAGATTAGCCTTAGTGAATAGATTAGTGAATAGATTAGCCTTCGAAGTGTTAAGCAGCTTGGCTATTATAGCTATGGTATAAGCACAATAATCCTCGTATACTCCATGAAGTATGCGTGCTGCCTTTCCTGCAATAAATTGAAGCGTCTTTATTCTGGGCAGTATTGGCGTGCAAAATATTTTATAAATACGTGAGCATGATGGTTGCTTTTACTGTAGTAGATGCTGATGTCGGTCTCCACGCTGTAATATTGCTGAAAAACAATGGTGCTCTTTAGTTTAGGCTTGTAGGAAAGGGAGCCGTAGGCTCAGTTATGCGCTGTGGCACTTCTACATTTATGCAGGTGCGTAAGGCCCGGCTGGAATTTAGAGAGCGGCGTAGACACACGACCGGCCCTGGAGCGCAGTCCTGTTCAAACTATTGTGTCGCGAGGAACCGCTGACCTGACCAGGCACAGCTGATTATGATTGTGCGAGGATGCAAATGGTGATGATAGTGGCGCTAAATGCAGTTGGTGTTGCCGCCACTACAGGGCTCCCACCCAGCGCGAAGCACGTTATGATGACAATGAATGACCTATGTTATGCTCAACAAAAACGATGTGCAGGTATTTACAGTAGAGTCAACAACGTTTGTCCGCCTTCAAGTTAAGACCGTCATCAGTCCTTGTCAGTCTAGTGAGAGCATCTCATGTGCAGACAGCCATAGGGTCGCCCTGCCTGGGAGTGGCGCACCAGTCGCAGGCGGCAAAAAACGGCCTGTGGTGCGGAAGCTTCTAGAAGCACCCAGAGGCAAGAGAAACCTGCCAGAAAGTTACAATGCACTCTCTGGGCCACAAGGTGACCAACAGAACAGGACGGTGACGGTTTGCGAGTGTTAGGAGGCTCCGTCATGCAACCAGTTCTTTTGTTTCACGTAGCGCGCCAACGTTTACGCTGTAACCACCACGGCTGGCCCCGTGTTCGTCTAAGAGTAGGCGTTTTAGGGGCCCTGGACCGTCGTGGTGGGTTGAAGGGGCGCTTCTGGTGGCGTGTGCAAACCCGCGAGCCACGCAGCATGGTGGTCAATGCCCTCCTAGGCAGCAGGAGTCCCCGAGTCAAGGAGCGCCCGTAGAATGCGGCCGAGCAGCACAGAAGCCTATTTGAACTCTTGTGTCGCGTGGAACCACTGACCTGGCCAGGCACCGCTGATTATGATTGTGTGGAGGATGCGGATGATGATGATAGTTGCGCTACATGCAGATGGTGTGGCCGCCACTACAAGCTAATTGGTTCCCATTAGGGGCACTGTTGCGTTACCCATCCTGGTTCTTCCTTCTTTCATAGCATGTGCCATCATCCTCTCCCTGGATGAAACAACTTGTTTGCTCCGTACGCGTGCTTTGATTTTCTCCTGTGCTTTGTATGCGAGTTGAAGATGCGTTTTATGCTTTTGCATGCTTCAGGAGATATCGTCCACACGATCAATAAACCACTGAATTTGCAGAATCCTTGACGCTTTAGCTATTATTCGGTGCAAAGATATGGTAAAGCACTGGCTCTAACGCTTTTTAAGCTTCTTGTAAGCGCTATTCCTTGTCGTGAGGACGCCTTTAAAATTTGATTCTTGATTTCTGCTTGTTGCCTGGAGACAAGTACTCATTCATGCGCAAATACTTTTTCGTGACTCTAAACATCATGGCCAAAAACCGAATGACCATGAGTAGTATCCGGCTACGCATCGGAAAGGAAAATGATTGAAAAAGGAGATATACGGGGTGATCAAAGTTAAGTCGACAGGTTTTTTAAAATTAGGCGCTCATATTTACGTAAAGACCACCTCTATATTGATGTTGGGTGCCCAGGGGGACAGATTATTAGCAGGTAATGATTGATGTAGGTGGACTAATTAACTAAAATTGATTAATAACCTTTTTAGAGGCTACAGTAACCAGGCATGTTCGTATTGAAAAGTTACACGCAATCGTGTTTCTACGCCGTTTAATTTGGCAGAATTCTTCTAGGGCGTCCGTACTCCGAGATATAGAACTGCGAAGTTTAATTGCCAATCGCATGATTACGCATGCTAGAAGTCAAGACCGGCGCATAACTCCAACCTTTTGTTCTGAGTTTCGATAGCGGTTCCGAGTACTGCAGATTGCGATAACGTCAGCCAATACTGAATGGGTGCCCGTTATCACTTTTGCCTATGCGTTCCGCCCCGTTGCCAAACTAAACACTGTAGACACCAGGCACGCCACAGAAGGGAGGAGCTTTTCGCCGGTACAGTCTGTCTTGCATGCGTAATCATGCGAACGGCAATTAAACTTCGCAGTTTGAGATGTCGGAGTAGGGATGCCCTAGGGCAATTCTGCCAAATAAATCGGCGTCGAAACACAATTGCGTTTAACTTTCTAATATAACATGCTGGGTTATAATAGCCACTAAAAAGTGAATTAATTAATTTTAGTTAATTAGCCCACCGAACCCAATCATTACCTGCTAATTATGGGTCCCCCTGGGCGCATAGCTTCCCTGTAGAGGTGGTCTTCAGGTAGATGTAAGTGCCTAATTTAAAGAAAACCTGTCGACTTATCTTTGATCACCCTGTATATATCTAAAGTTTGTGTACTTAGTTGTCAACAAATTCTGAAATATATTTCGTGTACTTTTTCCCAGTTGCCAAAATATTTGTTCTGAGCATTGGTATTCGATTAATATAGGGGAAAAAAATGAAGATCGCCTCATTTCTGAAGGTGGTGCAGCTTTTTCGAGGGTGTGATGTCCCATTTCGAGCAAGTAATTGCATATATACCTGACAAAGAATTTGTGCTGCTTCTTTGCGTCAACGTTTTTTGGACTACGGCGCAATGTTTCGTTCCTCTGTGGGTACAAGTGTGATGAATGGCCATGTGAGTGATTGGCCACGCAAGTGAGCCAGCCAGAACGACAGAGAAGACGACAAGGAAGATGAGCCGCGGGTAAGTGATCGCGGAAGCTGGTACGCGAACGGCTGGAAGCCAAGCGGCAGAACAGGGCGCGGTTGCGTGGGAACTACCCCGTGGGACACTTGGTCCGCGGGCCACCGGGAGTACAAGCTCCGCCAAGGCTCGAGAGCGCGTCTGGGCGCCGTCATCATGGCGCTGGTGTGCGGACTGCTGACGTTCCGGTCAGGCTGTTGGGCGCTGCCGTTCCTGCTCTTGGAGCCGTTAGTAACGCGTCGCGACTGAGCGTGAGCTAACTTGCCTATTGGGAATTGCTAACTTGCCTTCCCAACTACAAGACTATTTTGTGTACCTTCTAACCACGGGCTGCGCGTCTGTGTGACCCAAGCCTGTCCTGTCTGTAACATACCAGCGTCTACTATTCTGTGCATGTCCTTAGTCCTCTTAAATATAGTCTACGACCTGTTAACCGGTGTTCTTCTCTCTGCCTGCGTGGTCCTCGGCCCATCGATAACAACAAGCGCCAGCACTTGCTGTGCGGACCGAGCAACGCCTACTGGTGGATTTAGAACGCTCGTTGAAGACCTTGTTTCTCTTGCTGATAGGAAGACTTAGGTTTCCCTATCAGCACGAGAAACAAGGTCTTGGAGACACTAACAAAATAGTCACTGCACACAAGCACACCTAACTGGCAGGACAACCGAACCATAGCCTGCACACAACTCCTGGAAACTATGACATATATGGTTAGGCATGCGGCCACACCCGTTGCCTAAACAAAAGCATATGACTTGCAAAACAAGAATAGGGCCCCCTACCAAAGAATATAGATCCCGATCCGACACCAGGAAAGAAGATATTGTTACGTATCATGACAATATATGAGTGCATTACTTGAATAAGAAAGCGAAGAGGGCGCTGCACCAAATGCACGCCAACAAAGATCGACAGGAGCGAACAATACGTGGCCGGCAGCATAATGAAACTCATGCCAATCGATCTTGGACCGAGAGCAGCATGCACTTCCAGGAGGCAGAAGGACCATACATCTACGAAACAGGAAAAGCAACATCACATCCCAGTAAAAGAACCCGGCTCCTAAATGTTTACTCAGGCAGCAAGACCACCTGCCGAATGATGGCATCAGCACCCAAATAGGGGCGCATCTCTTTAGGCATATACAAGACATTGTGAAGATATGCTGAATTCTGGGTGACGCTGGCTTACTGGGAAATCAAAAAGCTGATCTGGTCGCCCGATGAGCGCACTACCGCGCTTCTAGCAACGGCGTAGGAACACTCTGTAAACCGGAATCAATCCCACAAGAGATTCAGCTGAAAGACTACATGCAGGAAAGCCAAGCAGGAGTCATCGCAACAACACTCACAGCTAGAAAGGCAGTGAGACCGGCGCAAGGCGGCACACAACACACCGGCTAGACTACAACTCCTTCAAATAAACGGCTGACACAGCCCCCATGTCATTCCTACAATGTTATCGCCAATCTACAACAGATACTATGAAAATGCTTTCTTACCACACGAATAACGAAACATTGCACTGATGAGTTGTAGGCCGCCCAGAAGACAATAGAGAGAGCAATGGGGACTCGTGGACTTCATCCAGAAGGCTATCAGTGCAAGCCTTGAAGGAGTCACCCGGATTCCATGAAGCCCTCCCAAAGGTCCTCCGAGATATTTTACTCTAAATAAAATTTTAACCTTCTCTCTCTCTCTCTCTCTCCCGCAGGCCAAAGAAGAAAAGAAGCTAATTGTAAAAAGCACGCATTAAGAATTTTCGTGCTATTTAAGGCATTTAATATTTAAATATATTGGGCACAGGTGACATCTGGTGCGAAAAATCACTGCACTTAGCCTGAACACAAAGGAAAATTACTCCCACCTCCCATCGCGGGAGCCCCTGTGTAGATCGGACGCCTAGGGGGTTCCGTTGTTGTTTCCGTTAGGTTGATTCTCCCATCGCGTGAAACGTGCCGTGAACCCCCGCCGCGGTTATGACGCAACGTGGCGATGCTATGACGCAACACAATCCAACACAATCCACATTAATACAATCCAATCCAAATCCAATCCAATCCAAGCCAATCGGAGAGGAGAGGGGGTGAGCAGCGGAGAGCACAGCTCGCGCGGCGAGGAGAATGGGGGAGGGGTGTGGACGGACAACAACAACGCCGTATGGAGGGTCAAGGCGAGTGAATGAGATGCAGTCGCATCTAAAATGGAAGGGAATGATCCATACCGAAGTAGAGGTCTAATACGAAGGTGTTTTTGTTCCGCGTAAGGGCGTTGCGCAGCGCTGCCAGTGGTCGCATTGAGTGTGCACGCGGACATGTTTCGTTATGGTCGGAACCCAAGCAAACAGGCGCAAATACATCCGAGTCAAGTCAGCCTCCGTCGGATCGGGTACTGGAGCACTTCGGTTTCGAAGAGAGAACACGGAAGCGGTCAAAGCGCGCATCACTGGGCTGTTGGGATCTGTTCAGGATGTGGACAAAGGCGTATTTGGCCGATATACGCATAAAAAGGACGACCGAGGAGAACACTACTTTCAAGCAAACATATTGATTTCAGGTTAAGTGAAGGAGATGACTATACAGGCGTCAAAAGCAAACCCTTTGGATTTCAGCAACAAGGCATATATTGCTACGGGGAAATATTCACGAGGACACATCGGTTTACAGAAACACAGTAACTGGTTTAATCACCCGTTCGAACCAGTCAGGCCCACTGATATTTTCCCTCGTCTTCAACTTCTTCTTCCCCAGCGCATCTCTGACTATCTGGCTCACAGCCCTAGGTTGATTGTCCTCCTCAGGTTTCTGTATTCTTGACCTACAACAGTGCGTAGCCGTAGGTACAGCCGCTGTACTGTTGCGAGGGAGAAATCTCGGTGGCTTGGGAGTCTCGCACGGGAGATAGGTGTTAAGAGTCCCTTGCATGGAATTTGTCTTCTTAACGACAGCTCCCGGCGGAGAGCGGGGTTCACAGCTTCGGAGGAGGCTGATGACT
Source organism: Haemaphysalis longicornis (assembly GCF_048455015.1). Lineage (NCBI taxonomy): Eukaryota > Metazoa > Arthropoda > Arachnida > Ixodida > Ixodidae > Haemaphysalis > Haemaphysalis longicornis. The sequence continues at coordinate 343,671 of NW_027526212.1, forward strand.
GCCAATAGAAGCGCGGCTGACACGAGCAGGGTGCCGCGAGTCTAACTCGATCCTAGGTCTCAAAAAAGGAGGAGGAGGGAAAACTTCATTGAACTGTGAGATCAAGCTGGTAAGTGGGCGGCGTCCTGACTCCAGGACTCCATCACCGAGCATTGTTTTCTGCTGCAGCGATGATAGCGTAATAGTGTGCTCATGAACCTTTTTTCCCGCAACGCCTACGTGTAGATGTGAAAGATGGCGGAGAAGTCTCCAGCCACATTTTTTTTTTCAAAAAAACGAGGCTCAGCTGTCGTGGCCTTCGCATGATTGAAATAAGTCTTAGCCCCGGCATTAAAACAACTAAATTGGTTCCACCAAACGTCAAAGCTGCCGGAAGTGCAGAGCAGTGTTTCTCCAGAGAGGCTGTGTATCCGTTATTCGCCCATTGCACCAACACTCATGCTCCTCCCCTAACAATCGCACTCCTCCTCTTTTGACCACTGCTGTTTTTATCTTCATACATTTTTCAAACGCCTTCGATACGGTTTGCCACAAATAACTTCTTCTGAAACGAAACATGCTAACGTCTTAAAGTGGGTTAGATGTTTTTTGTCCCACCGCACCCAGTTTGTAACGGCTAACGACCACTGTTCCCCGACTAGCCCCGTAATGTCCGGCGTTCCGCAAGGTTCAGTTATTGGTCCGTTAATGTTTCTTATTTAGAACGACTTACCTAATGCCATGACATAATATATCAAACTATTTGCCAATGTCCATGTAATTCACAGAGAAATCCCGACTAACGCAGATCATCTTGCCATTCAGACAGAGGTGAATCACATTTCATCATGGTGCGGCGAATGGTTAATGAAGCTAAACGTTATAAATGGAAGGCTATGCGAATTGCCCGTTGTATTTCTCATAATGTAACATGCGACTACACAGTTGAACAAAACAATCTCGATCACGTTTCCTCGTACAAGTACCTTGGTTTGTATATCTCTAACAATCTCTCTTGGAAGAGATATGTCGACTACATTACAAATACGGTTAATTGCACTTTAGGGTATCTGTGCCGAGTTTTTTCTTTGGCTCTGGCTGACCTTAAACTTTTGCTTTATTAAGTATCAGACCTAGGCTCGACTACGCCTCACCTGTCTGGGATCCTCATACTATCTGCCCTGTTGACAGCATCGAGGCGATTCACAATCGCTCTGCTTGTTTAATCTTGTCAAACATCCATCGCACGTCCAGTGTTACTTCGCTAAACACCAATGTTCACTTACTCACTCTCTTACTGCGGCGTAAAATCTCTCGCCGTTGCCTGTTTCATGAGAGCTTTCGTTGTATCTCGTCTCTTAGTAATGCTCTTTTCCAGGGCCCATCGTACGTTTCCTCACGCAACGACCATCACATTAAAGTGGCGCACGAATTTGTACTTTGAAATATTCATCCCTAAAACTCCAAATGAGTGGAACCACCTTCCAGCCTCTATCGCTGCTATCACTGACGTCCCATCGTTTAAAAACTCCCTCCGTAACCACTTCCCGTAAGTTCGCCATTTCAGATAGGCTGTGTTTAATCCTGTTGCTTTATTTTTTGTGTCCCTGTGTGTCATTCAAAGACGCAATCATGTTGAACTTTGTTGTTACAATAAACTCTGCCTGTGTTTCATGTGACCCAGTCTTTCGTTTTATGGTTTTCCGAGAGCCATTGTGTGTACATAATTTTTATCTGCTGCACTTCTTCGTTTCGGTACGATGTATACCGGCTCCTCTCTGTAATGCTTCGGCCTTGCAAGAAAATAAATTAATAAATAAATAAATTGAAGAGAGGTTGGTCCAACCCAACTGAAATTTTCTGCGTTCGAAGTGCTAGCGCGCCCTCCGTCTGGAACACCACGAGCGAGAGTTCTGTTCTTTTTTGTGCTTGCTTTCATCTCACGCGTGCCGGAGCCTTACTGCACAGTTTTTAACCCGTGTCTTCAACTGCCACTTTTTTCCGTGCTAATTCGAAAACCGAACGAGCGTCTCTAACTAAATGAACGCAGGGCTGCCGCCTAAATAATATATTTTGCCTCACATATACCTGCAGTTTTGTTCTTGCTAAATATTGGGGGGTTATATGACAAGTACCAGGGTGAGGAGGTTCGAACGGTTATGACTAAATAAACCGCTTCTTTTTCGGATTATCTATGCCGCGGCATCACGCTGTGGGACTCTGTTTGGCCTGTGACGTCGCTACTCCCCCTGATTGCTGCGGTGGGCAGACATCGGGACAGCCGACGAGCTACGACAACAAGGCAAAACCATAAAGTGCTCTGCACTTAAAAAGCCTGGGTGCAGTGCCCAAAGCGCGAGGTTTAGTGCGACCGATTCATTTTGCCAGAACGCGCTCCTCTCCTGCCTGAAGTAATCATTATGGAAGTCCCCATTCGCTTTATTACTTTCCTTTTTGCCAGTCGTTTCTAACACATTCCTATAAGTATTGTTTATTGTTCCAGTGAGAAAGACTCAATCGTTTCGTGCCCCTCATTGCGCTCTCGCCTGTTTCACAGATAAAGGCGTTTGAAAGTGCATGTTGAGTTCCTCGCACAGGGTATGATTTCTCTTCTCTAACCAAACAAATAAACGCACTAATGGCTACAGTATGCCAGATCTTTTCCGGTGACAAAAAGCTGTGTTGCAGAAGAGATGGTGCTTGATAAAATAATCAGTCCGAAAACAGAACACTCAGGGCCTTCCTCTGTGAAGAACTACTCAGACGTTGTAAGAAAACCATCTCGGCTTTCTGAAGTTACAAAAGGCGAAAGGGCGAAAAGATGTCGCGCATAAAACCTGAGTACCAAGAAAATAGGGATCGACTAAAAGTCGGCTTAAAAAGATTCTTATGATCATCTTCATTATCATCATAGATTGTTTTGGCCCCCTCACCCCACCGCTTCTAGTAATGCCCGAAACGTCCGTAGAGACATCCTCCAGTAAAAATGATATCGACTACTGCACAATCCCGCAGCCACAGTGCATGCTGTATAGCCTGCCACATGTGCAATAAGGAAGATCGCTCCATTTAGAAGCAAACGAAATATGTTCGACGAAGCACCCTACAACCCCCGTGCCGACAATGAACCTTGTCTTCAGAACTCGTCTTTATTTTTATTATTGTCGTTCAGGCATCTTTCCATTCTGTCACACGCGAAAAAACATTATTTCTTGTTTATAATCAATGCAGTGTAGTATAATAAATATTTGTTTATTGGAAAGAGCACGCTAACGATGGTAGGTTCACACTCACTTTGAGTTTGTAATATGTGTTCGATGTTGCTACTGTGTTTCTCCTTTCTGATACAGTTAAATTGTCGTTCACGACGGAACAAGGCAGAAGCCCACGTAATGCTGTAAACAGCATCTCAACAAAGAAAGTTACTGGGAGATGGAAGTTACTTTAAATTGCACACAATCACACACGTTACCTATGCACGCCCAAACTGGATTTGGTGGGATTAGATGACAATGCACAGTCGAAAAATAATATGACATTCAACACCTAATTTTCCTCTGGGAAATTCCATTTACAATCATAGCAGAAAAATCTTTCACGCCGTTCAAAACTCATAAAGTATTCGGTCACGTTTCTCTGGCCAACCAAGTCCGTTGTGCACGCTAGTCATCACCACCGGTTACGGCTAATGAAATCCGCGGCGTCTTGCTGCATCACAATGCCCATGCGCTGTACGTAATCCCCCGCCCCCTGATGCCACACTCCCCTTTGCTGCAGGAACCCGCCCTCAAGAAGCATCTGGCGTCCTGCTGCCTTCAGGAGCAATCCCGCGCGTTGGGCCTTCTTGCCGGTGGCTCGCAGCAGCCTTCGCGCGTTTTGCACCATGCCTGAATTGCGACGATCCATGAAGAGCTCTCGCAGCAGCGGGCACACTTCGTCCAGAAGCCTTTTCGTTCTGCGCAAGCGGGCGGCGGCCAAAAGGAGGTTCCTGGCCAAAGCTTGCCTGTCTGGCCGAGAATCCACGAGCTCAGAGACAAACGCGAGTGTGGTGTTGCGAATAACTCGAACGTTTCTGCAGGTGAGCTCCAGCACACGAATCAAATCTTGCATCTTGCTGATCTCTCGGCCTTGGCACCCGGATACTCCTGTTTTGGTTTCCACGTGAAGTAAAAAGAATGGATGCATAATACGTTCGAAGCAAACGTAGCAATTTTAACTTTGCGTGCATTGGTTTGTTTTTAACCCCTTCCCCCCTATGTAATGCCCATGACGGGCCCTTAGGGTACTAATATAAATAAATAAATTCGTCGAAAACTGTCTCTGTTTATGCGCAAGGTACAGTCTGGATAGATTTGATGGTTACCGCAGGTGCGTGGACCGATTTAGACAGCGCCTTTCCGCGGCAGATTTTGCATTTACGGAGAATTAAGCCAACCTCCCACACTCCCTCCTTACAATTCTTCCAATTCACTGCCTAATTGTGCTAAATTTTGGCCGACGAAGTTGCGTTTCCCCTCTCGGATTTTTCCCGTTTGAATAACATCATTATGCCGACGCGCCGGCAGAAAATTATCATTGCCCTGTGACGTCATATCAGGAACGAACACATAAAAAGATTTGTGGCCGTCGTAGTTGCCAGCGTTTAACCCCCCGAGATCTTGACGGTAGTGTGCGCACTGTGGGGAACAACCCACTAACGAGAAATTTCCCATTGTAAGATCTCGTTGTCGCCAAAGCAAACATGTTCCGTGCAAAGGCACTGTCGTGGCTATCTGTCGGCGTCCTAGCGTTAACCTTCGACGTGATTCCGACAGTAACAGGCTATATTAGTGCATCGGAAGAATAAACGCTAACAAGGAACAGAAGACTTAACACGAACAGCAACAGTCGGTAGACGCGATAGGAGCAGTTTAAAGCAGAGTTTGTTTACGGTACCCCAAAGATTTCTAGTCGCCAGAGAATTTACGCGCTAATTGTACTTTTCAATCACAAATACCGATACTACAGTCACCAACGTGTGAGTTAGAGGTAGTTGGTATCCATTGTACGAAATTAAAGCGCAAGAATTCAGGCAGGGGACGAACGGGAGAAGCAGGTGTCTTTGTCCCATTTGTCTCCTATCTGAAGTTTTGCGCTTTAAATTAGTACTACTGCCACCAGTTAGGCCCGTTGCTTGATTCCCCCCCCCTCCTTTCTCGTGTACTCATTTTTTGGCGTAGGTGGGAAGTAAAACTCCGGAATAAAAAATGACGGAAAGTTAATGAAGCTTTACTGTTGGTTGATTCAACCCCTTCTCCCGAAACGTCCTCGAAGAAAAATGTTTTCACATTTAAGGCGTCTATTTTAAGGCGCCATATAAAACGGAAGAACACAGTAGGTGATGGACTCTAAAAAGAGCAAAATATTTAGCTGCAATTGCTCTTTTAAAAAAAATTTCGGTGGACATTAAAAGTGACGTGATGGGCATGTTTGCAACAGGGACGGGGTTAAAAATAATTTCCGAGCCTAACGAAAAATAAACATGACGCAAAAAGTGTATATTAATATACAATATCCGAGAACTCATGAACATATAAAGCATAGACACACATGGGCGGCAGAGTTCAGAACTGGTAAGGAGACAGTTGAGTGCTGAACACCAGTACGAAGGCCCAATAGTAAGTGGAAAAGTAAGAAGCAGAACGTCATACCTGAGACGTTGCTGTGGGCGTGCCGGTCGTGGTGCAGCGTTCTTCTTTCAGAAGCACTGGCGCATGACTGCCGGCAACCGGCCTTCAGCAGGAACGCGGCTATAGAGCCTGTGCTCCATCGAATCCAGCGCACTGTTGCGGGCTAAGGCTACTGGTATAGCATCAATCCGGGACTGGATACATCGAATGGACTCCTTGGCGTCGGACAAACCACGCGAAATACAGCGGTCACGCAGCTTTCCCAGACAGGTGAACTTCGTGAAATTCGCCTTGGCTGCTCCACCACAGAGGAGCGGTCAAGCTTTTGAGCAGTTGTCTAGCTCCACAAGCGGAGCTGTTTGGTTCGAAGATCGTGCCGCATTTGCATGCGCACCTTTTCATTCTTCTTTCTTCTCATCTTTCTTTTGGGCACCCTCAATCGCTTACATTACTGCGATCGTCTTTGCACTGTATCTGAAGCAGAGGATCAGGAGTGGCTGCTCGGGCCGGAAAATCGGTTGTATGGCTACACGTCGCAGCGTGAGGCTGGCGATAGAGGGGCACAGTTCGGGTCGCGCATGTGCGGCTGGTTGATACGGCACATTCTCAGTCGCCTCCCGTTTCACAGGAGAGGAGGAAAATCTTGAAAAAGTTGTACCGACTGACCTGGCACTCTTTGCGATGGTATGTCTTTGAAGGATGCGAACCCTTTTTGATGAAGAGAAAAACACGAAATTTTGGAAACATCCAGCACAATAACCACAGGCATTATCATCCCGGAGATTGACCGTACACGCAAAAGTAAACTAAGAGGTATGTATTACTGTCCGAAACATTTATCGAGCAGTTATATGGCACCGACGGCGTACTTTTCGCGGCAAGATGGGGCCGTAAGTACGGGAAAAGCGGAGTGCTGCAATCTACAGAATACTACGCCCCATTGTTAAAAATTATTGCACCGAGCATTCACCACACCCAGACACTTCGAAAGGATGGTTTTATTCGGATAAGAATAAAAGGCGGACCCCCAATTCTAGCCAAGCTTAGAAACGATATAAACGATATAAAATCAGCATTGCGTCTAAATTTAGTATCCCGGGGTGATTTTTATACTTTAACTGAGCTACTGCAGAGTATACAGACGCCAATGACGCAGACACGCACAAAACTGCTCTATAACGCCTCTTGCACCGAACATAAAAATAAAGGAAGTTCGCACTAAAGCCTAGGAAAGATGTTCCCTTGCCTAAAACACCCGGGTTAGGTCTTTCGTTGGATAAAATTAGGCCGATAAGCTTAACGTCTAATAATCTTGTAAATAATGTTGAGAGGATTTTATTGGCCACAAGAGAGAGAGAGAGAGAGAGAGAGAAAACTTTATTGGGAGAGACTGGTGATCCTAGGCGTCGGCGAAGAGCCCTTGAGCTCTAGCAGCGTCTTCGGCCAGCTGGACGGCCCAGACGTGATCCGCTGGGTTGTGGCTGAGAACAAGAAGCTTTAAAATAGTGCTAGCATTTCGAGTCCTCAGCAGGTCGGCTTCAGGCCAGGCTGCTCGATATGTTCGCCGCACATAGACCTAGAGAGCCGCCTTCATCTGGTTCGTCGTTCCGAAGAGGCAGCAGTGCTTCTGACATTGGATGTGGCCAAAGCTTATGATTCCGTGAAACATGGCATACTTTTAGAAAAGATGGCTCGATTATGTTTTCCAGAATACATTGCTTCGCGTGTTATGATGTTTCTAACCAGGCGCAAACTCTTTATTGCTCAGTGCGGAGTTACCTCCTCACATTACAATCAAGCGCGAGGCTTACCTCAAGGATCCCTTCTGTCTCCTGTTTTGTTTAACGTGTTACTCAGCGAGGTTCCCGTTAATGCGGGCGTGCAGTCCTACTTGCTTGCTGACGATCTGGCATTTTTTAGCTCTTCAAGCAATTTACATGTCTTGTTTCTGTCCCTGGAGCTTCATATGCTGACCTTAGAATCGTGGCTGGATGGTGTCTGCCTGTCCTTAAATATCGACAAGTGTGCCCTCTTGGCATTCCCAGTGAAAGACCCAGTTTCGATTGATCTGACATACAGACAGAATATAAAACCACAGGTCACCTCTCTGAAATATCTAGGAGTGGTGTATGAGAACAGTCTGAGTTGGCGTCCTCATATTGACTTCATTGCAGCGAAAGGGGGCAGAGAGGTTTGCCTGTTAAAGATATTTTGTAATAAGTCGGGTATGGGCAGAGACGTCCTCCTTATGCCCTATCGCCTGTATGTGCGCCCTATTCTGGTATTCGGCTTTTTTCTAGGCATCCGTTCTACAAGATCCGACCATTCATTACTTTAGGAAGGCAAGTTTGCGACTGTGTTTGGGATTACCAAGATACGACTCCATTCGGGTATTGTACTGGGAGGCTCGAATCGTTCCTCTTATATCTCGTTTCAAGGTGTTGAGAGTAGAAGCATACCTTAGTGAAATGGAAGTGCCTATACCACGATCACAAATGGTTTTTGTACACTCCCCAGCGTCCTTTTCTGCCCAGCCGTGGCCCACGTACAAGCGTCCACAGGTGGTGTTCGTCCAGTCCTTCCTCGCCCCTTTAAATATCAACATATTATTGGTACCTACGTTTGACTATCGCATTGTGATGGTGGACACTGACTTCGACAATATTTTTGCCTCTAATGCCCAATGCTTGCCGGAGAAAACGATATCTGGCCTTTTCGCAAACTACCTACAAGAGTTCGAGAAACATGCGGTTATAGCCACTATGCTTCTCTTCGAGGTACAAAAGCTGGTGTAGGCATCTTTTCACGTGCGGTTGACTGGGCATTTCCTCTTCTTCAAAATTTCACGTCCGTGTATTTGGCATAATTTTTTATAATCGTTGACCAGAAAGTCGATGCTCCGATATCCTATCATCATTGAGGGGACACTGATACCTTACGTCGCGCGCCATAGATTTTCGGGGGTGACTGTAGACCGCGATCCATCGTGGACGAAACACATCGTCCCGCTGAAGACTGCACTTGCAAGCTTTGTGCATGCTCTTCGCTTCGCGGCGGGAATGAGATGGGGTCCATATGAGAGCGCTCTTCTCCAGGTGTACCGGAGCCTGTTTTTGGGGTATGTTCGTTACAGCCTGCCAGCCATTTCAAACTTGCGAACTTCTTCCCGGCGTACATTGGAGGGCTTGCAAGCAGAATGACTCAGAATATGCTTAGGACTCCCACGATCTCCCTCTACTGTGGGCACAACTGCCGAATCACGTGTAGTTCCAATGGACACACTCATTTTGTGTGAACCCCTTAGGGTCTACCTTAGATGCTTCACAAGGCATGAAGACCATCCATTATCGGCTCTTCCAACTATGCGCTCGAGAAGTAGTTTTGCGGTAGCCATTTTGCGACACCAACATAGGATCCCATTAGGTTTCGCCCCAATGGTGGTTTCCCAGAATCCTTTGTGGGTACTATGAAAACCATCAATTCACCTTTTCATCGCGTGAATTGGGAAGAAGTCCTCTTTGCCGTCAATCACCCTCAAACAGTTGACTCCACCATTCTTGACGGACAAGTACGCCTGAACTGTACATGTATATACTGATGGCTCTGTTACAGAATCCAGGTCTACCACGTCTGTGGTAATTCCAAGCCTATGTGCTAGCCGATGATTCACTTTAGACCACAAGAAAACTTCTACTGCTACTGAGTTGGTTGCCATACGGGAGGCGATTCATTTAGTTTCCGGTAAATACCCTCATGCTTGGACCCTGTTTTGTGACTCAAAGGCAGCACTCTAGGCCCTCAACGGAGTTATGAGGCAAGGACCTTATTATGCCCTTGCTGCGGAATTACTCGAATATTCTCCTCGGCACTGCAACAAGGATATGTCCTGACTACTCAGCGGGTAACAGGCCATTGCGGACTACCTGGTAACCAGTGGGCTGATGAGGAGGCGAAGAAGGTTTCTGCAAATGCAGATGTACGTCTGCCCTTCGCAAAGACGGACGCGACCGCCCTTCTATCTACCATTCTCCGCCTCGCCTCGGCCAGTCACTGGTAATCGGCGAGCAACCCCGACAATCGTCATAGAAGATTACACCATCTGGACCCCGACTGCAAGTTTCGGTTACCTCCTGGTATTCAGCGAAACCACGCTACACTGTTTTACCGACTACGGCTTGGAGTAGCCTTTACCTGCCGCTACAAGCACCTAATCGGCATTACGAGTGACCCCGACTGTGAAACATGCCATGTACTAGAGACTATTTCGCATGTTCTCTGCCACTGTCCAGGCTACGCGCGTCCTCGACAACAACTAGCGAGAACATTGGCCCGTTTAGACTGTCATGTCGTGTCGGAGGAAGTACTGCTGGGACCTTGGCCAGACGCGCTGCGTTCTCACAAAGCATTTCAAGCTGTGCTGACATTTCTGCGCAGCAGCGGCCTCTCAGCGATATTGTAGTTGATGCCCGTCCGGATAAACTTTAACACATGCACAGTATGAGTATACGAATCTTCTGTACATAGCCATTTATTCATTTCTCCGGCATGTTCATGTCTCTCGTCCTCAATCCACAATCTTTCCTCCCCTTTCCCTTCCCACACACGGAATAGCTGGCCAGATACACTGCCATCAGGCCGACCTTTCTGTCTTTGTTTCATTTCAATAACATTCCTCTCTCTCTTGGTAATCGCGCTCGCTCTTAGAAAGCCCAGCGAAGAGCATTCCCAGGTGATCATGAGACTGATTCTTTTTCGTTCTGCTCCACTTTATCTTCACCGACCGTTAGTCGACTTCGCCGATCGCTGTCGATGCTTATACCGGCACACGTCTGGGTAATCCGTGTGGTCTGGATCCCAGGACACAGAGGTGTTGAACATAACGAAACCGCTTATTACCTGGAAGGAGTAGCACTGACTGGTCCTCTTGTTGATACTGTGTCCCGATAGCTTACGTTGTTGCAACTAGGTTTCGAACGTACAGTTCGCTGGACAGTTTCCCACCAGACAGTATCGCTGGCTGCCCTGACATTGACCATCTCCGGTACTCTTAGAAGTGTGAATTCGCGCAGTCTCGACTGTGCGAGGTCACACTGACTTGCTTTCGCTGCCGAACACCTAATTTAAATTTTCATCTACACCGCGTACGCATAGCTCCATCGGCCACCTGCGGCTTCTGTCAAGAGGCCGAAACAATTAGTCACTTCCTGCTGTCTTGCCGGCGGTTCTCCTCCCTCCGAAATCGTTACCTGGAGGTTCCCTCCAACGCCTGGGTCTCGCTGTACCTAGTTTATTGTCATTTGGGGCACTCGGGCTTGTTTGGTGGTGTGGTGGTTCCAGTGAAATGGCGCGTACCCACTTATGTGGATCGGGCAGAAAATGGGCGCCTTACCGAAAGAAATTACGTAATTTTTGTAGGAACAGAAAAATATTTAAATATTAGGATGAATTAGCAGTAGGTGACTAGAGAAATAAATGTAAGAAGATCAGAGAAAGAAATAAAAAAGGTAAAAACGAACACCATTTTATGAAAATTGGAAGTAAGAAACACGAAGAAAGTGGTACAGACAAAGCAGTGAGCTGGGCACGCATATACTTGACAGAAGAATCCAGCCGTGACATATGATGTCTAGCACGGCAGACGGCCTGATCCCAAGATGATTGAGTGCAACGCAGGGAAAAGATCCCAGCAGCAGAATCACAGTTGCAACGGGGTGTTTGTCGCGCTCTTCACTCTTTTATTGCAGAATCAGTTCGCTTGCCTTGGTAACCAATCGCATAAAACAATTTTTAATCGTTTCTTGAAAAACCTCTTAGTGCAGCAGTATTACTTTTTCTGGTTCCAAAATTATTAGCATCGCTGTACCCTATTTTCCCTTAGTTTGAAACTAATTCACAACCTTTTTAAACAGTGAAACCACAATCAGACTTGGCCAGTTCCGCAGAGTGGGTACGCGCCATTCTTGTTCTGGCTCTAACCAACCAATCAACTTGAATGTAGCGAAGCTGTAGGCAACAGTGGCGTTTTTCTCTATTTCGCCTCACGGCGTTTAAGCCTCGCCGCTGTACGAAGGACCACAGCTGGATATTCGTCTTCGTCTATCGGAAACGGTTCTCTGCCGCACGTGGCCACGAGGTCACTGACCTCGTAGCCTTTCTTCGTGGAGCGTGGGTGGTGTGGGGATTTATTAACAAAAAAGAGAAGAGAAAATAACTGCGGATATTATTGAACTTACCGGGGAGTTCAGCCTGTGGAAGTGAGATGATTGGTGAGACATGTGAGACTGACGTGTGCAAGGACTTTTCCCAAACATCAGGTGAGAGAAATGGGCTGGAGATGTTTGATGAAAAGTGGCGTTCCCGGCGTGGGGATGAGGGTAAGGTTAGCTTGCTTCCTATCTTGAGGCAGGCTCATCCGCTTTCAGCAATGTTTAAAGTAGTCTATAAGGCCCTAAAGAAACTATTGTCAAGGCTTCGAAGCGTGTTATTGGTGACACAGTTCGGTCTGAGTTCCGCGCCGGGTCTGAGTTAAAGAAGAGCCTCTCGCACCTCCGACTCAGTAATACGAGAGTCAAGAATGTTGTTGCTGAGTGTCATGAGTCAAGGACAATCCCCGCAACGACGCCTAAGGTGATCGAGGACGACTAGGAAAAAGAGAGATCGAGGCAGCGCAGGAGGAAGGCAATAGTCGTGGCCCTTCGTCAGCTTGGTTCCTCGAAACGACAGGCGGAAATTCTCACGGATTAGTTTTCTGTTTGTGCTGACGTAATTACTCAACTTCTTCTCCCTTACGTCGAGCCCTTGCTTCGTTATCGCCTTCCTGCCTTCGTGAACTTCCCTAACTCTGAGTAACTGGACATGCAGGTATCTGGCTTAATGATTCGGCGGATGCTCTGGCGGGAATGGCATTGGGCGGTGCAGTAGCGGAGGTTCTGCCGGCCATTTCCCTCATAACTTCTGCTCGCTTTCGTAGGCTATGCTTACATCAAAATATTCCTGATTCTGCTTACGAAGACTCGGAGCTCGAGCACCTCCGGTGCTAAGGGAAGTAGTCGCGCGAGCTTGAGAAGTCACCCTCACTGGCGTTCTCTGGCGGGTGTCCAGTTTCAATTATTAATTGCACCGCTCCAATCTGGCCCCGTCGCCGCTATGCGCTTTCTGCAAAGAACCAGAAACAATCGAACATTTCTTCTTCTCCTGCCGATGGTTCACCTCTTTCAGACGAAGATACTTAGAAATCACTACGAGCCGGCTAAACCTCCCGCTCTCTGCTACACTTATTTTGCCATTCGGGGTGAACGAACCGGGATTCTGCCACGGAGACCTCGCCGTGCGTTGCACTCATTCAACCTGGAATCAGGCCGTCTGCCGTATTAGACATCATTTGGCCCTGCTGGATTATCCCGTCCAGTATATGCGCGCCTAGCTCACTGCTTCGTCTATATCACATTCTTTCTTCGTGTTTCTTACTTCCAATATTCAGTCAATTGTGTTCGTTTTTACCTTTTTTTATTTCTTTCTCCAATGTCCTTACTTTTATTTCTCTAGTCTTGTACTGCTAACCCGTTTTAATATTCAAATATTTTTTTTCGCTACAAAAATTACATAATTTCTTTCGGTAAGGCGCCCAGTCCCTGGTACAACCACCACTGGTACCACCACCACCACCATCACCGGGCTCCCGAAGAGCGAAGCCTGGGGTGACGCGACTCAAGGCTTCGAGTTCGCCACAAAAGCCTGTGCGGAAGTGGGCCTAGGATGCTTCGGCTCCAGTCTCCCGACGCTGCGCCAACCCACGCCTTGGTGGCGCTAGCGGCGACGGGCGGATGCATTCGGGAAGCGGCATCGCACCGTCGTCCTATGACGCGACGGCCCCCGCAACGTCGACGCCGAGAATCAAGCCACAAGACCACGACGGCAACGTTCCAGAAATCGAGTCGCACGTTACGACGACAACACACAGTAATTACCTGCAACGGCAAACTTCCCGAACCGGGTCGCATCACGTGGGTAGCATAACATCGCTACGACGTCAAGAGGACAACAGCTCTTTGTAAGCGCTAATGACATAGGTAGGCCTTCTTCCAAATGAATGCTTATATCATGGCATCCAGATATTGAAAGTAGATCTGTCTTAAGACATTGTAAATTATTTATTGTAGAGTGTTCGCATTTTATTAGTTTGTGTGGGGCTGTTTGCTGTGTTGAGGGTGTATAGGTGTGTGCTAGTGGTAAATGTTTGTTTTGCAAAGCCTGCCTCTGCTTCCCTTCTCCTTTTTTGCCGGTCCAGACACGTGACTAAGTAATGGCGAGCCTACCGGATCTTGGCATATCAGCTGCCGGAATTCCGTCATAATAACTGCCAGGATTGGCCCAGTCGCGTGTTTTAGCGGCTTAGAAGAATGGATTTGGGAAACCTCCTACGATAGTTCAAACGCTTACACGACAGTACAAAATTCAAAAACAGAAATACGTGTTGGCAGTCAAGAGTACCTCGGAAAGCAAAGGGGAGGATGAGGTCAGTCATTGAAGCAGATAAAAAATTTGGAAAGAAAAAAAAGTGGGAAAAAGTGGAGAAAGTGGGTTCAGATCCCAACTGGCGGGCATTTTTTCTCCACTTTCTTTCTTTACTGCCTTTCTCCACTTTCTTTCTTGACTTGACTCTTGACTGACAACTCTTATATCTGTCTTATTCCAACGAGCCCCTCATTTCCTATTCTGAGTCGCTACAATCATAGCGAGGGCCTGTGTTCTGGCAGTCTTGGTGCCATAGGAAGCTTAAGAGGGTTCAACGCTGGTCGACCAGGCTTGACATGTAGACACTCGAGTCACGGCCCGGGGGTTACAAAAAAGTTCCCCTTCACCCCAAGTAGTCCGAGTGGCGGTGGCTACTACCCCCAAATACAGGAAACAAAAATACCTTAACATAAATGCCCCAGAAAGTGGAGGGGAAAATCGCCCCGCCGGTAGCGTAGTGGTCACGCCGCAGACAGGTATTCTGGAGGTCGTGGGTTTGGATCCCACCTTTCGGGCATTTTTTCTCCACTTTCTTTCTTTCTTTCCAAATTCTTTGTTTCAATGACTTACCACATCCTCCCAATTGCTTTCCGAAATATTCTTGACTGCCAACTCTTATTTCTGTCTTCTTCCAACGAGCCCCTCATTCCCTATTCTGATTCGCTACATGCATACCGAGGGGCTCTCTTCTGGAAATCTTGGTGCCATAGGAAGATTAAGAAGGTTCAACGCTATTCGACCACTCTTGATATGTCATAGCCACTCGAGTCAAGACCCAGGGGTTAAAAAGAAGCTACCCTTCACCCCGAGTAGTCCGAATGGCGCTGGCTACCACCCACGATTACAAGAAACAAAAATACCTCAACATAAATACCCATCAATGGCAGGGAAAAATCGCCCCGCCTGTAGCGTAGTGGTCATCGCACCAGACCCGTATTCTGGAGGTCGTGGATTCGGATCCCACCTGGCGGGCATTTCTTCTCGACTTTCTTTCTTTCAAAATTCTTTATCTGTTTCAGTGGCTTACCACATCCTCCCCTTTACTTTCTGAGGTATTCTTGTCTGCCACCTTTTATTTCTATCTTATTTCTACGAGCCCCCACTCATTTCCTAATCTGATCCGATATATACATATTGTAGCGAAGACGACTGGACATTCCCTGACAGCGCCATTGCCGTGCATTATCGTGGATCATCATCACTGCCGTGCTTTTGGCACAACTCATCTATCATCATCAGAAGGAGCTTGTGAAGAAGTGGTTCAGCTGGCTCGGCATCACCCCTTGTCTACTGACTGCTTCCTCGGTGTTCCTGAGCACCAATAAACCCCTTAACAGTTTGGTGGAGAGTGCCGAGTCCTTGTCCCCACCCTGGATCTTCGCAGTCGGACCATCCCTACGGCCATGCCTGACCCGCCCGTGGTTCCTCCGGCCCAAACCATCATCTGTTCTGGCGCGACCCGGCAACGAGATCCTGCCAAGTTCAGCGGAGCGGAAGACCAGGATGTCGAGGACTGGTTTGCGGCGTACGAACGCGTGAGCACGTACAACAGGTGGGATGATGTGATGAAATTCAACAACGTGGGCTTCTACTTAACTTTACTCGCCGAGACGTGGTTTAATAACAACGTCGCGGGCATAGACACCTGGTCCGAGTTCAAGACGCGCTTCTTGAGAGCTTTTGGCCGTCCTGCTGTGCGCAAACTGCTCGCAGAGCAAAGCTTGCGCACCCGTGCGCAGAAAACTGGTGAAACGTTTACCAGTTACATCGAGTACGTTCTGGACCTATGCAGGCGTATCGATCCATCCATGGCCGAAGCTGATAAAATCAAGGACGTCATGAAAGGTATAGACAACGATGCCTTTCAGATGCTCTTGGCGAGGGACCCACGTTCAATAGCTGACGTAGTAAACCTCTGCCAGAGTTTCGACGAGCTTCGGCGGCAGCGAAGCCTCACGCGGCGGCCTTCAGCTCCTGACGACATTTTAGCAAGTTTGATTGGTCACCCCGGAAGCCCTTCCCTGTTGTCGCGCATAAAGGAACTTGTCCGTGAGGAAGTCGCTCGTCAGCTTTCTCTGCTGCCTTGCGTTGCCGAGACTCCGTCCCCTGTTGTGCCGACACTCAGAAGGGTGATTCAGGAGCAAGTAGCTGAAGCCCTGCCGCGTACTGCCGTTGTGGATCCTCATCACATGACTGCGTTAACCGCGCCGATGACGTATGCAGAAACTGCCGCCCGGTCGCCCCCGGCGCCGATTATGACGTGTGCTGACACCATGGGAGTCCCTCCACGTCCTGCCGCACCATCTTATCAGCGCCCGGTACCATCGATGGCCCCATTTCCCCAAGTTCGGCCTCCTGCCCAGCTTAACAATGGCTGGCGAACGTGGGACAACCGCCCAATTTGTTTCCTTTGCCGTTATGCCGGGCATGTCGCGAAATATTGCCGCCGCATACCGCCAGCCACTGCTGTTCTCCGACCGCCGACTTATGGTTTGTCCAACAGGCCGCCAGTCCCCCACGACGTCTCCGATGGATATCACATCAGTCCCTCACCTGCTGACCACCGCGCTTCTGGGAATCGTCGCTCGTCGTCTCCGCGTCACCGCTTTCTCCGATGCGTCGACGGCAACCCGCTTCCGAAGACGAAAACTAGCAACCGCAGTTCCTGAGGCATGAACTGCGTTACGGTCGAACTCTTCAAGGCCTCGTTTTTCTCCCCTGGACGTTATCGACGTATTAGTAGAAGGCAGACCAACACAGGCGTTAGTCGATACAGGCGCTGCTGTGTCAGTGATTAGTGAAGACTTTTGTCGGATGATCAGAAAAGTGATGACGCCGTTGGGTGGCTTCTCGCTGCGTACTGCTAGCGCGCAACACATTCAAGCATTGGCGGCGTGCACAGCTCGTGTCACCATCCAAGGCCTCTTGTACATAATCGAACTTATCGGGCTGCCTTCGTGTTCCCATGACGTTATTCTGGGCTGGGACTTCCTCGCTCGCCACAATGCCGTCATTGACTGTGCGCGTGCGGAGGTTGCGTTTACTTCACAGTGTGACGTGTACAGTGACAAAGCGAACGCCGCTAAACTTGTCGTCAGCGAGGACTCTACCATTCCGCCGCAGTGCTGTTTCCGTGCTTCTGGGCTGTGCCTCTTTTACTGACGCCACTGTGCTCTTTACGCCGTCTGTGCTCTTCAACCGCCGCAGGTGTCTTCCGCTGCCGTCCGCTCTCTTATCGACCTACGCTGGTGCTAGCCGCATGCTGGTTACAAATTTGTACTCCCATCCGTTATCTTTGCTGCAAGGTTAAACGCTCGGCTGGATTGAACCTGTCGATCATAATGCCGTAGTTGGCGTGCCCGATGATCCACATCACCTTGATATTCTGGAGTTGAGCCCAGTGTCAGCAGAAGACGCATCTAACTCCGACGTACTTAGTAAGGCCATCGACAACGACCTTGCCCCAACTCAACGAGCTAAGCTGCTGGCACTTCTTCAACAATTTCGGTCGTCTTTTGACTGCGTGAAAGCCTCGCTCAGCCGAAAATCAGCAGTGGAACACAACATAGACACTGGCTCGCACCCACCTCTACGACAACGACCCTATCGTGTTTCTCCGAAAGAGCGTCGCATTATTGATGTCCGCGTGGATGACATGCTCCAACGCGACGTTATTAGGCCCTCAAACAGTCCCTGGGCGTCACCAGTCGTTCTAGTGACGAAGAAGGATGGATCTATACGCTTTTGCGTCGACTATCGCCGCCTCAACAAGATCACCAGGAAGGACGTCTACCCTCTACCGCGTATTGACGACGCACTTGACTGCCTACAGGGAGCTGAGTACTTCTCGTCGCTTGATTTGCATTCGGGATACTGGCAGGTGCCTATGGCAGAGGCTGATCGCGCAAAGACGGCATTTTTAACACCCGACGGACACTACGAGTTTAACGTCATGCCGTTCGGCCTTTGCAATGCACCTGCCACTTTCGAGCGCATGATGGACAACATTTTGCGCGGACTAAAATGGAAGATATGTCTCTGCTATTTGAACGACGTCGTAATTTTTTCCCCAGATTTCGACACCCATTTACGGCGCCTGGAGCAAGTTCTGACTTGTCTTGCCGGCGCAAAGCTACAACTAAACCTAAAGAAATGCCACTTTGCTGCACGGCAGTTAACCATACTGGGTCACGTTGTCTCGAAAGACGGTGTTCTGCCCGACGCGTCTAAGCTCAAGGCTGTTGCTGAGTTCCCCAAGCCGACCTCTATGAAGGCACTGCGAAGCTTCCTAGACCTTTGCTCCTACTTTCGACGATTCGTCCGCAACTTTGCCACCGTTGTTGCGCCATTGACGCAGCTACTCAGTAATGCTTCCACCGATCTCTCTGCGTGGACCCCTGAATGTGGAAAAGCATTCGTGACGTTGCGGCGACTTCTTACGTCACCTCCTATTCTCCGACATTTTGACCCTGACGCGCCTACGGAGGTCCACACTGATGCCAGCGGGGTCGGCCTTGGCGCTGTACTGGCCCAGCGAAAGTCAGGCTTTGATGAATACGTCGTTGCCTACCCCAGCCGCAACCTTACCCGAGCCGAATCCAACTATTCCGTGACGGAGAAGGAGTGCTTGGCCATTGTTTGGGCGCTGGACAAGTTCCGGCCCTATTTGTACGGTCGCCCTTTCGACGTGGTCACAGACCACCACGCACTTTGTTGGCTGTCCACACTGAAAGATCCGTCAGGGCGGCTCGCACGATGGGCTCTGCGGCTCCAGGAGTATGACAGGGTTGTATATCGATCCGGCCGCAAACACTCCGATGCGGATGCCCTCACCCGTTCTCCAATGTCAGTGTCCCACGACTCCGCGTGCCTCCGTGCTGACCACGCTGACATGTCACCACTTTCTTTCTCCGACATCCGAACAGAGCAGCGAAAAGACCCCTGTGTTGTTTCCCTCATCTCTTTGCTTTCTGGCACGTCACCCGCTCACGGATCTCGGGCTTTGCGCAGGCAAGCTTCGCACTTCACAATTCGCGACGAGTTGCTGTATCGCCGCAACTACGACAACGAAGGACGGAAGTGGCTGCTTGTCATTCCTCGTCATCTGCGCATCGACATTTGTGACACTCTTCATGCCGATCCCACCTGTGGCCATGCAGGGGTGCTCAAAACATACCAGCGTATCCGCCTGCGCTATTATTGGCGAGGCATGTATAACTTTGTGCGCAAGTACATCCGATCATGTGCTACCTGCCAACACCGCAAGTCACCGCCGTCACGTCCTATTGGTCCGCGGCAGCCCCTTTCTTGCCCGGCGAAACTATTTGACCGTGTAGGCATTGACCTGTACGGGCCTTTGCCCTACACAGCCGCCGGGAATCGATGGGTCATTGTTGCGGTCGACCATCTCACGCGCTACGCCGAAACCGCTGCACTGCCTACCGCCACAGCACGAGACGTCGCCTCCTTTCTATTACGTCGCTTCATATTGCGCCACGGAGCGCCTCGAGAACTCCTAAGTGCCCGAGGACGCGTCTTCTTATCCGATATTGTCGCGAAGCTCCTCACTGAGTGCTGTATTATCCACCGCACAACAACTGCGTACCACCCTCAGACTAATGGCCTCACTGAGCGTTTTAATCGAACTCTTGGTGACATGCTGTCCATGTACGTCTCCTCCGACCACGATGACTGGGACTTTGTGCTCCCCTATGTGACGTACGCATACAGTACGGCCATACAGGCTGCAAACGTCTTCTCCCTTTCTACCTACTCTACGAACGAGAACCATCGTGCACTCTCGACAACGTGCTTCCTTATCGTCCGGATGTCTCGGAGTGCACCCCAGCATCAGAAGCCGCCAAACACGCGGAAGAGTGCCGACAA
The DNA here is from genome assembly GCF_048455015.1 of Haemaphysalis longicornis. Taxonomy (NCBI): domain Eukaryota; kingdom Metazoa; phylum Arthropoda; class Arachnida; order Ixodida; family Ixodidae; genus Haemaphysalis; species Haemaphysalis longicornis. Next base: position 363,719 of record NW_027526212.1, read on the forward strand.
CTTGCAAAAACCTTCACAGCTGAAGACCAGTGGCGGCAAAAATCTCGCCACGACGACACAGCTGTGGCACCGACTTATTCGCCGGGGTCATTGGTTTCGCTATGGATTCCCTCGACCACACCGGGATTGTCTACGAAGTTTCTCGCCAAGTATCATGGCCCCTACCGCATCTTGGAGCGTACATCACCCGTCAACTACATCGTTGAGCCTATGGCCCTCTCTACGGACCTCCGCCGGCGTGGGCGTGAGACTGTCCACGTGCAGCGCTTAAAACCCTATCACGAGCCTCTGGTTTCGTCTGCTCCGTAATTCGCCGCCAGGATGGCGTCTTCTTCCCCGGGGGGAAATTGTAGCGAAGACGACGGGACATACCCTGACAGCGCCATTGCCGTGCATTATCGTGGATCATCATCACTGCCGTGCTTTTGGCACACCTCATCTATCATCATCAGAAGGAGCTTGTGAAGAAGTGGTTCAGCTGGCTCGGCATCACCCCTTGTCTACTGACTGCTTCCTCTGTGTTCCTGAGCACCAATAAACCCCTTAACAGTTTATATATATTGTCAAGAAGTAAAAAAATGAGGCAGTCGTCTTGAAGGAAAACAACGTTTATTGGAGCGAACTTTTGCTCCCCTAACAACTCGAAGAATACACAAGCTGCGAAGCAGCAGTCAACAAAGTTACGCGTAGGCAGCCTCGTCGAGTGGAATACCGCGGCGTCTGCTCTGCAGGCTTTTAACCTTTCGGTGCGCGTGGTTCTCGAACCGTCGAATACATCTAGAACATTGTAGATCCAATAAGATTATTCTGGGCTGTTCACATAGTATCGGAATGCTCTCCCTATCAGAACAGATAACACATGCGACACAGAAAGAATGAAACACGCGCTTCCCTTGGCACAGAGATAACACAGACCGGCGCAGCCAGGCGGTAAAAGCAAAACACAAATAAACAAACCCAATGCCTGGTTGGCGGCATTGCCCCCCTCTAACAGTGCATCGACCCGATGCTAACATAAGCGACAGTTCGAACAAATAAAAATAAAAGTTCCTCGTCGTCCGTAGAAAAATTTTAAGAGAACCGCGTGGACGACTACGGGCCGCGTGTGACGTCGGGATCTGCCGGAGTCACCATCGGGGATCACTTCACAGTAAGTTGGCCAGCATGTCGTAGAATCTGGCAGGGTCCGAAATATCGTCGCAGAAGTTTCTCACTCAGTCCGCATCGCCGGACGGGAGTCCAAACCCACGCACAATCCCCTGTTTGGTACTCGGCGTCTGGTCGTCGAAGATTGTAGCGGCCGGCATCCACCAGCTGTTGGTCCGTTATACGAACTCGAGCGAGCTGGCGGGCCTCCGCCACACAATGAAGGTATCCTTGGACATCGGCGTTCAGGTCGTCGCCTTCTACGTGCGGCAGCATGGCGTCAAGCATTGTAGTCGGCCGTCTTCCGTAGACAAGCTAGAACGGTGTCATCTGCGTGGTTTCTTGGATGGCCCTGTTGTACGCAAACGTGACTTACGGGAGCACTTTGTCCAAGGTCTTATGTTCAACGTCGACGTACATGGACCGCATATCCGCAATTGTCTTCTTCAAACGTTCCGTTAGTCCGTTCGTTTGGGGGTTGTAAGCCGTCGTTCTTCGGTGATCCGTGTTGCTGTAACGTAAGATTCCTTGCATGACTTCCGCAGTAAAGGCCGTTCCGCGGTCCGTGATTAGGACTTCAGGGGCTCCATGTCGCAGCACAACTTGTCGTATGAAAAACTTGGCGACTTCTTGTGCACTCCCCCTCGGAACAGCGGCGGTCTCCGCGTAGCGTGTCATGTAGTCTGTTGCTGCGACAATCCACTTGTTCTCGGATCCTGACGTAGGAAACGGGCCCAGAAGGTCCATTCCAATCTGTTGGAAGGGCCTTGATGGGACGGCGATCGGCTGCAGAAGTCTGGCGGGGAGTCGTCGGTGGCGTTTTTCGTCACTGGCAGTCATGGCAGCTCCGGACGTAGTGGGTGACGTCGGATGGAAGGCGGGGCCAAAAGTACTTCGCCTTGGTTTTTCCAATAGTGCGAGCTGTGCCGAGATGTCCGGAAGGCGGGTCGTCGTGGCATGCTTCCAAAATTTCGTCACGAAGGTCTGTAGAAATGAAGAGAAGATAATTGGTTCTGGTTGCGGGGCGGAAATTCTTCACGAGGACGGCGTTTTTCAGGCTGAATGCTGTTAAGTTCCGTTTGAAGGTCCTAGGCACGGCGGCGCTGCGTCCTACGAGGTAGTCGATCATTACGCGTAACTCGGGGTCGGCACGCTGCTGGGTGGCTAGGTCGCTTTCCGTTACGACTTCGAAGAATGCGCTCTCGTCGTCGGAATGCTGTGGTGGTGGGTCGACGGGGGCGCGAGACAGGCAGTCGGCGTCCGAGTGCTTTCTCCCGGATTTATAGACTACCAATTAGCCAGCCAACACACCGCATGGTGGTCTGTCACAACCTTACAGGGTCTTCCATACATGTACGGGCGGAATTTCGAAATGGCAGATATAATCGCGAGGCATTCTATCTCAGAGGCTCAGTAGTTTTTTCTTCATTGGTCAGACCGCGGCTGACATAGGCGATTACTTTTTCGCGCCCGCTTTGCTTTTGGGCGAGGATGGCACCAAAGGCTATATCAATGGCATCCGTGGGCATTTCCATTGCGGCGTTTTCGTCAAAATGAGCGAGCACGGGCGGGCTTTTCAGGCGTTTTTGCAGCTCGCAGAATGCTTTTTCTTGGTCGTTTTCCCAGCTGAAAGGGGTGCTATCTTTCGTCAAGCGCGTGAGTGGCTCTGCAATGCGTGCGAATTTTGCGACGAAGCGACGGTAGTATGCGCACAGTCTGAGAAATCTTCGCACGCCCTACTTATCTTTCGGTCTTTGGAAGTTTGCTATGGCTAGCGTTTTCGCCGGTTCAGGCAGGACTCCCGCGGCGTTGACGACATGGCCCAAAAACTCGAGTTCCTCGTACGCGAAGCGGCAATTTTTAGGCTTCAGATTTAACCCCGACCTACGGATGGCCTCGAGTACAGACTGCAATCTTGCAAGATGTTAGTCGAAAGTCCTGGAGAATACCACAACGTCGTCTAGGTACACGAGGCAGGTGTGCCACTTCAGGCCAGCTAGCAAAGTGTCCATGACTCTCTGAAACGTTGCTTGCGCCGTGCATAGCCCCAACGGCATCACTTTGAACTCGTATAGGCCGTCTGGGGTTATGAATGCAGTCTTCTTTTGATCTCTCTCGTCCACTTCAATTTGCCAGTAGCCTGTCTTCAGATCCATCGATGAGAAGTACTTCGCGTGGCAGAGGTGGTAGAGGGCGTCGTCGATCCGTGGCAGGGGGTACACGTCCTTTTTGGTGATTTTGTTAAGAAGCCGGTAGTCAACGCAGAACCCTAATGTGCCGTCTTTTTTCTTTACCAGTACGACCGGCGCAGCCCAGGGCTTTTCGATGGCTGTATTATGTCGTCGCTGAGCATGTCGTCGATTTGAGTCCAGATGGCTTCCCGCTCGTGCGAAGAGGCGGTACGGTGACTGTCGGGTAGGTCGGGCTCCATCTGTTGAGGTGCGGGGTACATGAACCCTAAGCCATCGTCAAGCCGACAAGCAAGCCCCACTCGTATCAGCCTACGACAGCAAGGTCTTCAGCCGGAGTTTGAACTGCTTCCGGATAAAGTGAAGAAAGAAGACGTCGTGACCACCACCATGATCAACGCAGGCACCATGACCAGCGCTACCAATCCTGCCCTCGTTTTTCAGCAACCCAGGGAGCCCCCATCATTCCATGGGTCACCTGCGGAGGACCCCGAAGACTGATTAGAGCAAGTCGAACGGGTCAGGCTGTTTAACCGATGGGACGACGCGGAGACACTGAGCCAAGTGTTCTTCTACCTTGAAGATTCAGCACGGATCTGGTTCGAGAACAATGAGAGCTCCGTAGAATCTTAGAACGAATTCGGAACGCAATTTGTAACGACGTTCACCACGGTAGTGCGAAACGAGCAGGCCGAAGTGTTGTTGCAGACGCGGACACAACATCCTAAAGAAGGCATTGTTGTGTTCGTCGAAGAGATGAAGAGACCCTTCAGGCGTGCTGACCCTTCCAAGAAGTTACGCTTCTTAATGCGCGGCATGAAGGAGGAACTGTTTGCTGGACTTGTCCGCAACCCGCCCAAAACCATCGCCGAATTCATGACCGAAGCCACCACAACTGAAAATGCCCTCGAATTGCGTGCAACGCAGTATGACCCGAACTTTGTTGGCACGGCCAATGCGAATTGTGTCGACAGCATGCGCATTCCCGAAGATAGCCTACGCGAGACTATCCGCGAAATCGTGAGGGAGAAGCTGCGGAAACTGCTCCCAACGCCACCGCAACCACAAATCGCTTCTCTTACCGACGTCATTAGAGAAGTGCAGCAAGCGCTGGGAACTTCAACGACGCCAGTAGCACCTCGCCAGCCGCAAGCCATGACCTACGCGGCTGCTGTCCGTCGCCCTCGCCCCCCAGCGCCCTATCGTCACGAGACTCCGTACCGTCGTCCCCTGTCGCCGGCCCGACCACCTGCGGTGCAACCTCCTGCCCCAAGGAAGACCGACGTGTGGCGAACGTCCGGCAATCGTCCGCTGTGCTACCACTGCGGAGAAGCCGACCACATCTACCGTCGCTGCCTCTACAGGAGGCTCGGTTTGCGAGGGTTCTCCGTCGACGCACCGAGCCCCCAACTGGCCAGCGTCCATCGGAGGTCGAAGAGTACCTGTCCAACACCAGCCGTGGACCAGCCCGTTTCAACCCTTCGCCGTCGCCCTACCCATACCAGTCGCCGAACCACCGTAGCAATGCTGAGTTCTCACTTGGAAGGTCCCCCAGCACAAGCGGGGGAAACTAAAGGGAGCAACTTCTGAAGGTGAAGTTGCGCAACGGCGGAAAAATGAAAACCCTCCAACGACGCAAGGGCGCGCCGAAGACCGTGATTCCAGTCATGCCCTCATTCCGACGACCCGACGGAGCCCCAACGAGACCCCCGAACACTACGACAGCTACATGGCGCGGCGCGTACCCAACATGACCGCGACGGCCGCTGAGAAGACGACGACAACGACGACGCACAGTGCCCGACCGTCAACACGCAGAAGCCGAGATGCGACGTCCCGACGCACCCGGAACTCGAGGAAGGCGGCGTCCGACGTCCAGTTGTCCATCGACGGCTTTGACGTAGTCACCCTCATCGACACAGGAGCCGACTACTCGGTAACGAGCGGGTCATTCGCGTCTAGGGTGAAGAAAGTTACAACAAGATGGGACGGTCCGCATATACCCACAGCAGGAGGCCATCTCGTAACGCCAAGTGGAACGTGCGCATCACGCGTCACCATAGGTGGCACCACGTACCCTGCTGAGTTCGTCATTGTGCCTCACTGTTCCCGCGACGTAATTCTTGGAATGGACTTTTTCACGGGCAACAGCGCCATAATTGATCTGCAAAGTCGATACCATTTTCCTCCGATCACTCCATCACGCCGCAACCGAACCCCGAACACCGTCCTGCTGTAAGGATCGCCGATGATCATGTCACCCTGCCACCCCGCGCAAGCTTGATAATTACGGTTTACTGTGAAGATGCTGTTCTTCACGTCGACGCTATCGTAGACAGTGATCAAAGGTTGCTCCTCGACCGCAGTGTCTCCGTCGCAAGAGCCATTGCGCGCTTTAAGCAACGCCAATCCCACGTTTTGGTCACCAATTTCAGCGAGGAGTACCCAGCATCTCCACCAAATGTCATGAAGTCAGAGATGAGGCAGTCGTCTTGAAGGAAAAGAACGTGTATTGGAGCGAACTTGTGTTCCCTAACAACTAAAAAAATACACAAGCGGCGGAGCGGCAGTCAACAAAGTGACTTGCGTAGGCGAGCGTTGTCGAGTGAAAAACCCCAGCTTCTGCTCTGCAGGCTTTTTAATCGTTCGGCGCGCGTGGTTCTCCAACCGTCGATTCACATCTAAAACATTGTAGATCCAATAAGACTATTCTGGGCTGGTCACGTTAGATCGAAATGCTTCCCATATCAGAACAGATAACACATGCGACCCAGAAAGAATGGAACACGCGCTTCCCCTGGCACAGAGATAACATAGGCCGGCGCAACAGTAAGACAAGCGACAACTTGAAAAAACAAAAATTCAAAAAAGAAAAAAACAAGAGAACTCTGAAATACACACGCAATATAGATAATGACAAGCCTAACGTTTATAAGAACAATTCGTAGATTTCCTTGTAAATAAGCTAGAAAAATTCTATTCCTTTTCCATTGAAGTCGTTCAAAATCTTCGGTATTACTGTTTGTGACATTTGATATGCATAATTGGTTCTATTTATACATACATTGTAATACTCCACTTGACGTGTTTTTTGTACGGTTTTATTGGTGTTTACCTTACCCAGAGTGAATAGGTAACTAAATTCCGCTTTCTTTTTATGTTCAAAGCTCTGCACAAACGGTAGCTGCACCTGAAAACGGTTTTTGTATCGAAAGCGGAAACTGAAATTGGGGATCGGGGGTTATACTGTATGTGAGTATCTTAAAGTTGTGTTTATCGCAATGCGATAGTGGAGTGACCCGCTGGGGATGTTCTTGTTCTAGTAGTATATATAGTACATGTTTTTTCGTTTATGCGAAATAAAAATTCCTTACGGCTTAGTGCCGTCACGTGGCTCCTCATCTATTGTCCTGGTTTTCACGTGCTCTTTAACAATGTACAATAATCAATTAGCGCAACTGTCGATTCTACTCACTAGATCTGAAAAGTGTGTTCGGGGCATGTCTACTATCCAGTACAGCGATAATTGATGGTATGAGGGCGCTCGTAACAATTGCTTGAGTGGTGTGGATTGATCAATAGGCCAGGCGAGTTGGTGGTGGTGGTGGTTGTGGTCCATAAAAAAGGCGCATACCCACTGAGGTAAATTGTCCAAAAAGATTTTTTGCATGGTATTCAATCACGGCAAATAGTATAGCAGAAGAAAGTACTTATTCTGCAAGTTCAAGAAAGAGAGGGAGGAAAATAAAGAAAGATGAGTAGGAAAACAATATAAAAATCACCCTAAACGGCAGTTCAAGACGTCGTAAGGGAGTCTCCAGCAGCCCTGTGGAGTCGTTTTAGAAATTGAACACAGATTATCCAAACTGAAGGGGGGGCGCTCCGATCGCTCGATCTGTTCGGACGTGCCTCGTATGGGCTCCGCCGAGTTTTATGCGCTGAGCCGAAACTTCCAGGCCCATCCATCTGACTTCAGCATCCAGAGACGTCGGAAGGCGTCAGGACCACCCCAAGTATCCTCTTTGGTGGTTCCCTACACTTCTCGTGCCGAAATTGCCGATCGACCAAAGACCACGCGGGGGTTAGGCTTAACGCCTAGGACTCGCCCGGCCTTGCCTCGCCGAGCCCCAGCGCAACGCTACCAACATGGAGGCAATCGCCGTCGATGGTGAGCCAATCAACGCGGAAGAACTCCTTCACGAGGATTGGAAAACTGTGCGCAACAGACAACGAAGTCTTCACCAACCTGCAAAGAATTCAACCGTAGAAAATCGCCGCTTGCAGAAGCCGCCACGCCGTGGCCCTCCGGCCGCGCCGCTGCCGCCCGACGACATCAAGATAGTGCTCCGACCACGGGGAGGACTGGATCTTCGCAAAGTTACGCCGGCAGCACTAGCGGACACGGTGCTTCAAGCAGCCCAAATAGCCCAAAACCCTCAAGATCAGCTACGTATCCGACCTACACCGAACTATGTAATCGTCAGCACTCCCTCAGAAGAACGAGCTCAACGCTACGCCGACATCAAAGCCATTCAGGTAGGCGGCAACACCTTCATGATTGCTGCGCATGTGGCGGCTCCTTCGAACACTACGGCAGGGATAATTTTCAATATCCCCGAAACGGATACCCATGAAGAAATCCAAAGCAGCATTTTCAACTACAACCCAGAACTCCCCATTTTGGCCGTGAAGAGACTCGGAACATCGAATATGGCACAAATCCTATTTAATGGAATCCCAGTCCCTTATTGAGTGCGGTACAGATCGACGACCTACCGCTGTAAGCCATATCGACGTAAAACTGAAGCATGCCTCGCCTGCTGGCAAGTCGGTCACAGACAGGATGTTTGTCCTAACCAGAAACCCTCAAGCCGCTGCAATATCTGCGGAACACCAAATCCCACCGAAGACCACACGTGCACACCAAACTGCATTGTGTGCGAAGGAAACCACCCGACAGGGACGACGGACTGCCCGCAACGTTTTCAACCACGCCGACGCATAACATATGCTCAAGTGCTCAAGGACTCGCCCTCAAACCCCTCATCGAACAGTGTCAGCCAACCCTCCAATGACAGCGAGACCAAAAGGACAATGAATAACCAAGCAAGCAACACCCAACGAACAGCAAGCAGACGTAACGGCGAACCGAAGGTGAGCCACACAGTTGCTTCTTTCCACTGCTCAGCCCTCAAAGTTACATCCCCACCACCCTCGCAACCCCCACCACCACCACCAGCCGCGATACCCCCTGAGTTCCTCCAAGAACTTAAGGCCATGCGCCAGGAAATACAGGCACTCCGTGCAGAAAATGTAGCCCTAAGAAATGAAATAACAACTCTTAAAGCTACAAACGATCAACCAGACGCACAAATAGACACAGATCTCCCTCCCGCGCAAAAACGCAAAGCGGCGGATCCACTCCCTAACGAACCCGAACCGTCACTTGACCATCGAATTACCGTTGTTGAGAAGAGCTTAAGCAACATCCGCAAAACACTGCACGAGCAGAAGGTAAAATTTAAATCAACTTGCAGCAACTTTAGTGCCAGACTTGACGCACTCCGAAACGAACTACACGAAGGCATTAAACGAGTACTCGAAACCGTCCAACCAGTAACGGGCCAAAATCACATGTCATTCCCTGCTCTTAATGGCCAACCCTAAAAAGAGTATAACGCTATGGCAATGGAATTGCCGAGGATACTCTAAAAAAAAGCAGAGCCTACAGTTACTCATCCAAGCTCAGCAATCTCCTCCCCAAATTATAACGCTACAGGAAACAGGCAAGACGGTCTCGCTTCCTGGGTACAGAGCATTTCAAAACAGGAACAGTCCACTCACAGCAATACTGGTACACCGCAACATCCCAGCAGTAAGGGAACAGTTTGAAAACATCGACGTCAAACACGACTTTGTTACAATTCATCCCACCCAAAAACAAGAAGACACGCTCCACATACTCAACGTATACAGCCCCCCAAAAGCGCACCGCCAAAATTTCAAGAACCTCTTCACACTAGATAAAAATGCAGCGGGGTCACAACCTCTAATCATAACAGGCGACTACAATGCACCACATCGAGCCTGGGGTTACCCCACAGACACAGCAAAAGGGAGAAACCTATGGGAACAGATACAACTACATTTTACACTTGAAAATGACCCCCAGACACCCACCAGAATAGTAAACAGCGTACAGAGAGACACTACACCCGATCTCACCTTAACCCATCGCATAAAACAAGCAACGTGGCAAGTTACAGAACACACACTAAATAGTAACCACTACATAATACAAATAACAATACCCATAGGTAATAAGCTAAGACAACTACGCAAATCACCAAACATAATAGACTGGCCAAAATTCAGACTTCATAGACAAAACCAACAGGAATCACAAGAAACGACATCTCTAGAGAGATGGACACAGCAATTACTAGAGGATGTCAAGCTACATACGAAAACGCCAGATGAAACTCTCCCGGATGAAATAATGGATCCCCATCTCCTACACCTTAGAGAAGCATATCACAGCATCCAAAAAAGATGGCGGAAAAATAAACTCAATCATCGCCTACGCAGGAAACTAGCAAAGCTGGGCGAAGCAATACAAAAGTACACAGCTCAACTAGCACAAACCCAATGGGATGACATATGCAACCAAATTCAAGGAAACCTGGGCATGAAAAGAACATGGCAGTTATTGAAACACCTCATTGACCCCAACAACACTAAATCAGAAACAACAAACCGAATAACACACCTAGTACAAAGCCATAAAGGAGGACAGGAAGATCTCATCAGCCAAATCAAAGATACATACTTCCCAGAAACATCACCGGACCCAATCCACCCTTACCGAGGAGAAGTGAACCACGAACTAGACAAAGAAATAACTGAATCAGAACTAAGAGGAGCCTTGCACAAACTACGCACACAGTCCGCACCAGGACCAGACAAAATCACTAATAAAATCCTCAGAAACATAGACGACACTTCAATAACAACCCTCACAGCCCTTTTTAACGCATATTGGACCACAGAAACACTACCCCAAGAATGGAAACATGCAAAGGTCACGTTTATACCAAAACCGGAAAAATCCCTCAAAATCGAGAATCTAAGACCAATATCTCTAACTTCATGCCTGGGCAAGCTATTAGAGCACATATTACATGCGAGATTGACACAGCACTTAAGCAGACTCCAAATCATACCACCGACCATGATAGGTTTTCAAGCGGCACTCTCCACACAAGATATACTACTGCAACTTAAACAAGAAATAATCACCCCAGCAAATCACTTTGACACAGCAGCAATCCTAGCCCTAGACCTCCACAAAGCGTTCGACAACGTTAAACACTCAGCTATTCTAAACAACTTACAAGCAACAAACCCCGGACAAAGAACTTACAGATACATCCAAAATTTCCTCTCAAATAGAACAGCAACAATATCAGTAGGAGATGTGCAGTCAGACACCATAACACTACCAGCTAAGGGTACCCCACAAGGGGCTGTGCTGTCACCTCTCCTCTTTAACTTAGCAATACTAAACATCCCAAAAGAATTAGGCAAAATACCCACATTGAAATACACTTTATACGCGGATGATATTACATTGTGGATACATGGAGGCAGCGACGCTCACATAGAACACACCCTTCAAAAACGAGTAGAGGCAGTCTCAAAAGCTGCAAACGAAGCAGGATTAACCTGCTCACCTTACAAGTCAGAATTACTCTTGCTCCCGCCCAAACGAAAGAAAGAGAAAACACCTCCACAGATTTCACTCCACATTCAACAACATCAGATACCCATAGTTAAAACAATCAGAATACTAGGATTGCACATACAAGCGAATCGCTCGAACACAATCCACATCAAGAATCTCTCAACCCACGTAAACCAAACCATATGCCTCATGAAAAGAATCACCAATCGAAGAGCAGGACTTAGGGAGCGAGACCGTATTCGCCTGATTCAAGCATTTGTAATCAGCCGAATTACCTACTCCATCCCCTACCTCCATCTAAGCGCCCAAGAAATGAAAGCAATAAATACACTAATTAGAAAAGCATACAAAGCAGCATTACGAATACCTTTAAGTACATCTAACGCTAGACTCGATGAGCTAGGCATATACAACAATTGCGAGGAATTAATAGAAGCGCATTTAACTAATCAATCAGTCCGTCTGACCAAAACTACCACAGGTCGACATATACTAAAACAGCTCAGAATCAACCCCCCGGCAATAATAGCTGAGAAAGAGCCCATCCCATTAGAAATAAGAAACAACCTAATCATAAAACCACTGCCGAAACATATGCACCCAACACATCACCAATACAGACGAGACCTTAGGGCACAATACCTACAAAAAAGATACCCTCCAGGTCAAAACACCCTCTTTGTGGATGCCGCCGAATACCGACATAAAACAGCATTCGCCATTGTCGTAACGAAAGGCACAGACGAACCACCAGTGCATGCAATAACCATCCGCACGAAAAACCCAGCAGAGGCGGAAGAGGCAGCAATAGCCGTAGCATTGACGCAACGCCCCACGCCCCCCACAATTATCTCAGATTCCAAAACCGCTATTCAAAATTTCGCCCAGGGCAACATTTCATCCCTGGCGCTCAAAATTCTTCAGAAGAATCCCCCCTCACCCCAGTAGACATACTCTGGACACCGGCCCACGCGGGACAGGAAGGGAACGAAACCGCACACTCTCAGGCTGGAGATCTTACCTTCCGAGCTGGAGTGGCGCCCGACCCATCCCACGGGGCAAGGTCATCCAGAGACAGTCTCCTTAACTATACCGATATCACGGAACATTACCGCCTCTGCCGCCGAAAGCTAGCACCCCCGCACCCGGAACTCACGACAGCCCAGGAGCAAGACTGGAGGCTCATACAAACAAACACATACCCACACCCAACCCGCCTGCACCTAATCCACCCAACACAAGTCCCATCCCCGAACTGCACCCTCTGCACAGCCCCAGCCACCCTACCCCACATTCTGTGGGCCTGCCCCCAAAACCTCTATCCCCGAATCACCACAGCTGAGCAGTGGAGAGAAGCACTGGCATCCCACGACAGGGAGGTACAGACCTCCCTGATCGCAAGGGCCGCCTCGGTCGTCGTTGGGCTGATAACAACGACCACCAACTTCTCACGCTAAAGACAGGCTCAGTTTAATAAAGTTTTGTCTCTCTCTCTCTCTCTCCAAACTGAACTGCGTCTTATAAAGTGAATCCGCATTATTCTCATGCGACCGCTTCCCCTACCCTTTCGCCAAGCGTAGCACAGACCTGCGTGCCATGCGGGCTCAGCATACAGCCTTCCCCCGAGCTCTTCGCCACCCTTCCTCCACAGTTTTCTTTCTTGTTGCGCTCGCTCCGTTACAACGCCGTCACCGTGCCCGTGGTCGTGCCCGTGGGCGTATCCGTCGCCGTCGCCATCACTGCTGCCAAACTACAGTAGCGGCTGCAATGGGCTGCGCACTAAAAAGCCCATTCGGGCAACGTCAGATTAGATTGTGATGGGTTTAAATTGTTTTTTATTTATTTTAGTTCAGGTATTAGTTTAATTTGGTTTTAAATCGGCTTAGGTAAGCTTACGTTCGGTTTAGGACTGCTCAGGTTGCGATCTTCATCAGAATCATCATCATCATAACCAGCCTATCTACGCCCACTGCAGGGCAAAGGCCTCTATCATTATTCTCCAATTACCCCAGTCCTGTGCTAACTGCGACCAATTTATCCCCGCAAACTTCTCGATCTCATCTGCCCATCTAACTTTCTGCCACCCCGTGCAACTCTTGCCTTCTCTCAACTCTGTTACCCTCAACGACTAACGGTTATCAAGCCTTCGCATTACATGCCCTGCCCACGTTGATTTCTTCTTCTTAATTTCTACTAATATGTCCTTAACACGCGTTTGTTCCCTTTCCAACTCCGCTCTCTTGTTGTCCCTTAATGTTACACCTATCATCTTCCGTTCCATTGCACGCTGAGTCATCCTCAATTTAAGCTCAACCCTCTTAGTGAGCCTCCATGCTTCTGTCCCGTAGGTGAGTACCGATAAGATGCAGCTGTCATACAAATTCTTCTTCAGGGAGAATGGTAGGCTGCCACTGACTATCTGGGAATGCCTGCCGAATGCATTCCACCCCATTCTTATCCTTCTAATTATCTCTGCCTCATGGCTGGGATCCGGGGTCACAACTTCGCCTAAGTAGATATATTCACTTCCACTTCCATGGCCTCGCCACCTATCTCAAACTGCTGTAGTGCCCCGAGGTTATTGATCATTGCATTAATTTTCTGCCTATTTATTTTCTGGCCCACGGTTCAACTCTCTTTGTCCAGTGCGGTAAGCATGCTTTGCAATTGGTTCCCCGAGGTTCTTAACAAGGCAATGTCATCAGGAAATTTGAGGTTACTGAGGTATTCTGCATTAACCCTTACTCCCACCTGTTCCCAATCCAATGTTGTGAATACTTCTGTAAACATGCTGTGAATAACATCCGAGAGATTGTGTCTCCTTGTCTGACGCCCTTCCTTATAGGCATTTTACTGCTCTCCTTATGGAGGATGATGGTAGCTGTGGCCCCATTGTAGATATCCTCTAGTATTCTCACATAATGCCCATCGGCCCCCTGATTCCGTAATGCGTGAATGACTGCTGTGATTTTGATCGAGTCAAATGATTTCTCATAATCTACGAAGGCTATATATAGGGGTTTAGTATACTCAGCGCACTTGTCTATCACCTGATTGATCGTGTGAATATGGTCTATTGTTGAATAGCTTTTACGGAACCCTGTTTGGTCTTTAGGTTGACTGAAAGCTAAGGATGCCGAAATTCTGTTAGCGATTACCTTGTGCAACTACCTTGTAATCGAATGACAGCAAGATGATCGGCCTGTAATTTTTCAAGTTCGTTATGTCACCTTTCTTTTTTATCAGGATGATGTTCGCGTTCTTCCTAGATTCCGGTACACTTGCGGTCATTAGTCATTGCGTGTACAGGTTGCCCAGTTTTTCAGGTACACTTTCTCCGCCATCCTTCAAGAGGTGTACTGCTATTTGATCCTCGCCACGTGCTTTGCCCCCTTTCTTTTCTGTCAAAGCTATCCTTACTTCTTCGGTCGTTACTGGTTGAATGTCTATCTACTCTGAACTACTCTCTTGTTCGGCATTATCCTGGATGTCGCGGCTACTGTACAGATCCCTACAGAACTCCTCGGCTACTGTGAGTATTTTATCACACTTTGTGATGACATTGCCTTGCTTGTCTTTAAGTGCATACACCTGATTTTTCCCCACGCCAAGACGCGTATTCACTGCTTTAAGGCTACATCCATTCGTTACAGCGTATTCGATCGTCTCCATATTATACTACTGTATGTCGCTGTCTTGCGCTTATTGGTTAACTTCTAAAGCTCCGCTGGTCCCATTCTGTCAGCTGGGGTGGAAATTGTCATGGTTTACCGTTTCCGAATTAGATCTTTCGTCTCCTGGGAAAGTTTACCACTATCCTGTCTAGCCGTCGTGCCCGCGACTTCTACTGCACACTCCGTGATAATGCGTGTAAGGTTGACTCTGGCTTCCTGTGTCGCAAGCTTTGCTTCCTCGGTAAGAGCTAAATATCGGTTCTGCAGCGCGATTTTGAATCCTTATACTTTACGTCTTACTGTTAGTTCAGTTGTTGGCTTCTTTCGTACTAGCTGGTTGCGGTCCCTCCTCAAATCTAGCCTAATTCGAGATCTTACCATACGGTGGTCACTACATCTTGCCCTTCCGAGCACTTCCACATCCTTCAAGACGCCAGGGTTATCGCATAATATGAGGTCTATTTCATTTTCATGCTCCCCATTCGGGCTCCTCCTCGTCCGCATCCACTTCATTAGCATGGGGTATTCCGTTCTGCGAGCTCAACTAGTAGGTCCCCCCTGCTATTTCTACAGCATTGAAGTCTGCCATACCTACGGTATACTGTGTTTTTACTTTAGCCATTGCGGATTCCATATCTTCATAGAGGCGTTCCACTACCTGGTCGTCGTGGCTGGATGTGGGGGCGTAGCTCTGTACCACCTTGAGTTTGTGGATCTTATTGGCCCTATAGACAAGACCTGCTGCCCATTCGTTAATGCTACAATGTTCTTCTATTTTACCAGCTATGCTTTTATTTACTATAAATTCTACTCCCAATTCTCTTCTGTCCACTACACCGCGGTAACATAGGACGCGTCCATTTTTCAGCACCGTAAGGGCTTCGCCTATACTCCTAGCCTCACTAAGTCCTATGACGTCCCATTTAATGCCCTTTAATTCTTCGAACAACACCTCTAGACTCGCCTAACTAGATAACGTTCTCGTGTTAAACGTTGCCAAGTTCAGATTCCAATCGCGGCCTGTCCGGGTCCAGGTATTCTTAGCACCCTCTTCTCCGTAACAGGTATGACCGCCGCCGTGGTCAGCTGCTTCGAAGCCACTGGAGACTGAGGGCCGTGGGTTAATTGGTGTATTCATGGGAGGTTGTGGCCGTTACTACACCAGGGTAGCCAATCCTGCTCTGGTGAAGGAGTGCGTTACCGGCAATGGTCCCCGGGGTCAGGACGCACCCCAAGCCCCAACTGCAATTCCATAATTGCGCGGTTTTTTTTGGTGGGAATTGCCCAGAAAGTCACAGAAAGAAGCCAAAGTATCCACTCCTTCAATTAAGCACAGCAATCCTAAAGCAGACAAGAAGCTTGAACACTAAAGACTACACGAGGTTGCAGCTGTGCTATGCCGACTCCTAAATGGCAACAAGCCAACTTTTTTCCATTTCATTAATGCCAGGAACAAAAGTATGGAATCCACACAAGTGGCCGCCAAAATGTATTGCAGTGTCATCATGCGAAAGAGCTTCTGCTGTCGACACACTGGCTGTGCGTCCCACTGTAACTGCATGCATCTTCGTTGGCTGGCCTGAATGGATATGGTTTTGGTACGAAAAAGGACTGAGCTGTTTTGCTTCGGTTGCCCATGTGTCACACCTTTCCTAAGTGTTTTCGCTGAGCAATGATGAACGATATAATTAGCGTAGAATGATGTGCTGAACCAGTGGACCACTCTTGTTACTCATGACGACCTCAAGTACATGACATGCTTCAATCAAACAAGGCCACAGTATGTATTATTTTACTCTTGAGTCCCCGATTGTATACGAAGTGCAACGATGACAGAACACGGAGTAACAATACAGAACGAAAACACAGATGATAATTAATGCGCACACATATAGCAACTGCAAATTCAGCCACTCACTGGGGCCACCTTTGAATAGAGGCACATGTTCAGCTGAAGCAGCACTGTTCAGTCACTCTGCTTACAAACACTGCATCAACTCATGGGTGCAAACTATGATGCGAGCAGTTAAAATAAGCAACCCAGCCTTTATGCCGGCAGCAGTTGCCCTTCCGGAAGGTGGCACTGCAGTGTGTTTTGGTTGGTGCTTGCGTGGAATCCAGACTTTAGCTCCCGACAGTGCACATTCGACATGTGGAATGGTTATGAATTGATTTCAAAGAATGAGCCAGTTTCACACAAACACTAGTATACTCAGCAGGTGACGAGCCTATTGCATACAGTGGGTGTACCCCAGAAGCAGCGCAGAACAGTATATCTACTTTACCTCAACGAGTGTGCACCCTGACTGCTTGAACACTCCTGACACAAACATGAGAGCAGCCAATCAGCCTAGCACACACCCAACCCAGACAAATGAGTAGACTGAGTCACTCACTAATGTTTCAATATACGGCTCTCGAAACTACTATTGTCAGCTGTTAAGATAGGTTTTGCGTGTAATATAAAACTGCATGGTAAGACTACAAAGCATATCCCTGCCTATGAAAAGAACTGCCTGTAGGTTTACACCACCAGCGGCCGCACGCAAAACAGAACGATAATTGTAGCGTCAAACGGTAGCATCAAAAGCAGACTTCGGCTGAAGCGTGCTGTTGAGAACTGTTGCGCAGTGTACATGGCGCTGTCGGCGTGAATAAATGCTGCCTGCTGCTGTCTGCAGCAATCTTTGTGGATGTCTAGCTTACTGCAATAAAATCTAAAATCGTGCGCGAGCTTACACGAAATGTTGCGGTAAATGCGGTGAACAGCATCACGGCAACACATCACATACTACGTCCCGCCGCAATGAATTCTTTGGCTCGCTTCACGGTGTGTCGTGGTCGGAACTTTTCGAAACCAGTGGCACACAAAAGTCGCCGGTACACAGCGCATCGGCGTGAGACCGTGGCCGTAGTCGTTGCCGCACCGCGAAATCTCACGACGCACACAGTACTGTCCGCTTGCTGGTTTGTCACTCCTTTGTCCATTTTGGAAGATGGCGAGCTCAAATGACGCTGTCAATTTGTTCAAACACACTCACGCACATCCAAAAACAACGATAGGCCAGCCGTCACCAACATAAACATCGGGGTATGCTTGCGGCCGTAATATCGCGGCACTGCGGATCTCAAACTAAGCGCCGTGCAGGTATGCTTCCGTCTGCACAAACAAATACTTCGTGGATTTATACTTCGATTCACACAGTCACAAAATAGTCGCGATGTAATACAAGCCGGTGCGACTATTTTCCTCCGCATCGCTTCGCTTGAGCCACACCGCCATGTTGTTTAGCCTAAAACCTTCTGATAGCCCTAATTGGCCAGTAGGAGGACGGTAGGAACCAAATCAGGGCGTCGGATGATGGCTGGCAAAACGCGTCATCCTCGCGGACCGGCAAAAGTTGAAGTTGGCCAGCTTCTGGCGGAAAGCAAATTTCGGCCAGAAGGCGCCGCGTCCCGGCCGCCGGAATGATTTTGGCCAGAACGGAACGACCTCGCCGGAAGTACCGTTTGTAGGCCTTCAGGGAGAGTTTTAGCAGTCCGTCCGTTCCGTCTCGTACGTTGTTACCGGGTTTACTGCGACCCGCCTGCGCCTGCGCGCGCGGAAGGGCGAGGAGGAAGGGCGAGAAGGCGCGGACATGGCGAAGGCAGGTCCGCGGAACTAATCCCCCCTACCGCAACGAATGCCGAAGTGCCAAGGACGGGTCCAGGCCAACACGGTAACTACGCACGACACGGAGCATACGGAGTGCTAAAATTCCCTAATGTGATCTACCGGCGGCCCCTTCCGTTTCCCGAACGCCCGTGGTCTCGGGATGGCGGGTGCCTACAGTCGCGGACTGAATGACCAGGCTCATCGCAGCGGTTGCTACGCCCTTCACGCTGGTTGCCCCGATCACGCGGAGCATCGCGCTCGGGGGCGAGCGGAGGTTACGCGCCCGGCCTCAGGTCAGCGTGCTGGCCTCGGTGCGGCTGTTTGCGCTCCGCAGGGGCAAGTGCTGACCTTAACGCATACGAGTAGAAGTCTAGTGCGCTATCTGACAAATCCCAGTTGTCTCGAAATTATTCATCCGCGACGGGTGACGCCCCGCCCGTTCTCTTCGACCGCGCCGAAGGCACGCCGCCTATCCACGCGCAACGAGGCTCGAGTGAGTGAGCCGCGGGCGGTGGTGGCCGATAAGCTTGCGAAGCGAGGGTGTCCCCCTGAATACGCTTAGCTTCAGGGGCAAGCTTATCCAAATTTTTGAAAGCGCCGCCCCTCAGGTAAGCCGCGAAAGTCGCATGAGCTTGTCCGGTGACGCGCTCTACCTTCTCCGCGTTCGTGGCGCGTGGTTGCGCGAGATGATGAAGTTCCTCCATGGCCCTTGCGTACTCCAGGAGCGACTCGTCCGGATGCTGGGTGCCTTGCTCAAACTCTCGCCGCAGGCGATACTGATAGAGGGGAGGAATTCGTCGCGGAACTTCACACGGAAATCCTCCATACAGCGCGAACGCTCTCCCACCAACCGGAACCATCGCGCCGCTTTGTCCGTTAGCGACACTGGAACAATGCGCTCATGTAGTTCGGCGTCCCCTAATCCCATCGCCTGCTGATACTGCTGCAAGCGTTCGAGATACTCGTTCGCACTGACGCGATCGTGGTAGCCTGTGTAGGTAGGAACGTCCACCTTCCCGCGTGGTCTCTCCGCTCGCGCGGGTGCCTGCAGTGTTGTCTGTATCATGACCGCCATGCTCTGAATGAGGCGCATGGCATCCTGCAAAAGCGTCTCCCTCGTCGGCCTACTAGCGTTATTTGAAGCCGGAGGCGCAGCTGTCGCTGGTTCGTTTAGTAGCAGCGGGGCCTCCGCGAGGACTGCAAAGTCAAGTATGGGCCCCGAGATCGAACACAGCGGCCCCTGGCGGCGGCTGGACGAACCGCTGCTAGTGTGGATGGCGCGCTCGCCTCGTCTGCTCGTTCACGTTGCGCACGGCGCAAGACGCGTGCTGCACACGATAAAACAACCAATATGTGTACTTGTTTTGCAGTAAGCAATGACATAGTAACCTCTACTTCCTCAATCCCTTTACAGACGCAATAATGAGCGGCCGTTGCGCGTCAATGCGCTGGTTGAATTCCAGGAAACATATTCGCCGTCCTCACCGCTTGAGTGTGAAACGTGTTGTAAACATTGCTTCGAGGCATTGCAGTTTTCTTATTGATGAGTGCAGTCGTCTGTCGTTTGGGATCGTCAAACGGTGCTTTTTGATGTTGGCGTGGTGGTTACTTAAGGGATAAAAGTTTAATACTCGGAACGGGTAAGAAGCGACAAGAGGTGTGCATACCCCTGCATTTGCCACACCCTATGGAATTGCGCTGTATCCTTATAGAAAGAAGAAATGTAAAACAAAAATTCCCCCGCACCTCCCCGATGGGGATTGTGAGGATGCAGAAATGCATTGGGTGCACCGATGAGTGTGATGCGATTAATGGCGAAGAGAGATGCGAGAGTGTGAGCGTAATCATTTATTTTTTTCTTTTCCCACACCCGTCATTTCCGCTTCGTTATAGAGAAGCGTCTTCGAGACCGCGTTGAACGCAACCGCCAACTGCAGAGGATCGTTCACGTCAAAGTCGTCGGGAATCGTTTCGAACTCACCGTCAGCATCATCGACGTCGTCTTCCTGTGGTTCCTCTCGTTCGCCGCCGTCATCGAAGTGATCGAGCCGACTCCAATCAACCCGAACGTTGATGGCGCGATACAGCGGGGTGTGTTCCAGGTGCTTGAGCCAAGCCAGGATGTTGCTGCGCTTCACCAACCCGCGCTTGTACGTTGCCGGACTCATCAGCCTCCGCTTGATGTGAACGTCGAACGCAAGGTCCTCGGGTACCACGAGGTAGGCCCCGCACAACCTTCGATACGTCGATGGGCACGTTCACCGCCTGTCCCTTGATTCCAAACTGCCCGTTGCCTCGAGTCAGCCGCCTGATGCTCATGAAGGGGAGTCGAGGCGCGATGAGCCGCTCTTCGACTGGGTTCAGATCGGGAAGATGCGCCGGCCGAGGAGGATAACGGTAGCCAAAACTCACGCAGCCCTCCTCTTCGCAGCTTTGTCTTCTTCTTCTTCTTCAGCGGTTCCCCTACGGGAAGATAACGATGGTGGTTGAACGCGAAGCTATCTCGTGATGGATTGTTTGGTTGTCCAATCCCTAGGGGCATCATGCCGCAATCATCATCAGACGCGCTGCGCCGCTCTTCGACCGGGTTCAGATCGGGAAGATGCGCCGGCCGAGGAGGATAACGGTAGCCAAAACTCACGCAGCCCTCCTCTTCGCAGCTTTGTCTTCTTCTCCTTCTTCTTCTTCAGCGGTTCCCCTACGGGAAGATAACGATGGTGGTTGAACGCGAAGCTATCTCGTGATGGATTGTTTGGTTGTCCAATCCCTAGGGGCATCATGCCGCAATCATCATCAGACGCGCTGCGCCGCTCTTCGACCGGGTTCAGATCGGGAAGATGCGCCGGCCGAGGAGGATAACGGTAGCCAAAACTCACGCAGCCCTCCTCTTCGCAGCTTTGTCTTCTTCTCCTTCTTCTTCTTCAGCGGTTCCCCTACGGGAAGATAACGATGGTGGTTGAACGCGAAGCTATCTCGTGATGGATTGTTTGGTTGTCGAATCCCTAGGGGCATAATGCCGCAATCATCATCAGACGCGCTGCGCCGCTCTTCGACCGGGTTCAGATCGGGAAGATGCGCCGGCCGAGGAGGATAACGGTAGCCAAAACTCACGCAGCCCTCCTCTTCGCAGCTTTGTCTTCTTCTCCTTCTTCTTCTTCAGCGGTTCCCCTACGGGAAGATAACGATGGTGGTTGAACGCGAAGCTATCTCGTGATGGATTGTTTGGTTGCCCAATCCCTAGGGGCATCATGCCGCAATCATCATCAGACGCGCTGCGCCGCTCTTCGACCGGGTTCAGATCGGGAAGATGCGCCGGCCGAGGAGGATAACGGTAGCCAAAACTCACGCAGCCCTCCTCTTCGCAGCTTTGTCTTCTTCTCCTTCTTCTTCTTCAGCGGTTCCCCTACGGGAAGATAACGATGGTGGTTGAACGCGAAGGTATCTCGTGATGAATTGTTTGGTTGGCCAATCCCTAGGGGCATCATGCCGCAATCACCATCACACGCGCTGCGGACGCCGGCCAACGTACGCAAGACAACCCCCGGCGCTAATGCATTTCTGCATAAAACAATTTCAATGCACACGTCCAATGCGCTATCACCCATAAGTTACAGGGGACGTATTTTACTCCCGCAAGCGCCTGTTGGATGGAATTCTTCCCGTACCTTTTCGAATATAAGTAGCATTTTTAGACAGACGTTAGTTATACTGTTTTGCTAATTTGGCATAATATTTAAAATACGCTTTTGAGGACGCGCAAACGTATTTCGGGGGGATTTCTCGGTAAAATTAAGTAGTTGTGAGTTTGAACCTGTCTGTGGCATTTCGTGTCATTTTTATTATCCCATTTTCAAATTCCGACATGAATTACCTTGTCCAGAAACGGGTTTCACTCAGCGTAACCAAATGCCAAATATGGCCACGTCTTAACCTCTTAAGGTGGACCTAACTTTAAAAAAGGAGGACAAATCGCAGTACAATAATGCACGTTGTTGCCCACATGTGTGGAGGGTGTGTGCCATGACTGGCTGTATTTTTTTTTTTCCCACAATTCTCGGTTTCAATACAATTGTGAAAAGGCGAGCCACAATTCCTGGACAATATCTGCCCGAAAGGGGGTTAACCAGTTTTGAAAATACTGGCGTGTACTTGTTGAAGTACTGCTTTTTTACCGCTACGGAACACGACGTCTCACGCACTTTCAATTGCAAGTAATACTGATAACCAACGTTTGGCTTTTGGCGGTATTTTGATTTGATTGTAGGGTTTCTCGATGGGTGATGAGGCGCGCCGTAGTGGAGGGCTCCAGAATAATTTTGATCACCTGGGGACCTTTAACATGCGCCGCAATGTCGTACACGCGGGCGTTTTTGCTTTTCGCCTTCATCAGAAAAGCGGCCGTCGCGGCCGGGAATCGAACCCGTTTTTCGCGTTGCATGCGTTCTCTTCTCCCTGCGCTTGGAATGTTGGCTGAACCACCGCTCTATCCCCCCCCCCAAAAAAAAAAGAAAACGCGAAATGCACAGAAGACTTTGATCCGTGCCTTTTTTAACGAATCCTCGAGAATTAAATGCTAAGTTGCGCTGTTTCGTAACGAGAAATAATTAAAAAGAAACGTCTTACTACAGGTGAAAAAGAACAACTTCATTTGGCATCTTTATGGTTACTCAGCGGCGTTACGGAAGAATGCCAACACATCTTAAAAGGAACGCAAATGGTCAACAGTGCAGCCGTAACAGAAAATCTGTGCTCAATGTAAGGTCCCAGAAGCTTGGTTTACACAATGTAAACTTGCTTGCCACTTAGCAATTCTAAACATGAGATGTTAATTGTACTGCGCGCGTTCGCAATTTAATTTGAGGGGTAACTTGCGACGAAAGCATTGAATAAGTGATCCGACACCGTTATTCATCAAACCTGAGTACAGGGTAACTAAACTTTCATTTAACTAAAGCTGCGCGCAAAAGACCTGTTAGAACAGTTGCATTTATATCTCTGCTCTGATTAAAATTCAGTAATTTCATGTTGCCTTTCGAACGCACAAAAATATCGTAAGCTGTTAGAAAAAATGCCTGGGCAGTTAAGATGGTGTTACCATTTCAGGCCATCCCACAAATGCAAGAATGCGTCATGCTAACAGCGAAAAAAACACAGACAGGGACGAGGAAAGAAGCAGACGGGACACTCGCCAGCGAGTGTCCCGTGTGTCCCGTGCGAGTGTTCTAGCGAGTGTCCCGTCTGCTTCTTTCCTCGTCCCTGTCTGTGTTTTTTTCGCTGGTAATATGCATTTAAGTCAACACCAACTAGCCCAACTTTCAGCCTTAGCTAACAGCAAAGGCGATTGAAACTTGTAAACTGAATTCCAAAGAGAGAGGCTTGCCCTAGTCTGTTTCTATTTATGATTTTTTTGAAGGCTAAAAGCCATAGCCTGCAAAGATCGAGCTTGCTACGAGCCACGGCGTACAAGTTCATTGCGGCCGTTCTGAGATTCCAGATGGGTCGCTGCCTTTTTGGCGTACTATTAAAATCTTTTTGCCGCTTTCATTCTTCAAATTGAACGTTGAGAAACCTAGCTACAGCATACGACTCTTGTCTGCGTCTTTCGTGCGCACATACGGCGCGAGAAAGGCACGAAGCGCGCCTACAGTGTGCATTCCCCGGGCCGCGATATTACGTTTCGTCTACTTTCCAACGGGGGCGTGGCCTTCGGGGCCTCTGACATCTCTGACGTCGACGGCGCGCCGCCGTCACATCCGCTGCACGCTTTGCAGTGGCAGTGGCAGCAATGGAGCTGCCCCAAATAACTTTGACGATTTACCTGTAGAACTTCTAAACTGTAAACGGGAACATATGCGCTTTTCAGATGATTACGTTAGGCGCCGAAAAATTCTCGAATCCACGCCCGCATCCATTGCGAAGTCACGCTCTAGCCTAGCCGATCCGCTGAGCGAAGAAAAATGTCGCGCACTATGTGCGATTAACAAGCTGTGCTACGCTGTAACTGCTGCTCCGTAAAGTTTCGCTGAGCTGTGCTACCACATAACCCCTCGCTGGGTTGGGTGGGTGGGTGGTGGTGACTGTGATGAAAGTGCGCCGTGTGCTTCATAAGCCGTTGTATTGCGAGGTGCTGAGAAACCGTGCGAGATTCCCAGCCCAACTTTCCGAACCTGCGATCGTCCATTTCATCGTCAAATGATTTACTGCGTTACTTGATGTGTTCGCTTCTTTTTTGCTTTTTATTTACGCATCACGGTGTGCTCGACGCCTGAGCGAGCATGGTTCGTATGCCCAAACGCATCGCCGCTTACCTTATGGTTTTCTTACCGACCAAGGCGGAGTGGCACTGTGTTCGTGTATCCGCTCTGCAAGCATCAAACAAAGCTTATCATCTCAGGCTAATCAAGCGTACAAGGTTCCAACTGGTTGAATACGTTCAATATTGCCTTTAACAATGCCTTTAAGACGAAAAATAGCGTGTAGTACTGCCTAAATTAAAAGATAATGCCGGCGCCGCTCTTTTTCGTATTGTAGCAAGCACACTGGTTTGATTCAAATGTATTGCACAATTTTCCAGTTTTGAATATGCTTTTGTTTCCTTTTTATATTGCGTGAAGTTTCTAATAACAATGTATTAGTAGCTTTTTGCGAAACTGCGGCGTGCGTTAACATGCGTGCTACGAGGCTTTCGGCTGCGGTGGGGGCCGCTGTGTCGTTCCAGTTTCTGTGTCGTTCCATGGAATTTGACTGCTAGTAGCTGTCTGCGTTCTGTCCGGGAATTGGAATGTAGTGTGCCAGCTCTGCCAAGCAACTGTTTGTGGGTGAGCCTCTTACCGGCAGTTGTGAAAAGCCAAATATCCTGCTGTGTTTCGTAACTCCTGAAATAGTGGTGCGCGGCATTGTTATCTTTTGTGAACGCTTTTTTTTTTGGGATAGAGGCATTCAGTGGGCAGGTGCCGTGCGTGACGTTGACTGTTCTAGATGACGAACAGCTGTATTGCTTTTATTGCCGATGTGCTTCAAGCTGTACCCAAAAGGTCGACATGTCAACAGTGAACCTGTATTGTCTAATATTAATCGGCGCTTCCTGTATCTAGGCCAACCCACTAAGTTTCTCTGTATTTGTCTCATGCGTTAGCAAAGAAATCCCAATTGAGCTATTTAAATCCATCCCTGTAAAACCGGCTTCACAAGGGCAAACGCATTGCTAGAAAGACATCTAATAAGGGGAAATATAAACAATGTGACAACAAAATGTGGGGTTCCAAAGCCTTTTTTAAATACCCAATTAGTGTATTACGTCACGCTTTTTATTCCTTCGGGTCTGAAGGTACGGGTCTATCATAATTACGCGTGTTAATTTGTCTGATTATGTGTTTACTTAGCATGTAATTACGTACTGCCCTTTTTTTCATTAAGGGCCTACTTGCCAATGAATGCTGACACATTAACACTGTTACACTTCTCGTCATTGAATTTTTTAGTGAGAAAAACTGCTGAAATGACCCCTTAAATGCTGCTCATCCGATTCTGTTTTCACAATTTTCACACCAGTTCTTACAGTGTCCACCATGTGCCCCTAGCAGACAGCCAAAGACTTGTTGAGGCATGCACAAATATTTTTGATGCATATCAAATAATTGGGTACCACTGCATAGTTGCATGTTTTCTGAGCATGGCTAGACTGGAGCTATCTATTGCAAAGTACTGGTTTGGTGCATAAGTGTGTGCATTTTGTGAAGCAACCAGTTTCGCAAGAACAACTTTATTTTATGTTAGCTGAAAGTGATTAGCTTTGTGCCTGATAGCCCTTGGACTGCAGTTCTCTGAATACAATACTTAAAATCTATCCAATTGTACACCCGCCCAATTTTTTACCAATAGCACCAGAGCGTCGACCTTTCGGTCGGTCAGCGCCTCGTGATGGAGTGATATGGCAAACTCGGCGAGCATAGCCGCATGCGCACTAAGCAAAGGCCGCTGCTGCCGTCGTCTGCTAGGCTGTTCCAAGAGCAGACGGCCGCCCCCCGATTTTTGTTATTCGCTTATCACACTGCCTGCCATACTTGAAATTTTTCTTTAAGACCGGGCACGTGGCGCCAACTGAAAACAGTAATCAGCGTTGCCGAACGAACCTTGCGCTGAACGAACTTTGCATTTGGCATCGCCTCTGGTTTTTGTTGGCGCCACGTGCCCGGTCTTGAAGAAAAATTTCGAGTATGGCAGGCAGTGTGATAAGTGAATAACAAAAAATGGGGCAGCTGTCTGCTCTTCGAACAGCCTAGCAGAACAACAGCAGCAGCGGCCTTTGCTTAGTGCGCATGCGGCCACTCTCGCCGAGTTTGCCGTATCACTCCATCACGAGGCGCTGATCGACCGAACGGTTGATGCTCCTGCGATATTGGTAAAAAATTGGACGGGTGTACATTGTTGGCAGCTGTTTGTCTTGTGTTACTCTCCAATGGTACATCTTAGGCACCTGTTTGTTTTGTGTCATTCATTGATTTTGTTTATTTAGCTGGACTTGTCCTGCCACCAATTATTTCTAATATTTTAGGACGTTCAGTTTCCATTTCTAATGTTTGTTTGCACTGCCTCTGATGTGTAAGGCGGCAAATGTGGCTATTAAACACAGATTTCCTGCTCACATTATTCTCACCATATTGTACATAGCTTGTTCTTAGCTTATGAACCCATGATTCCAAGCTATTGCCTTCAAACCTACCGCAAAAACATTAGTTATACCGGGGTGTCAGCTCAGACCAAGTTATGAATGCATGTGGTACTGAGGATTCTTTCAGGCATGCCGCTTGTTGCATTTTAAGTTGTCGGATACATAGAGATAACCCAGATGAAGAGAAGGACGGACCAAGGGGGCAGCCTGAGTCTGAACAAGGAAGTCGAGGATCATCAGAAGCCATGGACATTCTTAGCTATCTAATGTAAATACTGCTATTCTTTCTTATTAGTGGACTTGGCCGTTTTTCATCATCTTATGGTGCCTGGAAAGCCGAGAAGGAAGAAGTCGGAGATACTAAACCGGCCTATTATGTCCAGTCGGTAAGACCAACGTTGGTGACCACAAATGTGGAGAAGGCATTGTTATAATCCGGAAAGAAGAATGCACTAGCTGAAAATAAAGAACAGCTCGTCAGCAACAAAACACAAGGCTTTTAAATGAAGCAAAGACGGTGTTGGACACTCCTGATGTGGAAATTTCAGGCTCACTCATAGAGTGGCTGCAGTCCAACAACGATGAGTTGAGCTAGCTGATTGCCGAGGTAAAAAATGTTTACCTGACGACGAGTTCGACATACAGTAGAATCTCGATAAACGGAAATCACTTAAACAGAATTGCCGCTTAAACAGAACAGTCACCTGTAGGTTGGTTGGTTTTGTATTCTTCAGATAACATAAAAAAACTCTTGGTAATCGGAACTAAAATTTCCACATCACTGTGTAAACGGAACCAAAAATGGAACTTCTTGTGAAACCCATCGGGATGAGAAAGAATCGGCTTTTTACGCTTACGGCTATTTAGTTTTTGTTTTTCTTCCTCCATGGTTTTTTGACGTCGTTGGCCTCGTAAGCCTCGTCTCATTAGTGGTCAGCCATGTTAGCACAACGAATGCAACCTCGCAGTTCTTGTTCCAGTCGTTTAGTCTTGATTCAAGACGCTCAGGTTACAGGGCTCAGCTCCTTCTGCCTTGTTTGTGCCATCGTGGTGCTATTCGCACTTCATTACCGCTTTGCCGTATTCTACATTCGGTGGCTCCTAATACTCGCGAAGTTGAGGCCTCTAAGCTCCGGGAAGACGCAGTTTCAAGGACTCAAAACAAAGATAATTGATACATTTTGTAGTGAACAGCGACTAATTGTTGCCAAATCAACTTTGTGGATGCTGCGCCTAAACCTTTTTTTAGTTTTCTTGCTTTCCAAAAAACTATCAGCTACATTCACCTCCTAGTGCTTAGAGTTCCATGAAATGGTATGAAGAGTGCGTACGCACACAAATGTGCACTTTTACACATCTATCTCAGTAAATGGAACTCCTGTTAAACGGAACTAATTTTTTTCGGTCCCTTGAAGTTCCGTCTATCGAGAGTCTACTGTAATTATGAGGTGCGATGACGCTACCGAAGGCATGCTGGGCCATCTAAAGGCTGAGAAGGGAATGGAGTGTAATTAGGATGAATGATTAATAAATACATATTACAACAACAAGAGATCGCTACGGTATGGTCAACGGCTGCCGGGATCGACCGCCCCAGCACCTTCTGTAGTATATTCTCAGAGTGACGAGTGTCATCTCCATGGAAGCTCCATGAAACTCCCAATGCTGCAGCTCCAAACATTTAGTGGGGAGTTGTGCCAGTGGCTCAGCTTTTGGACGCAATTTAAAGGAGCCATGAAGACAAATACGAAGACAAAGTTAGATGGGCAGATGAGATGAAGTTTGCAGGGATAAATTGGTCACAGTTGGCACAGGACCGGGGTAATTGGAGAATAATAGGAGAGGCCTTTGCCCTGCAGTGGGCGTAGATAGGCTGGTGATGGAGACAAATACAAGTTTATTTTATTCGAAAGATTTCGTGTTTTATCGTGCCCCAGCACTTGTCCAGATGTGAACGATGCTTTATTCACTGAGAAATTATTTTAAGTTAAAATTTTGATTTTCCCGCTAAATTGTGCGTTTTTGGGGTCTGCAATGACATCACAGGAGCCGACCTCTCTGCAGCCGATTGGGAAGCCTTGTTTACCGGTTATTGAACCTAGATGGCACCATCATACAGTTGCAAGCCATTTTCTGCCTTTGGTTTGTTTTTGACCGCATTTAAACAGGGTGTGTTTTTGTTCAGGGAGAAAAGAATCGTTTCGTGAAACAGAGTGCTCCCTCGACAGATATGGTCGCGTAAGACACCGTTGTTTGTGTCAATCGGCCAGTGTCGTCAAGCCCCACAGTCCTGTGCAGCTAAACCAAGCATAGTGCGCACAGTACCAACAGCAGTACGCATCGGTACTTCTATGTTTACGTGTGATTTCATAACTTCCACTGTTTGTCCGCCCATTATTACTGCTTTAAAAAGAATGTGCCCTAAAATTAAGCGCAAATAGCTCGTTCACCAAGCTTATAAGCTCTGCCTAATGTGCGTTTGCTTTTGCCGGCCTCCTCAAATCGCTGAGCAGGCTGGTATGACATCATAGGTTCTGTTGCAGAAAATGAGCTAGTGGGTCGCATGGCCATTCTCTTTTTTCCTAATTACATAGCTTTTTGAGCGAAATTTATGTAAAGTGTTGTCAGTAAGATTTTAACGAGGCAATATTTTGAATGAACCAAACTTGCGTTTTCTCTTCATGGCTCCTTTAAGGCAGCCATCCACAAAAATCCCAGCCTGAACAATAGACAAAAGTTTCATTACCATTGGTCGCTGCTGGATGGGTCGGCTGCTGCATCCATTGCCAGGCTGCAACCGACGTTACCCAGACACCTTGGAAATTCTATTGCGACACTTTGGTGACACGCCGGATTGTACAGGAACATCTGGTACAGCTTCGATCGCTCCCTTCAGTGGTGTCATCGAATAATGTTGGCGGGCTCCAGCGAATGCTGGACCACGTGCAGTGTCACGTGCGTGGTCTGGCAGCCTTGAAGGTTTCTTCGCACGTACTTTACGATGATGACAAGCGTGCTTCTGACATTTTAAGCAAACACTACATCGCAGTGGGTGGCTAAGGCGTTGTGCAGCTGAGCCCAAGGACGTGGGTTCGATTCCCGGCCGTGGCGGCCACTTTTCTGATAGAGGAAAAATGCAAAAATGCCTGTGTTCAGATTTTAGCGTGCGTTAAAGATCCCCAGGTGGTCAAAATTAATCCAGAGCCTTCCACTGCGGTGCGCCTCATCGCCCGTGTAGCGTTGGCTCGTTAAACCCCATAAATCAGGTCGCAGTGCGTCGCTCGTATGCGGCAATAATGTTGTTTTCGAGTAAAGTTGCATAGATTACATGAAGCGTAGTTTGGTTCCGTCAGACGTAAATTTTCTTGCTTGACCTTTAATTGAACGTAACTTCAATTTACATTTACTTATTTATACATTTGTTTACAACACTGCTGGCCCTTGCAGCAGGTTGCAGCAGGGTTAAAAGGTGAACAATACACAATGTCCACATAAACAACAAATCTAGCTGTCCTTCAAAGTTTTCAGAGGATTTGCATCTCGTGAACACTTTGGGAGAGAGAATTTCAATGCGCCATTGTACAAGAAACAAAATTTTTATCAATTTGCGGTGCATACGACTGAAGAACAAATGGATTCAATTTCTGGTTCTGTCAGATGGGAGTAATTCTTTACTGTGGATTAGACCGGACATCACTTTAACGCAAATTTCAGGTTACATCAGACGTAACTTGAAGCATGTGAATAAGGTTACATCGGACATTATTTTAACTTTTCATATTGGGCTACGTCAAATACATCCGGCTAAATTTTTTGCACGGCATGTGTTTTAAAGTCAGCTTCTTCTGAAACAAACCAGCCATACAAAAGGCCCGACAAACTAAAGGGCATGTATATTTATAAGTAACTTTAGCAATAACACACTGTTTCTCAATATGGCATGGGTCTACATATTTATTGGAGTTGGTAAATACATGGAATATATATAGCTGTCATTCAGCAATATTCTGGTTTGCCTTGACAGGATGCATTGCCGACGATCAAAAACCAAGGCTAGCATTCTAATTATGCGAGACTCAGTTCTTAGCTAGGCTGAAGACAGCTTTTTTTACTTCTACTTTTCTATGGTTTAATAGTTAATTTCAGTGTCTGTCAACATCCTCAAGGCCTGCAGGTTAGCAACACTTCTTGTACATGAGTTTGGCTTAAAGCATTTGAAAGAAGTGGTTTATCCAATTTTTTTAATAAAGAAAGGAAGTCAAAGAGGCAACAAAAAAGAAAAGGACTCCGACTTCCATAGACATGCTATCACACTACAATGCTACGGCACATTCTCAGTCGCCTCCCGTTTCACAGGAGAGGAGGAAATTCTTGAAAAAGTTGTACCGACTGACCTGGCACTATTTGCGATGGTATGTCTTTGAAGGATGCGAACCCTTTTTGATGAAGAGAAAAACACGAAATTTTGGTAACATCCAGCACAATAACCACAGGCATTATCATCCCGGAGATTGACCGTACACGCAAAAGTGAACTAAGAGGTATGTATTACTGTCCGAAACATTTATCGAGCAGTTATATGGCACCGACGGCGTACTTTTCGCGGCAAGATGGGGCCGTAAGTACGGGAAAAGCGGAGTGCTGCAATCTACAGAATACTACGCCCCATTGTTAAAAATTATTGCACCGAGCATTCACCACACCCAGACACTTCGAAAGGATGGTTTTATTCGGATAAGAATAAAAGGCGGACCCCCAATTCTAGCCAAGCTTAGAAACGATATAAACGATATAAAATCAGCATTGCGTCGAAATTTAGTATCCCGGGGTGATTTTTATACTTTAACTGAGCTACTGCAGAGTATACAGACGCCAATGACGCAGACACGCACAACACTGCTCTATAACGCCTCTTGCACCGAAAATAAAAATAAAGGAAGTTCGCACTAAAGCCTAGGAAAGATGTTCCCTTGCCTAAAACACCCGGGTTAGGTCTTTCGTTGGATAAAATTAGGCCGATAAGCTTAACGTCTAATAATCTTGTAAATATTGTTGAGAGGATTTTATTGGCCACAAGAGAGAGAGAGAGAGAGAAATAACTTTATTGGGAGAGACTGGTGATCCTAGGCGTCGGCGAAGAGCCCTTGAGCTCTAGCAGCGTCTTCGGCCAGCTGGACGGCCCAGACGTGATCCGCTGGGTTGTGGCTGAGAACAAGAAGCTTTAAAATAGTGCTAGCATTTCGATTCCTCAGCAGGTCGGCTTCAGGCCAGGCTGCTCGATATGTTCGCCGCACATAGACCTAGAGAGCCGCCTTCATCTGGTTCGTCGTTCCGAAGAGGCAGCAGTGCTTCTGACATTGGATGTGGCCAAAGCTTATGATTCCGTGAAACATGGCATACTTTTAGAAAAGATGGCTCGATTATGTTTTCCAGAATACATTGCTTCGCGTGTTATGATGTTTCTAACCAGGCGCAAACTCTTTATTGCTCAGTGCGGAGTTACCTCCTCACATTACAATCAAGCGCGAGGCTTACCTCAAGGATCCCTTCTGTCTCCTGTTTTATTTAACGTGTTACTCAGCGAGGTTCCCGTTAATGCGGGCGTGCAGTCCTACTTGCTTGCTGACGATCTGGCATTTTTTAGCTCTTCAAGCAATTTACATGTCTTGTTTCCGTCCCTGGAGCGTCATATGCTGACCTTAGAATCGTGGCTGGATGGTGTCTGCCTGTCCTTAAATATCGACAAGTGTGCCCTCTTGGCATTCCCAGTGAAAGACCCAGTTTCGATTGATCTGACATACAGACAGAATATAAAACCACAGGTCACCTCTCTGAAATATCTAGGAGTGGTGTATGAGAACAGTCTGAGGTGGCGTCCTCATATTGACTTCATTGCAGTGAAAGGGGGCAGAGAGGTTTGCCTGTTAAAGATATTTTGTAATAAGTCGGGTATGGGCAGAGACGTCCTCCTTATGCCCTATCGCCTGTATGTGCGCCCTATTCTGGTATTCGGCTTTTTTCTAGGCATCCGTTCTACAAGATCCGACCATTCATTAGTTTAGGAAGGCAAGTTTGCGACTGTGTTTGGGATTACCAAGATACGACTCCATTCGGGTATTGTACTGGGAGGCTCGAATCGTTCCTCTGATATCTCGTTTCAAGGTGTTGAGAGTAGAAGCATACCTTAGTGAAATGGAAGTGCCTATACCACGATCACAAATGGTTTTTGTACACTCCCCAGCGTCCTTTTCTGCCCAGCCGTGGCCCACGTACAAGCGTCCACAGGTGGTGTTCGTCCAGTCCTTCCTCGCCCCTTTAAATATCAACATATTATTGGTACCTACGTTTGACTATCGCATTGTGATGGTGGACACTGACTTCGACAATATTTTTGCCTCTAATGCCCAATGCTTGCCGGAGAAAACGATATCTGGCCTTTTCGCAAACTACCTACAAGAGTTCGAGAAACATGCGGTTATAGCCACTATGCTTCTCTTCGAGGTACAAAAGCTGGTGTAGGCATCTTTTCACGTGCGGTTGACTGGGCATTTCCTCTTCTTCAAAATTTAATGTCCGTGTATTTGGCATAATTTTTTATAATCGTTGACCAGAAAGTCCATGCTCCGATATCCTATCATCATTGAGGGGACACTGATACCTTACGTCGCGCGCCATAGATTTTCGGGGGTGACTGTAGACCGCGATCCATCGTGGACGAAACACATCGTCCCGCTGAAGACTGCACTTGCAAGCTTTGTGCATGCTCTTCGCTTCGCGGCGGGAATGAGATGGGGTCCATATTAGAGCGCTCTTCTCCAGGTGTACCGGAGCCTGTTTTTGGGGTATGTTCGTTACAGCCTGCCAGCCATTTCAAACTTGCGAACTTCTTCCCGGCGTACATTGGAGGGCTTGCAAGCAGAATGACTCAGAATATGCTTAGGACTCCCACGATCTCCCTCTACTGTGGGCACAACTGCCGAATCACGTGTAGTTCCAATGGACACACTCATTTTGTGTGAACCCCTTAGAGTCTACCTTAGATGCTTCACAAGGCATGAAGACCATCCATTATCGGCTCTTCCAACTATGCGCTCGAGAAGTAGTTTTGCGGTAGCCATTTTGCGACACCAACATAGGATCCCATTAGGTTTCGCCCCAATGGTGGTTTCCCAGAATCCTTTGTGGGTACTATGAAAACCATCAATT
Organism: Haemaphysalis longicornis; assembly: GCF_048455015.1. Classification (NCBI taxonomy): domain Eukaryota; kingdom Metazoa; phylum Arthropoda; class Arachnida; order Ixodida; family Ixodidae; genus Haemaphysalis; species Haemaphysalis longicornis. The sequence continues at coordinate 398,004 of NW_027526212.1, forward strand.
CACCTTTTCATCGCGTGAATTGGGAAGAAGTCCTCTTTGCCGTCAATCACCCTCAAACAGTTGACTCCACCGTTCTTGACGGACAAGTACGCCTGAACTGTACATGTATATACTGATGGCTCTGTTACAGAATCCAGGTCTACCACGTCTGTGGTAATTCCAAGCCTATGTGCTACCCGATGATTCACTTTAGACCACAAGAAAACTTCTACTGCTACTGAGTTGGTTGCCATACGGGAGGCGATTCATTTAGTTTCCGGTAAATACCCTCATGCTTGGACCCTGTTTTGTGACTCAAAGGCAGCACTCTAGGCCCTCAACGGAGTTATGAGGCAAGGACCTTATTATGCCCTTGCTGCGGAATTACTCGAATATTCTCCTCGGCACTGCAACAAGGATATGTCCTGACTACTCAGCGGGTAACAGGCCATTGCGGACTACCTGGTAACCAGTGGGCTGATGAGGAGGCGAAGAAGGTTTCTGCAAATGCAGATGTACGTCTGCCCTTCGCAAAGATGGACGCGACCGCCCTTCTATCTACCATTCTCCGCCTCGCCTCGGCCAGTCACTGGTAATCGGCGAGCAACCCCGACAATCGTCATAGAAGATTACACCATCTGGACCCCGACTGCAAGTTTCGGTTACCTCCTTGTATTCAGCGAAACCACGCTACACTGTTTTACCGACTACGGCTTGGAGTAGCCTTTACCTGCCGCTACAAGCACCTAATCGGCATTACGAGTGACCCCGACTGTGAAACATGCCATGTACTAGAGACTATTTCGCATGTTCTCTGCCACTGTCCAGGCTACGCGCGTCCTCGACAACAACTAGCGAGAACATTGGCCCGTTTAGACTGTCATGTCGTGTCGGAGGAAGTACTGCTGGGACCTTGGCCAGACGCGCTGCGTTCTCACAAAGCATTTCAAGCTGTGCTGACATTTCTGCGCAGCAGCGGCCTCTCAGCGATATTGTAGTTGATGCCCGTCCGGATAAACTTTAACACATGCACAGTATGAGTATACGAATCTTCTGTACATAGCCATTTATTCATTTCTCCGGCATTTTCATGTCTCTCGTCCTCAATCCACAATCTTTCCTCCCCTTTCCCTTCCCACACACGGAATAGCTGGCCAGATACACTGCCATCAGGCCGACCTTTCTGTCTTTGTTTCATTTCAATAACATTCCTCTCTCTCTCGGTAATCGCGCTCGCTCTTAGAAAGCCCAGCGAAGAGCATTCCCAGGTGATCATGAGACTGATTCTTTTTCGTTCTGCTCCACTTTATCTTCACCGACCGTTAGTCGACTTCGCCGATCGCTGTCGATGCTTATACCGGCACACGTCTGGGTAATCCGTGTGGTCTGGATCCCAGGACACAGAGGTGTTGAACATAACGAAACCGCTGATTACCTGGAAGGAGTAGCACTGACTGGTCCTCTTGTTGATACTGTGTCCCGATAGCTTACGTTGTTGCAACTAGGTTTCGAACGTACAGTTCGCTGGACAGTTTCCCACCAGACAGTATCGCTGGCTGCCCTGACATTGACCATCTCCGGTACTCTTAGAAGTGTGAATTCGCGCAGTCTCGACTGTGCGAGGTCACACTGACTTGCTTTCGCTGCCGAACACCTAATTTAAATTTTCATCTACACCGCGTACGCATAGCTCCATCGGCCACCTGCGGCTTCTGTCAAGAGGCCGAAACAATTAGTCACTTCCTGCTGTCTTGCCGGCGGTTCTCCTCCCTCCGAAATCGTTACCTGGAGGTTCCCTCCAACGCCTGGGTCTCGCTGTACCTAGTTTATTGTCATTTGGGGCACTCGGGCTTGTTTGGTGGTGTGGTGGTTCCAGTGAAATGGCGCGTACCCACTTATGTGGATCGGGCAGAAAATGGGCGCCTTACCGAAAGAAATTACGTAATTTTTGTAGGAACAGAAAAATATTTAAATATTAGGATGAATTAGCAGTAGGTGACTAGAGAAATAAATGTAAGAAGATCAGAGAAAGAAATAAAAAAGGTAAAAACGAACACCATTTTATGAAAATTGGAAGTAAGAAACACGAAGAAAGTGGTACAGACAAAGCAGTGAGCTGGGCACGCATATACTTGACAGAAGAATCCAGCCGTGACATATGATGTCTAGCACGGCAGACGGCCTGATCCCAAGATGATTGAGTGCAACGCAGGGAAAAGATCCCAGCAGCAGAATCACAGTTGCAACGGGGTGTTTGTCGCGCTCTTCACTCTTTTATTGCAGAATCAGTTCGCTTGCCTTGGTAACCAATCGCATAAAACAATTTTTAATCGTTTCTTGAAAAACCTCTTAGTGCAGCAGTATTACTTTTTCTGGTTCCAAAATTATTAGCATCGCTGTACCCTATTTTCCCTTAGTTTGAAACTAATTCACAACCTTTTTAAACAGTGAAACCACAATCAGACTTGGCCAGTTCCGCAGAGTGGGTACGCGCCATTCTTGTTCTGGCTCTAACCAACCAATCAACTTGAATGTAGCGAAGCTGTAGGCAACAGTGGCGTTTTTCTCTATTTCGCCTCACGGCGTTTAAGCCTCGCCGCTGTACGAAGGACCACAGCTGGATATTCGTCTTCGTCTATCGGAAACGGTTCTCTGCCGCACGTGGCCACGAGGTCACTGACCTCGTAGCCTTTCTTCGTGGAGCGTGGGTGGTGTGGGGATTTATTAACAAAAAAGAGAAGAGAAAATAACTGCGGATATTATTGAACTTACCGGAGAGTTCAGCCTGTGGAAGTGAGATGATTGGTGAGACATGTGAGACTGACGTGTGCAAGAACTTTTCCCAAACATCAGGTGAGAGAAATGGGCTGGAGATGTTTGATGAAAAGTGGCGTTCCCGGCGTGGGGATGAGGGTAAGGTTAGCTTGCTTCCTATCTTGAGGCAGGCTCATCCGCTTTCAGCAATGTTTAAAGTAGTCTATAAGGCCCTAAAGAAACTATTGTCAAGGCTTCGAAGCGTGTTATTGGTGACACAGTTCGGTCTGAGTTCCGCGCCGGGTCTGAGTTAAAGAAGAGCCTCTCGCACCTCCGACTCAGATACCAGAGTCAAGAATGTTGTTGCTGAGTGTCATGAGTCAAGGACAATCCCCGCAACGACGCCTAAGGTGATCGAGGACGACTAGGAAAAAGAGAGATCGAGGCAGCGCAGGAGGAAGGCAATAGTCGTGGCCCTTCGTCAGCTTGGTTCCTCGAAACGACAGGCGGAAATTCTCACGGATTAGTTTTCTGTTTGTGCTGACGTAATTACTCAACTTCTTCTCCCTTACGTCGAGCCCTTGCTTCGTTATCGCCTTCCTGCCTTCGTGAACTTCCCTAACTCTGAGTAACTGGACATGCAGGTATCTGGCTTAATGATTCGGCGGATGCTCTGGCGGGAATGGCATTGGGCGGTGCAGTAGCGGAGGTTCTGCCGGCCATTTCCCTCATAACTTCTGCTCGCTTTCGTAGGCTATGCTTACATCAAAATATTCCTGATTCTGCTTACGAAGACTCGGAGCTCGAGCCCCTCCGGTGCTAAGGGAAGTAGTCGCGCGAGCTTGAGAAGTCACCCTCACTGGCGTTCTCTGTCGGGTGTCCAGTTTCAATTATTAATTGCACCGCTCCAATCTGGCCCCGTCGCCGCTATGCGCTTTCTGCAAAGAACCAGAAACAATCGAACATTTCTTCTTCTCCTGCCGATGGTTCACCTCTTTCAGACGAAGATACTTAGAAATCACTACGAGCCGGCTAAACCTCCCGCTCTCTGCTACACTTATTTTGCCATTCGGGGTGAACGAACCGGGATTCTGCCACGGAAACCTTGCCGTGCGTTGCACTCATTCAACCTGGAATCAGGCCGTCTGCCGTATTAGACATCATTTGGCCCTGCTGGATTATCCCGTCCAGTATATGCGCGCCTAGCTCACTGCTTCGTCTATATCACATTCTTTCTTCGTGTTTCTTACTTCCAATATTCAGTCAATTGTGTTCGTTTTTACCTTTTTCTATTTCTTTCTCCAATATCCTTACTTTTATTTCTCTAGTCTTGTACTGCTAATCCGTTTTAATATTCAAATATTTTTTTTCGCTACAAAAATTACATAATTTCTTTCGGTAAGGCGCCCAGTCCCTGGTACAACCACCACTGGTACCACCACCACCACCATCACCGGGCTCCCGAAGAGCGAAGCCTGGGGTGACGCGACTCAAGGCTTCGAGTTCGCCACAAAAGCCTGTGCGGAAGTGGGCCTAGGATGCTTCGGCTCCAGTCTCCCGACGCTGCGCCAACCCACGCCTTGGTGGCGCTAGCGGCGACGGGCGGATGCATTCGGGAAGCGGCATCGCACCGTCGTCCTATGACGCGACGGCCCCCGCAACGTCGACGCCGAGAATCAAGCCACAAGACCACGACGGCAACGTTCCAGAAATCGAGTCGCACGTTACGACGACAACACACAGTAATTACCTGCAACGGCAAACTTCCCGAACCGGGTCGCATCACGTGGGTAGCATAACATCGCTACGACATCAAGAGGACAACAGCTCTTTGTAAGCGCTAATGACATAGGTAGGCCTTCTTCCAAATGAATGCTTATATCATGGCATCCAGATATTGAAAGTAGATCTGTCTTAAGACATTGTAAATTATTTATTGTAGAGTGTTCGCATTTTATTAGTTTGTGTGGGGCTGTTTGCTGTGTTGAGGGTGTATAGGTGTGTGCTAGTGGTAAATGTTTGTTTTGCAAAGCCTGCCTCTGCTTCCCTTCTCCTTTTTTGCCGGTCCAGACACGTGACTAAGTAAAGGCGAGCCTACCGGATCTTGGCATATCAGCTGCCGGAATTCCGTCATAATAACTGCCAGGATTGGCCCAGTCGCGTGTTTTAGCAGCTTAGAAGAATGGATTTGGGAAACCTCCTACGATAGTTCAAACGCTTACACGACAGTACAAAATTCAAAAACAGAAATACGTGTTGGCAGTCAAGAGTACCTCGGAAAGCAAAGGGGAGGATGAGGTCAGTCATTGAAGCAGATAAAAAATTTGGAAAGAAAAAAAAGTGGGAAAAAGTGGAGAAAGTGGGTTCAGATCCCAACTGGCGGGCATTTTTTCTCCACTTTCTTTCTTTACTGCCTTTCTCCACTTTCTTTCTTGACTTGACTCTTGACTGACAACTCTTATATCTGTCTTATTCCAACGAGCCCCTAATTTCCTATTCTGAGTCGCTACAATCATAGCGAGGGCCTGTGTTCTGGCAGTCTTGGTGCCATAGGAAGCTTAAGAGGGTTCAACGCTGGTCGACAAGGCTTGACATGTAGACACTCGAGTCACGGCCCGGGGGTTACAAAAAAGTTCCCCTTCACCCCAAGTAGTCCGAGTGGCGGTGGCTACTACCCCCAAATACAGGAAACAAAAATACCTTAACATAAAAGCCCCAGAAAGTGGAGGGGAAAATCGCCCCGCCGGTAGCGTAGTGGTCACGCCGCAGACAGGTATTCTGGAGGTCGTGGGTTTGGATCCCACCTTTCGGGCATTTTTTCTCCACTTTCTTTCTTTCTTTCCAAATTCTTTGTTTCAATGACTTACCACATCCTCCCATTTGCTTTCCGAGGTATTCTTGACTGCCAACTCTTATTTCTGTCTTCTTCCAACGAGCCCCTCATTCCCTATTCTGATTCGCTACATGCATACCGAGGGGCTCTCTTCTGGAAATCTTGGTGCCATAGGAAGATTAAGAAGGTTCAACGCTATTCGACCACTCTTGATATGTCATAGCCACTCGAGTCAAGACCCAGGGGTTAAAAAGAAGCTACCCTTCACCCCGAGTAGTCCGAATGGCGCTGGCTACCACCCACGATTACAAGAAACAAAAATACCTCAACATAAATACCCATCAATGGCAGGGAAAAATCGCCCCGCCTGTAGCGTAGTGGTCATCGCACCAGACCCGTATTCTGGAGGTCGTGGATTCGGATCCCACCTGGCGGGCATTTCTTCTCGACTTTCTTCCTTTCAAAATTCTTTATCTGTTTCAGTGGCTTACCACATCCTCCCCTTTACTTTCTGAGGTATTCTTGTCTGCCACCTTTTATTTCTATCTTATTTCTACGAGCCCCCACTCATTTCCTAATCTGATCCGATATATACATATTGTAGCGAAGACGACTGGACATTCCCTGACAGCGCCATTGCCGTGCATTATCGTGGTTCATCATCACTGCCGTGCTTTTGGCACACCTCATCTATCATCATCAGAAGGAGCTTGTGAAGAAGTGGTTCAGCTGGCTCGGCATCACCCCTTGTCTACTGACTGCTTCCTCGGTGTTCCTGAGCACCAATAAACCCCTTAACAGTTTGGTGGAGAGTGCCGAGTCCTTGTCCCCACCCTGGAACTTCGCAGTCGGACCATCCTTACGGCCATGCCTGACCCGCCCGTGGTTCCTCCGGCCCAAACCATCATCTGTTCTGGCGCGACCCGGCAACGAGATCCTGCCAAGTTCAGCGGAGCGGAAGACCAGGATGTCGAGGACTGGTTGTCGGCGTACGAACGCGTGAGCACGTACAACAGGTGGGATGATGTGATGAAATTCAACAACGTGGGCTTCTACTTAACTTTACTCGCCGAGACGTGGTTTAATAACAACGTCGCGGGCATAGACACCTGGTCCGAGTTCAAGACGCGCTTCTTGAGAGCTTTTGGCCGTCCTGCTGTGCGCAAACTGCTCGCAGAGCAAAGCTTGCGCACCCGTGCGCAGAAAACTGGTGAAACGTTTACCAGTTACATCGAGTACGTTCTGGACCTATGCAGGTGTATCGATCCATCCATGGCCGAAGCTGATAAAATCAAGGACGTCATGAAAGGTATAGACAACGATGCCTTTCAGATGCTCTTGGCGAGGGACCCACGTTCAATAGCTGACGTAGTAAACCTCTGCCAGAGTTTCGACGAGCTTCGGCGGCAGCGAAGCCTCACGCGGCGGCCTTCAGCTCCTGACGACATTTTAGCAAGTTTGATTGGTCACCCCGGACGCCCTTCCCTGTTGTCGCGCATAAAGGAACTTGTCCGTGAGGAAGTCGCTCGTCAGCTTTCTCTGCTGCCTTGCGTTGCCGAGACTCCGTCCCCTGTTGTGCCGACACTCAGAAGGGTGATTCAGGAGCAAGTAGCTGAAGCCCTGCCGCGTACTGCCGTTGTGGATCCTCATCACATGACTGCGTTAACCGCGCCGATGACGTATGCAGAAACTGCCGCCCGGTCGCCCCCGGCGCCGATTATGACGTGTGCTGACACCATGGGAGTCCCTCCACGTCCTGCCGCACCATCTTATCAGCGCCCGGTACCACCGATGGCCCCATTTCCCCCAGTTCGGCCTCCTGCCCAGCTTAACAATGGCTGGCGAACGTGGGACAACCGCCCAATTTGTTTCCTTTGCCGTTATGCCGGGCATGTCGCGAAATATTGCCGCCGCATACCGCCAGCCACTGCTGTTCTCCGACCGCCGACTTATGGTTTGCCCAACAGGCCGCCAGTCCCCCACGACGTCTCCGATGGATATCACATCAGTCCCTCACCTGCTGACCACCGCGCTTCTGGGAATCGTCGCTCGTCGTCTCCGCGTCACCGCTTTCTCCGATGCGTCGACGGCAACCCGCTTCCGAAGACGAAAACTAGCAACCGCAGTTCCTGAGGCATGAACTGCGTTACGGTCGAACTCTTCAAGGCCTCGTTTTTCTCCCCTGGACGTTATCGATGTATTAGTAGAAGGCAGACCAACACAGGCGTTAGTCGATACAGGCGCTGCTGTGTCAGTGATTAGTGAAGACTTTTGTCGGATGATCAGAAAAGTGATGAGCCGTTGGGTGGCTTCTCGCTGCGTACTGCTAGCGCGCAACACATTCAAGCATTGGCGGCGTGCACAGCTCGTGTCACCATCCAAGGCCTCTTGTACATAATCGAACTTATCGGGCTGCCTTCGTGTTCCCATGACGTTATTCTGGGCTGGGACTTCCTCGCTCGCCACAATGCCGTCATTGACTGTGCGCGTGCGGAGGTTGCGTTTACTTCACAGTGTGACGTGTACAGTGACAAAGCGAACGCCGCTAAACTTGTCGTCAGCGAGGACTCTACCATTCCGCCGCAGTGCTCTGTTTCCGTGCTTCTGGGCTGTGCCTCTTTTACTGACGCCACTGTGCTCTTTACGCCATCTGTGCTCTTCAACCGCCGCAGGCGTCTTCCGCTGCCGTCCGCTCTCTTATCGACCTACGCTGGTGCTAGCCGCATGCTGGTTACAAATTTGTACTCCCATCCGTTATCTTTGCTGCAAGGTGAAACGCTCGGCTGGATTGAACCTGTCGATCATAATGCCGTAGTTGGCGTGCCCGACGATCCACATCACCTTGATATTCTGGAGTTGAGCCCAGTGTCAGCAGAAGACGCATCTAACTCCGACGTACTTAGTAAGGCCATCGACAACGACCTTGCCCCAACTCAACGAGCTAAGCTGCTGGCACTTCTTCAACAATTTCGGTCGTCTTTTGACTGCGTGAAAGCCTCGCTCAGCCGAAAATTAGCAGTAGAACACAACATAGACACTGGCTCGCACCCACCTCTACGACAACGACCCTATCGTGTTTCTCCGAAAGAGCGTCGCATTATTGATGTCCGCGTGGATGACATGCTCCAACGCGACGTTATTAGGCCCTCAAACAGTCCCTGGGCGTCACCAGTCGTTCTAGTGACGAAGAAGGATGGATCTATACGCTTTTGCGTCGACTATCGCCGCCTCAACAAGATCACCAGGAAGGACGTCTACCCTCTACCGCGTATTGACGACGCACTTGACTGCCTACAGGGAGCTGAGTACTTCTCGTCGCTTGATTTGCATTCGGGATACTGGCAGGTGCCTATGGCAGAGGCTGATCGCGCAAAGACGGCATTTTTAACACCCGACGGACACTACGAGTTTAACGTCATGCCGTTCGGCCTTTGCAATGCACCTGCCTCTTTCCAGCGCATGATGGACAACATTTTGCGCGGACTAAAATGGAAGATATGTCTCTGCTATTTGAACGACGTCGTAATTTTTTCCCCAGATTTCGACACCCATTTACGGCGCCTGGAGCAAGTTCTGACTTGTCTTGCCGGCGCAAAGCTACAACTAAACCTAAAGAAATGCCACTTTGCTGCACGGCAGTTAACCATACTGGGTCACGTTGTCTCGAAAGACGGTGTTCTGCCCGACGCGTCTAAGCTCAAGGCTGTTGCTGAGTTCCCCAAGCCGACCTCTATGAAGGCACTGCGAAGCTTCCTAGACCTTTGCTCCTACTTTCGACGATTCGTCCGCAACTTTGCCACCGTTGTTGCGCCATTGACGCAGCTACTCAGTAATGCTTCCACCGATCTCTCTGCGTGTACCCCTGAATGTGAAAAAGCATTCGTGACGTTGCGGCGACTTCTTACGTCACCTCCTATTCTCCGACATTTTGACCCTGACGCGCCTACGGAGGTCCACACTGATGCCAGCGGGGTCGGCCTTGGCGCTGTACTGGCCCAGCGAAAGTCAGGCTTTGATGAATACGTCGTTGCCTACCCCAGCCGCAACCTTACCCGAGCCGAATCCAACTATTCCGTGACGGAGAAGGAGTGCTTGGCCATTGTTTGGGCGCTGGACAAGTTCCGGCCCTATTTGTACGGTCGCCCTTTCGACGTGGTCACAGACCACCACGCACTTTGTTGGCTGTCCACACTGAAAGATCCGTCAGGGCGGCTCGCACGATGGGCTCTGCGGCTCCAGGAGTATGACAGGGTTGTATATCGATCCGGCCGCAAACACTCCGATGCGGATGCCCTCACCCGTTCTCCAATGTCAGTGTCCCACGACTCCGCGTGCCTCCGTGCTGACCACGCTGACATGTCACCACTTTCTTTCTCCGACATCCGAACAGAGCAGCGAAAAGACCCCTGGGTTGTTTCCCTCATCTCTTTGCTTTCTGGCACGTCACCCGCTCACGGATCTCGGGCTTTGCGCAGGCAAGCTTCGCACTTCACGATTCGCGACGAGTTGCTGTATCGCCGCAACTACGACAACGAAGGACGGAAGTGGCTGCTTGTCATTCCTCGTCATCTGCGCATCGACATTTGTGACACTCTTCATGCCGATCCCACCTGTGGCCATGCAGGGGTGCTCAAAACATACCAGCGTATCCGCCTGCGCTATTATTGGCGAGGCATGTATAACTTTGTGCGCAAGTACATCCGATCATGTGCTACCTGCCAACACCGCAAGTCACCGCCGTCACGTCCTATTGGTCCGCGGCAGCCCCTTTCTTGCCCGGCGAAACTATTTGACCGTGTAGGCATTGACCTGTACGGGCCTTTGCCCTACACAGCCGCCGGGAATCGATGGGTCATTGTTGCGGTCGACCATCTCACGCGCTACGCCGAAACCGCTGCACTGCCTACCGCCACAGCACGAGACGTCGCCTCCTTTCTATTACGTCGCTTCATATTGCGCCACGGAGCGCCTCGAGAACTCCTAAGTGCCCGAGGACGCGTCTTCTTATCCGATATTGTCGCGAAGCTCCTCACTGAGTGCTGTATTATCCACCGCACAACAACTGCGTACCACCCTCAGACTAATGGCCTCACTGAGCGTTTTAATCGAACTCTTGGTGACATGCTGTCCATGTACGTCTCCTCCGACCACGATGACTGGGACTTTGTGCTCCCCTATGTGACGTACGCATACAGTACGGCCATACAGGCTGCAAACGTCTTCTCCCTTTCTACCTACTCTACGGACGAGAACCATCGTGCACTCTCGACACCGTGCTTCCTTATCGTCCGGATGTCTCGGAGTGCACCCCAGCATCAGAAGCCGCCAAACACGCGGAAGAGTGCCGACAACTTGCAAAAACCTTCACAGCTGAAGACCAGTGGCGGCAAAAATCTTGCCACGACGACACAGCTGTGGCACCGACTTATTCGCCGGGGTCATTGGTTTCGCTATGGATTCCCTCGACCACACCGGGATTGTCTACGAAGTTTCTCGCCAAGTATCATGGCCCCTACCGCATCTTGGAGCGTACGTCACCCGTCAACTACATCGTTGAGCCTATGGCCCTCTCTACGGACCTCCGCCGGCGTGGGCGTGAGACTGTCCACGTGCAGCGCTTAAAACCCTATCACGAGCCTCTGGTTTCGTCTGCTCCGTAATTCGCCGCCAGGATGGCGTCTTCTTCCCCGGGGGGAGATTGTAGCGAAGACGACGGGACATTCCCTGACAGCGCCATTGCCGTGCATTATCGTGGATCATCATCACTGCCGTGCTTTTGGCACACCTCATCTATCATCATCAGAAGGAGCTTGTGAAGAAGTGGTTCAGCTGGCTCGGCATCACCCCTTGTCTACTGACTGCTTCCTCGGTGTTCCTGAGCACCAAAAACCCCTTAACAGTTTATATATATTGTCAAGAAGTAAAAAATGAGGCAGTCGTCTTGAAGGAAAACAACGTTTATTGGAGCGAACTTTTGCTCCCCTAACAACTCAAAGAATACACAAGCTGCGAAGCAGCAGTCAACAAAGTTACGCGTAGGCAGCCTCGTCGAGTGGAATACCGCGGCGTCTGCTCTGCAGGCTTTTAACCTTTCGGTGTGCGTGGCTCTCGAACCGTCGAATACATCTAGAACATTGTAGATCCAATAAGATTATTCTGGGCTGTTCACATAATATCGGAATGCTCTCCCTATCAGAACAGATAACACATGCGACACAGAAAGAATGAAACACGCGCTTCCCTTGGCACAGAGATAACACAGACCGGCGCAGCCAGGCGGTAAAAGCAAAACACAAATAAACAAACCCAATGCCTGGTTGGCGGCATTGCCCCCCTCTAACAGTGCATCGACCCGATGCTAACATAAGCGACAGTTCGAACAAATAAAAATAAAAGTTCCTCGTCGTCCGTAGAAAAATTTTAAGAGAACCACGTGGACGACTACGGGCCGCGTGTGACGTCGGGATCTGCCGGAGTCACCATCGGGGATCACTTCACAGTAAGTTGGCCAGCATGTCGTAGAATCTGGCAGGGTCCGAAATATCGTCGCAGAAGTTTCTCACTCAGTCCGCATCGCCGGGTGGGAGTCCAAACCCACGCACAATCCCCTGGGTGGTACTCGGCGTCTGGTCGTCGAAGATTGTAGCGGCCGGCATCCACCAGCTGTTGGTCCGTTATACGAACTCGAGCGAGCTGGCGGGCCTCCGCCACACGATGAAGGTATCCTTGGACATCGGCGTTCAGGTCGTAGTCTTCTACGTGCGGCAGCATGGCGTCAAGCATTGTAGTCGGCCGTCTTCCGTAGACAAGCTAGAACGGTGTCATCTGCGTGGTTTCTTGGATGGCCCTGTTGTACGCAAACGTGACTTACGGGAGCACTTTGTCCAAGGTCTTATGTTCAACGTCGACGTACATGGACCGCATATCCGCAATTGTCTTGTTCAAACGTTCCGTTAGTCCGTTCGTTTGAGGGTTGTAAGCCGTCGTTCTTCGGTGATCCGTGTTGCTGTAACGTAAGATTCCTTGCATGAGTTCCGCAGTAAAGGCCGTTCCGCGGTCCGTGATTAGGATTTCAGGGGCTCCATGTCGCAGCACAACTTGTCGTATGAAAAACTTGGCGACTTCTTGTGCACTCCCCCTCGGAACAGCGGCGGTCTCCGCGTAGCGTGTCATGTAGTCTGTTGCTGCGACAATCCACTTGTTCTCGGATCCTGACGTAGGAAACGGGCCCAGAAGGTCCATTCCAATCTGTTGGAAGGGCCTTGATGGGACGGCGATCGGCTGCAGAAGTCTGGCGGGGAGTCGTCGGTGGCGTTTTTCGTCACTGGCAGTCATGGCAGCTCCGGACGTAGTGGGTGACGTCGGATGGAAGGCGGGGCCAAAAGTACTTCGCCTTGGTTTTTCCAATAGTGCGAGCTGTGCCGAGATGTCCGGAAGGCGGGTCGTCGTGGCATGCTTCCAAAATTTCGTCACGAAGGTCTGTAGAAATGAAGAGAAGATAATTGGTTCTGGTTGCGGGGCGGAAATTCTTCACGAGGGCGGCGTTTTTCAGGCTGAGTGCTGTTAAGTTCCGTTTGAAGGTCCTAGGCACGGCGGCGCTGCGTCCTACGAGGTAGTCGATCATTACGCGTAACTCGGGGTCGGCACGCTGCTGGGTGGCTAGGTCGCTTTCCGTTACGACTTCGAAGAATGCGCTCTCGTCGTCGGAATGCTGTGGTGGTGGGTCGACGGGGGCGCGAGACAGGCAGTCGGCGTCCGAGTGCTTTCTCCCGGATTTATAGACTACCAATTAGCGAGCCAACACACCGCATGGTGGTCTGTCACAACCTTACAGGGTCTTCCATACATGAACGGGCGGAATTTCGAAATGGCAGATATAATCGCGAGGCATTCTTTCTCAGAGGCTCAGTAGTTTTTTCTTCATTGGTCAGACCGCGGCTGACGTAGGCGATTACTTTTTCGCACCCGCTTTGCTTTTGGGCGAGGATGGCACCAAAGGCTATATCAATGGCATCCGTGGGCATTTCCATTGCGGCGTTTTCGTCAAAATGAGCGAGCACGGGCGGGCTTTTCAGGCGTTTTTGCAGCTCGCAGAATGCTTTTTCTTGGTCGTTTTCCCAGCTGAAAGGGGTGCTATCTTTCGTCAAGCGCGTGAGTGGCTCTGCAATGCGTGCGAATTTTGCGACGAAGCGACGGTAGTATGCGCACAGTCCGAGAAATCTTCGCACGCCCTTCTTATCTTTCGGTCTTTGGAAGTTTGCTATGGCTAGCGTTTTCGCCGGTTCAGGCAGGACTCCCGCGGCGTTGACGACATGGCCCAAAAACTCGAGTTCCTCGTACGCGAAGCGGCAATTTTTAGGCTTCAGATTTAACCCCGACCTACGGATGGCCTCGAGTACAGACTGCAATCTTGCAAGATGTTAGTCGAAAGTCCTGGAGAATACCACAACGTCGTCTAGGTACACGAGGCAGGTGTGCCACTTCAGGCCAGCTAGCAAAGTGTCCATGACTCTCTGAAACGTTGCTTGCGCCGTGCATAGCCCCAACGGCATCACTTTGAACTCGTATAGGCCGTCTTGGGTTATGAATGCAGTCTTCTTTTGATCTCTCTCGTCCACTTCAATTTGCCAGTAGCCTGTCTTCAGATCCATCGATGAGAAGTACTTCGCGTGGCAGAGGTGGTCGAGGGCGTCGTCGATCCGTTGCAGGGGGTGCACGTCCTTTTTGGTGATTTTGTTAAGAAGCCGGTAGTCAACGCAGAACCCTAATGTGCCGTCTTTTTTCTTTACCAGTACGACCGGCGCAGCCCAGGGCTTTTCGATGGCTGTATTATGTCGTCGCTGAGCATGTCGTCGATTTGAGTACAGATGGCTTCCCGCTCGTGCGAAGAGGCGGTACGGTGACTGTCGGGTAGGTCGGGCTCCATCTGGTGAGGTGCGGGGTACATGAACCCTAAGCCATCGTCAAGCCGACAAGCAAGCCCCACTCGTATCAGCCTACGACAGCAAGGTCTTCAGCCGGAGTTTGAACTGCTTTCGGATAAAGTGAAGAAAGAAGACGTCGTGACCACCACCATGATCAACGCAGGCACCATGACCAGCGCTACCAATCCTGCCCTCGTTTTTCAGCAACCCAGGGAGCCCCCATCATTCCATGGGTCACCTGCGGAGGACCCCGAAGACTGATTAGAGCAAGTCGAACGGGTCAGGCTGTTTAACCGATGGGACGACGCGGAGACACTGAGCCAAGTGTTCTTCTACCTTGAAGATTCAGCACGGATCTGGTTCGAGAACAATGAGAGCTCCCTAGAATCTTAGAACGAATGCAGAACGCAATTTGTAACGACGTTCACCACGGTAGTGCGAAACGAGCAGGCCGAAGTGTTGTTGCAGACGCGGACACAACACCCTAAAGAAGGCATTGTTGTGTTCGTCGAAGAGATGAAGAGACCCTTCAGGCGTGCTAACCCTTCCAAGAAGTTACGCTTCTTAATGCGCGGCATGAAGGAGGAGCTGTTTGCCGGACTTGTCCGCAACCCGCCCAAAACCATCGCCGAATTCATGACCGAAGCCACCACAACTGAAAATGCCCTCGAATTGCGTGCAACGCAGTATGACCCGAACTTTGTTGGCACGGCCAATGCGAATTGCCTCGACAGCATGCGCATTCCCGAAGATAGCCTACGCGAGACTATCCGCGAAATCGTGAGGGAGGAGCTGCGGAAACTGCTCCCAACGCCACCGCAACCACAAATCGCTTCTCTTACCGACGTCATTAGAGAAGTGCAGCAAGCGCTGGGAACTTCAACGACGCCAGTAGCACCTCGCCAGCCGCAAGCCATGACCTACGCGGCTGCTGTCCGTCGCCCTCGCCCACCAGCGCCCTATCGTCACGAGACTCCGTACCGTCGTCCCCTGTCGCCGGCCCGACCACCTGCGGTGCAACCTCCTGCCCCAAGGAAGACCGACGTGTGGCGAACGTCCGGCAATCGCCCGCTGTGCTACCACTGCGGAGAAGCCGACCACATCTACCGTCGCTGCCTCTACAGGAGGCTCGGTTTGCGAGGGTTCTCCGTCGACGCACCCAGCCCCCAACTGGCCAGCGTCCATCGGAGGTCGAAGAGTACCTGTCCAACACCAGCCGTGGACCAGCCCGTTTCAACCCTTCGCCGTCGCCCTACCCATACCTGTCGCCGAACCACCGTAGCAATGCTGAGTTCTCACTTGGAAGGTCCCTCAGCACAAGCGGGGTAAACTAAAGGGAGCAACTTCTGAAGGTGAAGTTGCGCAACGGCGGAAAAATGAAAACCCTCCAACGACGCAAGGGCGCGCCGAAGACCGTGATTCCAGTCATGCCCTCATTCCGACGACCCGACGGAGCCCCAACGAGACCCCCGAACACTACGACAGCTACATGGCGCGGCGCGTACCCAACATGACCGCGACGGCCGCTGAGAAGACGACGACAACGACGACGCACAGTGCCCGACCGTCAACACGCAGAAGCCGAGATGCGACGCCCCGACGCACCCGGAACTCGAGGAAGGCGGAGTCCGACGTCCAGTTGTCCATCGACGGCTTTGACGTAGTCACCCTCATCGACACAGGAGCCGACTACTCGGTAACGAGCGGGTCATTCGCGTCTAGGCTGAAGAAAGTTACAACAAGATAGGACGGTCCGCATATACCCACAGCAGGAGGCCATCTCGTAACGCCAAGTGGAACGTGCGCATCACGCGTCACCATAGGTGGCACCACGTACCCTGCTGAGTTCGTCATTGTGCCTCACTGTTCCCGCGACGTAATTCTTGGAATGGACTTTTTCACGGGCAACAGCGCCATAATTGATCTGCAAAGTCGATACCATTTTCCTCCGATCACTCCATCACGCCGCAACCGAACCCCGAACACCGTGCTGCTGTAAGGATCGCCGATGATCATGTCACCCTGCCACCCCGCGCAAGCTTGATAATTACGGTTTACTGTGAAGATGCTGTTCTTCACGTCGACGCTATCGTAGACAGTGATCAAAGGTTGCTCCTCGACCGCAGTGTCTCCGTCGCAAGAGCCATTGCGCGCTTTACGCAACGCCAATCCCACGTTTTGGTCACCAATTTCAGCGAGGAGTACCCAGCATCTCCACCAAATGTCATGAAGTCAGAGATGAGGCAGTTGTCTTGAAGGAAAAGAACGTGTATTGGAGCGAACTTGTGTTCCCTAACAACTAAAAAAATACACAAGCGGCGAAGCGGCAGTCAACAAAGTGACTTGCGTAGGCGAGCGTTGTCGAGTGAAATACCCCAGCGTCTGCTCTGCAGGCTTTTTAATCTTTCGGCGCGCGTGGTTCTCCAACCGTCGATTCACATCTAAAACATTGTAGATCCAATAAGACTATTCTGGGCTGTTCACGTTAGATCGAAATGCTTCCCATATCAGAACAGATAACACATGCGACCCAGAAAGAATGGAACACGCGCTTCCCCTGGCACAGAGATAACATCCCCCGAGCGCTGCGGTCAGTGCTCCCCGCGTTGGGCCCGTTCTCCACCGTCGCGTCGGGGCGGGCAAACCCTGACTGGGAACTGAAACGGGAAGATGCAAACTGCCGGAGTTAGCAACTCAACATCGAAATTGTGCGACCCCGGCTATAAACTCCCGACGCTCTGCTGCTAGTTCTGACAAGACGTGTACAGCCTCACAAGACTGATTGTCGATCATCCTTTGTTCGGGTTCTGACAGTCGTTCGTCCATAAAAGTCGAAGTCCGGATTTCCGATTTCGCTCCACGTTCGGGCGCCAAGGTGTGGGGTCGCTTACGTAAGTCTAGCCTGTGAAGCGAACTTTACCTGCTAGCATTTACGCAATCGTCCCGCCGTAAAACGTGGCGGCTCTCACGCGACTCCCAAACCACCGTCCGCAAAGTCGCGCGTGGCTCAGGGTGCGGGCGAAAAAGGACACCACGGACTAGCGACAAACAATAAACAGGGTACGTGACAATTCATCGAACGCCGTTTCATCGAAGGCATGCCCGTTTTATCGAAACCGTTTCATCGAACGCCGCTTCATCGAAGTGACGTCGCCCGTTTTATCGAATGCTGTCCAGGAGCTGTGGTCGCGATGAGTATTGGTGGTAGAAATATTTTCTCGTCATAAAGAGATGCATGAACTACTAATGGCCTTATGCTTTAAGGTAGTCCAAAAAAACCGTTCATCTTTCAAGCCCAAGTCCTTGCCACTGCCACTTCCCGTGGCGATTATCGGCACATGCAATGCGTTGAAGTTGCTCCAGGTGGTGCTGCCTTGTTTGTTGTGTTTACTGGGATACGCATTTTCAAGTAGAAGTCGTTGTCACTACGAGTTCCCGTAGGGATTACCTGTTATCGCACCAATTGCCAGAAGCCAGACATTTTTATGACGCACTAAAAATCATGAATTTACTGGCAAAACAAAATATTTTGCAATGACGATGCGAGCTGTATATGCAACTACATTGTACCATGAGTTTGTGTCGGAAACGCAGTCATTGAATCAATTGATGAACAATTGCACTCAAAAAGTTCTTCAGAGGCATGTCTCTCACGTTTTTGGAGATGCGCTCGAGGGCCGCTTCTTTGGCCAACACTGCCTTCCTCTGCCTCCGCGGCTGCTGGCTACGCAGCAGTGCTTTCAGACGGTCGTCTGTAGCTTCTTGCTCCTGTTGTAGGCGGCTGGTGAACCGCCAAACGCCAGGATGGGAGACTCCAACAACTTTCGAGGACCTGCTGTGCAAGCTCTGTATGGAGTTATTTCCACGGGGTAACCCTTTTTCCACTAAGGGCTGCACCGGCCAGAAGGCAGGGGGAAAGCGGAGTGGCGCGGATCATCAGTACACCGGGCAGCTGGCGTGGCTTTCCGAAGACGTAGTGCTTTTCTAACCGGTATACCAGCTGCCATGCGGCTGCCGAATAGTGACGTTTGTGCCCTGTTAATAACCTTTCTCAGCGTGTGATGGCATGGAATGGCTTGGCGTCCTTCAGCGGTCAGGGAACAGGAAACCTGATGCGTAGGCAAAAAAAGAATGCTTCGAGAAGCTTAGCACATGAGAGTGCCTCCTGAATGTACGTACCTGGACGATCTGAACAGGATCGATAGTAGTGCGAGTAGCCATCCGTTTTAAAGCTTCGTTCTAACGCAAGACCTCCACCCTTGTGGTGTCCGGAGCGTGGTTATGGTCTTGCGTTCTGCGTACTTGTTGATCGTCTTACCCCTCTTGAATGGTTACCGCGCGGCCTCTGCACTGGAAGTAGCGCTCACAGTCCCAATACACCCGCCGCGGTGGCTAAGTGGCTAAGGCGTTGCGCTGCTGAGCACGAGAACGCGGGTTCGATTCCCGGCCGAGGCAGCCGCTTTTCTGATGGAGGCGAAAAGCAAAAACTCCCGTGTGTACGAGCTTTCGGCGCACGTTAGAGATCCCCAGGTGGTCAAAATTAATCCGGAGCCTTTCACTAAAGCGCGCCTCATCGCCTACGTTGCGTCGGCGCGTTAAACCTATATCAATCAACAGCCGCAATACCCTCGGCAGTCGACTTTTTTGTCGACAATGTATGAGTAGCCGTCGGGACAGAGCTTTGGCTTCCCACGCTCGGTAGTTGTCAATTCCATTTCTGACGCCGTTGTGAAATAACGTAAGCCGAGGCACTTATATAGATGCCAGTACCTTACGAACTGATCAAAGCCTGTCCGCTGTCCGCGTGTCAGTGCGCTTGGTCCCATGCTTGAACAAACAAATAAGGTTCTACCGCATTAAAAGTGCGCAAATTGCAGAGTCAAAACTAAAAGGATGAAGATAGTAACCCGCGAACAAAAAACACTATCATTTATGTCTATCCGTGCGCTCTGAAGCCCTGCTTCATTGTGCGCAGCCACATTCGATGAAATGTCCTCGATGAAATATCCTTCTACCAAACGGCGTTCCATGAAAGGCGTTTGATGAAACGGTTTCTATTAAGTGGCGTTCGATGTAACGGCGTTCTATGAACTGTCTGCAACCCATGAATGAACACTGACAATAGAGTCACCTGGTATTCGCATGTCGCCAGCGGTACCAACGGCATGAACGAACGGAATAGTCGGTGCTAAACGTCCAACGCTTTACTGTACATACAAAATGAAGTGTTTAACGCAATAGCACAGTTCATATTTACTTCAGGTTTATAAACGTGTTCTTTTCTTGCTCGGACTTAACGCACATCTAAATCGGCCGGAGGGCGCCTAAACCGGGAGGCAACCATGAAGTAAAAATTAGCAATGGCATAGCTCGGCTATGCCAGGATATACGTAGCGTGACCTAAGCTTCAGCTGTTTATTATTAGCTTTCCTGGTTGTCTAAAATTAGCTTGATTATCATGCTTGCTGCTGCTTCAATGACACACAGACGGTATACGCATTGTGCCACATGTATATTTACCAAGCGGCTCCGGCGCAGCGTCAAAAATCGCCCCAGAGCTAAGTTGGTTCCACAGGCACACGCCATTGGTGCTGATACATACGAGCCATGCGTTCCACACGCGTCCACCCCTCGCATGATCATCAAGTGGACCGCGCCGCCACGTGCGGAACGGAGGTCGGTGAATACGCTTGGCGCGTGGGGTGTGTGGGAGATGGCGGACGGCGAGCAACCTTCTGTACGCCGTGTGACGTCAATGGTCCACGCACTTGCGCAGCACGGCTCTACAGGTGCCCCGAGAAACTGCTCAACCTCGACCAGTGTAGTTCACGCTACAAAAGGAGTGGGCGGAGCGACACCGACGACGCATCACGCGCAGGTATCGAGCAACTGCCTCAAATTCACACGTACGACTTGTCGTGGAAGCCATATTTGCAACCACTCGTGCATCGAATACGATGGCGCCGTCGTGCATGTGTCTCGCGCTGGACACATGTACGACTGGTGCACGCGATTCGCATGCGACTGATCGTTACGATTGATCGTTAGGACCTGTGTTGGCGTCGTGCCATCGTTGCGATCGCGCGTGAGGCCACAGCCAATCAGAGCCCGCTGAGCCACAACCGGCTTGCGTTGCTAGCGTTGCTCGTGCCGGCTCCGGTGACAGGAACTTTAGGCTCAGCATCCTGGCATATGATCGCCGCTATCTGTGCAGCTGCGAATGACAATCCGTAAAACAACTTTTCACAACACTATCATCCCCTTTCTCGCATGTGGAACTTTATTTAAGCTATCAGTGCCGTTTGAGCGATCGGTGACCAAGACATCTGCGTAACCTGTTTCGATGCTTCCGCGCAGGTATCGCCATCTCTCGGCCACTAGGCGCACCACGCGCCACGGCTACCGGTTAGCGTAGGCTTGCATCGCGGCAGATATCTGATCGCCGCTTTTAAAATGAGCCCTGACAACAATCCCTAGCAAAATTTTTCGCCACACTAACACCTACTTTCTCGCATGTGGAGCTTCATTTTAGCGATCAGATTGATTCAGAAGAGCAGCGACAAGCGCGGTTGCGAATGTGGCCTGCGCCATGTCGAGCCGCTGAGTGTGCCGAGCTGGCAGGCGCGGCCGGCGTGTGCGCGGACTCTTTCCGAAGGCAGAAAACGCTTCACGATTGCCTGCTTTATCCATTTCTTGCGAACAAACGCGCGGAATCTACAAATTCAGCTCAGCGATTGTCGTAGTTGACCATTCAGCAAAAACAGTGGGCGGAGCGACGCCGACGACTCATCGTATGCGCGCATCGGGTCATGTGTCTCAAATTCACGCGTACGACTAGTCGTGGCGACAGTCGTAACAATCAGTCGCCTGCAAATTGCGTGTACCAATCGTACATGTGTCCAGCGCTTTAGTCCTAGTAAAGCAGAGGAGAGGTGTGCCGTTTTTGCGCCAGGGCGCTGCGCTGCCAGTAGTCGCATTACCTGCGCACATAGCGGAGGTTTGTTTTGCTGAAACGGCGAGCAGGCAGCGAGAAGTATGTTCAAGTCAAGTCAGCCTCGGACAGTCCGGGTGTTAGGGGACTTCGGTGCCGAATATTATTGACAATGGTGTAGAGGGCCTTAGCACGCATTAGAAAGAGGGGGAACGAGCCCATTCGTCACAAGCCCACTCGTCACCGTACAACGTATCATAGGCCAACTCGCCACACCGGCCTTTTGGTACAGTGCCATCTCGAGATAGAGAATCTCGTGCAAGGCGCCTTTCCGTCGCCCGGATTTCGTTACACTGCGGCAGGGTGAAGAAAAGGCTAGATGCGCTGACCGGAAATTGGCGTTGAAAGCCGGTGTGAGGCTGGTTGCTACAAAAGTAAATCCGTTACGGCTGTTTAGGAGGGCGTGTGGAGGTCTGTGTGGCGAGCAGGTGTGCATAAAGAATTATTGTTTTTTTCTTTGGGAGGAAGGAGGGGCGGTGGAGAGGTCAGCGCGACCTGCACAAGAGCTGATCGTCAGGGGTGTTGAGGTGGTGTACTTCCGTATTTTAGCGCGTATAACCTGCCCTTGTAATAAATCACCACCCCACTTTCAGTCTGCGAATAACAAAAAAATGGCGAAGATTACACTAACTCCCGCAAGGCTTGAACCATAGCTAAGCTGGAGGATTTTTTTCCATGTAAACACTGAAGGACACACCACAACGCAATGCATGAGGCTTGAAATTGTTTATTTGTTGATTTGATTGATTATGGGTGTTTAACGCGCTGACGCTACACAGGCGATGAGGCGCGCCTCGGTGGAGGGCTCCGAATTCATTTTGACCACCTGGGGATCTTTAAATGTGCGTGCGCCTAAATCTTGAAGACACGGGCGTTTTCGCTTTTCGCCTCCATCAGAAAAGCAGCCGCCGCAATCGCCCCTTCTCCTTGGGCTCAACAGCACAACGTCATATCCACCGAGCTTTTACTTTTTCTGCGTGCTATTTAATGCGAATTTGAATTGATTGATTGTGGTGTTTAACGCGCCGACGCAACGCAGGCGATGAGGCGCGCCATAGTGGAGGGCTCCGGATTAATTTTGACCACCTGGGGATCTTTATCGTGCGCCGAAATGTCGTACACACGGGCGTTTTTGCTTTTCGCCTCCATCAAAAAAGCGGCCGCCGCGGCCGGGAATCGAACCCGCGACCTTGTGCTCAGCAGCGCAACGCCCTAGCCACTGAGCCACCGCGGCGGGTGCGAATTTGAATGACATTATCATTTTAGTATAATTAACTGGGTATGACAGCATATTCACCTAACTTTTTACGTCAAAAATTTTTAAAGTACACTCGGTCGCCGACATGATTTTTTAAATGGGTGACGTATAGCAGGCGGAAACATCGCTTTAACGTTCCAAAACAAGCTCCTAATGCGAGTTTTCCGTGTGACGAATATTCCGGTGATACGAGAATTGCTCGTACGAAATGCTCTCTGAGGAGTTGACATTCCTGACGAGTTTACCTGTAACGAGTACGCCTATGACGAGTGGACTTGTGACGAGTGGGCCTAGACCCGAAACCACCTGCTTTTAGATGCGACACTAAGAGCATCTCTTGTCGGCGGCCCTGTCCTTCCTGCGTGCGTCTGTCGTCGTCGGCGTCCGCACTCTCCTCCGCTCACCCCCTCTCCTCTCCGATAGCGAACACTCTCTCGCGAGGGGTATTCGATTGGATTCGATTGGCTTGGCTTAACTTGGCTTGGCTTGGCTTGGATTTTGATTGGATTGGATTAAAGTGGGTTGTGTTGGATTGTGTTGCTTCATAGCAGCGGCAGATGCACTGGCGCCGGCGCGTGCCCAGGTGAGAGCGAAACTCTCTCAATATCTGCGGGTGTGCGGCCCAGCGCGCTCTCACTCCGCCGGTGGGCGGCGCTGCGCGCGGTGCTGCGCATGTACAGTACTCTCTCTCTCTCCGCGGTCTCCTCTCTTTCGGGCGCGCTGCGCATATAACCGGTGTGCCGCTCTCCGGCGGCCTTTCGGTCGACGGTTGCTCTCCGCTTGCGCTTGAACCCCCCTCAGCGTCGCATCACACCAGGGTTCCCGCGAGGGGAGGTGGGCGTAATCTTTTTTTTTTTGGAGGGTGTCTCTATTCGTAGTGCCCTCTCCGTCATACGCCTGTGTCAGAATTGCGCTTCAAGAAAGAGGTTCACAGGCTGAATACAAGGTTGAAGATAGTCTCTCCCTGTTCTTGGGATCTTCTTTCCTACAACTTGGTTTTGGTTCCACTTATTCTACGATTTCAAGAAGTCCTTCCAAAGTGGTTCAAGATGTACACCACCAAAGCACCGCATGAATAGAATTTTCCCACCGAACTATCCCCACCTTGCTCCGATTCCCCGAACATTCACTTAGCACTAATCTATTCATAGTTCTTTAAACCATATTTTTCTAAGATGGAAACAATGCGGCCGCATGGTCACGGTCGGAAATGCGAACAAACCACGGGGCCAGAATTATTGGGGGAGGACAAGGCTCCAGACCATGCGACCATGCAGGTTTGGGCAGGGTATATATTTGGCGATTTCCTGACCACAATCTAGTAAAAATCTAGTTGACACCAAAGCTGCGAGTTCAAATGGTGTTTACGAAAACTGTACGCGGAAAGGAAAAGCTCTGTGCTGATGGGTACGGTTATATTGGGGACAAGAAGGTGAACGCCAGGTATTACTGGGAATGTGAACGTTACAAAGAGTGTGGCGGTCGTATGACGGCGAAATAGGTGAGCACAACAAGAAAGGACGAAAGGAACACAAGCATTTTTCGGACTCTACGAAGGACGAGGTGTTACGGGCCAAAGAGACCATCAAAAGCAGGGCCGTGGCTTCTGTAGCGCCTCCAGAGCAAATTATCCGGTTAATGGTCTTTATACCGTACTCTGTTAGATATAACTAATGTTGTTTTTCAGAATGTTTCCACCTCAATGTCAGCGGAAGGACGCCAATCTCTGGGATGCTCAGACACACTGCGTAAAGTGATAGGCTGTGCTCGCGCCGCACACTTACCTCCCAAGCCTGCTGATTTGAGCACTATAACGGTTCCGGATACATTTAAAATGATCGGCTACAAGACCTATTTGAAGTATGATGGGGTCCCCACCGACGGAACAAGGATCTTTCTTTTCGTGACTTCTGAGGGGCTGAAGCACCTTCCAGACGTATGTACCAGTTCTCTTGCACTTGCTTTCATGGTTTTCAACTTTTTTTGCTTGTTTCAGTCCCCTACCATACTCTGTGACGGAACATTTAAAATAGTGCCGAAACTGTTTTACCAGCTTTACACCTTTTACGGTGCAAAGAAAATTGATGACGAGGCGGTTTCGTTCCCATTCGCGTACGCTCTGATGTCCTCGAAGACTGAGGAAGCCTACACTCATTTATTCACAGTGAGTACCTCCCACTCTGTCATTATTTTCAATACGCTCGGCTGCTTAGGTCTCGTGTTGTTAATTACTTTACCACATTTAATTGCACTCAGGTACTCGTCGATGCTGCCAGCAGCCACGGATTTGTTCTCTCACCAGGCTTCGTAATCACGGATTTTGAAGAGGCGGCAATTAGCGCTTCAAGGGGAATTTTCATGGACAGCGCACACCATGGATGTTTTTTCCACTTGCAGCAGAATTTTTTCAGGAGAGTGCAAAAAGTCGACCTCCAAAGCTTATACGCAAGCGATGGCGACTTTTCAAGCAACGTGCGTCAATTGTGCGCTTTGGCGTTCCTGGTACCTTATAGGATCCGAAGTGTAAGTAATTTCACCAGTTATAATGTGGGTCGCAAAAAGCTTACTCCTTTGTTTTTCACTTTTTCAGGGGTATGATAAAATAAAAACGAACTTTCCACCATCAGCGTCAGGCCTCTTGGAATGGTTCGAGAAGAACTACGTGGTAGGAAAACCACGCCAACTTCATTGCGGCATCGTCGTCCGCGCGCCACCACGGTTTCCCCCTGACCTCTGGTCTGTTTACCACCTCATCGCAGAAGGACAACCTCGTGGGAACAATGCTACCGAGGGGTGGCAGAGCCGTCTCTTGAAGGTTGTCGGTGCTGCCCACCCCGGCTTCTGGCGCTTTTTGTGCGTGCTGCAGCGCGACGAGGCGGCAACGAGCGACCGACTGGAGGCATGCTTACGCGACCAGCAAGCAGGGAGGCAGAAGAAGGCACTTCGACTGAGGCAAGAAAAGCTGATGCGTCTCTGCGGAAATCGGCGACATATGGCGAACAGCGACTTCCTCCGAGCTGTTGCCTACAACTTGAAAAACTGATCATGGGGTCTTACGTCGAGAAAAATATTGTATCTGTACTTGTATCGTTGCTTTCACGTCTCCACAATAAAACTTGTCACAGAGATGCTATTTAGTATCCCGTTTTCCTTTGCTGGGTTAGGAAAGATTCTCTACGAACGCACAGATAGTGCGTAGCTTACCCAGCGTGCTCATTGTAACGGCAAGGCTATCAGATATAATAACCTCGAATAAGCAACAGACCAGAGGATGGTGAAAGTATACAAAATTATTGTTTCGTTTGCCCCGGGCCCTCTAGAGATTGATATTAGCCTAGTACACTCATACACACCTGAGACATAAGCACGGGGTTAAGGGCGGTCTTTACGCACTAGTTGGGAAATAATACAAAAATCGATCTTATGACCTTGAACCCTATCAACGATCGTGCGAAGACACAACGGCGATAGAAAGCAACAAAACCGCATAAAACATGCCAAATTGTATTTTAGTCTTATTTTGTTTAATGCACATCAAAGACATGAACGTAGAAAAATATCTCCGAATTTGGTTACCCCCAATTACACCAAATCAACACAGAAAAGGTCCTCGAACTTACCGAAATCTCACTTTCGGTAAAACGAATGTAGGTGGTTTGATAAAACGGCATTCGATAAAACGGCGTTCAATAAACTGTCTGGGAACCATCCTTGGGTCTTCTTACAAAGAGGCATATAATTAGGCGCAGCTACAACCACTGTAGCCTTGCTAGGGGGAAATCTCGGAAGCCCATGGCGTGTGTTATTACCCCGACTCAAGCTTGACTGTATAGTGAGCAGAACAGACTGGTATATTATGCAGGTGCTGCACTGTTCGCGAATCATTGTACAAACCCTTCACTGGATATTCGCGGTTGAAGTTTGGGGTTCAATATGGGGGATGTGCAGTAAAACAAATGTGCTTCGGAGACTACGAGGTGGTGGCTTGGGGCGTGCGCACCTGTATGTGCTACAACGGGTAAACTGGTCCTTGTTTTGGCCAAATATTGGCGATACGTGCGGAGTGTCATGTAGGCACACCTGCGCGTGCTATGCCGGCATATGTGGTATTGACATGGTGCATGACAGGTTGCGTCTATAGGTGTTTTAGTTGCCGAGCTGTAGAGGTGTGCGGACGTACACAGCGCGGTGGAGGCATCGACGACGAAAACGGATAAGTGTTTCAAATTTGCCACGCTCAACAGCAAGACGGCTGAGGCAATTCGCTTTATTCGCCGCATTTATTCGAGAAAAAAGGGCATGAAGCAGGACAACCTCATGAGACTCATCCAGTCCTTCATCATCAGCCACGTTACGTACGTGGCCGCGTACCATAACTGGAGGGTCATGGAATGGGTCAAGATCAATACACTCATACGTAAGGCTTACAAATCGGCACCGGACCTCATGGAAACAACGAGAACTGCGCGTTACTACCGCTAGGAGTGCACAATACCGTGGAAGTAATCACGGAGGCGCAGTTGGCGGCGCAGCTGAAACGTCTCTCCACGACAAAGACGGGACGCCAAATCCACGAGAACCTTGGCTGCAACCACCGAACGCCGGACCAGCAACAGCGCGACATAAACGAGGAAGCGATGGCACAAATATGCGTTGACCCAGTACCTAGGAACGTGCACCCGGAGCACAAGGAGAGCGCGCAGCGCGGGCCAAAGCCCTCATCAAGATGCACGCCCAAGACGCGCACGCGCGTTACGTCGACGCAGCAGAGTACCAGCACGAAGGCCACGTCGCGGTCACCGTTAAGGCCTCCGCGGTGTTGCGACCGGGCGGGGTCACCCGATCCGAGCTCCGTGGCCTCCGACATACGAGTGCTAGCGTGTATGATGTGAGGGGCCAGCCGCTGTTGCAGCCGTGAAGAAGTCCAGGAGCCGTAGGCTAACGTAATTGTTTACTTCATAGCGAGAGGTGAGCCGAAGCCAAAGAACTATGCCCCGACGGGCGAGGTTTACAATACAGGACTCGAGCAGAGCGACAACATCGATTCGCTGCTCTAACAGGAATGGTTTACAACGCTTGGGCAGCTCTACTTATACCCAACAGCGATAACGGTCAAACGCAACAAGCGGGAACACGCCACGAACGTCACAGACACACACAACACTATTTCCAGTGTTCGTTAGTCGTCGGTAGCCTCCGCGCACGTTGAGTCCGAGAGAGGGGAGAGAGGAGGACTCCGTTGCGATCGACGGGGCCTCTGTGTCCTTGAAGAGCGTGGAGACGAGCCTCGCCGGTAGCCGCCGAAGTTTTGAAATGCGCCGAGAGCAAAGCGTCTGACGCGGCTTGAGGCATCTTGCCACCGACATGGTTGCGCCTGTTTTCGAAAGCACACGCAGGGGCTTCGCCGCACAGCCGAGGAGTGATGCCAGACAGTACGGCGGCGCTGGCCGATTCGTAACAGCTTCTTCACCGGGGGTCCGAGATCCCTATGGATAAGGGTCTTCAACCGTTGTCCGGAGGGATGCTGTCGAAGTGAAGTGTTCGGCAGACGCTCGACTCCAGGCCTGGGCTGTACGACACCGTGCTGGAGCTTCACCGTCCGGGTCACTGGACGAGTAGTGGCTCCCCAAGAACATCTCTGGCTTGCTCAGGCAAGCAACAGAACAACACAGGAAGACGCAACCGCACCGCCGGCAAGTGCGAAGACAAATCAACACTGAAGATCTACCAGGCTTTTAGTTGCGAAAAAGTACGCGAATAACTAACTACTCTAGTTATATTTTTGCCCGGCAGTACTTTAGACAAGTGACAAACCTGAAAGGTTACATTTCTCGTGATTGGAAATGTCCCACACACAAAAAAGTGCAATCGTAAAGGGCGATACCTGCTCCAGGAAAAACAATGAAATTGAGAAAGGCAGGCGTCTACAGGCCACTTCTCACGCTGAGAGCTGCGATTCGAGCTCTCACCGTTGCTCCGAGCTTTCCCCACTTTGTATCGCACTTTAGGTGCGCCCGTTCTCTGATAGAGACTGCCGCGACCGCGTGAAAGGACACCGGCCGTTGTTTTCGACAAAGGTCGAGCGCGCGGAGGAGCGAGCGATATTTTCGAACGTTCAAACGTAAGGCGCGCACTCCTTCCTGGAGGCGGCGTTCCCTTGGCGCGATGCGAGCTCACGGCTTTGCCCCTCGGCGTGCCCGCACTGAAACACGCGCCACACGTACGCGCGGAAGTTTCTTCTCTCTCCTCGTTGCTCGCCTTTTCGCGAACGTGTTCGGCAAGCGAACATCGGAACGCGTTCACGTTCTCATCGCTAGGCTGATCGGTTCCCGACTTCGGCTCAGCCACAGGCGCCACCGAAATCTCAACTAGCTTAGCCCATATTGGCCTATCATCGGGGGCATCAGCTGGGAGTGAAACGGGCACGACGAGCTCTTTAGACACCTTGTAGTTCCCAACAGTAACTACCTCGTCGTCCCTCGCGCCATCAGCGACAGCGTCGTCACGCGAAGACCGAAGCGTGTTCCCGTTCTCCTTCATCACTGCCAGAACTACACTACAACCAGGCTGCTCTGTCTCAAAAGACGGCTCAGCCGCCCGCGACACCTGCATCTTTACGCGCTCGGAAGGCCGTTGCTCGAGGTCAGCTACCTGAGCTGGTGGCAGAACGGAATCTGCTTGCTCAGTGGCGAGATCGTCATGACTCCCAACCATGTAGATCCCAACTGAGCTGTGCAAACCGCTCGCTGCTTCGACTGCAGGCTTTCCCACCACGTCGCTCGTTTCTGCACTACCGTCCGAAGGAACAACCTCCGTTTCAGCGGACTCGTGCGGCCTCTCGGTAACCTCATGGTTTACGCACTCCAGCGAAACCTCGCTATCTCGCGAATTGTTCATTTTCAGACCGGTAGCCGTTCCCAAGGCCTCCCGGGAATTTGAACCGTCCGAACACTCCACCCGGATCTGCAAAACAAACGGTGACACATTATCGCACTCAGCGGACACGCACTGCCCTCTGCCGCCTGTGCCGACAGTCTGAGCTAATTCGCCGTCGTTATCTCTCTCAGCAACCTTGCCGCGCTGCCGGGCCGCAACCATCGCCTCCGACTCGCGCTCCCGAGCGTCTTCTACTGGCAGCGCTGGCACGGTGCTTTCCTCGACAACGAGGTATTTCTCGAGCAACAATTCTAACTCTGGGTTTCTCAACTTGTGTTCTTCGCGCAAGAGTTGAATCTCGTGCTCTAGTGCCTTACTCTCCCGTTGGAGTCTCTCTCGCTCGAGCCTCCTCCTTTCCCGTCGGATTTGCTTGAGCTCGAGGTCGTACCAGCGCATCTTTTCCTCGTGCTGTCGTTCTCTTTCCTCTCGTTGCTGCTGTCGTTTCTGCCTTTCGAACTCCTCAGGCTGGCGCTCATCCTCAGCCTCTGCCTCGGCGGCCTGACGTTTAGCCTCTGCATCGGCGGCCTGACGGTTAGCCCTGCCTCGGCGGCCTGACGTATCGCGGTCTCCCTGCCATTGATCAGCTCAATGCATTCCGACAGCTCCCATCGTCAGCCCCGACAGCGAGTATAGCCTGTATCAGCTCTGGCTTTCTCAGCGCGTACGTAACATCTAAGCGCAACTCTTTTGCAAGCTCGAACAACTGCGGTTTTTTTCAACGCTTTCAAATTCATGGCCGGTCCAGAGTACTGCTTTCCCACTGCTCCAAACATTTTTTGCGCGAATAACCCACGCGACAAAAACACACGCCCTACCAGCTATCTTCAGAAACCTGGTAAAACTCAGTGAAGAAAAGTCCCGCACTCACCCTTGACCGCCATGAATTCTGCGAAGTCCGAAGCCGCCTCGACGTCCGTGGTGTTGGGTCTCGCACCGCTGGCTTCAGGTGTTACGAAGTTGCCATCCCACCGCTGCCACCAGTTGTTGCGACCGGGCGGGGGCACCCGATCCGAGCTCTGTGGCCTCCGACATACGAGTGGTAGCGTGTATGATGCGAGCGGCCAGCCGCTGTTGCAGCCGTGAAGAAGTCCAGAAGCCGTAGGCTAACGTAACTGTTTACTTCATAGCGAGAGGTGAGCCGAAGCCAAAGAACAATGCCCCGACGTGCGAGGTTTACAATACAGGACTCGAGCAGAGCGACAACA
This sequence comes from Haemaphysalis longicornis, assembly GCF_048455015.1. NCBI lineage: Eukaryota > Metazoa > Arthropoda > Arachnida > Ixodida > Ixodidae > Haemaphysalis > Haemaphysalis longicornis. The sequence goes on from NW_027526212.1 coordinate 428,884, forward strand.
TCGATTCGCTGCTCTAACAGGAATGGTTTACAACGCTTGGGCAGCTCTATTTATACCCCAAAGCAATAACGGTCAAACGCAACAAGCGGGAACACGCCACGAACGTCACAGACACACACAACACTCTTTCCAGTGTTCGTTAGTCGTCGGTAGCCTCCGCGCACGTTGAGTCCGAGAGAGGGGAGAGAGGAGGACTCCGTTGCGATCGACGGGGCCTCTGTGTCCTTGAAGAGCGTGGAGACGAGCCTCGCCGGTAGCCGCCGAAGTTTTGAAATGCGCCGAGAGCAAAGCGTCTGACGCGGCTTGAGGCATCTTGCCACCGACATGGTTGCGCCTGTTTTCGAAAGCACACGCAGGGGCTTCGCCGCACAGCTGAGGAGTGATGTGGGAAAGTACGGCGGCGCTGGCCGATTCCTAACAGCGGGCACTAAGACCACGACTGCGAGTGTACGGTGCACAGAAGCCACGGACGCCGAGGAGGTCGCCATCGCTATGGCCATCTCCGAGGTTAAGTGCCGCACAGTACTCTGTGACTCAAGAATGGCCGTACGCAACTACGCGAAAGGTTGCGTTTGCGCCAAGGCGGCCGCCATCATTCGCAAGGAAAGGCCCCAGGGCCGAGATGTTCGTGTCCAGTGGTTTCCGGAGCACATGGTCGAATGCGCAACTGCACCCAAACACAACAAGACGGCACACTCGGAGGCGCGAGCACTTAGCCTCCGCCCCTCCGAGACCGACCGTCCGTGGTGGTTCGCGAAGAAAAGTCGCCTCGTGAGCTACAACGACATCACCAAGGCTTACCGCCTGCCTCGTCAGGTCATGCCACCCCCCCCACCAGTGCCTGAGCCGGGAGGAGGCAGTTCTACTACGACAGCTCCAGACCGGGTCCATCATCGCTCCGGCAACGCTGCACAGGTTGCCGAGAACCGAGAACATTATTCGACGGGCGTGTCTGAAGTGTGTGGTGTGGGTGTGGCAGACCAGTGGCACATTTCCTGGGACTGTGCCAAGTTTACAACGAAGCTCAATCAAGGACTTATCCGCCGCTGCTCCAATACGCTGCACGCAGTAGCGACAAGGACACTCAACTCTGGGGCATCCAGCAAGTCTGGGGTGCGCTCGAAAAGCATAGACTAGGCGACCCGGTGACGGGAACGGGAAGCGTTGGCACTGTGGTTAGTAACGGCAATCCCTTGGACTACGCCAGGCCCGCGTCGCAGCGCTTAGTCGTTTTGCAGGCACAAATAAAAATTTTACTAATCCTAATCCTAAAGGTGCACGTCCAAAGGGAAGTTGTAGCGGCAAACCGAGACATACGGGAGCTGGGCAAGGAGCTGAGGTTCGCTGTCGTAGATATCAACAGGGATGTCGGATGGGTGACCCGGAAAAGGGCGTTCCGGCGTGACGGAGTTCATTTCAGCGGGCAGGTGAGAGCAGCCATCAGAACACGACACGCGGCGCGAACTGTGGCTTTTTTAGGGAGACCTTTGCGGAGATGGCGTAGACAAATCAAAGAAGCACAGGCAGATAGCCTGGTCGGTGCAGGTTGGTGCAGGCAAACGAAGGGTCGATGACGGCGTGTGAAAAGAGACGGGGGAAACTGATGATCGCATACATAAACATGCAGGGTGGCAGAAAAAGAGAGAAGTGGATGGAGATTAGTAAGCAGCTAGAAGAGGAAGATATCCAAGTATACGCTACGACCGAGACGCACCTACGGGACTTGGAAGAACCTCCGGCAAACGGAGAGTATGTATGAGAAGGTTGTAACAGGACGGATGGATTGAGAAAAGGCAGAGGAGTAGGTATGCTTATACGGCACGGGGCTAATTGGAAGAGAGTGAAAGAAGACTGTGAAGAACATGTGTGGGTGAATGGGATAGTTGAGGGTAGAGAGATGGCTTTAGGGGTCTCGTACCTGTGGACGGGTAAGGATAGCAAAGAACAAAACGAAAACCTGGTGGCGTGTCTAAAAAAGGACATCGAGGATTTGAAACGCTCCAGGTCCAGGGAGGTACTATTGGTAAGGGACATGAACGCGCAAAAATGAAGATTTAGACGGGTACACAGACTTCAATGGAAATCTAATGCTAGATGTGTGTCAGTACCAAAAAAATTCCCCGCATTTCCCCGAGGGGAAGAATGTGAAAGTGCGAATGCAGGAGTTGAATTTGCGCGGTTCGGTAATGTTCGCGAAAGAGAGATCACACAAACACACACAACTACAAAGAAAGAAAGATGCATTTATTCACAGACACCTATTTGTGTTGCCGTTGTACTTGATTGCTAGAGCGGATCTCAGCTTTGAAATTTCGTGTCAGTACTCCTTTAAGCGGGTGCATTAGCCCTTCTCCCGCCCGATTCCTGGCCAATCCCCCACGTGGGTATGTGGCATGTCAGCGGCCAGGCAGCGCGCGCCCATCTCCCCCCGTTGCCAAGGAAGACGAGGAGATTCCTGGCCAATCCCCAACGTGGGTATGTGCCATGTCAGCGGCCTGGCAGCGCGCGCCCATCTCCCCCCGTTGCCAAGGAAGACGAGGAGCGCGCGCACCCGCAGCTGTTGCTATGCGGACGGCGGCGGACGCTTCAGGCTCGCTTAAGAAGTGCATTCGCACTTAAAACCGATCATAGTAAATAGGGAACAAAAATGCGAGGGTCAAATCACGTGGGAGTGTCGTAGGAGACAGTCGAGTATTGAATACTGCCGTATTTCAGAGGTACTTCATGAATGGTTGGATGGAATGAGCATAGATGAGGAGGGGGGCCACAGTCAGGGCAGTGACCACAAGCGCATAAACCTGAGTTTTGGGAACCGGGGCAGGGGCGACAAAAACGGGTCTACGGGGTAGCGCACAAAGTTAATCAGCAAACAAATTGCGGTTATAGCCAAAATCATATAGGCTTACATAGAAATCAATCCTGGAGAAGAGTGGGGATATCACGGGCTCATCAAAACTATGCAGGAAAAAAATAGTCAAGGCAGAGAGGGCCAATCAATTGAGAGGAAACAAAACACCCAAAAACTGGTGGAACAAAGACATGAACCAGGTGATAGAGAGGCGTAAACAGGCGTCGAGAGAGCACAGGCAGGTTAAGAAGCTGGGGCGACATCAGGAGGAGGTGGACCTAAAATGGGAGCAATATAAGCAAATGAAACAGGAAGTGAAGCAATTAGTGCAGGCAAAAATCAATGGGGGCAGCGAGCGATGAGTAGCGCAAATACGAGGGAGGGGTAGAGATGCGCCGAAAAGGTTTCGGAACCATGTGCAGGCATTGGGGAAACGCACGAGTCCCCCAGAAGGCGGTACTCTAAGAAACGGGCAGAGGCAGAGGCTCAAAGGAGAGGAAGTATTGGCATACCTACACAAAATCATCACGGAGAAGTTCGGTAAGGTGGATGAAGAGGCCCCGCAGCGACACAGAGATGTCGCGACGGGTAGGCCGAAATGTCTTTAGATAGATGGAGACAAGTTGAAATGGAAAAGAGCAGAGGAAAAGGTCCGCAAAAATACCGCGGTAGGCACGGATGGCATACCGATGGAGTTAAGTAACGAGTTAGGACCAAAGAGCAAGGGAAAGCTACTACATGCCATTAGAACAAAGATAAAAAAGGCAATACCGGCCGCGTGGCAAATGAGCAAGATAAACCTAGTCTACAAGGGCAAAGGAGTCAGGAAAGACCCGTGCTCGCAGAGGCCAGTACCCATCACATCAGTGCTGCACAGGTTAGCAGTGCAGGCAGTGAAGTTCGAACTAGTACAGTGGGTAGAAGAAAATGGGACATTAGGGGAACTTCAAATGGGGTTTGAAAGGACACAACACTAAAGGAAAACTTATTTGTGGTAAGTGAATGCATAGAGGAGCCGAAGATGCAAAACCGACCTTTGTGGTTAGCCTTTCTGGACAACAAAGCGGCGTATGATAATGTAGAGAGGGAGCGCCTATGGAGAACGATGGAGGACGAGGGAGTGGGAGCAGAATCCATTAGCTTACTCAGGGAGCTATACCGGGAGAACCAAGTGAAATTAGTGTGGGAGGGGATAACATACAATATTCCTGTATACACCTACAAGGGTTTGAAACAAGGACGTCCTCTCTCTCCACTGCTGTTCATGATGGCGGGGTTAGAAAGGAATCTAGAAGACAGTACGCTGGGGTACGACTTATCATACATAAAAAACGGGCAGGTGGTGGAACAAATGGTTATGGGACTAATGTCTGCAGACGACATATTGTTCATGGTGGACAACCGGATAAGTATGCAGGGCTTGATGGATATATTCGGTGAAGAAGCGACACACCTACGGCTATCCTTTAGCAGAGAAAAATCGCGAATCATGGTCTCTAACGCCGGCGCGGAGCACAAAATAGTGTCACTGCAGCAAGTAGAAATACCATTGGGGAACGAGTATCAATATTTAGGGGTATGGCTGAACGACAGCGAAGATTACACGCAGGCGCATGAGTCTGACCTTAAGACGAGAGGAAGACGAAATGCGGCTATAATGAAGAATACAGCCCTCTGGGGATACAGTAAATACGAGGTGGTAAGGGGAGTCTAGAAAGTGGTCGTGGTACCAGGATTAACTTTCCTAAATTCGGTTGTGTGCATTAAGCCAGAGACCCAAAAGGGCCTGGAGGTAAATAAGAGGGCGGTAGGCAGATTGGCCATAGGGGCCCACAGCAAAACTACAAATGAAGAGGTACAAGGAGATAGGGCTGGTCGTCTTTCGAGGCGAGGGAGGTGCAGAGCAAGATAAAATTTGAGGAGTGACTTCGTGACATGAAGGACGAGAAATGGGCCGCGAGGGTGTTTAATAACCTGTATTGGAGGACCGTGGACACGTGGTGAAGGCGGAGAACCAGACAGCTGACCAAGCGGTACGGAAAGTCGGTAGGGGAAAGTCGGGTTTACACAACAGTTAAAAAGCAGGTAAAGCCAGCAGAGACGACGAAGTGGGCCCAGAGAATAGAAGCGAAAAAAAAACCGGGAGACTTATAGGGCAGAGAAACGGTAAATTAAGAAGGAGGGATTCTATGGCTATACGGGAGGGAGTGCTTTGCTCTTCGAGGCACGGGCAGGGTGCCTCAGAACCCGGGCTTACTCAGGTGACTACAGGCAGCAGGACGAAACATGTGCATGCTGCGGCAGTGATCGGGAAACTATAGGCCATATTGTCAGGAGCTGCACAGAGATACGACCAACCAGGGGTGAGGGGGGAAACGACGCTGGCGAAGGCTTTGGGATTTGGGGCGAGGGGGAACCCCAACTTCAAGGCCGCCGAGGTGACGAAGAGGGGACTGCAGTGGTGGTGGAGGAAAAGTAGGGAAGGAATGTGTACGAAGGCGGAGCAATCATATGGATGAGAAGTTAGAACAGCGAGGGGAGGAAAAGGGGGGTGGGAGCGATGAGTTTAAAACAGGGAAGAGGGGGATGATAGGGAGGAAGCAAATCTATTACGTTAGCTGGAAGTAGGGAAAGTAAGCGTAATAAAACAGGCAAGTCGGTTGCTGACCACCGACGGCCCGATTCAAAGGGAGAGCCACTAATCATCATCATTATCAAAAAATAGTCATGCCGGGCCGTTTGCTATTCGCACGTTTTCCGGGCCAGGTCCTCTGTGACGCGCGAAAAACTCTATAGGGACATTTGCGACGTTGGTTTCGCCGTCCTTGTGTATAGATATCATTACCATGCTGGGCCAGGCCAAAATGTGCTAAAGAGCCTCAGGAGAATGAAGGTGAACCCTGGAGGTGCACCCTGGAGGTGCACACTACCATGCGTGGTTTGCGGTGGCCGCACCAAATAACCGCAGGGACATCAGTTAGGGGTGCTACGTGATTGGACCATGTCCAAGATTAGCATTGAAAGAAGTTTTGGTTTCAGTTCTCTGAAACAAAATCCTTGACATCCGACGGCATCGTTCGATGGGCATTCTCGATATCTCAGTAATCGCCGTACCGCGATTCCGCCATGTTGTTGACTACAAAGTCCGTCAAATAAGTCTACCAGGACGGCTTGTAATCGTAGCAAACACTTTGGGAGGCCTACGCAGTGGATGAACGCCCTCCGCGTCACCGCAGAGGCCGAAACGCGATGTGCTTTTCTTCTATATTTGCAGCTTGCCTAACTCATGCCTGTGTCTTAAAGAGCGTGTTCGCACCAGGCGAAGGGTCTGCTGATTCGGGACTGTGCCCACTGTCCGCAAGAAATCGGTAATTATGGCAACAGCACGTCAACGAGAACTCGCTAGCGCGTCAGTGTCAGTATGCGCGTGTTCTGCGAACTTGCTCCTGGAGCAATGAACGTTACATCGAAAAAACAGTGAATTGAATTGAGTATAGAAAACATCGGCCAAAAACAAATAAATAAACTTAAAAAACCCATCGACTGTCTGTAATTGGAACTTCCCGCTTGCGAAACAGCATACCTAGCGCCCCAACCTACTCGACCACGAGCAAGCGCTGTCAGTGTCGCAAATACAAAGTATATATTGTTTAGTTTTAGCATTTCAAGCACCTTAGATGGCTTTTTTCTTGCACAGCGCTCGTGCAGTAGGCATCCCCCAAATTCCCACAATCATGTCTAGCGATCCTGGCGGTCTGTGGGCGTGCTGTTGAGCTCTGTGCGTGTTCACCCAGCGCAAAAAAAGTGCTTCTGAACCCTAGTTTTACTCTGTACGGCAGAAGTTTCAGTTGATTTTATTTCCATAGTACCTTTAATAACTTCGCTGACTCTTCTCCCGCCTACAGTTGGCCTTAAAGTTTCTAATAGCGTACCAGTCAGTGAAGCGTCGCATGTGCACTTGTGCAGCGCTTGTGTGGGGCGGCTTGGACTTGGAGCTTGATACTGAGCACTAAGTAACAAACATCCATTCACAAGCGCGTTGCTCCGGAGTTTGAACTGAGCGAACGAACTGCGAGGACTCGCCGGCGGCCGGCGGAGTAAACGCTCGGCCGACTGACGCTGTCGGAGGGTCGGCGAGCCGTGCAGTAGCGCAGTTAAGCCAAGCCGCCATTTTGTGACGCCACACGAAACGCCGCATAAAAGGAGCCAGGATGCAGAACAGAGGATGGTATTTTGAATTGATTTTTCTAGGAAATAAAGCGGCGTCAACGCAGCTAGAGAGGTTGAAACATGGCCTAGAGACTCCAGACTACAATTTGCGCTAATGATGCAGCAATGTTTACAAATCACTTCAGTGTCCCTTTAACAGCTGAAGAATCGCTCTTCTATCCGCAAAAAAGAATCTGTTTTTCAATTTCAACTTTGGGAGAGGATAAGTATAGAGAAATTGAAGGCGAAACCAGCAGCTTGGAACACAATATTAGCGACTAAGCTGTTTTCACGGCGAAGCGGAAGTCAGGGCGCTGCCTTGTTGGTCAACTCTGCATTTATAAGCAGCGTGATCATGGCAACTTAAAAATTCGAATCTCACGCGCGTCCGTGAGACTCACCTGAAGCATTTGCGTTCTGAGCATGCGCACTGATCACCCTTGAAAGGTCTATGTATGTGGAGCTTCTACGTACATGAAACTAAAACTGTCCATTAGTAAAGATCGTTTCCCCGAAGTCCGGTGTCGATCAGGAACCCAATCGCCCGGGCTCCGGTTGATTTGGCAGGAGGCTGGCTGGGCGATGGTGTTGAAGTTCTTGGAGACGGCGGTCGAGTTGACAAACTCGAGGCGTTGAGGTTGATTAAATGAAACGAAGGGTTTATATGCAGCTATTTACAGTGGGAAAACTGGAAAAACTGCAAACTTCAGCTAGACGCTAGCTCCGAGTGCGCAGAAATCACTCGAGCTCCACAACTTCGTCTAACTCTCCTATCCTCGGAGCGCACACAAACCGCTCGAAAAACGACGGCCGGGACTCTGTCTCGCCGCAAGATTCGTCTAGTTGCCCGGTGCGGCGCTGCACCCTAAACGTCGGACGCAATCCTAACCTCGACTAGGGGGCTCACAACTCCCAACCTAGCGTTAACGGTCGAGACTCCTTGTCCCGCCGGGAACTGCCAGCTCAGCGCTCAGACAAGAACGATTTCCAACGGCCAAGTTCGGCCTTATATAACCTCGAGATCACCCTCTCTCGGGAACGCCCCTGTAGCGTTCGTACACGCGTATGGGAGTGCCCGAATTCACGTAGACAGCTGTCACTCAGCATGCCACGGAATATTCATTGAGGCGCCGCCACATTCGGGTCAACGGCACGCCCACAGATGAGCAGTTTCGTGCGACCCCGCGGGGTGAAAGCGAAAGACGGCGACCGTGCGTCATGCTGACCAGGGCGCGACAACAATAGAGACACGCCGGTAATCCCACCACCTCCGCGGGTCGGGCAGGCGTTCCTGGAATCCGGCGGCGGTGTCTGCTTTCTCAATGGGGGATCATCCTTGAGGAATGCGGTGGGCCAGACAATCCGTCTGCCGTGCGCGCCGCGACGAATTAGCGAAGCCTGCAGTGCAGTGTCTGCAGTGCTACGTCGCCAGACAGAGCGGCGGGTTCTCACGCGCAGCCCGGGCACCTGGCCGCTAATCTCATAAGTGGACCTTACACCATTCTTGTGGTCGTTTTATGGCAATCAGTCACCGGCGCTTTGATAAACAGAAATTGCGTCGCCTGCGCTGCGTTGAAATTGCTGTCACAAGTTGTAGGACCAAACAAGGCCGGTGGCATAAAGAAATTGCAGAAATTTAGAGAGTTGTCCACTAATGTGTAAAAATGTTATTCGGTTTCTTCGTTTTACCAAGCTAGCATTCCGATACCCCCCACCCACCCCTCTCCTAGCTACACTAAGGAACTGATCTGGAGGCTCCTACAGACATTGTCTTTACCTAGCAAAGCTCTCTTTCAATGCATTCAACACTCTCTATTCTCTTCCGCAAATGCACAGAGTTCGACATGAAGCCCACCGTACAGCACCACATTTGGGCCTGCCATGACGCCCCCTACCCCCAACCACCACCCCAAAGCTATGGGAGGCCGCGCTGGGATGCTCTGACCTGGTGACGCAACACACCCTGGCGGACAACGCAGCCAAGGTCGCTGAGGGTCGCTGAGCAGCTGTGGCTGCTGGCCACCCGCACCGCCCAAGCGGGCCCGATATGAATAAAGTGTTTCTCTCTCTCTGTCTCTCTCTCTCAGCCTGCCTCGCGTAGGTTTGGAATTCCTAAATACAAACAGATAATCACGTGATAGCGCGGTATAGGAATACACGTTGGTGTCGTCACTCCGTCCCAATTTCTCGTTGTTTTTAGACACGCACAAAGGTGCGTAATTACGCATAACGAGATTTCAATAACTATTTTACATATTTTTTTTTATTTCGTGCCTTTCTCGCAACGGAAGATTGCTGCCATATTTGGCAGATTTGGCTGTCACTAAACCCGAACTGGGTGACTTTTGTTGTGTTTGGTTATAGTTTTGTTTATTTAATGTATTTCTTATAACAAAAATGCAATGACAAGGCATTTCGCGCACACGCTGACGTTCACACTCAGCAACAACACAATTTTGAACGCCTTGGCCGTCTGTCGGTGCCAATCTTTATTCCACGCTGGTGGTAGCACAAACAGTAAAGGGAGGAGGTTTTGTAGCTTCTGCTGTGGTGCGGTTACATCACTTTTGCTCACGATAAATTGACCACTACGAACGCGGTAGTTCCGCTTCAGCTCTCAGGCTTTCATGTTGCCACTAAAAAACCAAGTTACAAAGCTCACGGTTACAGAAAGAAATTGTAAACTGTCTCGAGGCTTTTACGGCACACGGTAACCGAACTAGAACGCAAGTACCTTTCTCTTCAAAGCACGCGTATTGAGGTATCCCAGCGTTAAAGCTGGTATGAAACCGTAAAAATTGGAACCACTAAAATAATGCAAACAGGAAGAAATGACTAAGGATACTAAAAAATTTATTCGTACTGAAATCTGGTGAAGGCAGGCGTACAGTGCATCAAAAAGCACACATGTCAATGATGGCCATACACAACCTAAGAAGTGTCCGGCAAGTATACGTAGTCGTTAGTTCATCTAAAAACTCAACACACTTGCCTGTACCTTGTTTCACCGCATGTTTAAAAGCACCGATGAAAAGCGCCGAAATAAAAGCGTGGTTAAAAGCACCGCATCAATCACTACAAAAGCGCACCGAAGGCTGTGTATTCAAATGCGCTAACCAATTCCAGGAACGAGGCGAGCACCGAGGGCTGGCGCCACCCTTCCAGCTGCCCGTTCCGTATTGCAATTTCTGCATTAAGGCATACCGCTCTATCTAGACATAAACAAATGTGATTAAGCAAAGTTCTTCACAATGTTTGTACGGACAATAAACCTCGCCTCAAGAAATCGTCTTATTGGGGTCGTTTTCTCACTTCTTCATTCAGTCACACGCGAAGGAGCATTACTTCTTGCTTGCAAACTATGCAGTGGATTTCAATAAGCTTTTCTTTGTTTTGAAACAACACGATGTTGATAGGAGGTTCAATTTCTCTTGGAGTTCGTAATATGTGTTGCAAATTGCTGGTGTGGTTTTTCTCTCTGATACAGCGACCTGGTCGTTGACAACGCCAAGGGGCACAAGACCATTCGAGGCTGTAAACAGCAGTCTCAAGTCAAGCAGATAAGTTACTACACTACAACTTGCACCGCTTCATACATCTCACATCTGCACTGAAATAGGATTTGGAATGGCTAAAATGCACATTCCAAAAATAGTGTAATGTTCAACAAATACTTTTCATCTCAAAACTTTCGTTTGTACACATCGCCACAATAGCCTCCACGTCATTCCAAACTCGTACAGTTTTCAGTCACGATTCTCTTGCCAACCAAACCCATCACGCACGCTAGTCATTACCACCGGCGACGGTTAATCAACTGTACATATTCGTACTTTAACACAGTGGCCGTGCGCTGTACAAAATCCCCCATCACCCGAAGGCTCCACCCCTTTGCCTGCAGGCTACCGCCCTCGGCATGCATCTGGCAGCCCGCTGCCTTGAGGAACAATCCCGCGCGCTGTGCCTTCCTGCCGGCGGATCGCAGCCGCCTGCAAGCGATCTCCGCATTGACGAAATTGTCGCGCTGCGCGCAGAGCTCTCGCAGCAGTGGACCCACTTCGTCCAGGAGCATTTTTGATGTGCGCAAGCGAGTTGCGGCCATTCGGAGGTTCCTGACCGCAGCGTGCATGTCTGGCCGAGTGTCCAGGAGATCATCGACCACCCCTAGTGTGCTGTTGCAAATGCGTTCTATGTGCCAGCTCGGGATATCCATCGCACGAATCAAGGCTTGCATCTTGCTGCTCCGTCAGCCCTGGTGCCAGGATCGACCTGTCTTCGTTCCACGGGGAAGTGAAAAGAATGGAGGGATAACAGGATCGAAGTTAATGCAGTAATTTTCACTCTGCTTTAATTGCAGGACAACTGTTGCTGCTTATAGACAACATAAATTCAGGATAAATTTAGAGGTTACCGCTGGTGCCAGACCGATTTAGACAGCGCCTTTCCGTGGCAAGTTTTTTTTATTCACAAGGAAGGAATTAGGCCAGCATCCGACACTCCATCTTCAAATTTACCACGCTCTGGTGTTAATTTTTGGCCATCGTAATCACGTTTTTCCCCTCGCATGTTGCCTGTTTGAATAACACCATTCCGTGGACACGCCGGGCGAAAATTATAGGCCAGTGTCCTCCGATCAGGAAAAACACAAGGAAAGGAGCGCGGCCGTTATAGTGCCAGCGTGTAAGCATTCTAGATACTGATGGTAATTTGCGCACATCGGGGAACAAACAGCCAATAAGGAAAGTCACATGGCATGATGTCGTTCTCGCCAATGATAAAATATTTCGTGCAAAGGCGCTGTCCTCGCGATCGGTCGGCGTCCCAGCGATTACCTTCAAACTGATTCCGGCTGTACCTAACATAACAGGGTATATTGGTGCATCGGGAGAGTAAATGGTTACAAGGAACAAAAGAGCAAAAGTGAACAGCAAATGAAGAGCCTACAGCACAGTTTTTTACCGTTCTCTGAACATGCAGGGTTGACGGAGAATTTAGGGGCTAATTGCACTTTTGAATCGAAAATACCGATACTGCAGTCACCAGTTAGGCCCGTTGGTTATGTTGGTTTACCACTGCGGCTGTCCCGTGTTGATCGTGCAAGCTAATAAAAGAGTTTTTCAAACACATACGGGATCTTTATTCTGGTTTATAGGGAGTAATAATGAAGGTTAATCTCCGGTTGATTACCCCCTTTGACCAAACCTTACTCAAAGAAAATGTTTGGGACGGTTGCTAAATCTAGGCGTCTTATACAGGGCACGGACACCACTGGTGATGGGCTAATAAATAGAGCGATAAATTCAGCTGCAATTGCTCATTGAAGAATTGGGGTGCACATTTATTGTGACAAAGGGTAGGCTTGGAAATCCATTTCCAGTCTAAGGGAAAATAAATGTGGCGATAAAAAGGGTATATTATTAAGAAAATATCCGAGAACTTATAAATATGCAAAGCATACACACACGGCAGGCAGAATAGTAATTGTGAATGTAAAAAAGCAGAATATCATACCAAAGAAGTCGCTGCATACGTGTCGGCAATGATGTGGCAATCTTCCTCCAGAAGAACTGGCTCGGCGAGTGCTGAAAACAGGCCGTCACCAGGAACGCGGCTGCAGAGGCTGTGCTGCGCGGAACACAGCGTGCTGTTGCGTGAAGAGCCTACTGGGATGGCATCAAACTGGGCGTGGATACATCGAACGGACTCCTTGGCGTCGGCCCACTACGCGACAGACACCGGTGACGCTGATTTTCCGAACAGGCGAACTTCATCGGATTTGCCTTGGCTGCTTTAAGGCCTCAGGAACGGTCAAGCTTTTTCGCAGTTTTCTCGCTCGAGATGCACTGCTGTTCGGGTGGAAGATCACGCGGCGTTTGCGTGCGCACATTTGCACGCTTCTTTCTTTGGAGCTTGCTTTTGGACACCCTCGCTCGTTAAAACTGCCGCTGATCTTCTTTCCCCGTGTCAGAATCAAAGCATCAGGAATGAGTGATCGGGCCGCAAAATCGTTTGTATGGCAACAACACGCAGCGTGAGGCTGGCGATAGAGGGACACAGCAAGGGTGGCACACGTGGGGCTCGTTGCTACGGCGCATTCTCAGTCGCCTCCGGTTTCACAGGAGACGGTGGCGATCTGGAAAAAGTTGTACCCATACTGACCTGGCCTTTCTTGCGATGGTACGTCCTGGTAAGATATGAACCTTTTTTGATAACGTGCAACACTTAAAGGTCGGCGACATCCAACGCAATCACCAACGGCCCTTTCGTCCCCGAGATTAGCCGTTACACGCAAACGTGAACGAGGCGATACGTTCACGACCATCGTGAATATTCCGTTATCTAGTAGTTACGTGGTATCGACGGGGTACATTTCAATAGAAAATGGCACCGTTAGTACGGGAACAGCGAAGCGCTACAATCTTCACGCTAGTACGCCCCATCGTCCAAGGAATAATTGTTCCGAGCATTCACCCACACCGAGGTACTTCTACAAAAATGAATTTTCCCAGATGATGATTAAACCCCGAGCTCCCGATACTAACGAGTCTTATAAATTATATAAAATCAAAATTGCACCGAAATTGAGTATCCCAAGAGGATTTTATATGTTCACATAGCTACTCCAGATTATGCAACACACATGACGTACACGGGCAAAGCCCTGCTCCGTCATCTCTCTTGCTAAGAAAAGAAAACATTGTTCGCCCACACGGCGGCGCGCAATGAACGGGCTGTTTTCGCCTGCGCAGACTTAAGTTTCGACTCAAAGAACTACAGCACATACTGGCCCATTCACATAACATAACAGTGAATGCAGGGCACATTTCAATTGCACCAGTTCAACAATCACCAATACCGAGGGCACCACCCAGGAGTGCTCTTGCGGGTAAATGTGACCAGTCGACCGTAGCCTTTTTCTCCGTGGTCGAGGGTCTGTTTTATCGGGCTGGGTTTGGTAGCTCGAGGGGCATAGTGAGGATTGGAGCTTTTGGTGTGAGTGTCTATGGAAAAGTAGGAAGCGTAGTCAGGGGCTTTAGAAGTAGGAGGAGCACGAGGAGGGGAGGTTTGTGTGGTTGTAGTCCTTGCGTTTTCAAAAAGAAGGATGATGCAGCAGTTCACGTAAAAAAACTGCTGTGGGCGTCCAGAGCGCGAGTGTTAAAACAACAGATTGATTGTACCAGGGGTGCTATTCCAGAAGGCCCGAGATACCTCGCTCCCCAGTTTCCCGCGGCTCGAGTTAACAAAGTAGTGATAGTACAGCATCCGATAAACCTCAAGCGACACCGGCGCAATAACACAGAACACGCTTTGTACGATCGGCACGCCAAGGTGAGGCCGCTTTCGTTGACAAAGCACGGCTTGCGCGAACATCCGCGTGCAGCGGCGTCTAGAATCGAGTTGCAACATGCACTCCGTTGCGTAAAATAGGGGCGTAGGAACAAATGGTCCCTAAACAAATGGTCCCGGAACTTATTGTTTCGGAACTTATGGGCGCTAAACAAATGATCAAGTGAACCTCTTCGGGCAAACTGATTCCGCAAAACCTTACGTTGGCTCTTTGTTTATATTTGCTGCATCTTACTGGAGTGTTGTATCGCCTGCTGTAACAAAGACTGTCAGTAAACCATCGCTTTAGTTTAGTATGATTTTTTTCGCAGGCATAACACAGTTGGCCTATTTTTATTATTTTTGTATTTCTGCCATTATTTTCCGCTTTTCATTTCTTTTTTCGTTTGTTGTAGATGTTTGAAGATGCATTGTTGTTTCTTTAGTATTGTATTTATTAATATTTCGCACCAACTTATCACTATGAATACTATTATAACTATTGAACCGTTACATCCGCTAACTATATATTTTGCCTGTCCTTCCTACCACCCTCGGAAGTTTTCCTGGTCACCTCCACTAATTTCACGCACCGCCACACTCCACGCCCCCTTCCTGCTCAGAAAGTTTGTTTTTAGATGCGAAGCTCCTCATGCTCAGGGCTGTGTCCCTTCCTCCCTCGTTGTCGTTGTCCACCATCCGCACTCCACTGCGCATGCGCGTCTCTTCGGCCCCGTCAGCGTTTGGGCTGACATCAGCGCAGTCCACTATAAAATGAAATAGTTAGGTGGCGCCCGGTTTCGATCCCACAACTCTCTGCCCACAACGGGAGGTACGTGGCGCTCTTCCCACTGCGCTACAAACCGAGATGGGAGCATGTGCTACGAACGCGCCTTATCCCCTTCACTAATTCAAATTACGTGAAGAAGCTACTGATACAACGAAGGCGCGTGAAGCTGAACGTCAACGTAAAGAGGACGAACTGAAAACTAATGGGAACTTGAGTCGACCCCATGGTTGCTTCGCATACTACTCAGGGTTCCCCTGCGGGAAGATGGTGTAATTTTTTTAGTTCGGTTGTGTTCAAAGAAGGCACACCTGTCGCGAGTCGCCGCGTGTAAGAGGGGTTGGTGACAGGCAGAGTTTCGAGACATGGGCACGCCTGATCGCGACTAGCTCGCGCAGCATCGGCTGGGTCGCTGGTTCAAAGTGGCTGTCGCGACATTTTGCACCATGACAATTTTTTCTAAAGAGGGCAACGAGGGCCAGCTTAAGCAAAAGAAATATTCTACGGAATCCAGCCACCTATACCCTTCCCTTCCCCCCCCCCCCCCCCCCCCATAATTCCTGTCTCATATTTGCTTTTTAAGGGACGTCGCAAAAGGGTTAGTCTGGCGGCAGTGGTGCACCAACTTGCATCAATCGTTTGCTTTTCATTGAACCATGAAAAATGGCGGTCTTCGGTTCTTACAATTTGTGGAAAAGTAAAGCCGCGAGAAACACGTGCGAAAACATGTTTGTGTATTTACGCGAATAAAATCCACATATTTGTGCTGAAATGCAATTCCGAACAATAAAGTTTTTTGTTGATGGTGGGAGACCAATTTCGATGAGCTCACCTGCTGCCCTTAGCAATTTTAAGTGCAATGCACTTCTTAAGCGACCCTGAACCTGCGTCCACCGGCGATGTCCGCATCACATACCCACGTGAGGGATTGGCCAGGAATCTCCTCGTCTTCCTTGGCAACGGGGGGAGATGGGCGCGCGCTGCTTGGCCGCTGACATGGCACATACCCACGTGGGGGATTGGCCAGGAATCGGGCGTGAGAAGGGCTAATGCACCCGCTTAAAGGAGTACTGACACGAAATTTCAAAGCTGAGATCCGCTCTAGCAATGAAGTACAACGACAACACAAATAGGTGTCTGTGCATGGCACATACCCACGTGGGGGATTGGCCAGGAATCGGGCGTGAAAAGGGATAATGCACCCGCTTAAAGGAGTACTGACACGAAATTTCAAAGCTGAGATCCGCTCTAGCAATCAAGTACAACGACAACACAAATAGGTGTCTGTGAATAAATGCATCTTTCTTTCTTTGTAGTTGTGTGTGTGTGTGTGATCTCTCTTTCGCGAACATTACCGAACCGCGCAAATTCAACTCGTGCATTCGCACTTTCACATTCTTCCCCTCGGGGAAATGCGGGGAATTTTTTACTCTCCCGTAACACGCCGACACAATTAACAACGCATGTTAGCCAGTAATATTCGAAAGGTTGCAGCAAAAAGAAAAACAGGCGTATTAATGGCTACATTGCATATTTTCGGAGAAAAACAAAAGTATCTCAGCTGCAAGCTGCAAAAATTTAAAGGTCCAAAATCTTTATTAGTGCCGCTTCGCTTGATGCGAACTGCAGACATCGAAGCCTTTCAGATGGCGAGCACCTCAACGCAGCTTAGTTAACGAAATAAATCACTCATCGGGTAAATTCTTTTTTGAAATAGCGACAACTCCCCGAGCGCTATGCACTAGTACAGCTCCATGTTGTTTGATATAAATAGGTACCGGCCCACTCACATTTCCGATACTTCACACAACCTAAATAATAAGGTCACGGTAAATAGGCTACCCCCACAGGCTCAAGTGGGACTCGCTTCTCAAGCTTTAATAAACAGACCAACACAAGCAAAGGAAGCACGGGAGAACATACACGTACGACGACAATTTTGTATGCAGCATTGTCATGTGGTAAGAAGAGCCGATACCCGAAAGGGGATTGGCCCCAGAAGAAGATGGAAGAAAAGACGAAGAGAAAGAAGAATCAGAGTACGGGATGGCGAGAAGGATTTGGAAGGGGCCATTGAAGAACATACACAGTGATTAACAGGGGAAGAGGTTAGCTGGACCAGCAAATGGGAGCCTCACACGATAGAATGCGAGTGGAAGAGGACGACGAATTTGGAGTGGACAGAGTGGAACGAGGTCTTAGGAGGAACGGTGGCAAGTTCGGGCCGTGCCCCACAACGCACCAGCGGCATCGCACCGTTTTTCAGCGGGCAGCTCGGAACCACTGATTACCAGCGGCGTCGCTCTGCTGGCCTCCTGCTGACCGGCGGCATCGCACCGCCGGCGACCCGTCGGGCCGTGCCCCACGACGCACCAGCGGCATCGCACCGTTTGGCATCGGGCAGCTCGGGACCACCTGTTACCAGCAGCTTCGCACTGTTGGCCTCCTGCTGAGCCACGCTGCTCAGCGAAGCCGTGGCATCGCACCACGGTCATCCGGACCACTGACAACCAGCACGGGCCATCCGTCCTGCTGCGACGTTCGGCAACGCGGAAGCCTATCCACTGGGCCACGTCATCGGCATCTCACCTGGTTCATCGTGGTACCGGCGGTAGGATGTTTTAATTTGGAATAGACAGGTAATGTGTTATAGTGACTATTTGACTAGATTTTTGGATAGTATAAGGTTGTGCTTGTTTTTTTTTGTGTAGTGTCATATTCTTGTTCGTTTGTTATGACCGCGTTGATTTGAAGTTTTGTTCTGTAAATATATTGCGTGGACCTCAAATGTCTCAACGCGAGCCTCATTTCTCTGCCGCGTGGACGCGTGACAACATTTGGCGAGCCTGCCAGGATCTATCCTTGGCCCAATAACGCGTCTTACCTAGCAGAGAGATGGATCTTGCGAAGATTTTAGCCTTGGCTAGTTCATCAGGTTTGAACAAAGAGCAGTTTTTTGCATTGTTAAATGACGAATGGTGCAAAGAGCGCGAGAGGTTGTCTGCTCAGCTAGAAGCGTTGGACAAAGAAAAAATTGGCCGCGTATCTGCTGCTTTCGTTGCAAATGTCGTCGAAAGACGATAGTCTTTACCGACTTTTGCCAAGTAAATGCCTCCCTTCACTTTCCCGCTCACCTCTCATGTTGTTCCTCTTGCGTCGCGCTCCTCCCAAGGTAAAGACGCCAAACGTTTGCTTAAATCATTTTAAATTTCCCGCGTTCCACTGCTCCAAACCGGGTGTCTCGATGCCAACGCTGCCGTACGGCGAAGACGCGTGTGAGAGAGAGAGAGAACCACTTTAGTTTACAACTGGAATTTAGGGGGGAGGGATGACCGAAGCCCATACGGCTTCGGCGACCGCAAGGGCCCGTGCGGTTAGAGTTTCCTGAACCGCCAGGTCCGAGCTCCCCAAGGCCTGTTCCCAGTGGTGGGGCGTGGGGTAGGAGGGAAATGGGTCGTGTGGACACTCACACAGCGAATGAAAGTGGGTATCAGGTTGGTGGCAATGAGGGCAGTGTAGTGTTGGAAACTTGTGTGGGTGCGTGGTTCTGTGGGGGAAGCAGTGAGTTTGTAGGATGCGCCACATGTTGGCGGCTGCGTGCTTTAGTGACGGGTGCGGTGGGGGATAGTGCCTGCGGAGGAGTCGGTAATGCTGGGCGACTTCTCGATATGTTAGAAGTGCATACCGAGAAGCCGTCGGGACACCGTTGTTAGGCGAAAAAGAGAGGCCTGCTCGGGTGGTCAGTGCTCGAGCTTGATGGTGGGCCGCCTCATTACCGCCTATTTCAGTGTGGGCCGGGGTCCACAGCAGCGACACGGGTTGAGTGGGGGGCTTCTTCCGCAAGATTTGCAGTGCTACTTTAGATATAGTGCCTTTGGCAAAGTTGCGAAGTGCTTTTTCGGAATCCGTGAGAATTTTCATGGGGGTGGGGGTTTGTGTGAGGGCGAGGGTGACTGCCGATTCCTCCGCTGTCACCAGGGAGTTAGTGAAAATGGTTACGCAATTGGTTGGTGCATCTGTGAGTGAGGTAAGCACTACTGCAGTGAAGGCTTCCTTGGAGTGATACTGTGCTGCGTCCACGTACAGCGTGTGTTCCGAGGGTGGGTAGTGGGTGTTGTGGTGTCTTGCTCTAGCTTGTCGTCTGGCCGAATGGAAGGTTGTGTGCATGTTTCGAGGAATTGGCCTGATCTTGATAGGTTGACGTAGGTGATTGATAAGTTGACGTAGGGTGATTATTAATTTATATATATGGATACCCCCCACGGTGGCTCAGTGGCTAAGGCGTTGCGCTGCTGAGCACGAGGTCGCGGGTTCGATTCCCGGCCGCGGCGGCCGCTTTTCTGATGGAGGCGAAAAGCAAAAACGCCCGTGTGTACGAGATTTCGGCGCACATAAAAGATATCCAGGTTGTCGAAATTAATCCGGAGCCCTCCACTACGGCGCGCCTCATCGCCTACGTTGCGTCGGCGCGTTAAACCCCACAACCAATCAATCAATCAATCAATCAATCAATCAATCAATCAATCAATTGATATATGGATGTTGTGTTTGGCGGGGGATTTTGTTCGCGGAGGGCGCAGGTTGAAGAGTTCGGATTTGTGCACCGAGCATGTGAGACCGGCTTGCTGTGTTGTGTGTGCGACTGCCGTGGTTCCCAGTTGGAGGACTTCCTCGATATATGCGTCGCTACAGCGGGGTACCCATAGAGTAATGTCGTCTGCGTATATTGTAGATCTGAGTTCGGGTATGTTTTCCAGGCTGCGTGCAGTGGGTATCATTGCCAGATTTAAAAGCAGGGGACAGAGGACATCGCCTTGAGGAGTGGCTCTCGCTGGCATTGGGAAGGTTGGAGAAATGAGGGGGCCTAATCTGAGTGTGGCAGTCCTGTCAGTGAGAAAAGTGAGCACGTACTTGTGTGTGCGTTGCCCTAGGTTGAGAGATGTGATCGCTTGTAGTATTGCTGCGTGGGAGATGTGATCAAAGGCCTCGTGTAGGTCTAAGGCGAGGATCGCGGCATTGTCTTTTTTGGAAGGAGCTTGAATGATGTCGTTGAAAATTTGAATATGGGCGTCTTGAGTTGATAGCCCTGCGTGAAACCCTATGAGGTTGGGTGGGAGGAGGTCTTGCTCTTCGAGGTATCTCGTTATTCTGTTATGTATTATGTGCTCGAGAAGTTTTGCGAAGCAAGACGTAAGGGAAATCGGATGGAGGTTTTCTAGTTCGATTGGTTTTGAAGGTTTACGGATTAGCGAGAGGTTGGAATGTTTCCATGTGGTTTGAAGGGTCCTGCCATCCAGTGGTGGTTGAAGAGTGTCGTGATTGCGTCAAGGGCTTGATCGTCTAGGTGTCTTAGTATCTTGTTGGTGATTTTGTCGGAGCCGGGAGCTGTTCCGCGTCGGAGCTTTAAAATTGCATTATGTACCTCTGCAGTTGTGATTTCTGTGTCTAGTGTGGGGTTTGGATCGCCTCGATATATTGGGTCGGGTGGGGAGGTATTCGCTGCTGAGGAGATGTACATGTTTCGTAGTGTCTGCATGAGTTGTTGTCCCGTGGTGGCCTGCTTATGCAGTAGTTGGGTTATGTGCTGCGTAGTGCGTGATTTAGAAGCTGCGGGGTCCATGAGTTTGCGCAGGAGTGCCCAGGTGCACTTCATGGACAGTCCTCCCCTCATTTCGTCGCATACTTGGTGCCACTGTGCTCGGGTTAGTTGCGCGGCATGTTCTATGATCTCCCTGTGTAATTGGGCAAGGGGTGTTTTGAGGGCCTTTCTGTATTTGCGGGTTCTGCACCGGCATTCTATGCTGCGGTACGCCTCCCACAAATGCTGTATGCGTGAATCCGCGTAGGGAACTGGTAGTTCGGGATCAACAAGTTTTTCGTTCTCTTTCTTTGCCTGCATTATTTGGTTGAGCCACCCTTCTAACTCTTCGTTCGTTTGGTTGGATGGCGGTGAAACGTTTACGGTCGAGGTTCGGAAACCGTCGCCATCAGTGATGTATTTTTGTTCCGGTTTTTTTATTAGGGCAGATTTGTACGCGAAGGTTGTTTCAAGAATGTAATGGTCAAGTGTGTTTAGTGTGGGTGTACAGGTTATGCCATGTAGGCGAGGGGAAAATACGAGATGAGGTGCTGTGTCCCTTTGTGCGCTGTTTCCTATGCGCGTGGGTATGTTCGGTTCGTTGTGTAGAGTCAGCTGTAGTTCTTGTATTGTTTCCCAGAGGAGCCGGCCTTTTTTGTTGTTCGCGTGTAGCCCCATGCCACGTGTGGGGCATTGAAATCCCCCATGACCAGGAGGGGTTGACTGCCTGCTTCTCGTAGTGCTTTCATAAGAACGTGTTTGAAGTTGTGTTGGGTGTTTTTTGGGGAGCTGTATAGATTTAGCACGTGTAATTTGGTGTGGTCGGGTTGAAGAGGATATAGTGTGACGAAGTTATGTGGATTATTATATTTGAAAAGACCCGATGTTCTGCGCTTATATTGCGTTGTACGAGTGTTGCTATTTGGGGGTATTCGGGCGTTTGAAAGGTCTAGTATCCTGTTAGTTTCACAATAGTACCTGTTTCTTGCAGTGCTATAACTATGGGGGGGGTTTGAATGGTTTACAGGTGTGTTTGGAGCGCGGGGCGTTTGGCGCGATAGCCTCTACAATTCCACTGCCAGGCAGTGTGTGTTTTATAGTTCGGCATCTGCTTCCATTTCGATTGGTAGGGGGGTACTGGCATATGGGTCGGGTGTTGGCATTGCTAGTTGTTGTGGTAGAAACTCTTTCATGCATGTAAGTAGTTCATTGTGTAGAGCCGTTATAGATTCCTGCATGGCCGCTTGTGTTGCTTTGTCTGAGTCGTGAAGTTGTAGATATTCTTGTCGCTGTGTTCGTAGTTCGTGGGCAATATCTATTGACACTGCAGAATTAGCACTCTCTCTCGTTGCCCTTCGTTTGAGTGGTGGGGATTTTGTGTCGGAGGGTTCGTGAGATGATTGTTGATTGCTTGTCTCTTCTTCAGAGGATGAGTGGTCTTGTTGTTGTCTCAGTAAGAGTGAGAGATTGTGTTCTTTGAGCTGGGCGTTTTCTTGCCGCAGCTTTAGAATTTCAGCTCGTAGGGCCTGTATTTCTTTGATAAGTGCTTGGTGTGCGTTGGTTTGAGTTGTTTGGGGTTGTGATGTCGGAGGCGTGTTGAGTAAGGGTTCGGGAAGGCCTTGGGGGCTCACCTGCGTGTTTCTGCCTTGAGATGATCGGCCGGGTGAATGTTGAAGGGCGTCTCTGTACGTCAACTCTTCACGGTTGGGGTCTTGCTTCTTTATGGAGTTTTCTCTTGCTTGGGGTTGGTGCTCAGCGTGGGAGACTAGGGCGACGATGGGTGGTTGGTGGGGACATCGTGGTTGGAAGCGGTGGGGACAACACGATCCTCCGGTGAGGTGCGAGTCTCCGCAGAGAATGCAGTTGGGGTTGCATGGGTGGTTTTCTGTCAGTGTGGTGGAGCCGCACTTGGTGCATCGAGGCGTAGGGGGCGTGTGGGGGCAGACGTCCTGTCTGTGGCCGGGTCGCCAGCAGTTAAAGCAGGCTTTGGATTTCCTCTTGAAAGAGTAGCAGCGTACGATCGCTCCCTGTAGCGTACCCAGTATGGTATTGTTGTTCCGTTGAAGAGTATTTGCACCAATGAGGAGTTGTGAAGTCTTTTGGCATCCAGTATGTGAAGCGCTGGGTTGTAGTCAGTTAGGCTTCTGAGTATGGTGCTTGCATCGTCCTCTGTTGGGGCATTATTTATTTATTTCCAATACTGTTAGCCCTTGCGGGCTGTTACAGAGGTGGGATGAAAATAATTTTCCACAAACATGTAACACCAGTTCCGCGATAGACAAGCAACGCATTCAGAGAACACACAACAATGACAGCTTACGCTCAAATGATTCAGTCGTGGGTGTGTCAATAAATACATCTGCATCAAGGTTGTTCCACTCGACTATAGCTTTCACAAGAAAAGAAAATTTGAAGACATCAACGCGTGGCACATACGGCACCACAGCATGTGAGTGACCTGTTCGTGGCGACACTCGCCCTGAAGGGTACAAGTATAGCCTGGAATCCAAGTTGAATTTATTATTATACAGTTGGTACAAGAATTTCAGCCTAGCTATTTTTCTGCGCGCTGAGATTTCGGGCAAACCGGCACGAGATAATAATGCAGATAGACTGCGTTCTTCGATACGCACCGAAGATAAATCTTGCGGCCAGCCTTTGAATCCGTTCCAATTTGTTTATCAAACCCACTTTATGAGGATCCCACACTATACTAGCGTACTCCAGTGTCGGCCGTATAATGATTGGTACGCCTTGAGCTTGACCTCAGGTGTAGCATCTTTTAATTTTCGCCTTAACAGACCGAGTTTGCGTTGAGCAGATCCGCAGATGTTATCAATGTGCTCGTTCCAGTTCAAATTGTTCGTTATTGTGACCCCGAGATACTTAAGCTTACTGGCATGCTGAAGTGGAATATTATTTATTGTGTAAGTAAAAGGCAACGGGGTTTTCTTGCTAGATACAGTCATGTAAGCCGGTTTATCAAAATTAATTTTTATGGCCCATGTAATCGAGGTGAATCGAGGCGCCCTACTTCGCGAATCGAGGCACCGTGTGAATCATGTCCGTGTGAATGGAGGCGCCCTACTTCAACGTTTATAGAACCTCGTTTCCCTAGTCGAAGTGCGTTCCAAGCAGAATGTGGAACCTATCTAGTGGAACCTTTCGTATCCCTTGCCACTTCATTTCTTCAAATGCCGCCAGAAGCTATATTGCGCGGGCGACAGCAGGCGACGGCGGAGTGATATTTTTTTTTTGAGTTGATGAAGTATTTAATCTCGCCAAAATCAAACATGTACGATTTTTATAAGGGAACGCTGCAAATATCACTTCTGTATTAATTTGTTGTCTTATATATGCGTAATGGCTTGTTGTTCTTCAACAATATTGACAAGTATGAACATTACACCGGACTTAGACAGGCACATTTAGCTGTGACTATATAAGACTTTTACGCAGGCATTGTTTTACTTTGGCCGGGTGGCTGAATCGAGTCACAGACAGACAGATGGACAGACATACAGACAGACAGACATGCAGACAGACCAAAATCTCTGGGTTTAAGTAGCCCAAGAAAGACTATCGTCTTTAAAAGCAGAGTTAACGCGGCGCTTCGAGGAAAGGGAACGCAAAAAGAACGGTGAACGCGCCGCACGTGAGCCGGAAGGCACGCGTGTCCCCGACCTCTCTGAAGCACGAGACAAAGAAAGAACGAAGATAGGTGACAGCGACGGAGCACGTGCGGTTGAAAGAACGCCGTTCGCGCACGGCTATGATGGCAATAAAAAAATAAAAGGAAAATGGTTCTCGCAAAATATTACTGAAGAGAAAGGCGCGTTTGAAGGCCGAGGCAGTGAACTGGCCGGATGTGGTAGAATCACAGAACAGGTTCTTGGTGATGACTTAAATAAGAACAGGCCAGGCGAGGACAGCTTGTGTCAGCCTAGTATTTCTGATGACTCAGTCGATTTGAATGTCTCTGAAAGAATAATAATTGAGACGGAGATACAGGCCCCTCCGTGCACTGGCAGCAATAGCATCCGGACCGGAAGCTCTGTTGCTGGTCGGGTAGAAATGCCTATGACTATTGAGAGTACACTTGTCCCACAAAAGCACAGTGCAAACTCTTTATACGGCTCAGCGGACAGCTCAGCGTCTAAAACAGAAAACGGGATCACCAGTGCGCAGCCAAGTCAGCGGATTTCAGAGCAACCAGGACCGCTCCCTCAGACTCAGCTCGCTGTGGTCAATGAGTCCCGACTCGAGAAATTCAGGGTGGGCACTGGACACGGGCTGGTCCCAGGTAAAAGGCAGTTAACCAGAGCTTGAAATGGGGCTAGTTGGTTTCTTACTCGGAACATTGCTCGCGCTAGGCGGGACAAGGACGACGAATTACACACAACTGGAGCGCACACTACCAACTGATTTATTAATCACAACAAACACAACCTATAAAGGAAAAATTCAGATGACGTGAAAGGTGGAGTTGATCAATCTCGCTGAATTGAATACAATATTTGTTATGCGCATGCGCTAGCCTACGAACTGTCAAGCAGTGCCATCTCAGTTGTCGACAGTGCAATTGATGGCGAACTGATACAGTCTTTTTCTTTTCGGATGGCGTAAGCTTCCCATATCTCGCGGGTGATTGTTTCTGAAGATTCAAAGAGAATCGTGGTGCTTTCGAATTTCGCAGAGCACCCATGTCTGGCGCAGTGGGCAGCCAAGTGCCCTGGGGCTGAGACTTGCTTGCACATATTGTTGTGTTCTCTGAGTCGTTCGTTGACGCAGCGTCCTTTTTGGCCAATGTATGCCTTCTTGCATGACAAAGGTATCCTATAGACAACCCCCGAGCAGCATGCGACAAACTTACTCGTGTGCTTAATGCCACATCCTGTTTGTTTAGCATCTCTGGTTTTGTTAGTCATCTTGTACAGCATTTTTAGTTTTAGTTGTTTAGTTTTAGTTCAATTCAGCGAGATTGATCAACTCCACCTTTCACGTCATCTGAATTTTCCCTTTATAGGTTGTGTTTGTTGTGATTAATAAATCAGTTGGTAGTGTGCGCTCCAGTTGTGTGTAATTCGTCGTCCTTGTCCCGCCTAGCGCCAGCAATGTTCCGAAAAGGCAGTTGCCAGCACCCGGTAAGGGGGCTGATAAGCAAGGGGGCGAGAAAAAGTGCCCCCGTTTTCTTAAGCCTGAGAAGCAGAGGAGAGAGAAGAGTTTGGGTCTTAGGAATGTTCCAGTGCATGCGCGGAGCTGTGAGAAAAGTGGTAGGTTAGCTGAGAAGTTCGTAGGGCTAACGCACTCTACGAAGATGACGCCAGACGACGAGCTAATGCCTGTAAGACGATGGAATGGCTCCGTAATCAGCACCCAGGCCAAGGTGGCATCGGCCGAAAGATATGCAGTGAGTTTTCCTCCGGGAGTAGCCAAAGTATCAACGTCAGAGGAGAACGAAAGCGCAGACGTGCAAAGACAAAAACGAAGAAATCGTTCGAGTCGTGTACAATGAAAAGAAAGCTTGCACTAGAGACGGACTGGAGACAGGGCACGGGTCAGAGGGCAGCGAGACAAGTGAAAATTGATGGCGGTTCAAGCAGAGATAACAGTGTAGTGAAAAGGGCTGAATGGAAGAGGCGCAAGAAGGTGAAGATGAAGGCAAAGGTAAACTAACCTGGTGGAATACACGGAGCTGACCGGGACAGAAAGAGGACTCATAAAGATGATGAATAGGTTGGGTAACAAGTTAAGGCATCAATATTGAATGGTGCAAAAGCCAGGGGGTTTTGAGTGTATAAAGCATACATGGAAGGGATGTAGTTAAAAAGTGCATAATGAGCGGGTTTTAAAATTTGATATTTAGTGAAGTGCTTGATCTTGGTTATGTGTTTGGGCGCAGACTGCATGAGTAGATTAGTGTGAGAGGCTGAGCAAGGAACGTCTGCTAGTGTTACGTGTTCTGATTGAGCATAGGATTTAAAGTTAGTTTTGCTGAAGAGTGAACTTGGTGTGTGATGAATATTAGTAGTTTAGTAGGACTGATGTAGTAGCTTAATAGGACTGAGGTTGTTGGGACGTGCGGACAGCGGACTTTGTTTCCACGAACAGGCGTGGTGTGTAGCAGTTTTTTTAAAGAAAAAACTCTTCCATTTCGGGGAGTAATGTCATGTGGTAAGATGAGCCCATACCCGAAGGGGGATTGGCCCGAGAAGAAGATGATGGAAGAAAAGACGAAGAGAAAATAGTATCAGAGTGCGGGATGGCGAGAAAGATTTGGAAGGGGCCAATGAAGAACATACACAGAGTGGTTACGAGGAGGAGGAGGTTAGCTGGACCAGCAAATGGGAGCCTCACACGATAGAATGCGAGAGTAAGAGGAGGACGACGAAGTTGGAGTCGACAGAGTAGAACGAGGTCTGGGAGGAACGGTGGCAAGTTCGGGCCGTGCCCCACAACGCACCAGCGGCATCGCACCGTTTGGCAGTGGGTAGCTTGGGACCACCTATTACCAGCAGCTTCGCACTGCTGGCCTCCTGCTGAGCCGCGCTGCTCAGCGAAGCCGTGGCATCGCACCACTGTCATCCGGACCACTGACAACGCGCACGGGCCATCGCGACGTGCTGCGACGTTCGGCAACGCGGAAGCCTACCCACTGGGCCACGCCATCGGCATCGCACCTGGTTCATCGTGGTACCGGCGGTAGAATGTTTGGAATTTGGAAGAGACATTTAAAGGGGTCCTGAAATACCTTCCGCCGATGCGTGGATGTACATGTAACCAAATAAAGCAATGTATTAGCAATCTCCTCCCGCAAGAATTTTGTTGAAGCGATGAGTATTAGCTGAGAAATCGTAAATCAAAAACCGCGCATCATCGTCGCGCCGCGTTTCCTCCTCCTTTCAACTTACTCTCCGCTGTTGACGGCGAGCGAGCCTTCCCTCCCATGATGCTGCGCTCCTCCGCGGTGACGTACTTCCTCTATTGCACTGCTCACACAGCCGTCTGCTACGGGCAAGCTTTGCTGACACCATGAAACCCGCACTCTGCTCAAGGCTGGAAAAGCGAACGAAAAGTCTGGTCCCATGTGTGCGGCGGCCTGGCCTTGCCCTTTCGCGGTATACGTTGCTGCAGAATTTGCTATCGGCGGCACGTGACTTTTTATCGGCGGCGAACTCGCAGCCGCACGGGGAGGATTGTGCTCTCGCTCCCTTGGATGCACAGCGCACTGTTTATACAAAAAGCGCCGTATCAGATGTGGCCCCGCTGGTGCCGGGTCTTATTTTGTAGCGGTGGTAATTCCTGTCGGCGGCATGTGAAAAAGACATTTTAAACCTATACAGAACCCGTGCACAAAACGCCAGTTCAGCTGGGAGCGACGCGTGGTGGAGAGGGGCAACGTTGGCAAAACATGCTCCGCCGCGGCTCTGAGCTTTCTAGCGCTGGTAGAGTGTACTAGAAGTTTTAGAGTGGCCCGAGCGGCGGCCTCTCCCATTGCTCCGCCGGGTCGACTTTCGCGCAGAAAATAAAACCGGTGTAGCGGCGGCGCTGCTGTCGCCGACAACTGAACAGCCGATGCTCCCCGGCACCTGCGCGCGGCAAGATTTGCTTTGCTCGCTGTGGTGTTTTGCGCTTGCTCAGCTGGTTTAGTTTGGATTATGAGGTTTAACGCGCCCGTGCTACACAGGCGATGAGGCAAGCGGTAGTGGTGGGCTCCGGATTAATTGTGACCATTTGGGGATCTTTAGCATGCGCCGAAATTTCGAAGACACGAGCGTTTTTCGCTTTTATCCTCCATCACAAGAGCGGCTGCCGCGGCCGGGAATCAAACCCGCACCTTTGGTCAGCTAAATCTACTTTGGTGATTTAGAAAGTAGACGCAGACCGTTATGACTCCGCTTGATCAAACTTTAAACTAGTACGACCCAACATTTATCTAACCCCCCTCCCCCCCCCCAAATACTTTCTCATTTTTTTATGCGTATTCTGTGAACGTTGTTGATCTACAGTAATCTCTCGTTAACTCAAAGTCGTAAAATTAGCTGAAAATTTCGAGATAAGCGCGTAGTTTCGAGTTAATTCAAATGCAGGAAATTTGTGGCTAGGTTCCTGAAATAGCAGCTAGTGCTTCAAACAAAAGCACTATTGCACAGGGGAGATTTCGTTATAAAGGCAAAATAATTTGCAGGAAAAAGAAACTTTTATTATTGCAGAAGAAAGAACGGTGTTGTGCTCGGCTGTGTTGCGTTCGCATCCGCATACCAGAAAAGCCTACTCGAGCTTCTCAATGCATCGTTGAGGATTCCTATTGTGTTCCCCTTTGAAGCGGGGTGATGACATGTCATCTTACCAAAAAGGACTAATATAACCATGTTTTACACTCTTGGTTTAATACTAGCGCTGCTTAGGGCGGGCACTAAAGCTTATTAGGCCCGAAATACTTTCTTTTCCCTATCGTATGAATTGGTGGTCGCCACCGCTACATTCTACCTTGCTACGAAGCTAACGCAGCATCTATGTTGTATCGGCCGTTGTTGTATGTTGTATCTGCCGTCGTAGCCACTCCTGGGGTTTCCTCCTCCTCCGCATGATTAGCTGCGTCGTCCACATCTATCTCAATGATGTACGCGCCAGACAGCATTCCGGTAACGGGGACGTGTAGTCCGCGTAATTAAACTTGCACTTCACGGCCGCGTTCGGTGCGTAGTGGGAGTAAGCATTCGAACTGGGATCTTATGAAGCTGCCTGTAGCGGACTTTGCCTTGTATCCTCTTTGCCGGTATTTCAATATATCCGTTGTCTTCCGAATAAAAAAAAACGTTTCGAGATAAAACGGGCAAATGCGTATGGCCTATGGGAGGTAAACACACGGTAAGAAAAAGTTTCCAGAAGATATTATGAGATAGCTTGAGTTAGAGTTAACGAGGGATCAATTTGATGGACAGGCACCAGGAATGTTTTCCCTTGCCCTTCTTGACTCTGCGCGTGAAGCAAAAGCGGCGGGGCGCACATTCTATAGGTTGAAAAAAGTTTGCTGTTTTTTTACGTTCCTATTTGGAACGAAAATATTAAGAGCCTTCTTCTGAGATACCCCTAACGTTGGTGCTTGTACTGTCGTTAGTGGGCTTTCTTATTTTATTAACGTACTATGTCGCAGGCACTTGGTCAGTAAGTGTGTACTGAAAACGAAGTGCCAAAATAAGTCTGCAGGACCAACTACTGCTTCCTGCATGCCAGGGGAAGATGCCACTGTATTTACTACCTCTTGTAATTTTGGGGGACTTCTCAATCCTTCCGCGCATTTTTAAAGTTTATTAGCGATCTCTAGGACATTTTTACCGGTTGCTTCAGCGACAAGGAGCTCCACCATGACAGCGTTATGGATGTGCTGCAGCCCTTATTCACAACAAACACCTTAACGGCGTTGGTTGCGACCAGCACAGTGAGACCTTGACAGCAAATTTGGTTGGTTCTGTATACATTGTGACACGGATTCATTTCTATATAAAAGGTTTAAACAAGTTTCGTGATTACATGCGAAGGCGGGAGCAACACCTTAAACTTAGCCGTCGCTAATGATTGCAGGCGAGTTATCAAAATGCGTTGGCCAAAAATGTCAATTGAAATCTCCCTGTTAGCGTCATTCCTAAACCGTTACCTGTGTAGACTTTGTGCATGATTTCCCGCGTAACATTTTATATGCTGGGCTATTCAAAATGAAAACACAACCTGTATTTTGTTCTAGTTCCGTTTATCTGAACCACTATGTTAGCTTTCTTGACTTTGTGTATGATTTCCCGTGTTATAATTCATTTTTGTCGCGGTCAATATATTTTCTGATCTATGCTTTGCTTTGGTTTTCTGTGCGTCTATTTATACTCTCAGCATACTTGTGAATTAAATTTGAGTTAATTTGATTGAACTCCTTTCTTGACCGAATCAGGTGAAAGGTGGTGCGATTAATAGAATGTTGGGGGCATAGTTCTGTGAAAGACGGTGATTGGGACAACTGAGCTAACCGCTGGGCTATCCCCTTTTTATTTAAAGAAATATCTCCTTTGCGCGTGTAATTTTCTGTTCGGACAGGCTACAGCATTAACACCGCGGTGACCCTTAATTATCACAAGCGGGCCATTGCTTAAATAACAACTCACGCAGTAAAAAAATACAACCTATGATATTATCCCACATAACTGCAGTCGGAGCGTAAAGTGCGAGACAATAAATAATAAATTCTTCTGAAAAGCCATCATCCCAGTCCTCATATTTTTTCATGTCATTTGTGCCGACCAATTATGTCCATCAAGCAGCAAAATAAGGGCACACTCATCAAGCAATCATGAAATGGTTCATATCAGGCAATTTATTTACCTTTATTTACAATACTTTATTTGCAATCCGCTAAGAATGTTGCACTCAATTAAGAAAAATCGGTAATTTTTTTGTTGTTCTTGAGTGGGAAGGCAAAACTAACGCAAAATGAGCTGCAGCGTTTATTATTCCTTTCGTTATCCACAGTCCACTGTACCTACAGTATATTAAAGCAATTGGACGTCCCGCAGAACAAATTTCGAGCGCTCCGCGCGTAAAGAAGCAGCGTTTCCTGGCCAACTGGGCCCGCGGCCGTACGCACGGCCAGCCGCCGCTTTCAGTTGTTGTTGACTACAGCGCCGCCGCTATTTTCTGCGCGAAACGAGCACCTCTCCGGGCGGCCGGTCGGGCCACTCTAAAACTGCTAGTACACTCTAGCGCTGGAGCGAGCACCATTTCTTTGACTAGGGTCCCTAGAAATTGTGCTAGTCTGCCGTCCGCGCGCTTTCTCTATGGGAAGCCGTGTCCGCGCCGCTGATGCACGCACAGCGCTGCGCAGAGGGCGCTGCGAGCAATCGGAGCGCCCGAGCGGCCGGAGCAAGAGCGGCCGCAGGCCGGCCTGTGCCGCGCGCTATACTGCCGCTCTGCCGCGGAACGCGAGCGCGAATCGAGGTTTGTCGGCCACTTAGAGCGGTGAAATGGAATGGTACGAGGTACATCAGCTCACAATTGAAGGTACGATAGTACTAGAAGACCTTTTAGTTTCACGCCCCGAGTTTTTCGCGAATTGGGCTACGGAGCCTCTTTGCGGCCGTTGAATTTCGCGAGTGAGACCGAAGGATGAAACCGCAGCAACCAGCGTAGCCGTTTCACTACCACCGCTTGGACCATTATTAAAGTAAAGCTTTCTATGTCTCACTGATGGACTATGTCGCCTCGAAAAAGCACTGCGGGAAAGCCAACTGTCTCTGACGACGGTGGTGTTTGTGAGTAAAGTGAGAGGAAAAAAAAACGCTTCCCGTGATCAGAATTGAAGCTGGCTCCATCGCGTTTTGAAGCCGACGTCTATCTCAATGCGCAATTCCAACATGGTCAAAGCAATTTGGATTTGGAGAGGAGTGCATGGACGTGCACATGTAATTAGTCAGAAAAATTATCCACTCCTCCACTCCGCAACGATGGTTGAACTCGAAGCTTTCTTCGCGTGAAATCAAACGGCAAAGGGTCGATTTCAAATCCGGCGCGATCATAAGTCCAAAATGCGTGCGAGTCAAAGTGAAAGCTCAATGAGTCAAAGTCAAAACTCAGACGACAAGGAACCGCTCACAAGAAAGCTTCGCGTTCAACCACCAATGTTCAGACAGTGAGATCCCGTTCAAAAAGAACTCCCTGCGGCACCAGAAGCTGTGTTTGTTCCACATCGAAACTACCGGGTCATTCCCGAACGTCATTGACGGTGACAAGCACGCAGCCGGCTGGTAGGCTGACAAGAAGAAAAGCGAAAGCTTGAGTAAAATGTTGTGCCAGCAAAAACTTGTTCCTATATACTTTGGGCAGAGTGCGGGGGGAGGGGGGATAAAGCAAGGTATATATGGTCATGACAGTATAAATAAACCTCAATATTTTTACTCCTTGGTTTCAAACAGCCACGATTATATGATTGGCCATAACACAAATATTCTCCCGTTTTGCTTTCACCGCGTGCGTCTCGCAATTCTCTCCGAGTGTGTGGGTGATCAAAAAGAACCTGTGTAATGACTTGCAAGCGAAGTTACTGATTTGCAGCCGGGTTTTATTAAAAATCAGTTTCACGTACCCAATGCTTGCGAATGTTTCAAATCGTGGTATTCACTAAAATTACAGGCACGCAGAAGAGGTTTGATAGTACCCAAATTTTTGAAAATTTCGAGGTAGGCGGAGTGTTGGGTTAAGCGAAATGCGAAAAATGTATGGCCAGATCACTGGAATAAGAGCTAGTGCTGGTAACAAACGCTCCAATGCACAGGGACGCTTCCGGAATACAGGCAAAAATAATTTGCAGAAAAAACAATTTTTTTAGGTATTGCGGAAAAAGAACTGCGTGATGCTCGCCTGTTTCGCGTTCGCATCTGGTCCCAAAAAAGTGTTCTCGAGCTTCTCAATGCCGCATCAACTGTTGGTCGCCAACGCTATATTCTATCTTTGCTGTGAAGCAGGCAAATCATATGTTTTTCTTGTTCCTGCTGTTTTGGGGACTTTTTGAGACACATCGTCGTCCACATGATCAGAAGCGTCTTCCCCAGCTATATCAACAATGTAGGCGTCGGACAGCACTCCACTAACGGGACATCGGCCGCGCACAGTGCGTACCCCGTGCAAATTTGCCGTTCGCGACGGTGTTCGGCGCGTAATGGGAGCTAAGCTTTAACCGAGAGCTTATCAGCTGCCTGCAGCGGATGTTGCATTGCGTCCTATTGTCAACATTTCGAGATATCCGTGATCCCCGAAAAGACGTTTTGAGACAAAGGGTGGAAAATGTCGCCTATGGCAGGTATATGCACGGCAAAAAAAGGTTTCGACTTAACCGATATTCGAGATATCCGAGTTCGAGTTATGGAGAAAGCACTGTATCTGATGACTGAAGGTGATAAAACTTCGTATGCATGTGCACACGTCTTGTTTTTTTATTCGGCATTTACATTTAACAGATTCCCAGCTGACTGGACGTAACTGAGGGGGCCGCGAAAATGTGCGAAGACGTGGGCCTCCAGATCAACGATGCGAAAGGTCAGGAGGCACCGGTTCGAGCTGCTTTATTTACATACACGTACAGGGGACAACATCTTGGGAAACTTGCAAAGAAAGACGGTTCCAAAGAGCCATAGAAAAAAGCGGAGCGCCGCCACACACCACACACATTTTCACGCGCTGACTAATCCATTAGTTAACAACGGCGGGGGTATTCACAAAGAACGGTTGTTTGCTAGCTGAAGTCCCGCATGATATTTCCAAGCTGGAAAACGATGCCTTGCCGGCAGTGTTCCCCAAGCCCCGGAGTATGTGTCGAAATCGGCTCGACACATACTCGGGGGCTAGCATAGCGACACGATTCCGCGGTTTTTACAAGGCTCGATCCTTCATAATACGCGAAAACGTACTCCTGTCACTTCACGCTCCGGTTAAAACACTTCGTACTGGTAACAACCAACTTATTTGGCTAATCTGGTTTGTCGACAGAAACGGATAGGGTTCGAAAATCGGCAGTTAAAATGGGCTGAACCCGCCCAGAAATAGGGCAGAACTACGGAGGCAGCAGCGGCACGGCAGAGCGCCGTCCGCCGCTGCCCATCGCGCCGGCCGGCCACCGCGCTCCAATTGACTGCAGCGCCGCCGCTGCATGCATCACGGAGGAGCCCCCTTCGCGGCCGGCGGACGGCAGACTAGCACAATTTCTAGGGACCCTACTTTGACAATATCAAACATCGGTTGCCCTGGCAACAAGGCACAAACCGCTCTGGAAGTCAGTTACGGTTGCGTGATCCCGGTTCAGCTTGGGGCCCCACCTCGCGGCATATGGGCACTGCAGGCATACTACTCACTCCTATTTGGAAGTGCGAGATGCGTTTGGCATTACAGGAGGCGATGGTGTGCGTGTTGTGGACGCCTTTATTTCGCGATGAAATGCGACGTTGTGCTTCTGCGGGTGGATAGTGCTTCCCATCGTCTGGATTATCTTTCTCAAGCGGCGTACGACTCAACCTCGCATGGGGTATGTGCAGTGTGCGTGGCTAAAAGCCATCTCGGCTTGTGCGCCAGAGTTAAGTGACTTGCTGTTCGTCCCCGCAAACCGCGCCCGAGGTGAGTGCCGCATTTACGAGGGGCAGGAGGAGGCAACCCATCGTCTGTCAATCGCGGTTCGCACTTGCAACGCATGTTGTGACGTTGTGTTCGTTCGAAACGCATCTCTGGATTGTTTGGAAGTTGAATAAAATGTATGCGTCAAAGCCGGGCATTCGGCTCAGGGCGTTCTCTGCGATTGCAAGAAAGAAGTGCCACGAGGCTTCAACGCTTTCTTTATGGAACGTACTCAAATAAGAGAATATCCATGTCATGTTATGGCCCTGTTGCATTCAATACAAACGGTTAAGCATTTGTTTACACTTGTTTCGTTTGTCGTAAAATGTCCAAGCACTCCGGCACTCCGCTGGCAGATCAGCCGGCGATCCGACGCTGAGCAGACGACTCATCTCTTTGCCGGAAGTGCGTGAAAAAGCCGCCCAATACCAGGATGTCTAGCTCATGACGAACATCAGGAAATTGATGACGTAGACATGTGAAGATGGCGGCGTCCAAAAACACGAAGGGAAAGGTGAGAAAAAAGCGACAAACTTTGCAACAAAAGTGTGAGCTTTCCGCTGCGCGTAAAGAGTAATACTTGGCACAGATGATGTTGACGACCCAATCTAACGATTGCGCTAGTCAATTTAGTGTGCTCAAAACGCCTTTCAGGGTCCCTTTAATGTGTTATAGTGACTATTTGACTGGATTTTTGGAGAGTATGAGGTTGTGCTTGTTTTTTGTGTAGTGTGATATTTTCGTTCGTTTCTTATGACCGCGTTGATTCGAGGTTTTTTTCTGTAAATATATTGCGTGGACATCGAATAATCAAACCGAGCCTCATTTTTCTGCCGCGTGAGACGCATGACAAGCATTTAACTTAAATTCAGCCTTAGCAAATATATTATATACACACGAATGCAAAATACACTGTGCACAACTACAAGCATATAAACATAAATCTGTCTAGCCCCTTTCCTCATAGAGGCGCTCATGCGTAGGTGCAGTAGTGGTGGGACCATTTTTTCCTACTTTGAAGTTGGGGCCATTTGTTCCGGGACCATTTGTTCCGAGACCGGTAAAGTAGATAACCAAACTACTTCGGCCTGACCTCCACCTTCTTTTAAATTTCTGCCCTGTAAAAGCGGCACGGGGCGGCTCAAATTTTTTCAGTGTTCTGTTCTTCCACTGAAATGTCTTTGCTAAGTTGTTTGAGGATGGCTTCATTGCTGCTCAGCACAAGCCCAAACCAAGTTAGCGAAGAAGTTCAATGAGACGAAAAGAATGCGCCCCTGTCCCAACTGTCAAACGTGACCGGCTTTGTTTACATTGGTACGGCGGGCGTTGTATCAAACACCGTCCCAATTTAGCGTGTCATGAGCGTGTTTCAAGATTTTACGCGTGCGTGTAAAGGTGTGTCATCTGTTTTCGATTGTGTTTTTGTTGTGTAGGAATACGGTTGTCGTGGGAAAATCTTGTTCTCTTGGGCGCTGCTATCGTCGGTACTAGGGTGAACTCTTCCTTCGGACCAAGCCCCCCCCCCCCCCCGCCTGCTTCCCCCCCTCCGCGACTGTGGCGGCATTTGACTGACGGTGGCCTGGGGTCTTCGTTCGTTAATTGTTTGCTCCTTACCTTTGTGACCGGAGCATCAAATGCAAGTGACTTCGTGGCTGCGACGCTACCCCTCCGGTGAAGTAGACGCCATGACAGCCATAATTCGGTGCGGCTTCGGTAACGCCGGGCCAACGAATGGGCTGGGTATGTGTGATTGACACCAGAACTCGGAGGAAACTCGGGATAGATACTGCACGGCCGAGTTGAACTCGTGACACTCGTGTTGGCGGCTGCTGCGGCTTGTTTCATTGTTCACAGTTGCCGTACAGGCATATATCTACCCCGACAGAATTCTTTAGCAGGGGAGACATTTCAAGCGCGTTTTCGTTGCGCGAAAGTACTATGCATTGGCTGTGCAGCCATCTGTCGCCGGACCCCCTTTGCGACGACATTGAGGGGGCATTCCCTCCATAACTGCCGGGGAGCAAGTGTTTTGTGCGCTGTGGTTTTACGCGA
The DNA here is from genome assembly GCF_048455015.1 of Haemaphysalis longicornis. Classification (NCBI taxonomy): domain Eukaryota; kingdom Metazoa; phylum Arthropoda; class Arachnida; order Ixodida; family Ixodidae; genus Haemaphysalis; species Haemaphysalis longicornis. The sequence continues at coordinate 465,829 of NW_027526212.1, forward strand.
TAAACACCTTCCACGAAGCGTTGCTACACCAACCGCACCAGCGACCACCCTCAGTCGACAGTCAGTCGGTGTGTGCGCAATGGTATTACGGCAGACATGTTGTTCGCCTTTTTTATGTGGTTCGCCGGACATGGATTCCGCAGGTTCTACCATCGCTTTAGGTGCGCCCGCTCGATGGAAACGAGGTTTCCATCGAATGGCCGTGCTTCAGTTATCGTCTGCTAGCAAAACGTTCCAGTGTCGCTTTGCATGACCGTGCGCTGCATTTCTGGTCAGCGTGGCAAACGATTTTCTTGAGGCGTTGGCAACACCATTCTTGGGAAAACTTTGCTCGCAGAATATGTATGTGAATATGTATGAATGTACGTGACCAACGGCGTGTGTGTATTATCGGAGGCGATCCTTACGCATTTCAACGGGTTTTGTCCAGCGTCTTTGTCGTCTGACTAGAAGCGGAACATGCAAAGCTTGTGAAGGGAAGAGTTGAGACCGAAAGAAACAATGTGACGACAGCCGGAGGGTGAGGGTGTAGAGTTAAAAAAAAAAACCAACGACTGTAGAGAGCTTCATCGAACAAGAGGTGTGAAGAGCAAAGTTACATAAAGGAAATAAGACTGAAAAGCTGTGGTTGTTGCTATTCCTTTCTTCGTAGCACATTCCCAATTGTGTGACTTACCCGAAATAGAACTTTGAGGAGCGAACGGACTCCGTTTTGAAAATTCACAAAACTGTGAATTGGAAAAAAAAAAATTTTACAATAATGCGTGATACGTGAACGTGATGGCACACGAGAATGACAGCTGCACTCCAGCTGCGCAGAACCACGATTACAGGGAAGCTGGGGTATGCGCCAGTCTTCTTGATAACGAGTTCACTACAAAATCAAAAGAAAGAAGCTGACGAAAACATGGTATATCAGAAAATAAGCCGTTCGAAGTAATGCCGAAATTCATACGAAAAGACACAGAAAGAAAAGCGAGTAAAAATACGCAAGTGGAATACATCAGTTCAGAATTCTCCCAAGTTCAATTATGAGTTGTTCATAATTAACAGAAGTACAATGTATCAGTTGTTATAAGTATCGCCAAGCTTTCGCCTTCAAATAACGTAAGCAGACTTGAGTTCACTTAGGGAATTTCCTATCTGAAAGCGGACGGGAGTTTCTATAACACTGAGCTGCAATTACTTTGAATATGGCGCGTTTCCATCATCCGCTTTCTTTTTTTTTTTTTTGCCAGTCGGCCTTAGTCGCATGATTGTATTGCCTGCCACCGACGGCATAAATGGGCAGAAACTGCTTTTTAGGACGGGAACAAAAACATAAGCACGCCTAAAATAAAAAACATCAACTTTCTTGTGAAATACTTCTTAATAAAATAAAAGCGCGACAAATTAATGTAGTTGGATTTGCTCCCCCAGTAGCCACCATTGCAGCAGCTCAGCGAGTAAACGCAATGAAAGATGCGCCATGCCCTAGTCATAGAGAAAGAAATACCGGTAATAGTGGACACTCCCGTAGAGCCCAGCGGCCGAATGACTGTAGTGTAGTGTAGCGCGCCGAGCGGCTCGCCTAACTAGTAACCGTACTATCATTCCCTTTCATGCGTTCACTTTCGGTTTCGGTTTCGTGGGCACCGATTTGGGCGGGTAGTTTGAATGGCTGGAAAGCGCTGCTCACGGCAACGGGCATCGGTACGGTATTCGGACGCTTCCATGCATTAATTAGTGTTTATTTGAATATATCATTCCCAGGCTTAGTGCCGGCATGCTTTTGAAAGAAAGAAAAAAACAGTGTTTTGAAATGTGAAATTGCAATTTACGTTACCATTCACAGTTGTTTAACAATTCTGTCGTGTGTTCACATCTTGTCAAGCCACATAAGAGACACGTCATAAATGAAGAAATATTGATTGCATGCCACTAAACGGAACAACAAGTTCAAATTGTCATCATTGTTTGCAATACACATATAATAATAAAAAGTGGGTAACACACCAAAACAGAGACAATACACAGTAGTGAGGAAAATACGTTTCCAGGAATGAAAAAAAATGCACAAGGTAGCAGAACCAAAGAGAGGATTTATCCTCCATGGTAACTGAAAACGCAGAGAACCCGAATTTGCCATCCGCAGTTTTCCTTGTATCCACGACATCCTCGGACTGTGTGTGATGTTGCAGTGATACAAAAATATCAACCATAACAAAATCCAGACACTGGGATACTTGCAGCTGTTCCCAACCACAATCTCCACTGACGAAATAATTACAGGTGTGCTCGAATCAAGCATCAGTGATCACCTACTCATCTTTCTCTTTCCAAAGAAACCTACAAACCGAAGAAAACCTGAATCTAATCCAAATGTAAAAATTCAAAATATAAACAGCGGCAGTTTAGAAGCCTTTCGTTCAAGCATTGCTGAAATAAATTGGGATAAAGTGTATCAGTCCAGCAACCCAGATGAAGCGTATGAGGTGTTTTTGGGCCTCTTCGGGGAGGCATACTCGCAATCTTTTCCTCTGGTTAACGTTCGAAAACCAAGGAAGGCACGTAAATCCTATATTTCAAACGAATGCTTGAAAATGAAAAAACGGAAAGATAAACTCTACAGGAAATTTCTAAAAACGCGTAAACCAGCCGACTGGGAAATATTTAGGAAACATAGAAACAAAACCAATACCTTAATTCGGCATGCGAGGCAACAATATTTCTATAATTACTTTGAACTAGGCTGTAATCAAAAGCCAGACAAAGTCTGGAAAAACATTAATGAACTGCTGAACCGCGTCCCGAGCCGGCAACCAATAACGCAATTGACAGTAAACAACGAAACGATTAGTGGCACTGATTTAGCTAACTCCTTCAACCAATACTTTACAAACCTTGTTACCAGCTCTCATTCCCCTGAAGCTGAAAATGCTGTCATCAGAAGGGATGCGAGTCTCTTTCTCCGGCCCACATCTGAAACCGAGGTAGGCTTAACATATAAATATTTTTCAAAGAGCTCAGCACACGACATAGACAATTTTCAAATCAGACCGGTGAAACATGTTTTCGATGTAATTGTAACTCCAATTACATACGTATATAATCTTTCCCTCACGATGGGTATATTTCCTAAGAAGATGCAAGCATCGAGAGTGACTACTATTTTTAAAGGTGGCGACCGAAATTCTCTTATGAACTACCGCCCGATCTCAATTCAACCAGTATTTTCCAAAGGTTTGGAGAAATTGTTGCACACTAGAATAACAGGTTTCGCCGATCAGTTTAATTTGATTATTCCGGAACAATTCGGGTTTCGTAAGCACAGATCTACAGAGCTTGCCCTTATTACCCAAAAAGAATTGATTTTGAAAGCGTTTGAAGAAAAAACGCTTGTAGCTGGAGTATATATAGATCTTTCAAAAGCGTTCGACCGCCTAAATCATGTGACTCAACTAGCAAAACTAGAACTGTATGGCGTACGAGGTATTCCATTGGCTTTATTAAAATCGTACTTACAAAATCGTACACAAGTAGTTTCAATTGGTGAACATTCATCGGATTCTCGGTCATTGTATGCGGGCGTTCCTCAGGGGAGTATTCTTGGACCCCTTCTATTTAACCTTTTCATCAATGATATTACTACCATTAGCCAAGCTCCGCAGTACGTCATATATGCAGATGATGCAACACTTTTAATTTCCAGCTCTAATTGCCAAACGCGTGGATCTGAGATAAACAAAACACTGTTTAAGCTGCATGGTTGGAGCGTAGTTAATTCTTTGGAAATTAACACTAAAAAAACCAAAGTTGTTCTCTTTTCCCCTAGGCATTCAAGCGCATTCCTAAATGCAAATATTACTCTTGGCAATGAAACTATAGAAGTAGTGGATTCTGTAAAAACACTCGGTGTACTATTGAACAAAAATATGTCTTGGAACGACCATGTAAACATTGTAATTACGTGCATATCCAAAATTGTTGGAATACTAGCTAAATTTAAGTATTTTTTGCCACCTGCTGTTAAACTGCATATCTATAACTCGTTGTTTCCGTCTCAACTAAATTACTGCTTTCTTGTGTGGGGAAACACAACCAAAACAAACCTAAACCGAATGCAAGTGTTACAAAAAAAGCAATACGATATATCGCTGGCGTAGAGCATAATGCACATAATAAAAACCTATTCAACAAACTCAATTTAATATCAGTTCACAACCTTTATAACTTCAACCTAGCAAAATCATACCAATCTCACTTACATGATCATGACACTTTCATAACTTCAATTGCGAACCTAACAGCAAAAGAATACAAATACCCAACGCGTTCACAAGAGATATGGACTGTACCATTTTCGCGTACTACCTTTGGAAACAACATGATTCGACACACTTTGCCTTCCTTGTTAAACCACCCTGTCGCCAATGAGATTACCACTGAGCATGCAAACAGCGCTGTATTAAAAAAATTTTCGTTACAGCGGAATAATTTCTAAAAACGTTGTATCATGATGCCGCAAAAACGATTTTCTCTGGAAAGATGTACTTTTGTGATGTCCGTTGCTGTCTGTAATCGGGGCTCGGATTTTGTCAAGTGAATTAATTTCACTTTTTTTCGAGCCCCCCGCTTGTCGGAAATAAAGTTTTATCTTATCTTATCTAGTTTCCTTTTACTGTGGCAATTGCTCCAGCCTGGATGTAAAAGAAGAGAAAAACGTGCGCCCCGTTTACCAGAAACGCTTGATGGCCTTGCTAATTTGATGAACTCCAGTGAGGCTAATTGCCTCTCAGCAACTTCTAATGAGTAGCAGTAATTGAACAGAAATCACATTTGTGTGGACATGTACACGCAAAAACGTCAATAGGGAAAAAATCAAGTTCCTATTGGTTCCTGGTAAGGGCGCAATTACCCAAGATGCCGGGTTAGCTTCTGAAAGCATTGACTCAACAGTAAAGGCAATGATATTTTATGTACTAGCTGAACCGAAAGGCTCCAGGTGCCACGCACACACATCTTCAGCAGCCAATGTGAACACATATAAGAAACAAATGAGCAATTTATGCTCCTAGTGAACAAGGCAATGGTGAACTCATTACATAGTTTCATACGTCAACAGTGAAATCAATTGCAGTATTCTTGCGCACCAAGGTTAACATGCAAATCCCATCTGCAGTAGAGCTACTCAAATGTGTAAGACGCAGAAGAACTACTGCAGATACAAAGATCCAATCGTCTGAGGCGTCCAATACACCGGTGCCCGTGGGCCACCCCTACCAGTGGAGCTTGGACACCTTGTTAAACATACCCGCACCGTCGGAGAGAATGTTGCTGAAAATCAGAGAATGGAGTATGCTCTAAACACTCCCGAATGCATCATGAATAAGACAAGAACGATTGCAGCTGCACAAGCCAAGGTTGTACAGAAACCACTGGGGTGTAGAAACGAAAAATATACATGTACTTGGCCAAACGAAAGGGCCAGGACTACAAGAGATGACGAGTACAGCGAAGTTGTCAAATAGAAACACATCATGCTCTCAACCTTGCAGACCAAGGTTACAACACACACCACAGCGTAGAAGTTGTAGTTCTTAGATATTCCCAGAACTGCAGAACGACTTCGTCGAAAGACATAGGTATAAATTGATTTGTGATCCTCCTCAATGTGTATATTCTTTCACCACTAACCTAAAAAAGAGGCTGTTCAGTCGTCACGCCTAAATGGCTCGAGAGACTCATTGGTGAAGGCCTGATCCAAGCCATCGCCTTGACATACATGTTGATATCACGAAGAAGTAAGAGTATAACCAGGAAATGCTTTGCAACAGCGTCAGGCATTGTGCTATCAATGGTAAATGCCACTGGTTGATCTCTCCAGCAATCACCAGCCATCACAAGTATGGTTCGCTGACAATAGTGCTGTGGCGCCACTTAATACCACAAGCTGTGAAAATCTATGCGAAGGCACATAGGTCGAAGCATAGACAAGTGTTTTTAAGGCGATCACTTTAACCTCGTTATTCTCATTGAAAGTGCGCAAACCATACCATAATTGTAGAGATGCCTGTTATGAATGGGCCGAGGACCACGCAGGCAGGCAATAGACGAACACTGTTTAACACGTCGAAGTCTATATTCAACAGTATGGAGGACAACCACAGGATGTGAGCGTAGTAGAGGTTGGGACGTAGCAGACAGGGTGGGTTTGGGTCACACGTACACACAGTCCACAGTTCAAAGATACACAAAATAACGTCGCAGTTCACAAGGTCCGGGAGCAATGCCCAATAGGCCAGTCAGCTCACTCTCAGTTGCGACGCGTTCATAGCCACTTCAACAGAAAGAACGGCAGCGCCCAACAGCCGGAATGGCGCGTCAGCAGTCGGCGCACCAGCACCTCAATGACGGCGCCCAGACGCGCTCTCGAGCCTCGGCGGAGGGCGGCGACGGTTGTGCTCCAGGTGGCCCGTGGACCAAGCGTTCCCCGGGGTAGTTCCCACGCAACCGCGCTCTATTCCGCCGCTTGGCTTTCAGCCGTTCGCGTACCAGCCTCCGCGATCACTTACGCGCCGCTCCTCTGCCTCGTCATCGTCGCTGTCGTTCTGCTGGCTCATTTCCGCGGCCAATCACTCTAGTGGCCATTCATCACAATGCCATTACAGACTAGAATATGGAGGGGACCACTTTATGGAAATGTACGGATGTAATCACCACTACGCGACACGAATACTGTGGCAGGTCGCAATGGGAGAAGGCACATCATTCGGGCAAAACTTCAGACCGGACCCTATACCTATTAAAAGAAAACTGCCACTGCTACCTGGACGTCGTAAACCATCGAACTTCCTTGGCATCGAACTTCCATGACCGGATCCATGGAATCTGATACTCGAGAAACTTGACTAGTTCGGCATCACATTTTCGAAGTGCATAGCGACAGTTCTGCGGAGTTTTTTTAGGGCAAGGCTTCAGGCCGGACACTATAACTACTAAAAGAAAACTGCAACTGCTACATGGATGTTGTAAACCACACTTCACTGCCTAGTACAATAAATTGTCTTGAAAACTCACCACCGTTTCCCGGCAAGTCTACACGCCAATGACCATCTCATGCCGGCCTACCATGCAGTACAAGCAGTGCACAACAAAAAGGCGACAGCTTTCTGCACCTCACAAACCACGCATCAGGGAGCAAGAAAACGTAGGGTAGGATGCGTATTAACTGTCTTTCTCAGAGAAAACAAATGTTTTTCCAACAAGAACAACAGTAATTGCCGATGTACAGTGTAACCTTTAAACTTATCCACCCCATCTAAATGCCTCACGCAGACTGAAACTGGACTTTCTCCACGTTTCGGTTGACAAAACGCACATTCCAGCATAGGCGGACACGGCAAAACATCTGGACGAACCTCTGGTGGCCCTGAGTAGAACAGAAAGTGAAAGAACTAATCTTAAACAACTGACGGAACAAGACTGCACATAAGTGTAGAAGATGCGCAGTAGCTTCAACCATTGCAAGAAAGTGCATCTCAAGGTCTTGAACAAAAGCAAAATGCCCTTCTGATGGCACATTTAAATTGCCAAAAAGTTTGCTGGGAACCTGATATGCTTTTAGCATGGTGAAATACTGATTGGGGCCACTTAGGTCTTCCCCTGCACCTTTGAGCAGCTCTGAACAGCTGCAGTCTTTTACGGCCCTAGACAAAAACAGCTTTACCAAATATCCTGCAACATAATAGGCAGCCGAATCATCAATAGTGTGGGGCTGGATGTCTTGTGCGAGCACTGAAATGTCATCGAAAGACGGGAAGTCATCAGGCTCTCCCCTTACCACGCTGTCAGCCAGGGAAGCACTGCTCAATGAGAACGGTGATACTTCATGAAGAAGTTCGGACCTGTCATCTTCTACGTTACCTTTATCTTCAGACAGCTTAAAGAGTTTGCGAATGCAGATGTGTTTCAGTCCCGAAATGAAGTGAGCGCCATTAGAGTTTGTGTTGCAGCCATGCTTTTGCCTTAAGAGTCCAAACATGTTCTCAAGTGGATCCTGCTGCAGCCGACAAGTTAGTAGGGACAAAAAGTTGTAATTTTTAGAGAGATCATCCCAAAGCTCCAGAGTGGCCCGAATGGTTATCTGCCACCCAACAACGGTTTGCGGCTGCCGCTTGGCATCGAACTTCCATGACCGGATCCATGGAATCTGATCCTCGAGAAACTTGACTAGTTCGGCATCACCTTTTCGAAGTGCATAGCGACACTTCTGCGGAGTTTTTTTAGGGCTGGAGCTGTTGAGAGCGTCAAAAAGCTTATTCATCCTATCACAGAAAGATGCTGTTGCGACCGCATCTGCAGAAAGCTCCTTTGCATAGACAAGCGCCATATGTGCTACGCAAACTATGGCGCTAAGCACTTGAGTCGCTCTGCTCACCTACATGTTCAAGAATCGTTTTTTGGATGTGCCGCTCTGTGAGTTTTGGAGCCAACCTTAGGCGTATCTCATGAGTCGATTTATAGAGCTTTTCAATGTACTCCCAGTCAACTACACTGCTTCCAATCCGCAACTTGTGAGCTTGCACATTGTTACGCGTTGTTTTAATGAGGTGAGGCACATCAAAGATGAAGTATATCCGTTCGCCATTTACTTAAAAAAAGGCTGTTCTACCGTCACGCCTAACTGGGCAGCAAGACTCACATTGGTAGAGGCCTGGTCACAAACCACGGCCTTGACAGACATGTTGATGTCCCGAAGAAGATGTACAAGTGCAACCGGCAAATGGTTTACGACAGAAGCAGGCGTAGATGTGTGACCTATGTTAAATGTCACTGGCTGAACCCATTTTCTCGAAATACCAGCAAACAAAACAACCATGGCTCGGTCGGCAATCGTTGATGACCGTTCAGTCCCGTCATCTGTGAACCCGTACACCACATCGCGAGCGGAATCATAAGCCAAGTTTTTTAAAGGTATCTCGTCGAAGATAAGGGTACACACACGATCGCGGTCATTCCAATCCTGCGTGCTTGTCGCAATCGACTGAATTACCCCAGGTATCACACCTGGTGTCATGTGAACATTTGCCAACCACCGCCTTAGTGACCGTTGCGTAGGCAAACTGAGAAGTCGCGCTAACGAACGGTATGCTCTTGGACCACGGAAGTTTAAGTGGAGAGCAAATTTTTTCAGCCGTGCTGGGTATCGCCTCCCTTTTCCTCTTGGTCTCAAACGGATATGCGCTGACAGAAGGTTGAATACTTCTTCCGAGACATGTGGGCGGATAGCACCCAGGGCCTGTGAAATGCACGGTGGCAGCTTGGTCTTTTCCTTCCGTAGGCGTGCGATGGTCTTCTGGTACTTGGACACCTGGGGCTGCGGGTCTCGCAATCGTCGTTCTCAACTTCTTTGGCTGCTGACATCTCTGGGCTGGTACACCGCACTGAACTGAAATAGACAAAGTAGACGCAACGTCACAAGTTTGTAAAGATAAAATTACATAGGGCAATCTAACTACAACTTTCTGGTAGTATTCCACTGGTATAAAAAGTTGCATTCGGCAATAACCTTCAACATCACGACAAATAAACTGGCACATTTGATGCCTTGAAATTGCAGTAAGCTTGTGGCGTATACTGAGGGAAGCTTCCGACGCAGTCATTGGGGCACAGTTAAATCTGTTGCAGTATTCTCAACTACACGGCGAGTGAGCGAATCGGGCACTAGCCAGAGAAGTCTCCTCCGTCGGAGCTCACAAGAGGCGAGTCCACGTCAGCAGAGCTCGTGCTTGGCAGTCCACCTGCACATCATGAACAAGCAGGCGCGTCAAAAAAAAGGAGTCGAAACGGCCCCCACTCGTAGACAAATCAGTCAATGTTAACGCTCGGCTGGTTTTCAGCTTAAAGCTACATACGTTAACACTCAGCTGGTTTTCTGCCCAACGTCACATAGCCGTGTTCTTGTGAAATCATTTGCAGTATTCTTGAACACCAAGGTTACAATACAATGCAAATCGGGCACTCACCAGAGAAGCCTCCCACGTCGGAGCTCACAAGAGGCGAGTCCACGTCAGCACAGCTCGTGCTTGGCAGTCCACCTGCGCATCATGAACAAGCAGGCGCGTCAAAAAAAAGGAGTCGAAACGGCCACCACTCGTAGGGATGAGTCAACGTTAACGCTCGGCTGGTTTTCTGCCAAGAGTCACACAAAAAACTGATGCCGTACAACCTCAGGTAGAAACAGCTGATATTGAGCAAAGGAGACTATATTGGAACGCCTATAAGGTTCACCTCGGCTTCTGTCAATGACTATTTAAACCACGCGGTGTTAGTAAGCTCAAGCAAAACGAAACTATCTCCCGAGTCATGACTGCACTGGTTTTACACACATTCTTGTTAAAAGGTGAAAGTGATGGAACAAATTAGCAATGCATATTAGTACTACTTACGTTTGCTTACAAACACAACCAGTTGTCTCAAATTAACAGACAATGGTCAGCATTTCAATGCGAACTGTTTTCCCGCAAAAGAAACTATGAAATTTGTTGCAGTCCCCCCCCCCCCCCCTACGTGATGTCCTGTACTTCTACATTAGGGAAATCGCATTCTATGCTCTCTACAAATACATTTTCTATCTTGTTTTTCCTGAAAATAGAATTACTTTGTTACTAAAGTAGATTACAACAGCAAAAGCACGTTACGAGTACTGCTTTACTGTCAATGTGGCACCTTTTCTTCAAAAGCAATACTTACCATACACAAAAGGACGCCCAGTTCCAAAATTGGAGGTGGGAGTGTCCAGGAGGCAAGGATCTTGCCCGCTCGCGGGAGATCTGGAGGAGGAAGGTGCTCCCTTGAGGCTTCCAGCGTATGTGGCAGCGTATGACAGACCACAGATCAGTATTGGCCCACACCTTAAGCCACAAAATCAAGATCTTCCACTGCATTACCTTGCGACATTCGGAGCACAGTCGGCAGAGCAATCTTGGTCAGCCGCGTGCGGGCAGGATCCACAAAGTCCTGTGCTGGAAAACGCTTACAGCGTAATCTCTAAGACGAATGCAGTTGGCTGGCTGGCTTTGCCTTATGGTCATCCCCCCCGGTGTAGGCCACCCACGCTGTTGACCTGCATGGGTATTAAGGGAACAGTAAACAAGTTGTTTGCAATGACAAATTCCCTGCTACCAGTCTAAACACCAATTCGGCACATTGGTTTGAGCACTTGAAAAAAGGAAGTTCATTACAACTAGTACACAAGCACTGCATCCACATGTCACTTATATGCAACATAAAACCTTGTCTTATTCTCCCCAGCTGTCGTGCCATTCCGCTTTTAGCAACACTGAAAATATGCATGCCTAGTTATTTGCGCAAGAGTGGTTAGGAGCATTTTTTATGCGACCTAGGGATTGTTTAGCATAACAAAACGACAATGCAGCCGGTACAGCCTGAATGAAGGTCTTTACCCAATCAGGACAAACAGCAACTGAAGGTAATACAAAGCCCAAACGTACCTGTTGTCCCGTGGGATGCGAAAGAAATGCACCCCTGGACCGGGAACTTGGCGCGGGTATACCTTGCCACTGTGTGGGCACCACGGCACACACCAATAAGGGCCGTGCCCATGACCAGCAGATGCCATGGGCTGAAAAACATGGAAATAATATGCATAAGGTGTTCAGAGAATGGGTGCTGTATGCGCAATACGTCTTTTTTAAACAAACTAGTCAAAAAATAACCAGAGGAAAACGTTCGCTAGAACGGCCCTACAGAGCGCCATGGCATATTAGATAACAGCAGCACATAACTAGCCGTGCCTAGGTAGTAGCATAATCGAACGCAGTGGGCGGCTCACGTATATTAAGTGCAGCCACAGCGCATGACAATGCGCTTCGACGTTACAGACCGCCGGCGGGCCGACACCTTTTGCACGTTACGTTACTTACCGCCGTCGTACGCTGCACGCGAACGCCACGTGCGACGACGAGGGCGTACCGCTGACACTTCAGCTCTTGCATGAACACCACAACATCCCTGAAATATTTTTATTTTCAACTAACAGTCACATTCCCAAAGCATTGCCTAAACTACTGTCCTGAAGTCACATGACCCGCCATGCATTATTTCCTGCGCAATACACGCCGCTTTCAAGTACAAAGGAACGTAAAGACGATATTCCGCGTCAGAACTTTCAGGAAATGCATCACCTTTCGTTCAGGACAGAAAACCGATGCCGTGAACAAAGCGCCGGGGATTCTTTGTCCAAGAGAAGTTGACACGGAGTTCAAAACCGCACGTGCAAGCCGCGAAAAACGCTGTCAAAAGAGACAAATCAAGACAAATGGCGACGGCTTCCTACGGCTTGGCTTTATATGGTGCACACCGAAGCCACAAAAATTTACATTCACAGCCATTCAACTTGTTACATAAATAAAAGTGTGTAGTCTAATGTGTAACAAAAGTTTAAAAGTATAATATTGTGTGTAAGCTTAGTTTTAAATATAAAGTTTTTTACCACTTGCGCCAACTGGCGAATGGTGCGGGAGTCAGGTGATTCGGCCGCGATAAGCCCGTGTGTCCCCTCTTCTAATTTTTTTATTTCTCTATGCCCTAGTCGCGCCTCCTCGAAACGCGCTTCCCTGGACCGGTTACGTCACCCCAATAATCAGCAAATAGCATGAATTGCATTTTTAAAGCGCTTGAACTCCGCTTCGAAATGTTATCATTACGTTACGTGAGCGTCGCTTGATGAGCTCGTGTTTCCAGAGTTCCGATCGATCTCCTGCCTTCTGGACTTGTATTCCAGGACACACGTTCCGTCTGCCGAGGCTAATCTTTATATGAATACCCTTTCGTCCTTGTAACTTCTTACTGACACAGTACAAAAGTTCGAATTGTGCTGCTTCTCTAAGAAATAAATCTTTTACATGAAAACAACCACTCAGCGAAAAAACGTGGTCAAAGAAAGGATCCGACAAACAAGTACGCGCGTTAACCTCGAACTGATTTTTATTTGCATAGCGAGACATGCATACATATCTACAGACACGTACAAATGAAGTACGAACCATGAAAGGCACTGCCGAAGATAGCAGTGCCGTCACATTGCAACGGCCTTGAAAAGCACACGGACATGCGCAGGAGAGATGTCGGGAGCAAGAGCGCGTTTCCAACTGCGATATGTTACCCTCTCATCGTTCGCATGCTTGCTTTGTCGCCATGCCGCAAGAGCGCTGCAAGCATTGCAAGCTCTACCAGTTCTACCACCGCCGTAGCATAGGGTATTGATCGGTATGAGAGCAATGCAGCGCGTAATAGCGCGCTGCGGCAGCAAGGGCTTGCGTGGGAAACGCTTGCACGCTCTTGGAAGGCATAATGTTGAGTTCATGATGCTTTCTAGAAGAAACCAGCGCAGAGAAATGGAGGCAAAATTAAAAGCATGCCGCCTGATATATGATCGCACTGCATTGTTTTGCGGCCGTCGTGCGGTAGCTGGGGAAATTAACAGTGAGCTTGTCGTCATGAACGCGCCTTTATTCGACAGAGTAATAGCTGAGTCACTACGCAGATTCGGTGCTCGTAGCAAACCATAAATATACCACCCGAATTCATCTCCACTAATATATAATAACTGCAAGCATTGTGAGGTTGTAAAATTATTGGCACAATTCTAAGTATTCGCAAAAATTGGAACATTACGCAGCTCCAACCATTCTATAATCCAGTTGCACTTGAGGAATATTGTTGGAAGCCTATTTTCTCGTTTTTCGTGCGGAGGCACATCAGTGCTTGTAGAAATCTCTTGAGCGGGCAGCACTGAACATGGTTATCGGCGTGAACAAGATGGCCAGCGTTATTTGCTCAAGTTACTGCACCCAACATGCAAAGCTATGTAGGCAATGAGACGCCGGCACAGACGGGAAGCGGGCGCTAATTTTCGCCGAGCACGCAGTGACCGCAGTAATTATCTCGCCACGCATCGCTAACAGTTATTTCTTGCCATAGGGTTTCTTACTATATATACTAGAGGAGAATCTGGCGCTACCATTTATTCGGCTCCTATCAAGGCCGCCGGGTGCCGTCATGGGTCACCATTATACCGTATGCTAGCGTTAGTTTGGTCACTGGCTAGATGAAAACGCTTTCGAGACCGTATATTCAAACACAGTGCCACAAAAATGCAAAGAATGGTGTGTATCACCAAAGTGAAAACAAAACAGGCTCTTTTAAAGCTAGGGGAAAAGGAAGTAAAACGTATCTATTTAGCAGAACGGTTGTGCCTACTATTCTGCAGGCCAAGCTGGTAGTTTACAACAGGTTCAAATTATTTGGGGGCAAACTCTTTAGAAACTCTTATTCTATTAGTTTTATCATAATTTCAAATAAACAATTGATTGAAGAGCTCGGAAATGTTTGTGAGCGTGCCTATGAAAACGTCGTCTTCGTGGTGAATCCGCGCATCTACCGTCAGGTACAGATTAAAAAAGCTTGTTGCTGGGCGTTGATTCATACTTGAAGAAAACAATTAGTGCCCTTCCACTCTGTGAAGAAGGATGAACTGCAAAGCTGGTCGTAACCCATGTATTGGGTTACGACCAAAACACGTTCATCGTAACAAAACAAAGCACGTTTATCATAATTTGCGATAGAACATACTTCCTAGCCAATTAGCTGAATGAACTTCTGAAGGATCCAAGCTTTGTTCTTGAACATATACATGCAGCTGCCTGTGCCCCTCCCGCGTAGTAAGCATTCATCTTACCGTTTGTGTAAAGCCGGGTTCAGACTGCTGCTGGCACTGTCGTAATTACTTTAAAGGATTACATTATTTCACGTCTCAGCCACCGAACTGCATGACATGCCGTTTTTTACGTCCATAGATTACGATACGGGTTGGGCGCCACCAATCTGATCATAGCGTAACACATAAACTCAATCCGCTCTATCACTAAGAGCTCCAAACAGGTCCCATTGGGTGGTTGAACGTCCGCGTTTAACCCTCGCACCAGCAGAACAGACATGCCACTCATCAGCCCGGGCGTGAAACCTATAGAAGCGCGTGCCCGCCCTTTTCCCCCTGTTGGAAATCACGGCAAGGAGGAAGAAGTGGTCCCTTCAACATACCTCTCGAATCATCATCATTGTACATAGGGTTCCATCCTGTCCCATTAAAGCGGCGGCTCCCGTTCGTGGTCCCGGCTCGGTCCTTTCCGCGACATGGTGCCGAAACGACAGGAAAAGCGGCTTTCACAGACGTGAGACACCCTAACGAGCGCCGGCCCCATCGACCTTCGAGAAGAAGTTTCCGCCGGTGCATTTGTGTCCTCGTCTGGAGCCGCGCCAGGGGAACTCAACGGTGGAAGGTCCGAGCGGGCTACCAACCAACGACAACGTGAGCCGTGGGGCGAGGACTGTTGGACCGTGACGCAGAACGAGCTTGAAGCACCATTATAGAAACGACATGGAAGGAACGAGCTTCAAGCACATGCATTCACGATGAAGACACCGCCTTCATACGTTGTAACGACGGTGTACTTCGTGGCCATACCAAGGAACGCCTACCTACCAACGATTTTGTGGAGTGCATAACGCCGAGGAGAACAATGAAGGAGCTTATAAGCCAACGACTCCAGCTACGTAACGAAGTCTCCGCAATTATTAGGCAAGTTGAGAAACATCTTTCATCTGGTTCACTTTCGCTAGTAATGCTGTCTAGCTGGAATAGGACACTGCTAGAGAAAGATCAAGCTTTAAAGAAACTGGACGGCGAAGTCGAAGACCTCATTGCCATAGAGAAGATTGCCGAGGAGATCGAAAGTGCTGAAACATGGGCCAATACCATCGTAACCATGAAGTGGAAAGTACAAGGGGTTATAAGTGATTTACGGCAGTCTTTAAAACGCTCAGTTCGGCAACGAATCAAACGCAACGGGAACCATCTAGACGTAACATCGTTCACCGGTTAGGGTTCGAATGGGGAGGGCACTTCTCCCGATATGTCAGCTGCGTCACTGATGGGCATTACGGACGAAACATATACAACCAGAGCATTACCGACTTTAGAAACGAACCAGAGGTGAAGCGTCATCAATACTCCGACATCGGTTATTTTGCGAACAGCACGTCACTGCCTTCAGCACCAACAGAAACGTATCAATGCAGCCATCCGGAATCTGAGGCAGAAAACGACGGTGACACCCAAAAAAGGTTAATCCGCGCGGCCTCTCCTGTGAACGTGAACGAAGAAGCTCCAACGAGTAACAACGTAGAAGAGCGTACGCTGTGTGCGAAAATAACGCATTAAAAGGAATGCAGAACGCATCGAACGCGCAAAGAAGGAAAGAAATGGAGGGGTACTAACCTCTCGGAGAAAAGCCTGGAAAGAAGTGTCTTCATAATTTCATGTGGGAAAAGAGGAAACGCTCTTCAAATGGCAACAAAGAAGATGCAGAGACATACAACCGGGAAACCTCGCAAGCAACGATGTACAGGCAGGATTCTATGCCGCCTAAGAATGTCTCAACGCTGTCAGGAGACTCCTTCTCGGGGGGATACCACTGTTTCCTGTGGAGCTGACAAAGCAACCTATGTGCCCCATTTCACGTGGTGCAACTCCACACACCGAAGTTTTGGCAGACGGTACAAGCACCGATGGCGAAGCAAGTGCACTGGGGCTGCACGGGAGTGCTTTGAAGACTACACCGGATCGTTTTTGAATTATTCATGTACTTTGGAACGATAACGCTTGTTTGACTTAGTCGTTTAGTACCTTCTGCTTTTCGTGGTCGGGAGGATGTTGGAAATCACGGCAAGGAGGAAGAAGTGGTCTCTTCAACATACCTCTCGAATCATCATCATTGTACATAGGGTTCCATCCTGTCCCATTAAAGCGGCGGCTCCCGTTCGTGGTCCTGGCTCGGTCCTTTCCGCGACACCCCCCTGCCACTATTATCCGCTACAAACCTGGGCACGCATAAACGGGAAACCGGTCATGTGCGCGTGCTTAGAAGTGATAGACGCGGTCGAAAATATACCCTGAGAGCCCTCTGAAGAAGTGATATTGGATCACGCCGGCGTTCCAAGCGGGCATGTAGCTGTTTACCCGGGAGGCATTCGTCATCTCTTTCACTGCTTTTCCCTCGCACGTCTCATGCGTCGCCACCAAGGAGTGCCCTCCCCGTGACTCTTTGCCCAGATGCTGTTCCATACTTCGCTATCCAAAACACGTGACATTTTCGCGGGAGGTTCGAACACAATTTGCAACATGATGGCCGGCGGCGGCGGCGGCGGACTGCGAGGTAGCAGCATAGCAGCGCACGCCAGCGTGAGTTCGCTGTTCTCACGAACACTTCGTGAGACGCAGCAGAAATTCGCCGTGATCGAGAAGACTGCAGCCCGCGCGGCGCACAAATTTCATATTCGATAGTGTTAAAGTCTTCAGTGAATTTTTTACGCCCATCCGTGCTTTTGTTCATTTGTCGCAATCATCTGAAAACCACGCAACCGCCGTTAGCTGCCACTGCGCTAATTGCTAAAGGGGATTCGTTGGAGGCGAGGGGAAAAATAGTTGTGAAAGAGGTGTGAGCGGCGGTGAGGACGAGCCCCAGCACCGCCGAGTAAATCGATGACACAGGAATAAAAACTAGGAGGGTTAGACATATAGTGCTTAGCAGTAAAAAGAAAATGTGGCGTCCAACAGTCATGGACGAAGACAAGATAGGACGAATACCGGTGCCGTTATCTGGCGTATATTTTCTTCCAAATACATTTGGTTTATCAGGTGTGGCGCCTAGCACAACTTCAGGAAAACAGGCTATGACTGGACAAAAGTGTTTGGGTCCTGTCAAAACCTTTTAGATAAGGAGCATCTCATGCTCGGGGCTGTGTCCATCCCTCCCTTGTCGGGGTTGTCCACCGTCCGCACTCTACTGCGCATGCCTGGCCAGTCACCGGTGATGATGATTGTGGCAATATGCACCTAGGGATTGGCCAACCAAAGAATCCATCACCAGATAACTTCGCGTTCAACCACCCTCGTCATCTTCCCGTAGGAGAACCACTGAAGAAGAAGAAGGAGAAGAAGAAGACAAAGCTGCGAAGAGGAGGGCGTGTGAACGGTTTCCCATTCCACGCCATTGTTGCAACCGATGCTTCTGTCCGGGAGGAGAGGGCAGGCGTAGGTATTTTTTCTCCCGGTCTAGATTGGGCCTTTTCCCTCCGGCTCCCTAACTTTACTACATCTTTCCACGCAGAATTTCTCGCAATAGTCTTGGCCCTTCGTAAGCTTTGTTCTTCGAAACGACAAGCAATAATTCTCATGGACTCATTTTCTGTTTGTTCTGCCCTTACTTCTTCAACTTCATCCCCCCTACGTCGAGTCCTTGCTTCTTTAGCGCCTTCCTCCCTTCGTGAACTTCGTCTGGTCTGGGTACCTGGAGATGCAGGTATCTGGCTTAACGAATCGGCGGATGCTCTGGCGGGAATGGCATTGGGCGGTCCAGTAGTGGAGGTTCTGCCGCCCATTTCCCTCATAACTTCGGCTCGCTTCCGTAGGCTGTGTTTACTCCAACGTCTGCCTGATTCTACCTACGATGACTCGGAGCTCGAGCACCTCCGGTACTCATGGAAGTGCAGCATAAGCCAGTCGCGAGCTTGTGAAGTAACCCTCACTAGCTTTCGCTGTCGCGTGCCAAATTTTAATTATTACTTGCACCGCTCTAATCTGGCTTTGTCGCCGTTATGCGCCTTTTGCAAAGAACCAGAAACAATCGACCATTTCTTCTTCTCCTGCCGACGGTTCTCCTCGATAAGACGAAGATACCTAGAAAGTACATCCAGCCGGCTAAACCTCCCCCTGTCTGCTACAGTTATTTTGTCATTCGGGGCGAAGGAACTGGGATTCTGCCACGGGGATCTTTGCAGTGCGTTGCACTCATTCATCCTGGAATCAGGCCGTCTGCCGTGCTAGACAGTATTTAGCTTAATTGGATTTTCTTGTCAAGAATATGCGCGCCAAGCTCACTGCTTCGTCTGTACCACTTTCTTCGTGTTTCTTACTTCCAATTTTCATTAAATGCTGTTCGTTGTTACCTTTTTTTTCTTTCTTTCTCTAATCTCCTTACTTTTATTTCTCTACTCATATTTTTCTTTCCCTCAAAAAATTACCTAATTTCTTTCGGTAAGGCGCCCATTTCCTGGACAATCCCCCTGAGTGGGTACGCGCCATTGAACTGGAACCACCACTACCACCACGTTGCGTTCAGCGGGTGCACCAACGTCAACAAACTTTACTTCACCAACGCTGACGGAGACTACCGATTCTACCACAGAGACGACAACACCGACAAGAACATGATGGACGAGTTTCGGCGCCTCGAGAACCACCGCCTAAGCACCGTCACACAACAGTACTTGCGGGCCTTTGCCACCGGTGTGGACCCGGACGCGGAATTCCCTCGGGCGCTACTAAACACCACAGCACTCAACATCACGGCAACACAATGGAACCATGCGGAACCACCGTGATCCTTCGCATCCTCATCAGGGTTCGCCACGGGAAGATAGTGTAAGTTTTTTTACTGAAGTTGTAGTTGGCGCTAAACGTCATTCCGTTATGGCATACCAAATAGCTCGCATCGATACATTACTATATTTGGGTTTTTTTCGTCAGGTGTACATTTCGCGGCGGCGTAGTACCCGCTCAGTCATACGTTCCTTCGACTCCGGCGTGATCGACATTAGTTACGGTCACGCACTGCCTGGTCCTGCACCGAACACGCAATTGTCACGGGTCATGGCTACCCCGGAACAGTAAGGATTTCGGCTGCCTCGCAGAAAGCAAATTCCAAAAACAGCTTGAAGAGACAGACAACCGATTTTTGTCGAGTATATGGCCACTATCCCAAATGCAAGGGCATCACTTCATACACCTTAACGTGAAACGGTTTTGCTGATAGTGCCCTAGAACTTTCTAAATCAAAATTTTTTTTCTATGCGCCATATGTGTCATCTCGAAAAATGACGCTGGCAACCATGACATTCAGTAGCGCGGCAATATACTTTTGTCTATATGCGAAATTCTAACCTTCTTTTACAAACCTCTACTGCTGTCCAATTCTTTTTTCCGCTAACATTAAAGCCAATGGCCTCCGGAAGCTGAATGGCTCCCTCACTGAGGAATGGACGAATACTTTTGCACTCGGTTACGATATGTCGCATGGTTTCTGGCCCCTTGCCGCAGCCTGCGCATAGTTCTTCCTGTACCGGCTCGCGGATAAGCGTTTTTGTCCGCAAGCAGCCCGCCCGTGCTTCAAAAAGCAATGCACTCCGTTTAGTATTACCGCAGGATTTTTCTCTTGTGATCTCCTGTTTCCTGATCCTGTAGATATCTAAGGCTTCGCGTCCATTCTCTTTTTCGAGGTCGTTGTCTCTGATTCTTTCATTTCATTTTTTATCCTTGGTCGTTTCCCCTGCACTACCAGGTTTTATAGACTTTGTCCTCAGCCTTTTGGTACTTTTCCTCCACTGTGTGTCCCCGCTTTTCATGGAAAGATACCGTGACACTTTGGCCGCCCATCTCTGGAGCCCTATTCTCCGCTGCACAAATTGCCGGCAATTCGCCATGCTTGCCGGCAATTTGCCGGAAGTCTTTTCTGATTGGCTTTCAATTTTGGTCACGGGCTTCCAGTTGAGAAAGTGGTTGTGTGTGCTGTCGTCATTTTGACATTTCATGACGTTTACTGACATCAGTTCTAAAGTTTGCCTTATTTCTCTTCACTGAAAGCGCATAATTTGTGGCGGGCAATGAAAAACTACAGGATTTCCCGCTCAATATAATCGAAACGCCAGTGAATTTATTCCCAGCGCCAGTGAATATAATCCAGGCGCTAGCCAATATAATCCAGGCGCCAACCAATATAATCCAGGTACACGGAGTGCAGAACACATGACACCGCTTTGTAATTTAGTTGGCAACCAATACCATCCTGGCACAGTGTATTTTCATCCAAGTTAGATGAACTGGGTTACGTGACCAGTTTACCCAGACTACCTAAGAACTGCGCAATAAAACAGTCACGTGACTATCAAGCACTCTCGCCTAATTACTATACTGAATACAAGAATGGTGCCATGGGTATGAATTCTAGCATTTAAATTTCTCGCTTACTCGAAATTTTAGGGGAAACTGCCAGCATGCCTAACTCTCGCAACCCAATACGGGCCCGAACGTGGGACCGACAGGTGGCCCTGCTGGCGCCGTTGAAGAGCGCCAACCGCGGAAGAAAATCGCAAAAATGGTCGGGACTTGCCCTGACGTGTAGGTGTGGAGAACGCGTGTTTCCGTGTTGCTTAAAGGGGCAACCTCTCGTTACCGTGATGATGTTAGTCATGCGAAACTCACTTTTTTTTTGCCAGAAATTAGGTCCGGGCGACACGCGTTCGGTCTAATTATTTACCTAATATAGGGACTTAAGTCATTATTTGTTAGAGATTGATTTGGATAAAAGTCAAATTTATGTAACCAGGGCTTGTGAGATACCAAATTAATGGTCTCGATAAGGGGAATCACGTGGGAGAAATAAAAAATTGCTTTGTGCTTATAGTCATGCAATAGTCACACGAGTCATAGATTAGGGTAACTGCCAAAGTAATGCCACAAGGGCTTCTGAGGTATCAAATTAAAGTCCTTAATAAGTGGTATCATGTTGGACAAATGAAAAATAGCTTCCCGGTTGTAGTCAAGAGAGAGTACCGTGAGCACTAGATGGGGTTAAAAGTCAAAGTGATGGCACTAGGGCTTGTGAGGTATCAAATCATAGGTTTCGATGAGGGGAATCCCGTGGGAAAATTAAAAATTGCTTCCTGGTTAAAGGCATGATAATAGACACGTGAGACATAGATTGGGTTAAAAGTCAAAGAATAGTCACCATGGCTTATGAGGTATCAAATTAAAGGGCTCGATGAGCGTAATCACTTACTACAAATTAAAAATTGCTTCCTGGTTATACTCATTAGAAAGTCCCGTGATTCAGCACATGTGTTAAAAGTCAATATGATGTCACTAGGTCTTGTAAGGTACCAAAATAAAGGGCTCGATGAGGGGAATCATGAAAGACAATTTAAAAATTTCTTCCTAGTCCTAGTCATGACAATATTCACGGGATTCACAAAATGGGCTATAAGTCAAAGTGACGCCACGAGGGCTTGTGAGGAATCAAATTAAAGGTATTGATGAGGTGAATCACCTAGTGCAAATGAAAAATTGCAGTCCTGGTTTTAGTCATGAGATAGTCACGTGAGTTATAGATTACATAAAAGTCAATGGCATGACACTAAAGCTTGTGTGGCATCAAATTAAATGTCTCGATGAGGGGAGTCATGTGGCACAAATTCAAAATTGCTTCCTGGTTATAGTCATGAGGTGTCACGTGAGTCATAGATTGAGTTAAAAGTCATGTTGATGCCGCTAGGGCTTGTGAGGTATCAAATTAAAGGTCTCGATGAGGAGAATCGCGTGGGACAACTTAAATATTGCTTTCTCGTTATAGTCATGAGATGGTCACGTGATTCATATATTACGTTAAAAGTGAATGTTAGGCCACTAGGGCTTGTGGGGTATCAAAATAAATGTCTCGATGAGGGCAATCACATGGCACAAATTAGCAATTGCTTCCTGGTTGTAGTCATGAGATTGTTACGTGAGTCATAAATTGGATTAAATGACAATGTGACGCTGCTAGGGCTTGCGAGGTATCAAATTAAAGGTCTCCATGAGGGGAGTAACGTGGGACAAATCAAAATTATTTGCTGGTTATAGTCATGAGATAGTCCCATGAGACATAGATTACGTTAAAAATTATTGTGAGGCGACTAGGGCTTGTGGGGTATGAAAATAAAGGTGTCGATGAGGGGAAAAACGTGGCGCAAAAAATAAAAATTGCTTCCTGGATACAGTCATGAGATAGTTACGTGAGTCATAAATTGGGCCAAATGTCAATGTGATGCCGCTAGGGCTTGTGAGATACCAAAATAAAGGTCTCGATGAGGGAAGTCACGTGGGACTGATTAAAAATAAGCCCGGCCAATAAAGCGCGTTATTACCAGATGTCACCCCGTCGTTCCCAAGCAGCTATGGCTCTCCAGCGTGCCGCCCTAGCAATTTTTCGCACTGCCTTGATAGTAGTTCGCGTCGCATCTGACAGATGGCGCCACCAGTCCACGGCGCGCACGCCGCTCGTGGGACCTTGTTGTTCTCGGCGGTTGCACTCGGTCTCTGCAAGAGGTAGCGTCAACATCCCCCTCGCGAGGGGCACGATCAAATGAAGAGCATTTCCGGGGGCGCACGACGTTAAGTAGTTTGCAATACGTTAATGTTGTTGCACTTGTGGCAACTGCTGACGAGACAGCGCTCGTCAGCAGTAATTTGAATGAGTCAAGGATATAAGGCGCGTCTGTAGCCTCCCATTCTGTGCCGGCTTTGTGGCGCAGTGGGTAGAACACGATGTACATTGCGTTCCGCCCGCAGGGTCGAGGGGTCGAAACCGGGCGCCGGATAGTATTTTTTTTTTATAGTAGGGAGAGGTGCGGTGCGGACTACGGACGTCAACGCGGTTGATATCGTGAGTTACTGAAATGCTCTGCATTTTAATTTTGCTACCTGGTCATAGTCATGAGATAGTGGCGTGAGTCATAGATTACATTAAAAGTCAATATGACGCCACTAGGGCTTGTGAGGTATCAAAATAAAGGTCTCGATGAGGGGAATCGCGAGGGACAAATTAAAAAATTGCTTCCTGGTTACAGTCATGAGATGGTCACGTGAGTCGCAAATTGGGTTAAAAGTCAAATTGATGCCACTAGGGCTTTCAGGTATCTAATTAAATGTCGCGATGAGGGGGGAAAGACACAGAAGAAATTAGAAGTTGCTTCCTGGTTATGGTCGTGAGATAGTTACGTGAGTCATAAATTGGGGAAAATGTCAAAGTGATGCAACTAGGGCTTGTGAGGTATCAAAATAAATGTCTCGATGAGAGAATCACGTGGGACAAATTAAATATTCCTTCCTGTTTATAGGCCTGAGATTGTCTCGTGAGTCATAGTTTGGGTCAAAAGTCAAAGTGATGCCTTAGAGCTTGTTGTTGCCCGCCCGATTGTAAAAAGAAAGTTACATATGCGAGAAAGAGGCTGATGGTGTGTTGAAAAATTATTAATTGGATTTGTTATGATGGTGCGTGACTCTTACTAATGAATAATCAGTCATGCGACTGACCATGACGTTTATTTTTCACGAGTAAAAGCATCATAGGTATCAAATGACCGACATTTATTTGCTTGTTCGCGGTATGTGCAAAAGAAATTGTCGTTGCAAACATTACACCCAAAGATGTCGCATGATTTCTATGCGTCATGATTTAGTCACGTGACTCCCCATGAGGTTAATTACATCACGAGTATTGGCAACATGGCTATGAAAAGAACGCTGTTGAATTGCTTGTTTACGTGATGCGCAAAAACTCCTTGTCATAGTGAACATGTCTTGATTTGATGGCTCATGACTCCATGGATCATGAATTGGTCACGCGACTTGGTATGAGGTTTATTACACGATGAGTATAGGCATCATGGGTGTCAAATAAGCGCTGTTTAATTCCTTATATTCGTAATGAGTACCAAAATCCTGTCATGGTGAATATGATTCCTTATGATGACGCATGACTCAAATGGATCATGTATTAGTCACGTTACTTACTATCAGGTGTATTACATCACGAGTACTGGAATAATGGGTGTCAAAAAAACGCTGTTGAATTGCTTGTTTTCGTGATGTGCGTTAATAGCCTGTTATTGTGTACATGTAACCTTTAAACTCACATCACACCTATTGATCCTGAATTATTTATCCGAGTTGCAAGGTTTATTATACCACGAGTAATCACATCATAGATATGAAATAAATGCTGTTGTATTGCTGCTTACGTGATGTCAAATTTTTTTCTTGTTGTGCACGTGATTACGGATGATATGGCATGGTTCCTAATTATCATAAGTATGTAATGTGACATACCATGATGCATATGATGTCACACGTACTGTCACTGTGTATGTCCAATATAACGCTATTGAATTGTTTCTTCACGTGATTTGTGAATACAGGCGTTTTTGCTAGAGTGCGTGATTGCAGGCACATCACTCTGAAAGCACAAATAAGGGCCTGGTTTCTCGAATACTGAAAACCCATCGGCGTAGTACTCTTCATGACAGTTCCGTCATCACTAGGCAATATATATATATATATATATATTTATAAATTGTGAGGAGGGAAGGAAAACCCCCTCTGCAGGTTCTTGAGTAGGGTGTGTTCGGTGGCGAGTGGGGCTAGCCACAGCCGCCAGTTAATCAGACGAGGGCGCTTTGTGAGGTTACGAAGACAACATGTATTTTAGAACAAAGCACGACGCAGACAATAGCACTTAGACGAGACCCTACCAGAGAACTATCAAAAACCGAAAAGGAATAACCATTTTACAAATGTCACATCAATAAACCCAAAACGTCTAACTAATGTGCAGAAAACGCCAGAAAAGCGGCACAGAAAAGTTCAGAAAGAGTTCACCATGACGTGGCGTAGTACTCGGGGCGTCGGTGTGTCGCGTTGCGTTGCGGTGAGGGCGTCGTCGGGAAGTCTCGCGTGCTGGGCCGTTGACGATGCAGCTCCGTCGCTGCTCTTCCAGGAACGGTACTTGCAGGAACGGTCGTGGCAGGAACCTGGTCATCGCCAGGCGCCACGTCAGGGAAGGCCGCGGGCAGTCGGCACCCGGTAGCCGCCGGTAGACGATCTCCAAGCCGTGGTCGTTCCGGACCGGGGCACGACGCAGCGCGTGTGCCTGCCACGGGCCAGGACACTGGGGAATAGGACGCTGGTCAGGGGAGGCCTTGGCGTCAGGTAGATCCCTTTGAGCTTGGGTCCCCGAGACCCGATGAGCTCTCGATCTGCGCCTGGACGTCGCTCTCCTCGAACCGTCCTCTCGGAACTCCTCCACTGGAATGGCCGTCCTTCCTCGTTCCCGTCTGGCCTCGTCACCGCTCCGTTGTGGCCGGCTCTCATAGGCCACTCGCGTTCACCGTCATCGGCTCGTGTAGCCTGCCACTTCTTCTTTGTCGGCCCTGCCAAAACGAGGACAATCCCTTTACGGGCATGTGTCCACGACGTCGTCGTCGTCGTCATCCTCGCCGACTGAGCGCTTCACCTCACATGTGTTCCCCCTTTCGAAAGTTTTTTCTTCCGTGAAAAAAAACTGCACAAGGAGGTGAAGAATCACTGCTGGGTGGTCGGATGGGGTAGACGTAGTTGGCATCACGGTGAACACCATCCCGCACACGGTGAACACAATCACTCACATTCAGTGACTGTCACGCACACTCGCGCACTACAAGTTCCACGTCAGTCACCACAACACTTCACGATTCGCAGTGTCATGCCACCATGCAATACTATTTGGCTATAGTACAACAACCACTCCTAAACTTTCCACATCAGTGCAATAGAGACACATTTTCTACAAATATCTGGTCGGGCCACTCTAATTCTATCCCCTTACAAGCAATGCATTAATAACACAATCTATATGTCTGAAGGAACCCTTTTCAAGCCAAGTCGATTCCGTGTTTTCAACCCGCTTCATTGATCTGAGGCTTCATCTTTACTTTTTTGCGCCTCTTCCACTCCGCACCCTTGGCGAGGCTATCAGTTTGGTTCTTAGAGCCAGCTGTGCTCACATCGGCAACGCGCTCAAGGCGACAATCGCGGCTCAACGGTTCCGCCACAAACCAGCGGCTTCCAGGTTTATCCGCTTCTTTTCCCTTGCGGGCGATCTTTCGGGCCCGTTTGTGAGCTCGCCCCCAGAAGGACGCACCGGGTACTTTGCGACTTGCGCTATCTGGCTTGCGGCGCTTACCCTGGACCTTGATTTTTACTGCTCGCCCTCTGACTTTCTTCCGATCCAGTTTCACCATTCTCTTTTTTGCCTTATGCATGCCCGTTACTCTACGTTTCACTTTAGGCCTACCCTCATCAACAGGAACGCTCTTCGATCTTTTTGCTTTGCTGAGTTTTGCGTGCAAAGGACCGGGTGAAACCGTTTTCCCGGGGCATTGCTTTCGGCCTTTCAGGCGTTTTCGCATGTTTTTGCCGTAGCCTACTAGCCCCTGCGCGAACACCCTGTCCTTTTTTTGAGTGACTGGGCCGCCGTCGAATACCTCATTGTGGGATTGCGTTTCCAGCTGGTTATCCAGCTCGGTGCACGGCTGCGCATGGCTGCTCTCACATGGCGCATTCCACTCATCTGCACGCAGTGCATCTGCAACCGTGCCATGTTTGAGTAGGGGATCAGCTCGCGCTTCGCACGCGCCTTCTACTTCAGCGTTCAGCGCCTGACAATCTTTGTCTTCTTTATTTCTGGTGCACGCGGGCTCATCGCAGTTTGCGACCCTCGTGACGTCTCCGCCACGTGCCTCGGGTTCGTTGCTCTCTTTTTTCCATGTTTTCTCGAGGCTACATTCTGTCGGTAACATACAGCAAGATATCGTCTCCTTGCTGTTGGCTCGTTCAGGGCAAGAGTTGACGTGATGACCCACTCGGCGGCAATCCAAACAGTACGGTTGTTTTGGCCTTGACCGACAATCTGAGGCTAGGTGACCCAGCTTGTCACACAGAAAGCACCGAGGGGTTCTGGCTGGGTTCGTCATATTCCTCGCCTCCTTTGACAACCCAGCGTCCTGCGCTCCCTTAAAGCGCAGCAGGTTGATTTGATGCTGGGCCTCGAGGAAGTGATCGGCGGCCTGCGTCATTTCCGAGAGTTTCGTGCAGTCCCTTTCCCGTAGGAAAACTGCTAACGTGCTGTGGCAGTTGGTCAGGAATTGCTCCGAGACAATTAACTCTCGTACTCCGTCATAGATTTTAGGAGTACCTCCCATCTCCACCCAGCGGTCGAAGAAACTCTCCAGTCTCGTCGCATATTGCTTCGCCGTCTCACTGTATTGCGGCTTGCTCTGCCGGAACCTTTCCCTGTAGCCTTCAGCCGTGAAACGGAAACGTTGCAGTAGCGCCAGTTTAGTCTTGTCATAATCGACGGACTCGCCAGGAGACAGCCGTCCGAAGACCTTCAAGGCTTCTCCCGCTAGACACAAACTGAGCGCTGTGGCCCATTTCTCTTTCGGCCAACGCTGTCCGTTCGCCACCTGTTCAAAGCGCTTCAGATAAGCGTCCAAATCATCACGAGCTTCATTGAAGACGGGAATGAAGTTGTGCGGATTGACATTAAAGACAGGGCTGTCCGCAGAATGCGCGTCACCAGCAGTATCCCCAGAGCCTCTACTCTCCTCAATTTCTGCCAACCTGAGTCTTAGCTGGAGGTTCTTTTCTTCCTGCTCGAGTTGCACTCGTGCAGCTTCGCGCTCCTGACGGCTAGCCTCTCGCTCTGCCGCCCCCTCATCTCGCGCTTTCGCTAGAGCATCGTCAACCCACGCACGCAACTCCGCCTCACGCAACCCAAGACGCTCCCCGGTGGCAACTAACTCCTGCACGTTCATCGTACATAGATGCAGGGATAACTGTTGCACCGTAACCTCTCAATGCGCAAACGCCCTCGTCCTGTCGCGGACGCCAATTTTGTGAGGAGGGAAGGAAAACCCCCTCTGCAGGTTCTTGAGTAGGGTGTGTTCGGTGGCGAGTGGGGCTAGCCACAGCCGCCAGTTAATCAGACGAGGGCGCTTTGTGAGGTTACGAAGACAACACGTATTTTAGAACAAAGCACGACGCAGACAAGAGCACTTAGACGAGACCCTACCAGAGAACTATCAAAAACCCAAAAGGAATAACCATTTTACAAATGTCACATCAATAAACCCAAAACGTCTAACTAATGTGCAGAAAACACCAGAAAAGCGCCACAGAAAAGTTCAGAAAGAGTTCACCATGACGTGGCGTAGTACTCTGGGCGTCGGGGTCGCGTTGCGTTGCGCTGAGGGCGTCGTCGGAAAGTCTCGCGTGCTGGGCCGTCGACGATGCAGCTCCGTCGCTGCTCTTCCAGGAACGGCACTTGCAGGAACGGTCGTGGCAGGAACCTGGTCATCGCCAGGCGCCACGTCAGCGAAGGCCGCGGGCAGTCGGCACCCGGTAGCCGCCGGTAGACGATCTCCAGGCCGTGGTCGTTCAGAACCGGGGCACGACGCAGCGCGTGTGCCTGCCACGGGCCAGGACACTGAGGAATAGGACGCTGGTCAGGGGAGGCCTTGGCGTCAGGTAGATCCCTTTGAGCTTGGGTCCCAGAGACCCGATGAGCTCTCGATCTGCGCCTGGACGCCGCTCTCCTCGAACCGTCCTCTCCGAAGTCCTCCACTGGAATGGCCGTCCTTCCTCGTTCCCGTCTGGCCTCGTCACCGCTCCGTTGTGGCCGGCTCTCATAGGCCACTCGCGTTCACCGTCATCGGCTCGTGTAGCCTGCCACTTCTTCTTTGTCGGCCCTGCCAAAACGAGGACAATCCCTTTACGGGCATGTGTCCACGACGTCGTCGTCGTCGTCATCCTCGCCGACTGAGCGCTTCACCTCACAAAATATATATCATGATACATCTCATGACTAACCAGAAAGCAATTTCTAATTTGCACCACGTGATTCCCCTGATCGAAACCTTTATTTTGATACCCCACAAGCCCTAGTGGCCTCACATTGACTTTTAACATAATCTATGACTCACGTGACCATCTAATGACTATAACCAGAAAGCAATTTTTAATTTGTCCCACGTGAGTCCCCTCATTGAGAGCTTTAATTTGCTACCTCACAAGCCCTAGCGGCGTCAAGTTGACTTTTAACCCAATCTGACTCACGTGACTATCTCAAGAATATAACAAAGAAGCAATTTCTAATTTGTACCACGTGATTCCCCTCATCGAGAACTTTATTTTGATACCCCACAAGCCCTAGTGGCCTCAGAGTGACTTTTACCATAATCTATGACTCACGTGACCATGTTATGACTATAACCAGTACATGATTTTTTATTTGTACTACGTGATTCTCTTCATCGAGCCCTTTAATTTGTTACCTCACAAGACCTAGCGGCATCAATTTGACTTTTAAACCAATCTATGACTCAAGTGATTATCTGATGCTATAAGCAAGAAACAATTTTTAATTTGCCCCACATGACTCCCGTCATCGAGACCTATAACTTAATACCTCACAAGCCCTAGCGGCATCACATTGACATTTAACCCAATTTAAGACTCATGTACCCATCTCATGATTACAACAAGGAAGCAATTTCTAATTTGTGGCACGTGATTCCCCTCATTGAGACCTTTATTTTGATACCCCACAGTCCCTAGTGGCCTCCCATTGACGTTTCACGTAATCTATGACTCACGTGACCATCTCATGACTATAACCGGGAAGAAATTTTTTGGCCCATGTGACTGCCCTCATCAAGATCTTTATTGTGATGCCACACAAGCCCTAGTGGCATCACGTTGACTTTTAACGTAATCTATGACTCCCGGAACTAACTGATGACTAACCAGGACGCGATTTTTAATTTGTACTACGTGATTCGAATAATCGAGACCTTTAATTTGATTCCTCATAAGCCCTAGTGGTGTCAGTTTGACTTTTAACCCATTTTGTGAATCACGTGACTATTATCATGTCTATAAGTAGGACGAAATTTTTAAAGCGTCCCACGTGATTCCTCTCATCGAGACCTTTAATTTGGTACCTCACAAGCCCTAGTGACGTCACGTTGACTTTTAACCCAATTTCTGAATCACGTGACTATCTCATGACTATAACCAGGAAGTAATGTTTAATTTGTAGTACGTGATTCTGCTCATCGAGCCTTTTAGGTGGATACCTCATAAGCCATAGATACATATCTTTGACTTTTCACCCAATCTATGACTCACGTGACCGTTATCATGACTATAACAGCATGCAATTCTTAATTTTCCGACTGAATTCCTCTCACCGAGACCTTTGATTTGATACCTCAGAAGCCCTAGTGCCATCCCTTAGACTGTTAACACAATCTAGGGCTCATGTGACTCTCTCATGACTACAACCGGTAAGCTATTTTTTATTTCTCCCACTTGATACTACTTATCGAGACCCTCAATTCGATACCTCAGAAGCCCTTGTGGCATTAATCTGACATTTAACCCAATATTTGACTCATGTGCTATCCCATGACTATAAGCAGGAAGCAATTTTTTTATTTCTCCCACGTCGTTTCTTCCAACTCGGAACCCACAACACCCTCGAAGAACTCCTGGAAGCTCAACGCAACAGCCAACTCACCAGACTCCTCCTTACCAGCACCGGCCGACACGTCCTCCAGGTTCTCGGATACCCGACCCCACCTGCTTCACAAGCCCTTCAGCGCATTCCATCTTCAATCCGGTCCCACATTACTGTATCCAAAATTCCTAACAATATGCACCCAGAATTCAACCAAGGTAGAAGGCTCTCCAGGGTTAAGCATCTGCGTTCACAATTCCACTTTCACCCCGATACTCGCTACACCGACGCCGCCCTCTACCCCACACGCCAGGCTCATGCTCTGGCGGTTGTAAACTCAGAAGGCACACTTCTCACCTCCCTCACAACTCGTTCGACACCGACCACCACTGCCGAAGAAATTGCCGTAGCCATCGCCGCTACAACTGGCTCCGAATACCTTACAATAATAACAGATTCCCAGCAAGCCTGCCGTAACATTCAACGTGGACGCATCTCACTTCCTGCATTACGCATACTCGCATCAATCAATCCCATCCCCGACCTGTACATCGTCTGGACCCCTGGCCACTCGTCCCTCGAGGGAAATGAGGCGGCTCACGCCGCTGCCCGCGCCCTTCCACACCGGGCATTTCCCTTAGGAACAGAACCTATGGTCCAGCCTCCTCCAACTCCCGCTGTTCCATCACGCTACCACGACATCCTGCACCATTATCGCAACCTTCGCCTCACTTTGCCTCAACCTCACCCTCAACTAACCAAGGAGGAAGCAGTCATCTGGCGTCGATTACAAACAAACACATATTACAACGCACCCATCCTCCACGCTATCTCCCCTACCCAATACACCCTCACCTGCCAATTTTGCCCCTCTCTTAATACTACCTACCACATGGTGTGGGCCTGTCAAAACACCCCATCGCTTACCCCCAATCCCAGACCTTCCCCAGAGCAGTGGGAGGGCCTGCTGACCAGCTCCCGTCACGCTGACCAGATCTTTCTGGTCACCCGTGCCAGGGTTGCAGCCAAGGCCCAAGGGTACCTGGACTGGGGTGAACCCACCCCACCGAGTGACGGCTCAACCACCACCGTCTGCTCTAATAAATGTTTCTTCTCTCTCTCTCTCCCACGTGATTCCCTTTATGGAGACAATTAATTTGGTACCTCACAAGCCCTGGTTACATCAATTTCACTTTTATTCAAATCAATGACTAACGAATAATGAACTAAGTTCCTGTATTAGGTAAATAATTAGACCAAACGCGTGTCGTCCGGACCTATTTCTGGCAAAAAAAGTGAGTTTCGCATGACTAACATCATCACGGTAAACGAGAGGTTGCCCCTTTAAGCAACACGGAAACACTCGTTCTCCACACCTACACGTCAGGGCAAGTCCCGACCATTTTCGCGATTTCCTTTCGCGGTTGGCGCTGTTCAACGGCGCCAGCAGGGCCACCTGTCTGTCCCACGTTCGGGCCCGTTTTGGTTTGCGAGAGTTAGGCATGCTGGCAGTTTCCCCTAAAATTTCGAGTAAGCGAGCAATTTAAATGCTAGAATTCATACCCATGACACCATTCTTGTATTCAGTATAGTAATTAGGCAAGAGTGCTTGATAGTCACGTGACTGTTTTATTGCGCAGTTTTTAGGTAGTCTGGGTAAACTGGTCACGTAACCCAGTTCATCTACCTTGGATGAAAATACACTGCGCCCGGATGGTATTGGTTGCCAACTAAATTACAAAGCGCTGTCATGTGTTGTGCACTGTGTGGGTCCTGGATTATATAGGTTGGCGCCTGGATTATGTTGGTTGGCGCCTAGATTATATTCACTGGCTCTGGGATTATATTTACTGGCGTTTGGATTATATTGAGCGGGAAATCCTGCAGACTAAATGCACCAGACATGACAACGTAAACCTGTCTTTGCAATTCAACAACAACACTGCTTGTAATATACACCCTCTCTGTGATTGGGTGAGAATGCGTGACGTAATTTAAACAGTTCGCGCGAACAATTACAACACACATTGGCAACTTCAGCCTGCGTAAAAGTGACGTAATGTTACGTAACAGCTTGAAAATGGCGGCTGTTTCTGTCGCAAAATACAAGCAAAATAGGGCAAAAAATTGCCCCGGCTTTTGGCGTTGCGAAATGTCCGGCAATTTGCAGCAGGTGTTGTTTCACGTGACGTGCAGTTGAAATCATGTTGTCTGTAAAGAAATAATACTTTCGGCTGTTTCCGAGTCAGTAATCACTGAGCATACAAATAACGTGCCGTAGTTTGCTTTTATGTTTGGCAATAAAATAAACATTATTTGTTTGGCGCAACGGCAACATAAGAGGCCAGTACGAGCCTCTCCATGACAAAGGGAACTCAATGCATGGAATTTGTCCACGGTCGTCCTAGTAAGAGAGTGAAATGCTGGGCTTGTTGGTTCATACTGTTGCAAAAAAGAAACCAGCGGCAAGCACACGCAGGACAAGAGAAGGAGGGACACAAACACAACGCTGGTCCTAGTAAGCTGCTGGGTCAAAAGATCGAACTCAAGAGAAAAAATAGCAAAAAAAACTGACTCGTTTCTTCATTACAGCGTTGATTGAAGTCCAGCGTGACGAATGAGTGAATTGGCGACATCGGTGCGCTCCGTGGTTATCAGACGTGCTACTCTTATTTGTCACACAAGCGATGGTCGCCGCCGCCTTTTTCTGTGACCACGCCATAAACTTGTAACATAGCAGCAGACTATAGACGATAGCGTGGCGCCGTGGGAAGGTGATAACGCAACAAAGCTTGCATTGAAGCAGAGAGCCCAGCTATGTTATTAAAAGCGATTGAAAGAAATAAATAGATCCGGTAAAAAATTGTGTGGTGCTCTTTAGCTCGACATCCGCCTTTCGCTCGGTTTTGGATCAACGTTACTTGATCGCCTTGTGGTGTTGACGGCAAATTTGACCTCCAGAAATGTGTTGTTTTTGTCAGCCTCAGCTACCGTCTTAATTTTATAGTACATGCCAAGTGTTTTTATCTCTTTCTTGCGCAATATTTGATACCTTGATGGCGATATTTATGAGTGAATAGTCAAATTACACTGCATGTCATCATGGCTATAGGTGCAGCACGCCACTGATTGCTTACTTCATCCTAGCGAAAAAAAACATGGCAAATTGCTGGCAATTGGTGCAGTCGAAAATAGGGCCCTTGGGCATCTATATATATTTCAAGTCATTCTTCAAAACATATTTTGCTCTCTGCTTATCTCACTTCAAAGGTGGCCCATCCCATGTCTCCCTGCTCAGCCTCATTTGTTGTTTTACTGTGTGCTCCTAATGCCAATCGACCAACGGCCCTCTGATTTATTTCTAGCCCTGATTGAATCTCTGATTTAACACACACTACGGCGTTTGAAAAGGTGAGTGCTGGTATCATTACTTCCTTCCACATTCCTCTCACTATTTCATATCTGTTATATCCCCAGAGTGCTCTATGCTTCATGATAGAGGCGTTTCTTTCGCCTTTCACTCTTAAAAGCTCTTCGTGAGTTTTTAGATACGCCTTACCTTCATTCATCCATATGCCCAGATATTTGTACTCCGTTACCCACGGTATTGCTGCTTGTTGAAGGAATACCGATTCGTTACCGGCATCGTCATTACAAACCAGAACTCCCGGATTAGCTGTACTAAACTCTAACCCAAGTCCAGTGGTTTCTTCCCCACATATATGTGTGAGCTGTTGCAGACACTGTTTGGTATCTGCTAGTAGTACTATGCCACCTGCATATATCAGTCCCGGGATATGTTGTTCCACTTCCTGTCCTTTGCAACTATGGCACGGATTGAACCTATTTTAATGCATTCAAGCTTTCTTCCTAGTCCAGCCATGTACAGCACGAACAGCAATGGCGACAGAGGACAACCCTGAAACCTCTATATGTGACTACTGGTTCCGTGCACTTTTTGTCCTCCAAGGTAATTTGCACCTCCCTCCTATTGTAAATTCCCTGCAACAGCTGTATAAAGTCCTGGCGTAATCCCTCCCTCTCAAGTATGCTCCATAGAAGTTCTCTATTTACATTGTCGTAGGCTCCCTTTATATCGAGAAATGCTATCCATAGTTGTCGCTCCTGGGCCACTGACACCTCTATGCATTGGGTTAGGACAAACAAATTGTCCTCTAAACGTCTGTCTTGTCTGAATGCATTTCGTAGTTCTCCAAGTATGCCGTTCCCCTGTATCCACGCCTGTTGTTCCGGTTTTATGGCTTGGATTGCCAGCCTGTATGCCACTGAGGTAACTGTAATAGGTCTGTACCAATCGGCATCTGCCCTGTCTCCTTTACCTTTATATATCATCTTCATCCTGCTCTTACGTCAATTGTCCGGTGCTTGCTGAGCTTTTTATTACTTTACTGCAAAGCAGTATACGTACCCCCCCGTCCCGCAGTTTTCATTCCGGTGTCGTCGATTTACTCGGCGCGCTCCGGGGCTCCTTCTCACCATTTCTGACACCTCTTTGAACACTTTATTTCACCTCGCCTCCACGGATGCCCCTTCGGCAAGCTTCACAGCCGGCAACGGCGGTACCGCGGTTATCACATGATTGCCAAAAAATAAACAGACGCTCTCACGGGCGTAAAAAATGCACTTACAATTACTATACTGCTTAATATAAAATTTTTGCGTAGCGCGAGCTACAGTCTTCATGGTCACGGCGCATTTCTTATTGTGTTTCAGGAAGTGTTCGTGTAACCAGCGAACGCATGGCAGCGTGCACTACTCTGCTTTTACGTCGCAACGCGCCGCCGTCATCGGCCAGCGTGTGGTAACTCGTGTTTGAACCTCCGGCGCAAATATCGCGTGTTTCAGATTAGCGGAAAATGGAACAGAATCTGGGGAAAGTGGCTGTGGGAGGGCACTCCTTGGTTACGACGCATGATACGTGTGAGGGAAAGGCAGTGAGAGAGATGACACCGTAGCCGCACGTGTTGTACTCCACGTCACCCTTCGCTAGACGGTGCTCTCCGTTTTCTTTCTTTCGTCGTTGCTGTCTTTGCTCACTCGGTTACACGGACATAAACAGACGCCCTCTTGCGAAGCCCAGGTAACGGCTGCCAAAGGGCTGCCCCCTAAAACGAGCGAAGCCCAACGTCGCCGTTTCCACTCAAATTCAGCTTCGCAAAGTGGCTGCGAATCCTTCCCCTTTGAAGATAAACTTGCCCAGTTGGAACGCCGGCTTCAGTGCGTATTTCTTCGTTAACTTGGAAGGCCTTCCGGGTGCATTTTCGCCGGTGTCTTTCACGCCTAAGTATGCGCCATAACCGGTTGGCGGGTTTATGCGTCGCAGGCTTGCGCATAGAAAACGGTTGGCGTGCATGGCTAAGCTTTATGCCGCTACCAATGAAATGCCCGTTGTGCTGGTGGGAGATTTAGATGTCGACATTACATGGCTCAATGCGCTTAGTCGGCTGTGCTCCTTAATCGAGTGGTTCCGGTGTGGGTTGATTTGTTACACAGACATCTCACACAGACAGTGAGATGCCCACAAGGGTTAAGGGAAACGAACAGCCATATGTTTGTACGCGAGAATAACGCTCAAGGGCTTCCAATTTTTAAATCGTTATGGGACAGATGCATGCCGTTCGTTTGGAGGAAGAACAAGAAGCGTTGAAGCGTTGGCCTGAACACAAGCGCGAATGGTCGCAAATGAACGGAAATCTGCTGGTGCCGCCGCTACCGCCTCAAGTTAAGCTCGTCAAGCAGCGGGGAATCCGTCCCGGTTGAACAGCATCTTGCCCGCTTGGAACGGTGGTGAGAGCTAATATTACTTCTTCAGAGGGCTTTCAGGGATATTTTCGGCCGCGTTTGTCGCTTCTAAGCACGCGCACATGACCGGCTGCCGGTTTATGCGTGCGCAGGTTTGTAGCGGAAAATAGTGTGATGGAGGACGGAGGTGCACGCTCAGGTATAGGTTTCATGGCCGGACTTATGAATGACATGTCCGTTGTGCTGGTGCGAGGTTTAAACACGGACGTTAAACGGCCCAATGGGACTTGTCCGGAGTCCGTGGTAGAGCGGATTGGGTTTCTTACTACGCGAGAGGGACACAGCAGCTCCATGTTTGTCTGCAAGAGCAAAACTTAGATCCTTCAGAGTTCATTCAGCTAATTGGCTAGCAAGTTCTCCGTCGCAAATTAAAACAAAAGTGTTTTGTTTCGTGCACTTCATGGACTGCTTGCAGCTTTGCAGGTCATTCTTCTTCACAGAGTGTAAGGGCACTAATATTTTTTCGATTGCTTGAATCAGTTGATGATGATGATGAGTGGATGTTTATGGTGCAAGGCCAACTAGGGCAAAGAGCGCCAAAGCTATGGTTATGTATGACGGTTGAAGATGTAATCCCTAAGACTACTCAATAAGAGCAGATATTAAAATAGTAAAATCAGTGAGACGATGAGGATGGCTGGTGTAAAAGGCCAGGGTGTGATAGTGCAGGGCATGAAACTACGTGCAAGAATTACGCGTGATAGGAAATAAGCTGTAAAAATTTGATTTCGCTAAGAAACCTAAAAGTACGTTGTAGGGGGACTATGGGATCATCCGCTAAAAACAGTGCTGGATGTAGTGGGATGTGTTGTCTGTATAGTCGTGGGAAATAATTGCGTCTTGTTCTGTGGAGTGCTCTGCATGTAATGAGAATGTGAATTACAGATAGGCCCTCCCCACACCTGCTACACAAGGGTCTTGGAGAACCAGTGAGCAGATGGGAGTGTGTTGCGTGTGTGTGGCCTATCCGCAATCTAGCTAGTGCAACTTCAGTGAATCTGTTGTGTGAGTCAGTAGTGTATGGTCCTAGGTGCGGTTTAATTAGGTGTAACTTGTTGTCTGTCTGTGTGCGCCAGTCGGCTTGCCAGGTTCTGCGAAGGTGTTCTCTTATGTATGGCTTGAGGTCGGTGTACGGTACTTTTGTAATGTCCACTGTGTTCGTGTGTGCCGCAGCGGTGGCCATTTGGTCTGCGGTCTCATTTCCCGCAATCCCACAGTGACCCGGTACCCAACGTACAATCACTTCGAGATTTTTGACATACTCTGACATTAAACTCTTAAAAACTAGATTTATGACGTGATTTTTAGAACGCTTTTGGGATGATAATGTTCGTACAACGCTGAGTGAATCTGTGTAGATGATGGATTTTTAAATGTGATGTTGAACAATGTGACCAGCAACAAGAAAAATGCCATACGCTTCCGCCGTGAAGATGCTTGAATTTACATGCATCGATGTAGAGGCCGTAAAGTCGGGTCCGTGCGCAGCACAAGACACCGCGATGGAAGTTTTCGATGCATCACTAAAAAATTCGGCAGCCTGGTATTTTTGCTGCAGATACTGAAAATGTTGTGAAATCGCGATTTGTGGTACCCTGCTTTTCTGTAATTGTGTAAAGGACAGGTCACACAATACAGGGCGAGATTGCCAGGGGGCTATAAAGTCAATGGTAGATGTTCTGAATGTGTCCAAAAAGGAGATTGACAGTTCAGAAGCTTCCCTTCTCACCCTAAGTGAGAAAGGTAGAGACAGAGATGGACGATTTAAAAACAGCTGTGACGTGGATGTATCCATAAAAACAGGTTTAAAAGGATGGTTGTCGATTGATGATATTTTACAAGCATATAAAAGATCAACATAAATTCGCTGGTACTCCAGGCACCACTTGTCACACTCCACATACAGGCTTTGGACAGGGCTTGTACGAAAAGCACCACACGAGAGGCGAAGCCCCAGGTGCAGCACTGGGTCGAGCATTTTTAGCGCTGTTTTTGTGGCCGACCCGTAGACAACACTACCGTAATCCAAACGAGACCCTACCAAAGCGGTATAAAGGCGCAGCAGGAGTTGTTTATCTGCACCGTGCGATTGGTGAGACAGGACTTTCAAAATATTCATTGTTTTTAGACATTTTTGTTTGAGTTGTTTGATGTGAGGTATGAATGTAAGTTTTTCATCCATCACCACACCCAAAAACTTATGTTCCTTTTTAACAGGGATCGGGTCACCATTGAGGTTTATTTCAGGGTCGGCCTTACTCCACGTCTCCTTGAGAATACGACACAGGTACATTTTGTGGGATTAAGTTTGAAACCATTTTCGTCTGCCCAGCGAGAGAGTTTCTTTACCCCAAGCTGGACTTGACGTTCACATATGGATATGTTACAAGATTTAAAAGATATTTGTACATCATCCACATATACTAAACAGGAGATCGATGGAGGCAATGCTTTCCGAAGCGAATTCATTTTGACGATAAAAAGCGTGCAGCTCAAAACTCCGCCTTGAGGCACGCCATTTTCTTGAATGTGAACTCTCGACAGTGCTGACCCGACTCTCACACGAAATGTTCGTTTGGACAGGTAACTATCAAGAGTGTTCAACATATTACCTGTTACACCATACGATTTTAAGTCTGCAAGGATGCCGTAACGCCATGCCGTATCATATGCTTTTTCGATATAAAAAAATACGGTCATGCAGTACTGTTTGTGTACAAAGGCATCCTTAAGGTAAGATTCCAGTGCAACTAATTGATCGTTTGTGGATCGCCCTGCCCGGAAGCCTGCCTGGCAGCTCTCGAGAAGACCATTGTACTCAAGAAAGTACATGAGCCTCCGGTTAATCATCTTCTCGAAGAGCTTGCACAGGCAGCTTGTCAGAGCAATAGGTCTATAGCTTGCGGGAGAAGAAGGGTACTTCCCTTCTTTCAGAAAAGCCACAACTATGGCCTCCCTCCAAAGCCTTGGAAGGTGCCCCGATAGCCAAATTTGGTTGTATAGGTGCAGGAGTGTCTCAAGGGTGTCTGCGTGTAGGTGTTGAATCATAGTGTATGTAATGTTGTCTGCACCTGGAGCAGAAGGTTTACAAGTGGCAAGAGCAATCTTCAGCTCATGGAGTGTAAATTCACAGTTGTATCCAGACTTTGACTTGTTCTTGTCGCGTATAGGCTTCTTTTCGGCAGATGTTTTGTGTTGCATAAAAGTGTTTGTATAGTGCGCAGAACTGAGACGTGTTGGAAGGGTTGTGCAAGTGTGTTAGCCTGATCTTCCAGAGCGTCCCCTGTGGTGTTAACCAGGGGCAGGCTATGTGTGTGTTGTCCTTTTAGTTTACGTATTCGGGTCCATACCTTGTGGGTGTCCGTATATAAATTTATGGATGTGAGAAAGGCGCGCCAGCTCTCCCTTTTTGCCTCACGGCGCACACGCTTACCTAATGCCTTCGCTCTTTTGAAAGAAATAAGGTTAAAACTTGTGGGGTGTCTACGGAGGATGCCCCACGCCTTGTTCTGGGCCTCCCGCGCACGCTTGCAGTCGTCATTCCACCAGGGCCTTCTCGGGTTGCGCGGGGCCCCAGAGGCCTGGGGTATTGACTTTTTGGCGGCGGCTAGAATGTGCTCCGGGACGAGCTGGGTTGCCTTGTCTACAGGTAAGTGTGTTATGTCTGTGTACTGCAGTTGAGATGCCTCTGTGAATGTGTTCCAGTTTGCTCTTGCTTCTATAAACTTGCAATGGGAAGGGGAACTGCTAGGGCCTTTATCTATGTATGTTAGTGAGGTAGGGAAGTGGTCACTGCCATATGGGTTAGTGCCAACATCCCACTCAAGTGATGGAAAGAGTACTGCAGAGCCAATGGCCAAGTCGAGGTGTGAATAAGTGTTGTGTGCTATATTATGGTATGTAGGCTTGTTTTTGTTAAATAGGCATGCTCCTGAAGATGTTAGAAATTTTTCGATTAGGCGACCTCGGGCATCTGTGCGGTGAGAGCCCCAAAGAGTGTTGTGTGCATTGAGGTCACCTATAAGAATGAAAGGTTCTGGTAGCTGATCTACAAGGCCCTCGAGATCCGAGCTTGAAAGCTGGAAATCAGGAGGGATGTAGATGGAGCACACTGTTATTAGCCTATTGAAAATTATGGTTCTAATGGCAATAGCCTCAAGGACAGTCTGTAATTGGATAGGGTGGCATGCCAATGATTTTCGGGCAATGATGGCCACACCACCTGAAGATGTACCATCACCAGCCCTGTCCTTCCTAAATACCATGTAACTATTCAAGACATTTGTGTGTTTGGAGTTTAAATGTGTTTCTTGTAGACACATCACACTTGGCTGATTGGAGTGCAATATTTCGTAGACATCATCAAGATTGTTAAGGAGGCCTCTACAGTTCCACTGGATGATATTTTCTGTTCCCATTGTGTACCTTAAGAGCTACTGGAATGTGTGTGTGGGTTCATGTTTTGTCTATCGGGGCTTGTATTCTTGGAGCGGGTTTCTTTGGCTTTTCTGTTGGTTTGGACGCCGCAGCCCGTTCCTTGCGGAGCGATGCAGACAGGAACGGTCCGACGTCCATTTCCTCATCAGATGTTCGGGGGGTGTCCGGCGGACCGGGCCCCCTGGAATTGGCACCCTTACGGGTGCCTTTGGTTCCAGCCGCAAGCGCCGCGGGCGGGGCAGGCGGCGGGGCTAGGATGGGCGCTTCTGTGGGCCCCACCGTGTCCATCTCCTCCGTGCCCTCAGGTGTCCCTAGGGCAGGTGGAGAGGACACAGTAAGAGCGGCAGAGCTCCCAGCGGCGATCGTACTCGCCACATTCGTTGGAGTCGCCACACTGGGCGATTCCTGACTACTCTGGACTACCGAAGGCAGTCCGGCAAGAGACGGGGCCCCCGCAGCCTCTACAGGTGTTGTAGAGGCAGCAGGTGGCTGCTCAGCTGGGGGTTGGGACAACAACACGTCAGCAAGAAGGCTGCACTGTGTTGCCGTGCTGACCAAACGCCGCCCCAACCCCCGGCGGGCGGCGTCTGCGTACGATGTGGCCGAAAGCAGCTTGTGCTTTTGGCGCGCTTCTGAATAGGTGTTTTAATTTACCTTTATGTTAATTATTTCCTTTTCGGCCTTGAATTGTGTACACGCACGCGAATAAGCAGCGTGCGGTCCGCTGCAATTCGGGCACTTCTGAGTGGTGCTTTCACAAGCTTCTGAGGAGTGACCTGTCTCAGCACAGTTGGCACATGTCAACTTCCCTCTGCATGATTGGGTTCCATGGCCGTATCGTTGGCACTTAAAGCAGCGCCTCGGATTTGGGACATACGGTCGTACGTTGCAGCTGAGAAAACCCACTTTGACTTTTTCTGGAGGCGTTGTGCGATCAAAGGTTAGGATTAAATTCTTTGTCGGAAATTCTTGGTTTGCTCTCCGAATCACGATTCGTTTTACTGCAGTTACATGTTGAGGTTGGAGCGCCTCAAGAAGATCTGCTTCCATCTCAGACTCTAGTTCTTTCTCTGATATGACTCCCTGCGAGGAGTTGAGGGTCCGGTGTGGTGTCACAGTGACAGTCAAGTTCGCCAACGTCGTCTGTTTCAGTAGGTTCAGTAGGTTCTCTCTGATTTTTCCTTTTTACTTCGACCAGTACATCACCTGAGGCGAGTTTCTTAGCATCATAGTCTGAACCAACAACAGACTCAATGCACTTTGCCAACAGAATGACAGACTTCTTTGCAACAGGAGTGGTTTCTGCAGAGTGAATGACAAGAAATTTGTGGAAATGTTCTGGTTTACCTTTAGCTAGTACTTCGGTGCGGCCCCTTTTAGGGGGCCGATCATTGGATTGGGGGGATAAAGAAAAAGCCATGCGATATTGAAAAAAGCAGGGGATGGGGGTACTTTCTTCTCAAACCTTACCCTGATAGCCTGAGAGTTCCCGGAGCTCCCTGCCTGGTAAACAGACAGGGAGCCCATCCGCCGGAGCTTGACCTGGGCTCCGACGGCCACCGTTTGTGGTTTCTGCCCTTCACCTTACAACTCGTAGCCACGGTAGATTACAGCAAGAGTATGGGGGCTCGGGGTCCGCGGTGTCGCCAACACCGTCACCAAGATTACTC
Source organism: Haemaphysalis longicornis (assembly GCF_048455015.1). Taxonomy (NCBI): domain Eukaryota; kingdom Metazoa; phylum Arthropoda; class Arachnida; order Ixodida; family Ixodidae; genus Haemaphysalis; species Haemaphysalis longicornis. The sequence goes on from NW_027526212.1 coordinate 509,033, forward strand.
AAGGTGCCCTGTGCGGGGTGCTTGAATCAGTTGTGCCTTCATTTTGGGCTCAGTAGGTTTACCAGCCGTATAGGAATTTCATCCTTCCCTATTGCCGTATTAGCTTGTACATTTTTTTCGAGTTTTTTTTAGTTTAGAATTTTTAACTTTAAATCTCTATCTGTACGCACCTCAGTTGCCCCCCTCTCTAAATGCTGTAGCCCTCACTCCGTTCTTCTGAACTTCTTTTGTATCATAGAACGTATGTGAAATACCGCCTGTTCCCCTTTTAGTACCTGGTCTTCACCTTTTATGACATGACGTTGTACTTCTTCGGTCTTTTTCCTTACTTCCTTTAATGGTTCCAAAATTTTCTTGGCGCGCCTTTATCCTTTCCCCGTATATTCAAGACGCATCGCTCACTTTCTCGTTTAAGCTTTTGCTGTACACGTTTTCGTACTTCCAGTTTCTTTAGGCGGTATTAATTCCACTTCAAAGTTTTTCCATCTGCTTGCATTCCCACTCGATGGGCCTCCCTTTGCTGTCTCTAAGCTTGCTGTTTCTGTGTTTTATAGCTTCCTTGATGTCCATGTTCCGCCAGCTTTTAGTTTTTTTTTCCTTTCCAGTAGTTGCGTTCTTTCGTGTTACTTATCTTTCTTTGAATTAAACCAATCACTTCGCTGTATTCCCAATCTTTCGTAGGTTGTCTCTCTATTTCCGTCTCCAGGGCTTTGGCGATACTAGCTATTTTCTCATCGTTTAATTTCAAGTCGTGAACTATCGTTTTCGGGTTATGACCTTCCATTTTTTCAAAAGTCAAAGTTATCCGTTTATAGTCACTTCCTAAGCTGTGGGCACCTATTCCATCTATTTTCATTAGACTCAACCGTTCATAAACTCATTCTTAAAGGAGGCTGTAGTCTATACTGGACTGCTTTTCCCCTCGTTCCCAAATAATTTTTCTCTGACATTTATTCTCTCTGTGTACTACAGTGAGGTTATGTTCTTCACACATATCTAGTACGAGTTTGCCGTTGTGGTCTGTGTATCCGTCCATTTCCTCAATGTGGGCATTCATTCCTCCCACTAGAATCGCCTCTCCCGATTGTCTTAACTGATCGAGGTCCCGCCTAATGCAGCCTACCCATTTTTAATTCTTCCCTCTAACCTCACTATCATCCCCTGACCAGGGATATGCGACTCCTAAAGGCGTTTATCTTTATCGTTCCCTTAACCCACATATGTTCTTCGCAGTTTTCGCTTACTCTGTGCCAATTGGCTTCCTTTTGAATAAACATCCCCACCCCCAGCCCTTTTTTAGTGCCTACGATTCTGTTACAGCCTTGCCATATATATTCATGCATTGCTGGGGGCTCTCCTAAATCTCGAAGAAAAGATACTGCGAAGGCATATATTTCAGATTTTTTGTGTTCTAGTTGACTGCGAACCTCTAACCATTTTTTCCGTGATCTGCCCCCGTGCATGCTTATGTAGGTAATCTTAATCACTTCAAGCTTTTTATTTCGGTTAATTCTGTTCCAATGTTTGGGATAAGCGTCAGTCACCAGGGGGACGTCGCTTGCCTCTTCGCTCTTCGCCAGTTTCTAACAATCGAGGCGCCACCTGGCGGGCATTTCTCGGGGACTGCGAGGCATGCAGACGACGCCGCAGTCCCGCGCTGTTTCTCCGTGCTGTGCGTGGATATCAGACGTCCAGGCGGCACCAAAATCGGTGTCATTTAATTGGCTATGTCAGCAGCGACAAGTTCAACAGTGCTTTAGAAGAACGTTCAAAGCGTCGAAGAGCTATGAGGTTTGCCCAAAAATTAATTTCCCAGCCCGATAAACCCGCGGGCCACCCCACACGCGCTTTGTCATGATGGAGACTGCCAGTGATGCTACGTTTCGCCGTGCCAGCAGAACGCCCGACTTTTCATCATCAATGAACGTTTATTTCCTGAATTGCGGGCCCGTTGCCGTCATTGCCTTTACTTGGCAATTTACAGAAGTTACTCGTTCGAGCGTGATTACGCCGAGTAGCTTCTCTACATTGACAAGTAAAGGCAATGACGGCAACGGGCCCGCAATTCAGGAAATAAACGTCAGTTGGGGATGAAAAGGGCGTTCTGCTGGCACGGCGAAACGTAGCCTCACTGGCAATCTCCATCAGGACAAAGCGCATGTGGGGTTGCCCGCTGGTTTATCGGGCTGGCAACGGATTTTATGTACACAACTGACAGCTCTCGTACGCTTTGAACGTTCTTTTAAATCACTGTTGAGCATGGCGCTGCTGACATACCGAATAAATGATACCTACCGATTTTTGGTGCCGCCTGGCAGTCTGATGTCCACGCGGGGCACGGAGCAACAGCACGGGACTGCGGTACTGCGGTGTTATTTGCTCGCCCGCAGTTACCAAGAAATACCCGTCAGGTGGCGCCTGGATTGTTAGAAACTGGCTGTCGCGGTAAAATTGTGAAATAGAAAAAAACTGTGCGCGTGAAGCCGAAGCGAAGCATGGCGCGTTCTGCGCTTGCTGGTCATCGCTGCGCTATTGTTTGAGTTGGCACTACTTGCACCAATGTTGGCGCGTTTGAAGCGTTCATTCACACTGCCGTTGCAGCTGATATTTGATGGCATATTTTATAAGTGGTGCAAGTGACGATTCATAACACATTTATTGTGAGCAATTTTTCCTCAGGTTTCACTTTGTTTGGCCTAGTATAGGTTGTATTATTGGCTTGGCGCACATGCGGGGAACCAGGCGCGTGCGCCGCCATGCGATTGCTCAAGCGCCTGTGTTGCTAAGGCAACGCCGCACTGATTATTTTTCGGGCTCCACGAGATGGCAGTACTGGTTCGTGCTGCCGCCAGGAACAGCAAGCTGTTCGACGTTACAAACTGTGCCCCAACGAACGTGAAGTTATAAGTAGACTCCAGATACTGGTTTATGCAGCAACCTACGATCTATATTTGGGAGCAACTTAGGAATGGCAATAGCTTATGCACGGTATCAATCCACCTAAGCGATGCACCCGGATGTCAATGGGCGGGCACGCTTCGAAAGGTGATTGCTACGAATGAGGGATGTCGTCTTTCTTTTCTCTCGTAGTTTGTTTGTTGTTGCGTGCAGCAGTTTGCAAGCATATTGAGTCCGAAAAATCACGAAGACCGTTCATGCGCAAATTTTAAAATATTTCCAGTATTGCACTACTCGCGCGACCTGGAGTGACATCCAGCTGCGGTGATGAGGCACAGCGGCAACTTCCATAATTTGCTGTTCTTAACTTGTTACCGAGCATAGTAATCGCCAGACACGGTTGAAATCGTCGGACAACCTGGAGGAGCGGTAAAAACTTCTCAGCCTACGTTTGCATAAAACTTCGACGTGATGGACGAAGTCGCGTGCGTCTGCAGTGAAAGCCTATTGCCACTCAAGGTCTGTCACCTGTTAAAGAACACGCACACAAATATTGCCAACAATTTTGCCCTGCTAAAGCCAAAGTGCAAAGGTCGCTTTGAATTTGCCAGCGCTTGTGCTGACTTGCCAGTGCGAGCGCGCCACAGCATGGGGGATGGCCTCGCATGGAAGAGCTGCTCAGCTATCATCGTATTTATATTGGAGTTTGCGGTCAACATTTCTTCAAGGCCATTAATTGGTTGTAGTTCTTAGCCACGCATTGAGGGCACCTGTGGTGACATCCCTTGTTGCAGTAAACTGCGTAGTCAGCTTCTTAGTTTTACGCCGTGTCGCTTTCGTTAGCAGCTGCGGTTTCATTTTCTGAGGATGCAAAGTTCGTGAGAGCAGGCAGAGCAACGCCACATTATGTGTGTAATGAATAACATAACAAAACTTTATTTCAGAAGGTGGACGCGTCGGTCAGCATGGGGAAGAAAAGAAGGTGGGGGGGGGAGAGTTTAAATGTTACATTCTGCGGTCGACGCCTGAAGAGCGCGCGAACTCCCACAGAGAAAGCAGCGTCTGCCTTGCAGTGGCGGGTTGCAGAGGGGTTGTCCATTCCACAAGCCGCTGGACGCCGGGCGGAAGATACTGTAAACGGAGCGTTTGAAGGCCGGGACAGTCCCACAACATGTGGTGTACAGTGGGCGTGGCTCCTGTGGAGCAACAGGTGCAGGCAGCTGTGGCCACAGATTGCGCAACCTCGACGGCATGGTGGTGACGTTTTGGTACATACGCACGCCACTTGGCCAACACATCATCGGTTAGCGCGGCACCAGCCCGTGCCTTGTGCAGAAGTACTTGTGCGCCACGGGGCAATCCAGCGGACAGGGGGGCGGGTTCTGGTGGAACCAAGTTCCGCAACGACTGTTTGGACGCGTGCTGTGCTGCCGCTTTTGCGTCTGAGGGGTCGGGGTCGGGGTCGTATTGTGCAAATGGGACGGGCAACGCCGTGTTGGAGCGGAGTTCAAAGTGCTCGCTCGCGCACGCGTAAGCGGTCTCGCGGCCGATTCCGCCTGCGTGTCCCGGGACCCAGTCTACCCGAACGACTATATTGCGTGTGTCTCGCAGTCTGCGACAAATGGTCTTGATGAGGTCGCAGGTGGTTCCGACGTATGGGGTTTTGCCAAGTCGATCGAGGGCTTGGGGGCTGTCCGTAAATATTGTGAAGTGGTGGTTGTCACCGGCGCCGTAAGTTGCCTCAATGTGCTCCGCAGCGAGAAGAACTGCCGCAAGACGGGTCTGACATGGGCTTGGAGGGTGAAGAAATCGAATTGTGCGGGAAATACGCATTTGGCCGTCAATGCAGGAAAGTGAAGCGCGAGATGTTGTTTCATTTAGGACTGCTGTTGTAAAGATGGCGCCGGCTCGGCGGTCTGCGCGTGCAGCAATAGCGCTCATGGTGGTTATGGTTTCGGCCACGCAGGCGAGATAGAGGCTTTGACACACGAACCAAGACATGAATAATCTATCTGTTGACGCCATGGCAGAGAATGCGGTCGAAATGCGGCAGGCAATGCACACCAGTGGTCGTTTTTTGTCTGGGAGATGAAAGTGTAACGCTCGGGCACTGTCATGGCGGTTTTCAGTGTCACCAAAGGAAGAAATCGCCCACTGAACGTCTCGGTGAATACCATCCACAGTTCTGTTCTGGTGGGAGAACTCTAAACTTTCCCAATCACCTTCACTGCTGCAGCCCATGCTGTGAAGGTGACATCTGCGGCTGCGTCAGCGCACCTGCCGTATGCGCGCATCGTTTTCCAATGCAGAAAAGGCTTATGAACGGCAGACATAACGAGCGAGTTCAGCATGACGGTAAAGTTCATTATATGGGGGCTCAATTGCATACACAAATGCTCAAATGTTCCTAGCAAATGATGCATGCTGCATTTCTGGAGGGGTTGTTCCACAACAGTACATGTAGTGGGCTGCGAAATGTCAACATTTCAGCTCTAAAGGACGTTTTGCACGCCAGGGTTGCTGTTTGAAGAAGGGTTTATTCACGGTCAGGGTGTCAACACGTGAACGAAGAAATTCTGAGCACAGTATTGAGGAAGCTCGGTGCTATGTTGACACATGAAGTATCCTCCTTGCTTGTGCTTTTTTCTCCATCTCACTTTTGACATTTGTGAACTATTGATGCAAAATATATATGCCCGGGTGAATACAGTGAAAACTTTCATTTCCCTTAAAAGTCTGTTCTGCCTCGCCAGCTAATATTAACCAAGCTCTGCTTAGTTCCAAGAAAGTAACAAAAGAGACGTCGTTATAGTACTAAAGCATTTATAGGCAGTGCATAACATTTATAGAGGACTCACAACTGAAACCTATATTCTGATTTTTTTCACAGCCCTCCGACAAGCTGCCCTACTTCCAGACCACATTGCAGGGACAGTCAGCAATGGGCAGGTAGGCTGATTTAAAGCACACTTTATTAAGAAGTTTAGGGTTGACTTGCAGTGTATCTTTGTAGAAAAATTCACGCATAATTGCTTCCATTACCTACTGATTTCTTTGTAGGTGCACCTTCGTAGGGGCCTGTACATTGATCAGGGAACGCAGGAACGGCTTCCCCTCTTGCCGACCGATTTAGCCTTCTGCAAGCAGTGGTGGTGTGCATATGGGGAAACGAAGAAATCAAGGTGCGGAGCTTGACGGGCACCCTCTCCAACAAGGCCATCGCGAAGGGTGGCCTCAAGGACCACCAAGCGGTCAGCCCAGTCAAGGGGGCAGCATTATCAGGACAAGTCATTAATGCGTTATGCCACTAGTTACTGCTCTATGTCCTACAGCTATAAAACTGCCTCTCGCTGAAACAGCACAATCACGCGGAGACTGGGTGTCCAGATGCACTAAATTGCACAGAGGAAATGTAGGACCCAGCTTTACGTGTTTTATGGGCAGCACTTCGGCCGCCGCTGCTGCGGTTTTACGGTGGCAATGGCTCGGCGTTGTAATTGAGTGAACGATGGGAAGAAAGAAAACGAAAGAGGAGGATAGTGTCACGAAATCGAGGGGGACGGGCGTTTGTTGAGATGGCGCGGCACGCTCCGAAAGTGTGATCGGGAGGGCAGTCGCCAAGCCTGTGTCAGACACGTGTGTGAAAACTGCCCTCGGCGTCTCGTAAGAAAACGCAAAACCAGGCATTACTGAAAACAGGCATCTTGTTCATTCAAGTTCTACGTGCTGCTCGTTCATCAATTCTTCGGGTACTTCGTCGCCGTCCTCTTTGGGTGGCTCGTCGAGCCACATGACCTTTGCGTGAAAGTTCAAACACGATTTACAAAACATGCTCCACTGCGCCGACAAACTGCAAGAGGACAACAAAGCAGTGCACGCCGCCATGCGTTTCGTGGTCGCACAATCATTTTCTGTAACAGGTCAACTATGCGCACAAGTCAAATATGCGCACAAATTTTGCATTAGGAAGTATCAGCATTTTTTCTCTTCATTATGACTAATGAAATGTAAAAGACAACGTTACCAACAGGTTACACCCCCTGGGTATCTTGCCAACATTGTCTCCTGCAGCAGATCCGATGAAGTATTCATTAACAAGCTATGCGCGGATGCCGCCTACACTCCTCACATTACCCAGAAATGGACAAGATGCCCCACACACACCCACGATGACCCTCCTGCAACACTGACGTCAAATCAGATCTCCATCATCTAGTGTGGACGTGCCCACGCTTTGCCAAACATCGCCCAGAGAGTTTGACAAATTATAATCCCGACACCTTACCACATGAAGCACATACTGGATAAAACGCATCTGTATTACGAACAATTGCCGCTTTTGCAGTTAAGAGTGGTCTGGTCCGAGTAGTCTAACTGGGGCCGCCCCCGGTGAAGACTTTCAGGCCCCCATAACATGAATCCCCTCTTTGAACACGGACCTTGATTAGTAATCCCCTTCCTTCCATCCCTCTCCCCACTGTACGGCAAACGCCCTTGTTGCTATAATAAAAAGAATCAATCAATCAATCAATCAATCAATCAATCAATCAATCAATCAATCAATCAATCAATCAATATGTTTTCGATTTGGTGAAATTTTATTGTTGCTTTACTTCACTTAGTTTTAAGAGCTGGCTTACAATTTTAAGGGGAAGTTTTATGAGTATGATGTCACGCTCTGGAGCAATTTAACTCTCGTTACTGTTGGAAAATTGACCGATTTTAAGGCGTCCAAAAAACATTTCTGTTTCTGCAAAACAATTGCTTAAGTACACAAAATGCCGAATGCAGGGGGCCCGACACAAAATACAGGGGGCCCGACACTGGTTTGCGCAGTATGTTTACGCCGCTCCTGACCTTCCAGATCGTGGCCTGTTGGGTTGCTGACACCGCTAGCCTGGGCGACTACGTTTGGTCACCACCCGGTGGCCTACCCGTGCTTTTAACGCCCACGCGCTGTTTGGATCAACGACGGATCCTGTTACCGATCACCAGCCCGCCGACAGCACCCTGCGCCTGCAAATATGCCTGGCAACGCTACTCATCGTCGACGTCACCAATCACGTGGGACCTATCCGGCCTACTTAATAATTCACCCTCACCTCGGGGCCCGACATCGGTTGGCGCAGTATGTTTACGCCGCTCCTGAGCTTCCAGGTTAGTTACCTGACACATTCTAAACAATACTCAACCTGCAACTACTTCCTTGTCGCGGTGTCGTGCCCCTATGACTTCAAATTCCGCAACTTGCTATGTACGTGTTACAAGGTGTGCACCCTACCATTGCTGTCACAGTTGATGTTATTTCTGTCCAGAGATGTGGAACTAAACCCTGGCCCAACTAAAGCTCAGGTAGAAGCTCTATTTGACGCTATCAAGAAGCTTGATGAAACCGTCCTAACCATTCGTGAAGATATTAATCAGCTCAAGGCAGTACAAAGTAACCATGAAACAGTTCTCTCAACATTAACAAACCGAATTTTAGCGCTTGAAACAGTCCAAATTGAACCCTCACCGAACGCCGTACCCGAAGACGCCGTCAAAATCAACAATGAAATAGAAACACTAAAAGCTGCTAATACCGACGCTAGTAATCGACTGCACCGAAATAACCTTCTCTTCTTCGGTATTGGGGACTCTGTAAAAGAATCATGGGACGAATCCGAACTTAACGTGCTAAAATTTTGCACCACCCAACTCCGTATTACGATCGAACCAAGTGCAATTGAACGTGCTCATCGGATCGGAAAATATGCCCCTGACAAAACAAGAGGAATCGTGGTAAAGCTTGCTCACTTCAAAACAAAAGAAAAGATTTTAGGCTGCGGAATCAAGCTTAAAGAAACGACCTTCGCCCTAAGGGAAGACTTGGCTGCAGCCACTCGCCTTGCGCGTGCTAAGTTGCTTAAATTCATTCGGACAAAAAAGTGTGCATTTATGCTGAGAATGGACAAGCTGTTTGTTGGAAACAAGACCTACTTCTATGACGCGAAAAATGATAGCATTACGGAACTTGAAAACTCACCCATCATTACATTGGATAACAACCCATTATCACAAGCCACCTCCGTTGGCAGCACATGACAGGTTTCGAACCATTCCGCCTCGTGTAACACGTGTGTTCGCCCTATGGCATTTCAAAACATATACATCGCATTTACTAACATAGGAAGCATAATTCCTAAACGCAATGAACTTTACAATTTCATAAATGATATCAGTGCTGACATAGTCATACTAACTGAAACATGGTTGCATGAAGACATTATAGATACGGAAGTGTTTCCCTCCAACTTAAACTTCACAATTTTTCGTCGCGATCGACATCGCAAGCGAGGAGGTGCCGTGCTGATAACCATTACTAATACCCTAGCATCTTCACTTCTATTCCATCATGACAAAATAGAATTAACCTGGGCACTTGTCTCAAACGGAGCCTCGAAATTTGTTTTTGGCGCCTGCTATAGGCCACCGGACAGCCACCCCGACTTCTGCGACCTACTTCATCAATCCCTACTTACAGTTACCAATAAATATCCTAAGGCACCCATATTTTTATTCTGAGACTTCAACTATCCAGCAATCAGCTGGTCATTGCTTTCAGTGTCGAATGGGTCACCGTATCAAGAACATCAATTTTTAAACACTGTACTTGATTTTATTCTTCACCTGGCCATATCCTGTGCTACCAGGGGTAATAATATCCTAGACCTCCTGCTAACTTCGTGCCCTGACGACATAAAATCAATTAACACGCTCCCTGGTCTTAGTGACCACAAACTAATCCATATTTGCATCTCTTCCCCGCTGAAAAAGAAATCACCCACACAGAAGATAGTCACAGATTACAAGAGAGGAAATTTTAACGCCATTAATCACTAACTCACAAAATTCTTAGGTAAATTCAGGATTACGCACCTAACTCGTAGTGTCAACGCTAACTGGGAACTTTTTAAGGCTACAATGCTTAACCTTAAAAATAAATACATTCCTACTACCCTCATTAAATCAGATTCCAACTGTGAATGGTTTACAAAAAGCGAAAATCACTCTGCAACCGGAAGAAACGCTTGTACAGATCGGCTCACCTAAGCCGAAGTCCAACTGCGTGGGAGCGCTATTGCTCATTCGCGAAACAGTGCTTAACCGAACTCAAAGCTGCAAAAATTAAATTCTTTTCCGATGACCTATTATCGATTCTTCAATCAAACCCTAACAAATTTTGGCGCATGCTTTCCCCTACGTCACAATCTACGATTAGACCTCACTAATGCTGACGGAGAACCAATCGACGCCCCACAGTGCGCTTCTGCTTTGAATGACCACTTTTCGTCTGTGTTTTCCTCTTCTAATACCACTGATAACGTAGCATTGCCGGATCCAGAAGCTGTAGCGATGCCAGGAATTGAAATCTCTCCAGAAGGAATATTCAAACTGATTAACGATCTAAAAGTTTCATCTTCGGCCGGCTGTGACAGTATTAAGAGTAAATTACTAAAAAGTACCATTTCAGTCTCTTGATCTTCACACAATCATTACAAACAGGAAACGTACCAGACGACTGGAAGAAGGCTAAGGTTATTGCAATTTTTAAATCAGGAAACCGTGCAATCCCAGCAAAAAACCGACCTATTTCCTTAACCAGTATCTCATCTAAAACGCTCGAACCGATCATAGCTTCAAATCTCATGACTTATCTGGAATCCATCAAATTTTTTTTTTGCTCATCAACATGGTTTCCGGAAACTACTATCGTGCGAAACCCAACTAGCGGAATTCACACATGATATACTTCACTGCATGGACGAAAATCTTCAAACTGACGCCATATTTTTACATTTCTCTATAGCATTCGACCGTGTCCATTATAACCTATTACTATCTAAACTATGCAACCTTGGAATCCCTCGCAACACAATTTCCTGGATAGAAATTTCCTAAAAAACCGGAAGCAGTTCACAAGCCCTAACGATTATGTCTCACCTCTTCTGACGTAATGTCAGGCGTCCCCCAGGGTGCCTGCCTCTCCCCGCTTCTCTTTCTAATATACATAAACGACTTGCCCAATAATGTACTAACAAAATAAGACTTTTTGCCGATGACTGCGTTCTGTACTCTCCAATCTATAAACCCGATGACAGAGCTAAACTTCAATATGATCTAGATATAATTGTAGCTTGGTGTGATAAATCCCTTATGCCACTAAACCTCACCAAGTGCAAAATGATGTCATTCACCCGTAAAATGATCCCATCACAGTACACCTGTAGCATAAAGTCTCTTCCCATTAGCCCTACACTATCTTACAAATATCTCGGAGTGCATCTATCATGGTCGCTATCATGGTCAAACCATATTCAAATCATCTGTTTGGAGGCCTCACGCACCCTCGTATACCTGCGCCGGAACTTAAAATTAGCCTCGCCAGACATTAAAAAGCTAGCTTATGAAACTTATGTCCAACCGAAATTAGAATATGCCTGCTCAATCTGGCACCACTCACAAACTTATCTTACTAATGATATAGAACGGAGTCAAAACCGCGATGCCCGTTTTATTTGCTCCCAATACTCTAACGATATTAGTGTTACTGCACTAAAAGAATCATTGAACCTACCGTCACTTGAATCTCGTCGCATCATTTTTCGGTTGTGTCTTCTGCATGCTTTCTATTATCATCCAAAATCGCGGCACGTCCTGCTTCAACCATCACACAGAACTTCATCCCGCATAAACCAAAGTCTCCTATCGCACCCATAAATGGACACACATCTGCAATTATTACCTCCTTCTTTCCCAATGGGATTACACTCTGGAATAAACTACCCGATAATTTAGTAACATGCGTCAACCGCCAAGCCTTCCGCAATAAACTAAAAATTCACTCTTCACAATCTAACTAAAGTTTCTATTCTCCTGCCAGTTTTTACAATAATTTTGAAGTACTGTTTAAAATGTTTCATATTCCTCGGAATGTTTACCCTTGTAACTTTACGTTTACCTTGCACTTGGTAATGTTTACTGTATACTTTGCATTTTGTACGCTTTGCATTATTATTGTTCTCTGAATGTTTACCCTTGGTACCCTTTGAGTTTTTTTGCGTTGTTTCATATACTTTGTACGCCGGCCCCCCTTATGTAATGCCTTCGGGTCTTTAAGGTGGTATAAATGAATGAAATGAAATGAAAGTAATGCCTTTTCCAATAGCACCAGTTTTTTAAATGTGTTCACACATCATAGTTGCAAAAAAATATCAAAATGAAAGATTTTGTCAAGTTGTGGAAGGTGTTCTGTACAACAAACGGCCGACAGTAGAGAAAGAGAGAGAGAGGGAAACTTTAATCACAGTTGAAGTGAACATATTTGTTGTCGGGGTCTTCAGTCCAAGACTCCGTTGGTACGGCTGGCTGTCTTCGCCCTTTCTGCTAGCAAAAGCTGTTTTTCAGAGCAGGAGCTGGCCAGCGTACTCTCCTACTGCTCGCGACAAAGGCCAAAGTAATTACTACGGCCGACAGTAAAAACAATTTTGAATATACATTTTGTAGGGAACATTTTAAAAACACGTCCTAGAAAAAATGGTGACCTAATTGCAAGGAAACGTCTGCAGATATAAACAAAAATGCTAGAATGCGTGGTGCCCCTGCCATGCGGTGATTTTTGGTGGTTCCCTGGAAGAAATCTGAGGATTTGACATTATGAGAGACACCAATTTGTCCCCGCGTGACGTAAAAACACCTTGTCAATAACTGACTGTGCAGTTACGGCCAGCACAGTATTCGGGACAAGCACGTGATGCAAAAAAACATGCATGGAGTTGAAAACTAAACACGGTGGTTGATGCTTGTTGACGTTCACCGTCAGTTATCTCTAAATGAATAAACATGCGTGTAATTATCATCTCTTTACTCGCTATAATTGTAGCCTTGCTTGCAGGAGTGACGTGCGATGCGCTAAAATCGCTCTCGGAAAACTTTGGACGAGTAGCTGTTCCGCAATAAAAACGGTCAGCACCACGAGCCTCCTGCATTGCAGCGCACCCCAAATTTTTGAAATGAAACAGTACAAAACGCAATGGTAACTCCGTCAGAATCGACATTTCAACAAAGCAGCAACACTAGACCTCTGGAGATACCAACGTATGGAAGGGAAATTGGCAGGCGAACCGCTGGCAGTGTGTAAGGCCAGTTTGAAGTGCTCTCCTCGTCGGAACTGATATCTGGCGACTGGGTGTTATCTTCTGACTTGCATAGGAAGTATTTATCGCAGAAAACGGGTTAGGGTGGGGTGAAATCAGGAGTGGCATGCTTTTTTGACGATCTGTAGCGGCCCCGCACGGGGCACCTTGAGCAATCTTGGTGACGGTGTTGGCGACACCGCGAACCCCGAGCCCCCATACTCACGCTGTAACCGACCATGTTAACAAGTTTTAAGGTGAAGGGCAGAAACCTCGAACGGTGGCTGTCGGAGCCCAGGTCAAGCTCCGGCGGATGGGCTCCCTGTCTGTTTACCAAGCAGGGAGCTCCGGGACCTCTCAGGCTATCAGGGTAAGGTTTGAGAAGAAAGTACCCCCTTCCCCTGCTTCTTTTACATGCCATATGGTAAATCGTAACCCCCCCCAAACATGATCGGCCCCTGAAAAGGGGCCGCACCGAAGGTTCATTTCCGCCACTCCCAACCCTCAGTCTTCCAAAGCCCAATAACTACCCCTGGTTTTTGGTGTTGGAATCCACTGAACAAGAAAAACCTCTTGCATCACAGTCCGTGTTCCTAATATCAAAATTTCTGGAGGGAATCATTGGTGACAAATATAAGGCCAAAAAAAAAACTGGAGAAATCCTGGTTGAAGTACACAACCAACAGCATGCCAAGATCCTTCTTGAACAAACTCGCATAGCCAATCTTGCAATCAGGGTGACACCCCCCCGGAGCCTGAACAGTGCTCAAGGTGTCATCTCTGAACTAGACCTCATGAATGAGACAGATGCTGACCTGCTGGAGGGCCTGAGAAATCAGGGCGTGACAGCTGCAAGGCGCATAACTATGAGTAGGGATGACAAAGTCGTATCGACCAAGCACATTATCCTTACTTTTGACCGGTCCGCACTCCCAGAGTAGGTCAATGCAGGTTTTGTACATTGTAATGTCCGGCCCTACATTCCAAACCCGCGCCGCTGCTTTAAGTGCCAGCGGTTCGGGCACGGAACCAACTCCTGCCGTGATCGTCTGACCTGCGCAAAGTGTGCTCACCATGATCATCCATCTGATAATTGTCCATCGTCAACCCTCACCTGCGCCAACTGCCAGGGACCCCATGCCGCCTACTCACGAAAGTGCGAGACGTTTAAGCAGGAGAAGGCGATCATTAATGTGAAGGTCACAGAGAACATCACCTTCCCACAGGCGCGAAAGAGGTTCGCCTTTTTCCCCCTGGGGAGGTACGCTGACGCTGTCCGCCGGGGGGCGGAGCGGCGTCTGGTTTCGGCGGGGACCAAGTACCACGAGTCGGACTTGGTCCCCCCCCCGCCCCCCCCCACCCCTGGGTTGCCCCAGGCAGCCCAACCAGCCTCTACACCGCTCGCTCACCGAACACCGGCTGTGGTGGCAACAACGTCTGTTGGGGATGCCGCTGCATCCACTGCTTCCTCTTCACCGGCCCAAAGCACACGCAAGGGCACCGAAGTGGAGACGGAGGCAGTCGCAGCGACCCCTTCCTCCGCCTCACTGCCTGTGCCATCCCAGGCAGCACATGACTGTTCGGCCTTACTCAAGCCGGTGTACTTTGGCCGGTTGAGAGCCACCAGCTGCTGTCTTAGAGAGATATACTCGGCTGTCCATGCAATAACCGATTCATTCAGTTTATTGCCCGCAATGTACTAACAAGAAGGCGATATGAAACACCGTCAAATGCTTTTTTGCCGCACAAGAAAATAGTCAGCTGCTTTAAGCTTATCTATTGCTAGAACCAAATCGTGCCTAAACTCAACAAGCTGCGTTGAGCAAGAAAAACCCGACGAAATCCGTGTTTGCTAGGATGGTGGCGATTATGTTTAACCAAATGAGTCATATCCCAAGTGTAGCGAATCTCAATTTCAAACACTGCAACTAAATTAACATCCAGGCTTCGTCCTTCACAAGGCTCTGTTGTTATGGCGAATTCAAAATAACACTTGTTTCTAAATGGGCGGTCATAAAATCCCATGAAGTAACATAGTCCAGGGCACGAAGTTGAGCCTACCAATGCACGAGCTGAGCCTATTCTACGTTTATCACAAACAATATAGTGCACATTGTTTTTCACAGCATTATTGTGAGAAGAATGGCCGCAAACTTGCGCTTTTGCGCGCCTTTGCCTTTCTTTGGTGGGGAGTCCTTGACATGGCGCCGGTTGAGCTCCTGCGTGGTGGCCGCTTGCTCGACACCCTTTAAGGCCACTTATTTTGGTGAACCACCGCCACCTCGGGTCACACATCACTGCCGGGTCGATGTCTCCAATGGTCTCCATTTCCTGAGGGGGCGAATAGCCTCGAGCTGATGCGTTGACGAAGCCGACGGGCGAGGCTTTGTAGCGGCTATGACTGGCGAGGCTTAGCTCACCCGTCGGTGTGGCACAGTCTTCTTGTGGCAATAAATGGCATTTCGATGGCCTAAACGTTTCCCTGGTAAAGTCCAGTGAGTCCTTGCACCTTGCCCGTTCACCTAGAACACTCATTACTGTTTAACAAACGTAGTTCGTTCATTTAAAATCTAGAAATACCGAGCGGATGAAAAACGTGTCTGCGCCATTCGACTCCCTAACGGCTCTTTCTTCACCCAGGGAAAAACCGGTCCTACATCGGCGGGTCTTCTTCCAAGCACACCTGTGCATGAATTCTCGGCGCCCAGACGCACGCCGTTGTTCGCTTAATGAGGTATAACCTGATACCTTACAAAGGCCGGTCTCCTCTTGAACACCGGTTGCCGAAAATTCTGCGGCCGTTCGTACTGCCGTAATTCGGCCGAGGATCGCTAACCAAATGAAAAACGTACATTCTGAGGCCGTAAGTGGGCCGGTCTCCTTTATGAAACCGGCTGCCCGAAGAAAACGAATATTCTGCCGCCGGACGCGCGGTTCACCGTTGAAACAGCGGATGCGCGGCAGCCGTCCTACGGCCGGTCTCCTTTCGAACACCAACTGCCACAAGAATACGGATATCCTGTGGCTGGTCGCTTGCCGTGCTTCGGCTGAACACCGCTTCCCGAAGAAAAAACGGGTGCCCTAGAGCCGTACTCCGACCGATTTCTTTCTCAACATCGGCAGCCGAAAGGCAACTGAATATCTGGCAGCCGGGCAGCTTCCGTGTTGCGTCTGAACACGGGCGGCCGGAGAAATACCGAAGCGCTGGTTGCCGAATGTTGACCGTTCATCGCATGATCAGTGGCTGCCAGAACTTGGATGCTGGCCAGACATGCCAAAAGCGGCCATAGACGGGCCGGTCTTGGGGCACATTTTCTGTGCCGCCTGAGATCTGTGGTGCTCCCCACGCCTTCGGCACTGCAGCGCAGGCAAAGAACACCCGAAACGGTACCACGTCAAGGGGGCCCAGTCCGCTGGTCACCCCCTTGCCTTCAGATGACGACATGGACGTCGAGCCCTTCCGGCTTTCATCGCAGCAAAAGGAACGGGCTGCGACGTCCAGGTCAGTAGAGAAGGCAAAAAAGCCCCTCCCAAAAGTCCAAGCCCCGAAAGACCCTAGATAATTAATCACACCCCAGTAGATCTGAACACATCATAATGGGAAGAGAAAAGATTGTTCAATGGAACTGCAGAGACCTTCTGAATAATCTTGACGACGTGCATGAGATTCTGCATGCCAACCAGCCAAGTTTATTGTGTGTCCAGGAAACGCATCTGAATTCCAAACACATAAATGTCTTCAATAGTTACCTGGTATACAGGAAAGACAGGGATGGCTGCACACACTCTTGTGGCGGTGTGGCCATAATCGCCCGCAAATCCTTAGCATGCCACCCTGTCACCTTGAACACCGTCCTTGAGGCTGTAGCCGTCTGCACAATAATTTTTAATAGGTTGATAACGGTATGCTCCATCTACATCTCTTCTGATCTTGCACTTCTGAGCTCTGAATTTGAGGCGCTGGTCGACCAGCTTCCTGAACCATACATCTTAACAGGCGACTTCAATGCACACAATTCTCTTTGGGGCTCTTCTCGCACGGATGCCCGAGGTCGCCTGATAGAGAAGTTTTAAACATCCTCTGGAGCATTCCTTTTCAATGGGAAACAGCCTACATACCATAACATAGGACACAATACACACTCAAATCTTGACTTGGTTATTGGTTCGGCAATTCTCTTTCCATGTCTTGAGTGTTGAGTGGGCACTGACCCATATGGCAGTGACCACTTCCCGACTTCACTAACACATATAGGTAAAGGCCCAAGCAGTTCATCTTCCCATATTAGGTTCAATGAGCCACGAGCTAACGGAACACATTTACAGAGACATCGAAACTACACCACACATCCATAGGAGACCTACACGTTGAAGAAGCTACCGAACTCATCACGGCGCACATCCTCGACGCCGCCATAAAGTCCATTCCCCACGCCTCTGGTGCCCCGTGCAACCAGAGGAGGCCGTGGTGGAATGAGGACTGTAGGCGGGCGCGAGAGGCCCAGAACAAGGCGTGGGGTATCCTTCATCGGTACCCCACGTCGGGTAACCTTATTTTGTTCAAACGGGCCAAGGCGTTCCGAAAACGTGTGCGCCGTGAGGCAAAACGAGAGAGTTGGCACACCTTCTTGACATCCATTATTTCATACACAGACACACACGAAGTCTGGACACGTATACGTAAGCTCAAAGGACAACTGAGACACAGCCTGCCCCTGGTTAGCACAACAGGGGACACACTTGAAGACCAGGCTAACACACTTGCACAATACTTCGAACACGTGTCCAGTTCAGCACACTACACAAGCACTTTCATGAAACACAAAATATCTGCAGAAAAAAGCCCTTACAAGGCAAAGACAAATCAAATACTTCTTACAACTCTGAATTCACTCTCTATGAGTTGAGGGTTGCCCTGAGCACGTGCAAACCTTCAGCCCCAGGCACAGATAAGATTACATACACCATGATACAACACCTACACCCAGACACTCTTGAAACACTCTTACACCTATACAATAAAATATGGCTTTCGGGGCACGTTCCACGCTCTTGGAGGGAGGCCATAGTAGTTGTTTTCCTAAAGGAAGGGAAGGACCCTTCTTCTCCCGCCAGTTATCGTCCCATTGCCCTGACAAGCTGCCTGTGTAAACTCCTCGAGAAGATTATAAACAGGAGACTTGTGTACTTCTTAGAGTACAATGGTCGTCTCGAGAGCTGCCAAGCAGGCTTCAGGGCGGGGCGATCTACCAACGATCAACTCGTTGCATTTGAGGCGCATATCAAAGATGCTGTGCTCCACAAGCAGTACTGTATGACAGACTTCTTTGATCTTGAAAAGGCGTACGATGCTGCTTGGCGGTACGGAATCCTCAGCGATTTGAAGTCCTTTGGCACGTCGGATAACATGATGAACACGCTTGCCAGTTGCCTGTCTGGAAGAACGTTTCGCGTGCGAGTTGGAACTGCACTTTCTAAGGTTCATGTGCAGGAAAACGGTGTGCCGCAAGGTGGAGTTTTAAGTTGCACTTTGTTTATTGTGAAAATGAATTCTCTTTGGAAGGCATTGCCACCGTCGATTTCATGTTCAATTTATGTAGACAACGTACAATTATCTTGTAAGTCTTGTAACTTCTCGGTCTGCGAGCGGCAAGTCCAGCTTGGTGTGAACAAGCTTGCCGGCTGGGCAGATAGCAACGGTTTTAAATTTAATCCAGGGAAGTGCACTTGTGTTTTGTTTTCCAAGAGGCATGGCATTCGGCCGGATCCAGACATTCAACTCCATGGTGTCTCTATTCCTGTAAAAAAAGAACTCAAGTTCTTAGGTATTATCTTTGACGAAAAGCTGACATTCATCCCACACATAAAACAACTAAAACATAAATGCTTAAAAACAATGAATATCCTGAAGGTTCTGTCGCACATCTCTTTTGGTGTTGACAAACAATTATTTTACGTGTTTTTACCAGCTTGATAGGTTCACGATTGGACTATGGTAGCGTTGTTTATGGGTCAGCAAATAAAACATCCCTCAATATGCTGGACCCAGTGCTCCATCTCGGGCTCCGCCTTGCGTGTGGCGCCTTCCCCACTATCCCGGTCAAAAGCCTCTATGTGGAGTGCAACAAATGGAACCTACAACGTCAGCGAGCATACACAGATCTCCTTTATGCTTTTAAAATTTCATCCATGCCTCACCATCCTTTTAAATCAGTTTTTCATGATACGTCCATGACTGAACTCCTTTTAAATCGACCATCGTTCTCTGCGCCCTTCCCTTACAAAGTTAGAGAGGAAGCGTCAGAGCTTGCTGTCTCATTTTTAGATAAAATTCAAAGTTCTCTAACGGATTTTATAGCACCATGGCATCTCCGTCCTGTATCATGCGACACATCTTCAACACATGTAGATAAAAACCGAGCTCCCACATGTGCAATTCTGCAGCATTTCTTGTATTTGTATTTGTGTTCTGAAGTATGAGTGTTCTGAATTTTATACGGACGCTTTTAGAACTACCACCGCTGTGTCCTGCGCGGTGCATGGGCCCGGCCCTAGTGTCACTAGAACTCTGAATAGTCATCTTTACGGCAGAGGCTTACGGTGTACTTCTTGTTGTGAATCATATACTTCAAAGCCACATCTCACAATCCATTATCTATACAGATTCCCTCAGTGTTGTGCGGGCACTGTCGTCTACAATGCCTCCGAAAAACCACCTTGTCACTCTCATTGTCAAGGGTATTATGTCTGTGTATGTACGCAAATTTGAACTGATTCTTTGCTGGGTCCCTGGTCACTGTGGTATAGCGAGGAACGAAGCAGTGGACCGAATGGCTGCTGCTGCTACACTCTTGAATACAGTAGACATAACCACATTACCCTACACCGACGTGAAACCACACATCAGGCAAAAACTTCACAAAACATGGCAAACACACTGGAGTGAACAAACAGACAACAAGTTACACGTAATAAAACCTCACTTGGGACCATACACCACCGACACACGCAATAGATACTCTGAAGTCGCCTTGGCCAGATTACGGATAGGGCACACACATGCAACGCACTTGCACCTTCTCACGGCATCTCCAAGACCTCTGCGCAGCAGGTGCGGAGAGGCCCTATCTGTAGTGCGCATACTAATCACATCCAAGGCACTTCACACAACACAACACAAACACTTCAGAGAACTCTACAGACAACATATCCCACTACATCCATCGCTGTTTCTAGGTGACGATGCCAGTGTTTCTGTGAAACGTGTGTTTGAGTATTTGTCAGATGTTAAGTTTTTAAACCTTTCCTATCACGCATAATCGAATCTGGCCCGATACACCAGCCATCACCATTATCTTTAACTGATTTTACTATGTTCGTTTTTTTACCTACCTTTTTGTGGTAACCACTTCACGTCATTAAATAAACTTTTCTCTGGCGCTCTGTGCCCTTAGTCAGCCTTGCACCATAAAAACCCAACCATCATCACCATCGATCTGTAGCGGACGCTCAAGGTGCCATAGCAGGTAGGCTTGAAGTTGAGTAACTGCGCAGTTGCGCCAAATATAAATTTCGCGATGCAGAAACCAAACCGAAACTATTGTTAACTGTTTTAACGGGCCTGTGGTAAGTAGAACTACAACACAACTTAGAACAACGTGCGCAAATGTAATAAGACTGCCTAAAATTGTGAAGTAACTTTGAAAACAGGCGCTGCTTGATATTTTCAGCCAATTTCAGGGATTAGTACTGTCTGACTGCAAATGTCATGGCACAAATCATCTTCTGATTCACCCTTCATGCCCCGATAACAAAAACCTAACGCTGATATAGAGTAATTAGGATTGCCACACATTCTTCTTTAGTAGCAGTGACGCGCAATGACCACGCCCTTTTTCTGCACCCACGTGCTGCAAACATGATGCAAAATCACGCTTTTGTTGCAAAATGAAAACAAAACTGGTTTGGAAAGGGCTCTTTCTCAGCGAATTCCAAATAGCTTTACTTGTTCGAGAAACGCCAGGAACGCTATGAAAAGTGGCTCCTATGGTATCGTTTACACTGAACAATTTTGAATAGGTACGGTAATGTGAAAAGCATTTCATCAGAATATAGAGAGCACTTGTTTTTGCTCAGCATAATGGCGCAGTTTCGGGACACAGTAATAGCAATATGATTTTTACTCTTTCTGTGCTGCTTGTCATTGCCTTGAATCAATCTTTTTTTCATCGACGCAGATTCCTTCTCGCATTACCTGCAGGTGAAGGCGTGCGAGCCAGGCGAAACGCAGAAGCGTCACAAGCTTCTGGCTAGGTATCCCGCGCAGAAGTGCGCGGATCTGCACCGATAAGATGGTACCTGGGCTTGTTTGCCAATTTGGTTGGTGCGAACGCCAGAGCCAGTATCTTTACCGTTTTGATCGTAAACAGTCATTGAGAGAAATGGCGGCATTTCTGATGTTTGACGCACTTTGCAATCTCGGTTTTGCGCTTCACCAAGTCTGCATTGACAGTTTTTTTAAATGCAGAGCATTTCAGTAACTCACGATGTCACCCGCGTTGGCGTCCGTAGTCCGCATCGCTCCCCCTACACTATATAAAAAAATAATACTTGCCGGCGCCAGGTTTCGATCCAACAACTCCGCGGGCGGAAGGCAAGGTACATGGTACTCTACCAACTGAGCCACAAAGCCGACACAGAACGGAAGGTTACGAACGTGCCTTATATCCTTGACTCATTCAACCGTCGGCCACAAGTGCGCCCTCTCCCCCGCGTCCTCCTCGCCTTCTCTCCGCTCGCAACGCCCTCTCTCGCCGCGTCCGGTTCGGGCGCACAACAGGTGGGGACGTGCGCAACACCCTCTTTCGCCGCGTTAGGTTCGCGCGCAAGAACAGGTGGGGGCGCTCGCATCGCGCTCTCTCGCCGCAGTCGGTTCGCGCTTAAACCACATGTGTATTTCGCGCGCGCTGGGGTCGCTAACATCTGTGGCGTGATCGTGACGTCAGCATCACGCGTTCGTGTGGTGGCGATTTCGGCGCTATAACACTCTCTCGCGAGGGGCATTGGATTGGATTAGATTGGATTGGCTTGGATTGGATTGGTTTGGATTTGGATTGGATTGGAATTAAAGGGGATTGTGTTGGATTGTGTTGCGTCATAGCCGCGCCACGTTGCGTCATAGCCGCTCCAAGTTGCGTTATAACCGCGGCAGGGGGTTCACGGCACGTTTCACCATCGACTTCATCGACAATGTCTACGCTGGAAGACAATAATTACAACAACAACAACCAATACGTAATTCATACGACTTGCAGGCGCCCCCCCCCCCCGGCAGAAATGCTCTGCATTTGATCGTGCCCCTCGCGAGGGGGATGTTTTTCTTTTTTGTGTCTTTCTATAGCTTTCTTCCGCTATAATTAATTATTGGAAGCTTCTAGCTATTGGTGGTCTTTCACTGGGAATTTAGCAGATTTTACTGTAAGCTCTTTGCAGCTTCAGACAAACTTCCAGCTTTCGAATGTCACGGATCATCCATAATGCTTGCAGTTAGGGACGCTGCACTTCTGGCTTTCGCAGAGCCGGTTCTCTTGGTACTTGCACTTGTTTTTTCCAGCCTGGAAATCTATCAGCGTGTGCCTGAGAAAAAATAAGATATAATTTTTGTATTCTCTTCAATTTGTTTGTGCATGGGCTCATGGCATATTTGGACTGTCATAGTTGTTTACATAAATTGAATGGCCTGAATAGAGTGCATGGCCGTATTTAAAACTACTAATATTGCTGCAGCAGAATTGTAATGAATGCATTGTGCCACAGGTCAGGACTGCAACACGCCAGGAATACATAAGACAAAGCATCAGGACTGCGACAAGAAAGGCATGATTCTCGCAGGGGAGCATCAGAACTGTGACATACTGCAGGATCACTACAGGAATACAATACACTACAGGATTACTACAACTACCGGACTGGGACATACTACAGGATCGCTACAGGACTACGACACACGACAAGACAACAATATTGCGGCAGGAATACAAAACACGGCAAATCTCAGAATGACGACACAAGACGTCTTTTTGACAAGACGACTGTACGACACCCAAAAATACGACAAACGACACACTAAAGAAATTTTCCTGTTGTCATTTTCGACTGGGATGTCGCTTGGCGCAGTCACCACTCAAGATGCGAATGTGCAGTAACTTTGGACGCAGCAAACATCCTGGTACTACTGTTTTATGGCATGCGCCTTTACTCTTTCCCCGCATCACTCTCTGCACATCCCTCGAAACAAACACGTCATTAGGCCATCACTCCGCGCAAATGTACAAATCACCGGCTTCCCCTCTGCTAAGCTTGAAGGTTAGTACAATATATTTGCTAAACAAGGAGCTTTCTGGGTCTGTACCTGGAGTAATAAGGCTTTCTTTGCAGAAACAAAAGCCCCACCCCCTTTGCCAATGCTTTGACTGAACCTGAATATTGCGGCATGTGCCATCGGCACTGAATACTACAGACGCAGATACTCTGCAGCGTACCCCCAGGAAAACGGATAGTCTAGCAGCATAGAATATGGGCCCAATACAGTAGCCATGACAATGAAATATACAGCGTGAACTGAGTATTCAGGCCTATTCTTTTGATTGTTTTACTTCCACCTACCAAAACCTTAAGTAAACAATAAATTTGCCCTTAATGGGTTGCTACGAAAGTTGGCAGGCCAGTGTTGAAGTACAGCGAAATGTAAGCCACATCAAAGACCGAATTTCAACAAAATCTGACAGCGTGATAACTCTAAACCCCCTTTTGTTTCAAAACCTATTTTGGAACTGAGCGTTACTACACAACACCACCTCACTCCTTAAAGGGGACATGAAGCCAAAATGCAATTTCGGTTCATTACAGTGTTTTTTTGAACCGATAAAAATACAAATTTTATCGCCAATTTTAAACAAACAATCGGGATAATAAAGAAAACGTTCAACATTTTCGACTCTGCAGCCGCCTCCTGGCAATTTTTCTGCGACATCGCAAACTTCCGTTTGTGCGATAAGTGGCGAAGGCATAAGCCACAACCAAAAATCAAGACTGAAAGAATGCTGATCGCAACATTTTATGACGACATATAAGCGCGTTATGGAACGATCCAAATTCTTAACAATTAAAGGGGTCAGCACATGTAGCGACGGCGACAAGCGACGCGAAAGACGTAGCTCAATGAGCACAACAAACAAATAATGTGGGCGACAGAGACAAGCGAAAAAAATGAATGCATTGCCGCCAATGCCCTCCGTTGTCACTCGTTGCTGAGATCGCTTGTGGGCTGGTTATGGCGGGCAAAAAAACCTGGCCTGCTCCACTAACGTGAAATCTTGGGAGGAGCGAAGCACGCAGTGTTTATATGTACTCAAACATTGGCTCTCGTTCCCCACGGCGCGCGCTGATATACGCGACATCCCAATTACGGAGACAATGTAAAAGGGAAACTCCAAACGGTGAACTGGAAATTTTAAAGTTAAATGAAATACGCAGCGAAATAGAAAAAAGCAAGCAAGCGCCAACTAAAAACGAGTGTCCCGGTGTATTCTTTCAGAACGGGTTTTTGCCCATGGAGACGAAACGTTCTAGCGCAAGGCGTTGGAAAACGAGTGTCCCGCTATTTTAGTACCGTCACCACATGACAATAGCACATCCAAAGACGACGACCACATGAGAAGCTGACAGCCCAAGCCTCTAGGGCTTGGCCCTTAAAAGCCCGCAACGGCGGCGTCCCGTCGCCTGGTGCTGTTGCTGCCGCTGGTGGACTGTGTATACTTTTTTTCGCTTGTCTGTTTGCCCCACAATACCTGTTTGCTGTACCCATTGAGCTGCGTTTTCCGCGTCCCTCGCGGCGCCAGTTCCCCTTAAAAGTGCAAGGCGAGATGCAAGGCCCAGAAAGCCCCCTTTCCTTTCATGATTCCCTTAATAGAAACACAAAAAAGCCTGTCTGGACCGCATTTCAATCTGGTGATGCACGCACGACAGTCACTAAAATTGTTGTAATCTAGTTCTGCACGCGCGCCAGTCGATTAACCTATCGTAAACAATTCTTTGGAGGCGTGCAAGCAGGTGCAAGTAGCCACAGGCACTGCACGGAAGGCGCTAAACCTAACCCCTGAGCTAAGAGTGCGGGGTACCGCTGCTACTATTTGCGGGGCGATGCTTCGTACCTGCGAAAACAGTCGGATAGCAAACACACCCAGCTAGGATACCAACACTTCACGAAACAAAGGGTTTGACATGGTGCAAAAATTGATGCTGTTTGCAGACGGGTGAAATACCGCCCTTAAAATCTACGCAACGGTCAAAATGACTCACTAAAACGTAAGGGCTAACCGCTTACGTGGACCGAAGTCAGAGAGCAACTCTGCTTCGTTAAACACACAAAAGAAGACGGCGAGGTTAACTGCTGACGTACACCTGTACTTCTCGCAGCTTTTCTTCGTCTGGTAGATAAATCCAGGGTCGTCATAAAAGCGAGAGATGCGAAGTTTAAGGTGCGAATATGCGCCTCGGCGGCCTGGGCGGCCGAGGTTAATTGCGCGCGCATCGCTGCACAGTGGATGTAGTGCCGGTTTTGGAGTTAGCCTTCGCGGCTCTCATGTTCGTCCGAAAGAAAAACTAGCTCCATGCACGCACGCACGCAATCTCACAGAGTTCATGTGCGCAAAAGTGAAAAGTATACATAACCCACGTGCATATAGTTTCAAACCCTTCTAGTTACACGTAAACCAAGCACTCCTTGCGCAGTGCATTTGGATGCACGCGCTCACCCCACAGCCGAATGTGGTGGTGTTAATTAGCGGCTCTTCCTTTGAATCGGGAGTCGGTTGCCAGAACTAACTTGCCTGTTTTGTTACACTTACTTGCCCTGCTCCTAGCTAACTTAATAGATTCGCTAACTCCCCCAATCTCTCCCTCACCCCTGTTTTAAACTCTCATTGCTCCCGCCCCCTTTTCCTGTCCCCCGAGGTTTTAAATTCTTCGTATGATTACTCCGCTTGCGTACCCATCCCTTCTCTACTTTTCTTGAACCACCACTTCAGTCACCTCTTCGTCATCTCTATAGCCTTGAAATAGAGGTTCCCCCTCACCCCAAATCCCAAAGCCTCCACCAGAGTCGTTTTCCCCTCCCTCCGCGGTTGTCGTATCTCTGTGGAGCCCCTGATAATATGGTCTGTAGCATCCCGGTCACTGCCGCGGCATGCACATGTTCCATCCTGCTGCCTGTAGATACCTGTTTATGCCCGGGTTCTCAGGTACCGTGCTTTAGAGATAGAGCAATGCACTGCCTCTCGTATTGCCATAGAATCCTTCCTTCCTCATTTCCAGTTTCTCTGTCCTATAGGTCTCCAGGGTTTTCTTCAATGCCATTCTTTGTGCCCACTTTGTCTTCTCTGCTGCTTTTACCTGCTTTTTAACTGTTTTGTAAACCCCACTTCCATCTACCGACTTTCCGTAGCGCTTGGCCAGCTGTGTGGTCGTCCGTCTTCAACGCGTGTCGATGCTCCTCATATACAGGTACTTAAACACCCTCGCGGCCCATAGTTTGTCCTCCAAGTCACGAAGCCGCTCCTCAAACATCATCTTGCTCTGGCACTCCCTCGCCTCCAAAGACGACCAGACCATATCCCCTTGTACTATAGTTTTGCTGTAGTTTCGATTGTAGTTTTGCTGTGGGCCTGTAGGGCTAATCTGCCTACCGCCCTCTAATTTACCTCTAGGCCCGTTTGAATATCTGGTTTTATGCACAGAACCGAATATCTGAAAGTTAATCCTGGTACCATGACCCCTTTCCAGACCCCCTTGTCACCTCGTATGTGCTGTATCCCCAGAGGGCTCTATGCGTCATTATAGCCGCGTTCCGTCTTCCTTTCGTCTTAAGGTCAGCCTCATGCGCATGCGTGTAATCTGCGCTGTCATTCAGCGATACTCCTAAATATTTATACTCTTTCACCCGTCGTATTTTTACTTGTTACGCTGATAATCTTTTGTGCTCCGCCCCGTTCTGAAAGACCATGATCCCCGAATTTTCTCTGCTAAAGGATAGCACTAGGTGCGTCGCTTCTTCACCAGATATATCCATCAAGCACTCCATACTTATCCTGTTGTCCGCCATCAACAATATGTCGTTTCTATACACTATTCCTGGACCCGTTTCACCGTCCCCTGCCCGTTTTTCATGTATAACAAGTCGAACCCCAGCGTACTGACCTCTAGTTTCTTTCTGACCGCTTCATGTAGATCACGAACAGCAGTGGAGAGAGATGACATCTTTGTTTGAAACCCTTGTTGGTGTATACTGGCCTATTGTATGTTACCCCCTACCACGCTATTTGCTCTTGGTTTGATTTGATTTGATTATTTGATTTGATTTTTATTCTTGCGCGAAAAAACAACAAACAAATCACTTTCGCGCAAAGATAGCCGGGGAAAAAGCCGTAAAAACAGCGTGACTAGCTCCAGCTCACCGATGCAACAGGCGGCAAGCGGCATTCGCCAATATTAACACAAAATCAACATAAAAAAGAGACTAAACAAGCAAGCAGCCAAATGCGAATTAGTAAAATGCACACCAATTTCACACGAAATGCACACCAATTCACCAATATTAACAAAAGTCAACACAACAAAGATTCTGAAATAGCAAGCAGCCAAATGCAAATAAGTAAAATGCTCACAAAACAGTAAAAACGCTCTATGATGAGTAAAATAACCGCTTATACATTGCTACAAGAGGGCTCAATGGCATTTAATAGCGCAGGTAATTGATAGTGAATTCTTTCGCACCCATAGTTCGTTCTAACCCTTGGAATTTCCCAACGTTCATTTACCCGCAACTTTCGCACTTTTTCTTTTGCCTTCATCCCGGAAAGTTGTTTCATGAAAGCGTAATCATTATTATGAGCTAGTTGGGGTCGTTTTAAAAGTGTGGAGTGGTAAAGTTCCGTTACAGGTAATAGGTTCAAGGACTCGAAAATAGGTTCCGTGTCTGCGTCATAGGCGGCATTAACAATTGTGCAAACGGCTTTTTGAATTCTTAATATTTTTTCTATATTGCTTTTTGTTGTATCCCAAACCAAATATGAGTACGTTGGGCATGATAAAAAACGGAGTTATAAAGTATCAGTTTTATTTCTTGAGGGAGAAAAAAAAATTCCCTCGCACTTCCCCGAGGGGGAGAGTGTGTAAGTGCGAATGCACGGTTGTTGATTGCGCGATTACGGTGGATATCGTGATCTTGAAGTGGAGAGGAGGCGCCCAACACCCGCAGTCACTGAGCGGAGAGAGGAGGAGGAGAGTAGCGCCCGCCGTTACGGCGAGGGCTACACGAGCGCCCTCATGCGTCGGAATGCGGAGCGCCCGCTACGCGAGCGAGAGCTCTCCCGCCCGAAGTGGAGAGGAGGCGCCCAACACCCGCAGTCACTGAGCGGAGAGAGGAGGAGGAGAGTAGCGTGCGCCCATCTCCCCCCGTTGCTAGGGAAGACGAGGAGGAAGACGAGGAGCGCGCGCACCCGCAACTGTTGCTATGCGGACGCCGGCGGCGGCGATTCAGGCTCGCTTAAGAAGGGCATTCGCACTTAAAATTGGAATTCCCACATGATACCTACTGCTCTAGACAATTTGTTCAGAACAGGTTCTAGTTGGTCGTTCTAAGACATGTGCTCTTCTAGAGAGAACCTCAAGACTTTTTACTACCCGAAAAAACGTAACCTTTTTGACCCAAGTCTCTCCTCCACATCTGTCTCAGCAGGTTTTCGCATGGCACGGAACCGAACAGCCTTCGTTTTCTTTTCATTTATAGTCAGAGAATTGGCTTTACTCCAAGCATACAGTTTATTTAGCAGTGCATTACCAGTTTCTATAAGGTTGCCGAGGTGTTTTCCTGTAAGAAAGAGGCTCATGTCGTCCGCATAAATGACAAATTTGGTTTTTACGTCAATATTAACAACAGCGTTGATGTAAAAATTGAAAAACTTTGAACCCAATATACTGCCTTGCGGCACTCCTGTGTTTACAGGCCTTAATTCAGAAGCAACACCAATAATTGTCACATGTTGATAGCGATGTGCAAAGTAAGATTCAATTAGTTTTTGAAATAACCCTCTAAAACCGTAGTATCCCAAGTTTTCTAGTAAAATCCTGTCGTTAACGCAATCGAAAGGCTTAGAATAGTCGACACATATACCTAATGTGTAGTATTCTCTTACAAATAATTCCAAAATATAGTCTTTCTGAGTCAACAGAGCTGTCTCTGTTGAACGTCCCTTTCTAAAACCAAATTGGCACTCTGTTATGAGGTTGTGTTTATCTGAAAAATTCGTGCTGCGGAGAAGTATCAGTTTCTCAACAAACTTAGAAAAAACCGGTAAATGGAAATAGGATGGTAATTTTTGAAACTGTTAGTGTCGCCATCCTTAAATATTACGGCAACTTTCGGTGATGACCGATGACCGAGCCTTGCGAGGTACCTTTTGTTGAATCGTGGAAGTCGACGATCGAAGATACTCAAGACCAACTGCCATTGTACGGTCCGTTACGAAGGCCCTGACGTAGTTATACATGCGCTCTGCACATCCGAGAAATTGCGAGTCCTGCAAGTATTGATGAGTGTGAAATGCTTTCGAAAGTGCCCTTGATGTCACCGCGACAACTTTCTTTTCCACATGCACCCCTCTCCCAATGATCTCGGGTACTGTGCTCATGACGACCTGCACATGTGGGCGTAGCGCCCAAAGCTCCTTCACCCCATTTTCTATTTGCTTCCGCACTCCAGCGACCCTTCCCTGCAGAATGTCATTGGTTCTTCCTGCGATAATCACTAGGTTCTGCCCCTGCATATTTTCCCACATTTTATCCTTTGCCTTTTCTAACACTACCCTGACCGTCGGCGCCAGAAACACGCCAACCTGCACTCTCTTGTCCTCTCTCACCCGTGCTCTTATCTCCATCTCTGCGTAGCGCATGTTGGACTCCCACGCCACGATCACCATGCGCCTTTCTTCCTTTAAAACACGGATAGGCGGGCTAGTTGGTTTGACATCTTAACGGTAACTTTTGCGCACTCGATACGGGGACAGAGAAAAGGATGACACGAAGTCAAGCGCAGTCTTCCTTTTCCTGGCGGACCACCGGCGCGGCCACTTGCTTCCCCACCGGCTGAGTCAGCGCCAGTCCGGGATCGTCTTCCAGCGTGGCGGCTTTGTCCTCCCGCTTTCCCTTCTCGGGGTCTAGCACTGTCGACACACCTGCCTCATGACCTACATCATTCTGCCGCGGGATGTCACCCTTCGTCGTCAGTTTGACCTTCATTTCCGCCAACCTCGCCTCAAGTGCCTTCCTCTGCTTTTGTTCTTCTTTCAGCTCCTACTGCAGCTTCCTTACCTGAACCCTCAGCTGCTCCTTTTAGTCCTCCAGCCAGTGGAGGCGCGACGCTAGCACACGCACTCTGCACCTAAAGTCCTGCCCTTCCGGGGCCTTCACCCACTCGACCATCGTCTCCTCGAGCGGGTATTTGTGCTGCTCGTACCCCGTGCACACAACACCCCGCTTCTTCTTCGGAGCCATGGTACTGACCGTCCCAGTCGTACCCAACTCTAACTTAGTTCTGACGCGTTCTCGTGCGCTACACTCTAATCAAAAAGTAAAATACAACGTGCGATTCTTTCCTAGAACATCAATTTTTCTTTCAGGAATTACTTAGTAGAGTCACAAATATCACTCTTCAAACCGCCACGTGCCACAATCGCGTGGCACATCTAACTCCAACGACTCCTAAAAACTTCTGCTCCTTTCTACTAACCTTATTACCTAAACCTACATCTACACTGTCTAAGACATGGACACCCTAAAAAAGGAATATTATATTTCAAACACTTATCCGTTTTCGTCAGCGATGCCTCCACCGCGCTCTGTATGTCCATCATCCTCGATAGCAAGCCTCGCGTTATTCCTAGCGCCATCTACTAGCAGATACAGATACTGTTCTTGATCTCGGGAGCCCGCTGCTATGACGACGACAAACGCTACTTCGTCAGGCTGAACAGCTGAAAAATGGCTCTTCTGTCTGAAAAACAAAAGCTGTTTGACGATTTAAACTTTATGTACGGGTAAGAATGGGGAAACTGAAGGCGAAACCAACACCTTAGAACAAAATATACAACCCAGGGATTAGCGACGAAGCTGTTTTCGCTGCGGAGCGGGAAAGCCGAGCGCCGCCATGTTGGTCAGCTCTACGTATGGAAGCAACATAAACACCCCCATGTAAAATTCGTATCTCACGTACGTCCTTGAGACTATCGCGTCTTGTATTATAGGAAGCAATGGTTAAGCACACGTAGGCCCTTTGCGTTCTCAGCATGTGCAACTGCCACCCGTGAAAGCTCCACGTACGTTAAACAAAATCCTTCTATTGGCTCGCGCGCGTGTTCATAATCTAGTGCTTACGCTCAGGCATGCAAGCAGTTAGCCAGCACGGCGCGTACTGTGTCATATCACGTATAACGAGAAGGGCAGGTCCAACTTCCATGTTGCATGAAGCGGCAATTTCACCCCACCTCGTGCACGTTGTTTTGAATGCACAGCCTTGTATCCCACATTACCCGGATGTCACGGTCTCGCGCGATCAGTCAGTTACTCGCCCGAACTTGGTGCGAAAGCGGCCGTTGTCGGTTTTTTCCGTAGGCGCGAGAGATGGTCCCGATCGACACCGACGTCTGCGCACGCATGCACGTTTGGCGTGCACGGTGCAGCGCGAGACGCGAGTCGAAATTACTCACAACCGCGATGAAATAAGTGCGCGCCTTTTACGGTGTATGGTCTGCCAGCGCTCTAAATGTCGATAACAAACCCATGGCAGAGAAACAAAACAAGAAAGAACACCGTAGAAATGCGTTTTTACTGCAACGCAGTATACGTCTAACCCACTCAGTTTTCATTCCGGTGTCATCGATTTACTCGGCGCCGCTTCGGGGCTCCTCCTCACCACCGCCGACACCTCTTTTAGAACTATTTTCCCCCTCACCTCCACCGATACCCCTTTGGCAAATGCAGTTAACTGCGGTAGTGCGGTCATCAGATGATTGAGAGAAATAAACAGAAGCACGGATGGGCGTAAAAAATGCAGTGACTATTACTACGCTCCCTACTAAGAAATCTGTGTGCAGCGCGAGCTGCAGTATTCTCGTTCACGGCGCATTTCTCCTGCGTCTCAGGTAGTGCTCGCGTGATCCGCAAACGTACGGCAGCGTGTGCTACTCTTCTGCTACCTCGCAGTGCGCCGCCGCCGTAGGCCAGCATTTAGCAAATAGTGTTTGAACCTCCCCCGCACTTTCCACGTGGTTCGGATAAGCCCCGCACAAGGGAGCAGCGAGGACGTTGTTGCATATCGTGTTTGAACCTCCCGCGCAAGCGTGCATCGTTTGGATTAGTGGAGAATAGACCAGCATCTAGGGAAAGTGTCACGGGGAGGGCGCTTCTTGGTGGCGATGCATTAGACATATGTGAGGGAAAGGCAACGAGAGAGATGACACCGTAGCCGCACGTGTCGTACTCTACTTCGCCCACCGCAAGACGCTTCTCTCCGTTTTCTTTCATTTGTCGCTCCAGCGTTTGCTCACTCGTTTACGCGGACATAAACAGACGTCGCTCTCGCGAAGCCCTCGTAACGGCGGCCAAAAGGCTGTCCCCTTAAACGACCGTAATCAACTTTCGCCATTTCCTCTCGAATTCACTTCGCAAGTAGCTGCGAATCCCTCCCTGTAGAAGAGAAAATTTCCCCAGTTTGAACGCCTGCTTGAGCCCATATTTCTTTTTCAGCTTGGGAGGCCTTCCCAGCAATATTTTAGCCGGTGTCCTTCAATCCTAAATATGCACCACCGCCGGTTCCCGGTTTATGCGTGCATGGTTTGCGGTTAGAAAAAAGGGGGGCGTGCAGCACAGATAGGCTTTATGCGGCTACCGATAAATGCCTATTGTGCTGGTGGGAGATATAGATGTTAAAATTACATGGCTCAATGTGGTTAGTCGGCTAGCTGTCCTCTTTAATCAACTGTTTCGGGTGTGGGTTCATGTATTGCACAGATGTCTTATACACACACAGATGCATGCCATGGAGAAGGAAAACGGACAACCACATGTTTGGACGCGAGAATAGAGCTCAACAGCTTCCATGTTTTAAGCCGTTATTGGATGGATGCATGCTGTTCGTTTCGAAGAACAAGAGCAAGAATTGGAGCGTTGCCCCTCACACAAGCGCGAATGGGCCCAAAAAGAACGGAAAGCTATTGGTGCCACGGTTGCCACCTCAAGTTCATCTCGTCAGCAGCGGGGAATACCTCTACGATGAGCAGCAACTTGACCGCTTGGAACGCCGGCGTGAGCCAATATCACTTCAGAGGGTTTCAGGTGATATTTCTCTAACAAACCGCGCCCCCAGAGTGGAAAGCCGTCCGAGTCGGAATGGTGGACACAGATCAAAGATAGTGCCCGAGGTTACGATGAAGCCCTAAAAAACGCGCGATTGTCGAGAAGAGAATGCCCCCCGCCCCATCGGGCCCTGAGCCGCGAAGAAGCGACGATTCTCAGACAACTACACACGGCGTCGGTCACGTCACCGGCGGCACTACACCACATGTACCCAGAGGAGTACACACGTAGCCTATGCGAGGTATGCAAAAAGGGGCCGGCCAACCGGTGGCACATCATGTGGGACTGCTCCGCCGACCCAGAAGGCGCCAGCTTCGAAGACTACCCGGCACGACTACAGGAAGCCATCGAATTAAGAGACAAGACGAAGGAAGAGTGGGCCATCCAGCAGGTTTTCACTGCACTCGAAACTCATGGACTCCGTAAAGGGGCCTGCGCCTATTAGGCTAGCGAAGAAGATGCGACGACCGGCCGCGTCGGGACGGGGGTCATAACAAACCCCCGCCCACTGCAAGATCGATTTGAATAAAGTCCTTTCCAGTCCAGTCCTGTCCAGGTGATTTTTTTGACAGCGTCTGTCACTACAAAGCATGCGCACATGACTGGTTGCCGGTTTATGAGCGCGCAGGTTTGTAGTGGAGAACAGTGTGAGTAGGGAGCGGATGCGTGCACGCGCAGCTATACGTTTCATGCCCGTAGCGATGGATGGCGTGACCATTGCGCAGGTGCGAGGTTCAAACGCGGACGTTAAACGGCCCGATAGGGCCTTTCGGGATTCCTCATTGGTAGAGAAGATTGAGTTTGTGTGTTAGCCTACATTCAGACTGCGGACGCAAAAGCCGTATCGTGATCTATGGACGTAAAAAATGGCAGATCACGCAGTTTTGTTGGCTGAAACGTGAAATGACGTCAGTCTTTAAAGTTATTACGACAGCCAGGGCAACAATCTGAACCCGCCCTTACTCAAACAGCAAAATGCTTACGACGCGCGAGGGACACAGAGAGTTCCATGTTTACCATGGTCCATGTTTCCATGTTTCCAGTTCCACGTTTCAGTTCCGTTTTCCGGTGCCATGTTTCCATGTAAGCTTGGATCCTTCAGAGGTTAATTCAGTTAATTGTGTAGGAAATATGCTCCATCGCAATTTACGACAACCATGTTTTGTTTCGTGCACTCCGTGGACTGCGCCGAACTTTGCAGGTCGTCCTTCTTCACAGAGTGGAAGGGCACTATTTCTTAAGTTTTTCTATGCTTGCTCCATTTCCTCCATAAAAACTTCTCTTAATGACATCCCTTGAAGCCCCTGATGTAGAGTCTTAGGCGTTTAACTCGGCAGTAACCTGAAATACCACCGAGACATCGCATATATTAGGAAAAAAATTATGTACGGCGTTAGAATACTTAATAAATACCACCTTCATTTCAATCCCTCAAAACTAATGTCACTGTATTTTTCTTTTGTTAATTCACACATTTCTTACTGTAATATGTTATGGGGTAACACATACACAACTTATCCTGCTTCTGTTCAGACGATTAAAAACCAAGCAATTAGAATTGCCACGTCAAGCCAATTCCTGAATATCTCTACATCATTACTTCACGAAAACTGTGTATTAACTGTTACCGGACTTGTTTAATGTGACCTTGGTATATTTATGAATAGAATTACAAACTGTCAACTTCCTCCTTCATATTGGTTCTTTCAAATATAAATGTCACGAGGTTTGCGCTAAACAATAACTTTTTCTTGGCCAAAGTTCGCTCTAATTACGGCAAGCAACCCGGTTATTTCTTTCGAAGTTCTTTTTGGAATAGTTTACCTTTTCACATTAGAGTATCTTGTTCCCGGAATGTGTAAATCGAAGTTCAAAATCATATCATGTCAACTAGCTAGTCTTTTTTTTCTGTTTCTTAATTGTTTCTTGGTTATTGTGAGTTGCGTTCTGTAATAACTTGTTTTTAGATGCGAAGAATGTCATGTTTGGGGCTGTGTGCCTCCCTCCCTCGTTGTCGTTGTTGTCCGCCGTCCGCACTCTATTGCACATGCGCGTCTCTTCAGCCCCGTCCGAATTTGGGCTGTCGTAAGCACAGACCACTATAAAAAGAAATAGGCGGCACCCGGTTTCGATCCCACGACTCTCTGGCTGCAACGGGAGGTACGTGGCGCTCTCCCCACTGCGCTACAAACCAAGGCGGGAGCATGTGCTACGGGTGCGGTCATTACCTTCACTCATTCAAACTACGTCAAGAAGCTGCTGATACAACGAAGGCACGCGAAGCTGAACGTCAACGGAAACGACGAACTGAAAACTAATGGGAACTTCAGTCGACCCCACCGCTGCTTCGCATACTCAGGGTTCCCCTACAGGAAGATGGTGTGCTTTTTTTTTGATGCAGAGCATCTGATTCAGTCGCCTTGTCCCTCCGGCGTCGTCGTCATCGGCGTTGTCCGCCCCTCCCCCATTTTCCTCGCCGCGCTAGGTGCCCTCTCCGCCGCTCACCCCCTCTCCTCTCCGACAGCGAACACTCTCTCACGAGGGGCATTGGATTGACTTGGCTTGGCTTGGCTTGAATTGGATTGGATTGGATTTGGATTGGATTAAAGTGGATTGTGTCGAATTGTGTTGCGTCATAGCCGCGGCACGTTGCGTCATAGCCACAGCTCTCCTCTCCGATAGCGAACACTCTCTCGCGAGGGGCATTGGATTGGATTCGATTGGATTGGCTTGGATTAGATTGGATTGGATTGGATCGGATCGGATCGGATTGGATTGGCTTGGATTGGATTTGGATCGGATTGGATTAAAGTGGATTTTGTTGGATTGTGTTGCGTCATAGCCGCGGCATGTTGCGTCATAGCCGCGGCAGGGGGTTCACGGCACGTTTTACGCGATGGGAGAATCAACCTAACGGAAACAACAACGGAACCCCCTATGCGGCGCATCTACACAGGGGTTCCCGCGAGGGGAGGTGGGAGTTTTTTTAATAAGGGTGTTTTTCCTAGGTTGGTTTTGCTTTTGCGAGATTACAAGCGTATATTCATACTCTATTTGTCTCAATTGCCATTTACTGAAGTTCTGTCTATGTGCTGTGTACATTACAATTATTCTCACTTCTACATTTTACATCAGATCCCTTTACAGTCTCTGATTATAGGACCTCTTCCTGTATATCTTGCACATGTTATCTGCATTTCGCACATTAAACCTTTTCTCATTTGATTTGATTTGATCCATGTCCCTGAACGCCTTGTGCAATCGTTAGGCGAATTCACAAGATTGCACGTTTAGAATGTGCAGGGGAAGTAATAGGGTGCTGTTTTACACAACTGCATTATATAATACATACGTATAGAAATAAAACCTCGCTGATGAATTGGTGAACGTGGATAGCAGGAGTGCATCTACATGCTTTCTTCCGCAGTGAACAAGAATGAAATTGCAATTTTACTCTTCCTTCTGGATAGAGGGAGACGATGCGCAGGTTTACTCTTCCTGGTGCAGGAGTGGAACTGAGACTTGACTCTACCCCACACGGGAAGAATACGCAGTCAGTTTTACTCCACCTTCTCCTGTGGAGAAAACATTGCATCGTACTTTCCACAGCTTTGGAGGGGAGTGCGCCGACGCACACAAGAGCACAGTGACTGTTCTGCTATTCAAATACTTTCCCGATTTGTTAGCCTGTTAAGGATCAACTAAGAGGGCGAGACAAATTGGAGATAGCGCATTTTAACAACTGGTCTGGTGCGCTATCTGCGGCGCTCTTTACACAGATCTTTACATAGATCCCTTTCGTTGTTTATTTGTATCGTGTGCAAGTCGTTCATCTTTTTCGCAAAAAATGTTTCATTGAATGACCAGGCCGAATTGCACGCAAATTCTCGTTTCCTGCTGACGGTCATGCCTAGCAGTTTCTTAAGAGCCGGGCAGAGGTGCAGTTCCAAGGCGTCATATGTGAGCCGGGCTTTTAAAGCAAAGCTTTATACTTCTACCCCCCAAGGGTTCTGTCTCGACCGTTGATGTCAACAGAAAACCCCCGCGAACAAATAAAAGAATTTTCTGGCACCGCCAGGAATCGAACCTGGAACTAATAGCGTAAAAAAGCGAGAGCCCGTTGTCTTACCGATTTAGCTGCTGGCCCACGCGGAAACAGAGAAGACAGGTGGTGAAATTACCAAGCAAATCTAAGGGTTAACCAACCCCCTGTATTCTCTATGAATGCCACGTGATAGCGTGACGTGACATCACGCGCGGCTGTGAGATCATTCATGGCACGTCTAGTGGCGCTATGTGCGCCTTGCACGTGTGCTAGGAGTTACCAAAAAAAAAGAAGCTCCCACCACCGCATGGCATCTCACGTCTATAGAAGTACGGCAATGTGGTAAGGCCTGTGACCTCCAGTGCTCACGTAAAAAATCACAGCACCTTGTCTTCCGCCGTCAGGCCAAACTCCTCAAGAAACACATTCAAATACTCCTTGATGGCCGGGCCATCACTCAAAGCTCCAGCATCAAGATCGTGGGCCTACATCTCCAGGAAACACCAAGAGTGACGTATATGTGGAGCGCCTCAAACACCGCATCAAAGAAATTATACACATGATCAGGCGAGTTGCACCCAAGAAGGGAGGCCTGTGGTCCTTTCGGGAATCACTTACGGCTACCCCCTCTCTTCTTCCCGGCAAAGAGTACATAAAGATGATTTATAAAATGATTAGAAAGGCGGTTGAACAGGTCACTGTTCTTCCCCTGAGTGCATCCACAGAGAGGCTGCTAGGACGGGGCTCCACAAGACGGTGGAAGAGCTGATAGAGGGCCATCTTTCTTACCAGAAGGTCCAAATGAGAAGAACTATGGTGGGTCGCCGCATCCTTCACCGAATTGGCTGGGCAGCAAACAATGTCACTTCGCTTGATGTACTCCCGCACTCTTGGTGACAAGAACTAAAAATGTTGACTTTCCTTAGTCGAAAAGGACGGGCTCAAGCGCTCAGCACTACCTTGGGACTAAGCAGTTATCTACACTGACGCCTCCCAACATCGAGGGAAGTAGTACGCCATGATCATGGCAACCTCCAGAACCAACCTCCTTGCGCGTGCCTCACTCGAGACCCAAGAGATGTCGGCAGCAGAAGAGGTAGCCATCACCTTGGCTCTCACTCAACCAGAGGTTCGGAAAGTAGTAACTGATTGCCACCAACCCCACGGAAATTTACAGTCGGGTTGGGTGTCCCGAGCAGCACTGCGTGTGCTAAAAACCCACTCTCCAGAATGGTTCTATTCAGCTGATCTGGACACCCGCTCACGCTTCCATGGAGGGCAACGAATACCCGCGCCAACAAGCCTGCACTTTTACACCCGCCCGTGCTATGGAGCTACACGAGGACAGTCACCCGCTTGTCTCGTTCAGGAACATAACCCCGCATTATCGCCTTCAGAAACAAACCCTACTTTTGCCTTACCCTGACTTTTACCGAGAAAAACAAACTACTCTACGTCACATGCAATCCGGCTCCTTCACACACCCGACGCGTCTTCACATAATGCACCCGAATCGCTACGACACTGAATGAAAATATCTTTCAGAAGTATGAAAACTCCGCCCCATAATCGGTGTGTGCGACTTTAGCCCTCAGCCACCTCCCCTCTTTTCGTCAACTACCCAAAAGGGCAATGGGAGATGCTGCTGTCCAGCCCCTGTCTGCTTACCCAGCTTCAGTTGGTTAACACAGCACAGGCGGCGCGGACTGCATATGGGCTCCAGTGAAGGAAGAACCACTCCCCACGGCCGCACCCTGGGACATTGAGAAATTTTAATAGAAGTACTTCCTCTTCAAGCTCCTCCTGCTTCTCCTCCTCCTTGTTCTTCTCGTCCTTCTCCACCGTCTCGGCCGCCGATCTCGTGGCCTCCACTCGCAGCTCGCAGAGATGAAGCAGTGAGATCGTCTAAAACCAGGGTTGAGCTTCCTTTAATTTTATAAAAAAAGTTACCACTAATGTGCTACACCAATATAAATCAATCAACCACCGTTAATGCATCATGCATTAACTTAACCTTACCAAGAACATCTCTTCGAAGTAATAGAGGGTGTGGTTAGTGCATTTCACTTCTCTCTGGTTTCACAATTTTTTAAAAGAGGTGCGAGTGAATTTAAGTGACGTCGTATGGATGATCGTTGTGCGTGCCGTTTACAGCTTTGCTTTCCGACAAGATTTACAGGGTGGATTGGCGCAAATTTTTTCAGCCTTCTTTATTATCCCATTTCGCTTTTCCGTTGGCTTGAGCTTAGTAAAATGTTGCGATTATCTGAGTTCCGGGCCGGTACGCGGTGGCAGTATCCAACGTCGAGCTTCGTCATGGGGTCTCGGATAGCTTCGCTAATCTTTGCTACGACCGCGAAGGTATCCTGGTTCGCGCACTTGACAACTACTCGGATGTATATGTCCCTGTCTCTCGAGTACTTCTCTGGCTGCACAACGCGACTCTCACGTCCTTCCGCTTTTACCTTCTAGGTCTTGCACGTTTTAATGAGGGCTATATTTTGCTTCTGAAGTCCAACATTGTTTTCTCTCTCTGTCTTTAACTGCTCTTTAAGCTGCATGATTGAAGCATGGGCAAAATCTAGGCTTCGGGTTATTGTGTTGTGTTCGTTTTTATTTCTCTTAGTTTGTTGTGTAGTTCTCTCTCAACTGATTTTTTAAATACCTTCATGTCTTGTGTGATTTCATCTTGAAGGCGAGGAAATTCAGCTTTCATTTCATCTCTGACCTTGGCAATGTTTTTGCTCATACTCAACAGAGGTTATACGCGACACTTCCAACAAAAAAGCGACAAATTTTGGCAGCAGCAGCGACGACTGCATTAGTGACAAAATACCTTCAGGCCGTACACTGAGCTGCGCTAAGAAGCGTTCAGCGTCACCGTACTGCTCGTCGGCGCTGATGCCAAGGAAGGGGCAGCCGAATGAGCACTTGTGTTCTATCCGAAGATGCTGTGGCGTAGGGCTCGATGCAGCAGGTGATGGCCAAGCTGATAGTCTCACGACTTGATCGCTGCTGGGCTATCGCTGTTGCCTCAGTTGACACCGAAGTGGCGGCGGGGAAAATTTGCAGCTTTACGGCGAAAAATGGAACGTGCGCGAAGAAGGGCGTTCAGCGTGGCCGTACTGCGTCGTCACTGCTGCAAATTCCGCTACGCAGACGATTTCTTTTACATCGTTGGAAAAGACACAATAAGCATTTTTTCTCCACCTGAACAGGCTGGAGAATGCCATTCACATCAATTAAGAATGTGAGGTGAATGTCAAACATGCTTTCCTGTACCTCCTCGCTTCACGGCACGGGCCGAACTTCAGCTATCCAGTGTACTGCAGGATTCGCACCCAGGTCCGTACCTAAATGTCAGCTCTATGCACACTTACTCCCAAAAATGTACTCTTAGCACGCTATTACAGCGTGCCTAAAGATCGTGCTCAAAGCCCGAGAAGGTGGCTGTGCACACGGCAAATGTATAGGATGACCTCAATAACTGCGGATACCATAGACACTTCCACCAGACCCGCCGCGGTGGCTCAGTGGCTAAGGCGTTGCCGTGGTGAGCACGATGTCGCGGGTTTGATTTCCGGCCGCAGGGGCCACTTTCCTGATGGAGGATAAAAGCAAAAACACTCGTGCGTACGAGATTTCGACGCATGTTAAAGATCCCAAGGTGGTCAAAATTTATCCGGAGCCCTCCGCTACGGCGTGCTTCATCGCCTGCGTTGCGTCGGCGCGTTAAACCCTACCTACCATTGGGTACCATCAATCAAATCAACACTTCTACCAGCTGATGTCCCATGTTTTTCGCTGGAAGTTCCACCTGCACGTCACATTCCCGTACTACGTGTTCCAGAAATGCATTTGCCTCCAAAATATACGCGAACTGAGCTCGCTTTATAGCGGTCACGGGAAGGGAAGGAGGTACGTCTACTTGGCGCCGTCGTCACAGTTGACGTTCCATTAATTAAGCTGATAGAGTGAACGACCGCTTACCCAGCAAGAGTTTCCGCGCTATTATTTACAAAATACCTCGCGCAGACTGCAGCTGTGTTTACATCGGGAAATCAGGAAATTAAAAGAAACGTCTACAGCACTAACTTATAAACCAGCGCTAGAAACAGAACTACAGAAAGGGCACACAGACAGGGCGCTGTCTGTCTGTGTGCCCTTTCTGTATTCCTGTTTCTAGCGCTGTTTTATGAGTTAGTTATGTACCAACTGGCCCGCCTTCAATCTATGTTGCAGTCTACAGCACCACCCTCGGGACGTAACTAATAAGGGTGTCCGCAACAACTCTTCAGTAGAGTACGTCATCACGAATGACACAAACAATGATTGAGACAACGGAAGAATCGTCTAAACAGAAAAGAATGACAGCGTCAAGTCTACATCAGGAATCGTTAATAATACAGGCGACATTAGCAAAGTTAATCGCAACGACCGGAAGCTACATCCGATGTACGCCAGGCACGCGCGTACTGG
Source organism: Haemaphysalis longicornis (assembly GCF_048455015.1). Lineage (NCBI taxonomy): Eukaryota > Metazoa > Arthropoda > Arachnida > Ixodida > Ixodidae > Haemaphysalis > Haemaphysalis longicornis. Next base: position 551,099 of record NW_027526212.1, read on the forward strand.
GATTTCTCTAGCCAACGTAATCAAACCACTTCTGGGGATGCGTTAATTGTGAACCATGATTTTGTGCCGGAAGACGAAACGTCATAGGCGTTTTCTATGACGAGCAGGTGTCTTGCTTTGCTTTAAACCTTTCTTCACATATTTCCAAAACTATGTTTGCACACCTCTATCCCTCGGCACTATATTTGAGACTCACCGCTCGCTTCCGCTTTTACTTTCTTGCTGTCCATGTTTTTCTAACTAGGGTTGCGTTTCCTGGTGCCAAATCTACTCAAGAGCTATTTCATCGATATGTCCTCCCAGTCACTTTGCTCCGCTGTGCTTTCTTCCTGCGTGTTGTCGTTGTCCTATAGACTTCTTGATTTCCATAATAAATCAAACCTGTCTTGGTCGCACTGGTGGTGCTGTGTTGACTGAAACTCGCTATAAGAAAACAAACTTCACGCAAAGGAGGGGCCCATGATGCGGCGGCTGCTACTGACGATGATGACACAAAGACGCTGGTTGGAATCGAACCTGTGTCGCTCGCGTTATGAAGCAGGTTTCAAATGCAGAGCATTTCTTTAACTCACGATGTCACCCGGCGTTGGCGTGCCTCGGCGACCGCAACAGCCGTTCCAGGTGCGCCCTCTCCCCCACTCCTCCTCGCCTGCTCTCCGCTGCTCCTCCCGTGTTCTCTGCGTGCTCGGATCGCATTCAGCAACAGGTGGGGCGCGCATGCGTCGTAGTTTGGCGCGGGAGCAACAACAGTTGTGGCGTGATCGTGACGTAGTCGTGACGTGGTCGTGGCGCGGTCGTGCCGTGATGGGGCGGTTCTCGGCGTTCGCTCTCGCTGTCAATTTCTTTCGAACCAGATAAAACCGGGTATGTGCGGGGCTTGGCGCGCACGTCGTGCGTTCCCCGAAAATGCTCTGCATTTGACCGTGCCCCTCGCGAGGGGGATGTCGTAAGCGTGTGTATGCGGTTGGGTTACGTTAATGCTCGTACTTCTGAATCACGTTGGGTTTCCAGATGTCGGTCGAAGCAGCGGGCAGCCGAGCGAGCTCGTCGCGCGTCTTGCGCACGCGAACGCGTTCCTCGGGGAAGCACGTGGGGATGTAAACCACGTCGCGGCTCTTGCGCGATTTTTCCTTAGTTCTTATCTTGAGACACCAAGAGAACATTTTAAGACTATGCGTGCCCCTTGAAAAAATATTAGGTAAAGTGAACGACCCATGACAAAAAAGTTACTAGCAGAAACGGTAGGTGGCGAAGGCAAGTGTTAAGAATTGAGAAATTTTGTAAAACCTCCTTGCTACAAATACCTGAAATATACAGCTGTCCTTTGCAAGTAATGCTTAGAAAAAGAACTGGAGGCCAATACAAGGCCGAAAATGGTTGCCTTGTGTAGGACCAAAGTGTGGTAGGACTGGTAGCTCATCAAAAATTTTTCTTATACCACCACTCTTACTTGATTGACGATTGGGAGAGGTGCTAAGCTTTCTTACATGGTATTCGTTTGCTGCCTTCTGATTTTGGTCTTTGAAGCGTACGTGGTTCGCACCTGACTGATATTGCTTGGACATGGGCTCACACGGTTTGTAGTTTGATGGTCAACGCGTGGATTTTATTGCAGCGGCTTTGAAGTTTTTAATTTTCACAAGCGCCATTTTTCACGGAATGGTGTCGCTCACAAAAAAGTAGTTCCCTTCCACTCTTTGCAGTAGGGTTACCTGCAAAGCTCGATGCAGTCCACGGAGTGCACGAAACAAACCTCGTTTATCGGAAATTGCAATGTAGCATACTTCCTAGCCATTTGGCAGTGTAGAAACTTTATGGACAATCCTCGCTGCACCGATGATGATGATCGTATTGGTGCCTGTCATATCGAGGGAGCAGCTCAGGTTTGAGCTGCTTCGTCTTCCTCTCATCGCCACGTTGTACAATTGAACACCACCATCGCATCACCGGGACGTTTCGGCCCTTGGTCCTCTTATTCAACAAACTTATTTAACGTCTGAAGGATCCATGCTTTTTTCCGTGGATAAACATGGAACTGCCTGTGTCCCTCCCGCATTGTAAGCATTTTACTGCTTCTGTAAGGGCGAGTTCAGATTGTTGCCGCGGCTGTCGTAATAACTTTAAAGAATGGCGTCATTTCAGGCTTCAGTCAACCAAACTGCGTGATATGCCCTTTTTTTACGTCCATAGATCACGATACGGCTTTTGCGTCCGTAGTCTGAATAAAGGCTAACACAGAAACCTAATCTGCTCTACGACTAACAACTCCAGACAGGTCCCATTTGGCCGTTTAACGTCCGCGTTTGAACCTCGCACCTGCACAACGGTCATGCCATCCATCACTACGGCAATAAAACCTATAGCTGCGCGCGCACGCGCCCTCTCCTTCCTCCCACTATTCTCCACTACAAACCTGCGCACGCATACACCGAGAACCGATCTTGTGTGCTTGCTTTGAAGTGACAGACGCCGTAGCAAATATTCCCTGAATCCCTCTAAAGAAGTGATATTGGCTCACGCCGGCGTTCCAAGCGGGCAAGTTGCTGTTAATACGTTGTGGATTGGACGCTGGTCGACGAGCTGAACTTGAGGAGGTAACAGCGGCGCCTGCAGCTTTCTATTGTGTTTGCTCCCATTCGCGCTTGTGTTCGGGCCAATGCTTCAATTCTTGTTCTTGTTCCAACAAACGAACGGCTTGGGCCAGTCCCATAACGGTTTAAAACTTGGAAACCCTTGAGCTCTATTCTCGCGTCCAAATACATGGCTGTCCGTTTTCCTTCTCCCTCATATGCATCTAACTGTGTGTATAGATATCTGTGAAACACATGAACCCACATCCGCAGAAGTCGATTAAGAAGGACAGCTAGCCCACCGCAATGAGCCATTTAATTTCAACATCTATATCTCCCACCAGCACAACCGCATTAATCAGTAGCGGCATGAAGCCTATCTGTGCTGCACGCCCCCTTTTTCTAACCGCGAACCATGCACGCATAAACCGGCAACCGGCGATTGTGCATACTTTGGCGTGAAAAATATTAGCTAAAATGTCGTTTGGAAGTCGCTCTAAAGCTGAAAAAGAAATATGGGCTGAAGGCTTCAGTCCATAGATCAACATTATTTGCTCAACTTTAGTTGCTTGATGTCACAGTGGGTGTGTATTAAGCTGTAATGCTAAGGCCAAGTGCTTTAGTGGTAAATTTATGTGAATAGCCAAAAAGAAGAATCAAAACGCTAACTGGCATGACCAAATGGCGACGTTTTGCTTTTGCAGGGAGGGATTCGCAGCTACTTGCGAAGAGAATTTGAGAGGAAACGGCGAAGGCGGGTTACGGTCGTTTTAGGGGACAGCCCTTTGGTAGCCGTTAACTGGGCTTCCAAAGAGCGGCGTCCATTTATGACCGCGTAACCGAGTGAGTGAAGGCAGCAGTGACGAAAGAAAACGGAGAGCAGCGTCTAGCGGTGGGTGAAGTGGACTACGACACGTGCGGCTATGGTGTCATCTCTCTCTCTGCCTTTCCCTCACATATGTCTGATGCAGCGCCACCAAGAAGCGCCCTCCTCCTGACACTTTCCCCAGATGATGTTCCATTCTCCACTAATCGAAACAATGCAGGCTTGCGCGGGAGGTTCAAACACGATATGCAACAACATGCTCGCTGCTCCCTTGTGCGGGGTTAATCCGAACCACGTGGCAATCCGCCTTTTTCATTGCGGTGTGCTGCCACCTAGCGTGCCTAGCGGAAGTTGAAGCGGCAGGGTTCACCGGCGTTTCCTGCTGCTGCGTTCTCGCTGTATGCACGGCAATCCCACATTACGGCGAGGAGCAGCCTAAGTTTTTCTTCTGTGTTCGTGTTACACCGCCTTAAGATGACAGCCCCTGGCCATCACATAATACCAGGAGGCTTCTTATCACTGAATGAGGGCTGGCAGAGAAATCTCGGACAGATCCGTGTGCCGTACGAGCAGCAGAGCGAGCAGTACTTGGAGTCGTCTGGCATGAACTGCGATCGCCAGCCCAACAAAGGCCGGCAGTTCGCACGCGAGGGCTATGTGCGAAATCTAATGTACAACGACCTGTCACACGACGGCGATACCCGGGTCTTCCGAGAAATATGCTCACCGTCGATGAAGGGTGGCCACTACGTCGTGCACGCCGTTGCAAGTAAGGGCATGGGCGCCGTCGCAGAAGCACACTGCATCTGTTCTGCGGGGTAAGTACACGTTACCTACAAACGAAGTCTTTGTTTATCGGAGACATTAGGTCCAACGGAAAAGTTAGTAGCTACGATAAAGTTTTGAGTAGTGTGATGGCGCTGGCCGAACACAGGATGTTTCAGTGTTCCTTCTCGCTAATCGTTTTTTTACCGTTTACCGTGCTACCAGAAGCCGCTGGCGACAGTGAAGCCTGTGCCGGTAAGTTACCATTCGCGGTAACTCTCGTGCTGCACAGTCTACTCCCACAAACACGGTAAACGGTAACGTAAACACGGTAACGATGTGCTAAAACTGCCTGATGAAGCGTGTGCCGGTAAGTTACCGTTCGCGATACCTCTTCCGCTCCGCAGTCGACTCCCGCAAACATGGTAAACGGTAACGTAAACACTGCAACGATATGGTAAAATTCTCTATTTTCTAGTGAACGGCAACCAGATAACAGCAACTTAAGTCCCCACTCTACTCTGGCGAAACAAGCCCTTTTTTTGCTGGCCTGTTAGCGTTTTGATTCTTCTTTTTGGCTATTCACATAAATTTACCACTAAAGCACTTGGCCTTAGCATTACAGCTTAATACACACCCACTGTGACATCAAGCAACTAAAGTTGAGCAAATAATGTTGATCTACTATGTAGTTTACATGTCATGTAGGTTAACAGCTTGAAGAAACCTACAAACGAAATATAAAGTTGCTATATTCGAACGCTTTGGTGTTTTATAGTGCCCTCACCGCTTGTCCAGTTTCGGGTAATAGAAACCATATCATGAAACGTCGAGTATGACTCGACAAACACGATCATGTAAAGGCAGTGTCGCTTATGCCAGTTGGCCATTGTCCTGTCAGACAGGCTGAATGTGCTGTACAGCTGAGCAGTGTCGACCGTCATAATGCACAGCGTACGCAGTAGGGCTTATATATTTACATGTAATATCGTTCAATGCCAAAGTTTATCCACCGCTCTTACTGCCTTAAAAGAACGTGCATGGAATTCAAAGCGCCAATAGCATGTTCTATTCCCTATTTTATTTGTGTTAAATTTGGTCGGCATTTACCATCACAGCATGGGGATAACCCCTCGGAACATTAAACCGTAACTGTTTAGTATGACATATTTTAAAATAATTTCAATCCTTGCACACACGAGAAAGGTCATCAGTGGCACTGAGCGAGCTCATGAAGGAAGGAAGAAAGACTTTGTTGAATGCCTGCAACAGACACCGTGTGTGCACTGCGCCCGGACGTAGCCACTCGTCGATCCCGACGTCACCCGTACTCCGAACGCCCCTTCGGTACTCGCTACGGGGTTGGACGCCGCTGGCCCGTAAGGGAGGGCGTCACCCCGCAGCTTTCTTTCGCTCCGGTGCTACTTTTGGAGGGCCGCCAGGACCTGCTGGACGGCTGATAGTTCAGTGTCCTTGTCACAACTGCGCACTGCTTCTTGGATCTACGGCGGTAGGTCTGTCCTGGTAGCCACCTCGTTAGGTCGCACTTCACAGTCCCACAGTAAGTGGGCGGTCGAGGCCCTAGCATTGTTACACAACACGCACGTGTCGTCCGTATAGAGTTCTGGCTGTATGTGCTTCATGACGACCGGGGTCATCAGTGAATTCGTCTGCAGCTGTCTGAATGTGGACGCTTCCTCCCTGGTTAGCTCGGGGTGAGGCGGTGCCAGCTTATGACATCATCTGCGCTTCGACCCGAATGGCAGACGCCAGGGTACCCGTGATGAATCGAAGTAGCTGTGCTGTGGGCGCATGCTCTTCCGCCTTGGGCACTCATGACCAGAGGTCGGCGAACTCACTCATGAGTCCACTCACTCAGACTCATTTGAACTCAAACTCACGCGTGAGTTTGAGTTTGAGTGAGCGCGAGGCTAGCGTGGCATGGTGAGTTTGAGCTTGAGTGAGTTTGAGCCGAGTGAGCCCGACTGAGTTTGAGTCCGATTAAGTTTGAGTACGCCTCAGACCTAGTGAATTTTGAGTCCATTTTCACTTCTGAGTAAATGTTGAGTTTGAGTAAATTTTGAGTACTGAGTACACTTTGAGTTTGAGTCCATTTTGAGTTCTGAGTACATTTTGAGTTTGAGTGCATTTTGAGTTTGAGTGCATTTTGAGTTTGAGTCCATTTTGACTTAAGAAGACTCTGGTGCGATTTATTTGGTTCATGATCTAGAAACTTCAACAGCGTGAACTGACAGGACGAATAACGCGACACAAACGACATAGACGGGCGCTGACTTCCATTTCAGAGCGTCCAAGCATGCTTATATCTCAAAAAACACACACGAAACTTAAAACCATGAAGAAGTAAAAAGAAAATGTTTACAAGGGTTCCTTTAAACCAGTTCCCACCGCAATCAAATGTACTTTTCTTTTTACTTCTTCATGGTTTTAAGTTTCGTATGTTGTTTTTTGAGATATAAGCATGCTTGGACGCTCTGAAATAAACAGTTGGAAGTCAGCGCCCGTCTATGTCGTTTGTGTCTCTCGTCTTTCGTCCTGTCAGTTCGCGCTGTTGAAGTTTCTAGTCCATTTTGAGTACTGAGTACATTTTGAGTTTGAGTCCATTTTGAGTTATGAGTGCATTTTGACGTTGAGTACTTTTGACTTTGAATACATATTGAGTTTTGAGTACATTTTGAGTTTGGAGTACATGTGAGTTTTGAGTCCATTTTGAGTTTGAGTACATATTTATTTATTTATTTATTTATTTACATTACCCTCAGGGCCCGGGTAGGGCGTTACAAAGGGGAGTGGGAACAAAACAATGCAATAAGGAGCAGACACAGCAAGGAAGAAAAAAATGAGAACAGAAAACTGAGAAAAATAGGATCAGGCCAAGTTCGCAACAAAATGCAGCAGTAAAGTTCCATTCTTGTGTGACATAACAGCAGGCAAACGATGCAAAACTAACGTAAATAAAATGACTAACAGATGAAAGAAAAACGGTACATATTCCGGAAATTTTGGCATCTAATCAGCAAGCGGTAACGTAGGTAGCACAAGTGAACATGATAGTAGGTAATAATACAGCGAAATGACAACAATAGGCACAAATGTTCGAAAAAAAATGGCACATTCATGACTGGCTGCAAATGTAAGTTGACACAGCAGATCTGAATAAATGATTGTCACGAATTAGAACTATCGGCTCGGGAAGGTGCTTCCAGTGGTTTATTGCTTGGGGTAGAAACGAGTGATAGAACGCATTAGCGTTACAATGGATGGGTTCAACCTTGTGGCGGTGATCTAAGCGACGCGATATGAACGAGGGGCTTGATAGGAGCAAATCGTGAAGTGTGTCGTGATGAAAGATTTTATGAAATAAATACAATCGCTGAAGCTGACGGTGTAATGACAGATCGGGTAGGAGCAAACTTGATTTCATGGTTGATACACTAGCTGTGCGGTGATAATTAGACAGGATGAAACGCGCAGAACGGTTTTGAACGGATTCAACAATTGAAGTTAAAGATGCCAGACCAGGGTCCCAAATAGAAGCGGCATACTCAAGTTTCGGTCGAATTAAAGTTTTATACAATTGTAGTTTCAGCGAGGACAAAAGATTAGAAAAGTTTCGTTTGAAATAGCCGAACGTGCGGTTAGCGTTATTTGTTATGTAGTTAATATGCGGTTCCCAGGAGAGATTGGATGATATATAAACGCCTAAGTATTTATACGATGTTACAGTCTCCAGAAGATTACCTTGAAGGGTATAATTAAACTATCGGTTGTTTTACGGGATACATGCATTACTTTACATTTATTTATGTTAAGAGACATAAGCCAGTCATTGCACCATGCAGCGATTGCGTTAATATCAGACTGGAGTATAGCAAAGTCATTATCACTTGTAACTTCGCGGTAAAGAACACAATCATCAGCAAACAGGTTAATTGAAGACTGTACTGTGGTAGGAAGATCATTAATGTAGAATATAAAGAGCAGTGGTCCAAGAACAGAGCTTTGAGAAACACCTGAATGGACTTGAGAAAAAGAAGACGTAACTTGGTTAACAGACACGAACTGAGAGCGGTTTGTGAGAAAGTTACGTAACCAGGCAAAGCTGTTAGGATCGAGGTTGAGTTTGCTTAGTTTTAAAATTAGTAGTTCGTGTGATACTTTGTCAAAGGCTTTGGAAAAATCAAGGAATACACAGTCTACGTTGGAACCCTGGTCCATTATACCATGAAGTGAGTGTGTGAAGCAGGCTAGCTGAGTTTCGCATGAAAAATTTTTACGAAACCCATGTTGAGAATTGTGAAAGAACTTGTTGAAATCCAAGTAACGACCGATTTCGGATGATAAAATGTGTTCCAAAATTTTACAAGGAGTGCTTGTAAGTGAAATGGGGCGGTAATTATTGACAATATGCTTATCTGAACTTTTATGAACGGGAACCACCTTCCCCACTTTCCAGTCAGACGGCAGGGTGCTTGTTAGTAAAGATTGTTCAAAAATTTTTGACAAAATATTTGAGGAGTACTCTTTAGTATTTTTTAGAAACTTAGAATTTATATTATCGATGCCAGCGGCTGAGGAAAGTTTGAGATTTTCAATTATTTTAGCAACGCCGCATGGATCTATAAAAACCGGAGGCATGTTCGAAAATTGATGACTATGAACTGAAGGGTTCGGTGGGTGCAGGGTGTTTTGGAAAATGATTTAACAAAGAAGTCATTGAACGCGGAAGCACACTGTTCGTTGGAAAGCATGACACCATCATTTGATGTAATGGTAATAACATCATCGTGATGAGCATTGACAAGTTTCCAGAATTGACGTGGCTGGTTTCTGAGCATTTAGGGCAATCTTTGTGTGTTATAAATATGTTTCGCTTCATGCAAAGCAAGGAGATAGTTGCGATTGGCAAGATGATAATCTTACCATTTTTCTGGAAGATTAGAGTTCTTGGCTTGACGGAATACACGCTTTTTTTTGTTAGCTAGTCGCTGAAGTTGTTTATTGAACCACGGGGATCTGTTAGTTTTTATGCAACAAAGCGGGATATACTTGCTAGATAAATAGGCTACTTTGTCTCTGAAAAGACACCAGTTTTTCTCTAAAGACCGCGAAGAAAACGTTTCTAAGAAGTCTTCTACGAATAAGGATAATTCGGTATTTATGCTCGCGTAGTCCGCTCGGGAATAATCACGTATCTGTTTTACTTTTTTGGGGTTACGGGTAGTAGCAAAATTTAGGTCACATTGAAGAAGGGCATGATCGCTAAGTCCGGGTAGGACTGACAATGATGTTATTGCTTCTGGAAACGTTGTTAATACAAGGTTAAGTATGTTGGCCGAATTTCCAGAGCATCGAGTTGGTTGTGTTACCATCTGGGTGAAGTGGAAGATTGAACAAAGGTCGAGAAACGACTTTGCTTCGGAATTTAGAGGTACTATGCCAGGACCATCCTTGGTCCACTCTATGCTGGGATAATTAAAGTCGCCAAAAAGAATAACCGGCGTATGGGGGTATCGAACAAAAATTAAGTTAACTACGTCATGGAGATTATCAATAAAAGATTTGTCGGCTGACGGGGACCCGTAGCATGCTCCTATTATAACCTTCTTATCTTTAAGTGTTAAGGAAGCCCATGAAATTTCTAGGTTGCTGGAAACATTGACGTGAGCAGACGTAATGGTAGAGTTTATTCCAATTATTACACCACCACCTGACCTACTATTTCTATCGTTTCGATAGAATGTGTATTTGTTTTAAGTGCGAATGCACTTCTTAAGCGAGCCTGAATCGTCCGCCGCCGTAGTCCGCATAGCAACAGCTGCGGGTGCGCGCGCTCCTCGTCTTCCTCCTCGTCTTCCCTAGCAACGGGGGGAGATAGGCGCGCGCTACTCTCCTCCTCCTCTCTCCGCTCAGTGACTGCGGGTGTTGGGCGCCTCCTCTCCACTTCGGGCGGGAGAGCTCTCGCTCGCGTAGCGGGCGCTCCGCATTCCGACGCGTGAGGGCGCTCGTGTAGCCCTCGCCGTAACGGCGGGCGCTACTCTCCTCCTCCTCTCTCCACTCAGTGACTGCGGGTGTTGGGCGCCTACTCTCCACTCCAAGATCACGATATCCACCGTAATCGCGGAATCAACAACCGTGCATTCGCACTTACACACTCTCCCCCTCGGGGAAGTGCGAGGGAATTTGTTTGCATTCTAGTATTTCCGAGTCACTGATTTTGCTAGAAAGCCAAGTTTCCGTGAGTCGATAAACGCACTTAGTTGCTCACGTTTTTTGAGAACGCTGCGGATGTTTGTGTAAACAACCGAAAGCTTCCTATTAGATCCACTTCCCCCCGGTGCCCAGGCGGCACAGAAAGTGTGCCCCAAGACCGGCCCGTCTATGGCCGCTTTCTGGCATGTCCGACCAGCATCCACGTTCTGGCAGCCACTCATCATGCGTTGAACGGCCAACATTCGGCAACCAGCGCTTCGGCATTTTTCCGTCCGCCCGTGTCCGGACGCACAACGGCAGCTAACCGGCTGCCAGATATTCAGTTCTCTTACGGCTGCCGATGTTGAGAAAGAGAACGGCCGAAGTACGGCTTAGGGCATCCGTTTTTTAAGTGCGAAGCACTTCTTAGTCGGGCCTACTCCTGCTTCCACCGCCGTCCTCCGTCCGCAGCCTAGCAACGGAGCTAGCTACCGTGCCTAGCAACGGCGCCGGATTTCCGACGCGTGAGGGCGCTCGCATAGCGCCTCCTCTCCCCCCTCGCCTACTCTCCTAAAGCCCTTTTACTACTGTCCAGCTCGCAACACCCTCTCTCGGCGCGCCAGCCAGGCCACTACACTATATAAAAAAAAACAGCATCCGGCGCCAGGTTTCGATCCGAGGACTTTGCGGCCGCAGCGCGACGCTCTACCGACTAAGCCACGGACGCGACTTTTTTTTTTCTTTACTGCATTGAAAACTTCCCTGAATACAGCCTACGAAAGTTAGGAGTCATCCAAGAAGATGCACATCACTGCAGCTAAAATAAGCCGTCCGTTAAATTCTGGCAAGCAGACGCACGCGTCCAACAGATGCAGCCATTAAGCCACGGACGCGACGCTGATAATACTGTTAGTAACGCGCCTTATATCTTTAACGCATTCAAACTACGTCGTCAGCGGTTGCTGAAATAAATACTGTCGTTTCACTTTACTTTGCGTGTGTGTGTGTGTGTGTGTGTGTGTGTGTGTGTGTGTGTGTGTGTGTGTCGTATGTGTGTGTGTCGAACATACACGTTAATTCACCAAAATTTCCGCAGAGGGACAAACGAGGCGTGTTAAGCCGAACGTGATCACGAGGGGGTGTTAATGTAACTAACGGGCAAAATGCCACCAAACTTCAACAAACTCCCCCTCATAGCATCACCCCGTGCTTCGCACTTCCTCATACTCCCCTTCGGGGAAATGCGGGGGATTTTTTTTCGGGAAGCGGTAATCGGCCGAAGCACGGCAAGCGACCGGCCACAGAATATGCGTATTCTTGCGGCAGTTGGTGTTCGAAAGGAGACCGGCCGGAGCGCGGCTGCCGTGCATTCGTTGTTTCAACGGTGAACCGCGCGTCCGGCGGTTTTCTTCGGGCAACCAGTGTTACGAAGGATATCGGCCGATGTACGGCCCCAGAATATACGTTTGTCATTCGGTTAGCTGTTCTCGGCCGAATTACGGCAAGCGAATGGCCACAGAATATTTGGCAACCGGTGTTCAAAAGGAGACCGGCCTACGTAAGGTATCTGGTTATACGTCATTTTTTCGGCAAATGGCATACAGCCGAACAACGGCACGAGCCTGGGCGCCGAGAATCCATGCACAGACGTGTTTGAAAGGAGACCGTCCGGTTTTTTCCTGGGGGGAGAAAAAGCCGTTAGGGAGCCGAACGACGGGGACGTGTTTTTCATCCGCTCCGTGTTTCTACGTTTTAAATGAAAGAACATCGTTTGTCAAACAGTAATGAATGTTCTCGGTGAACGGGCAAGGTGCAAGGACTCACTAGACATTAGCAGGGAACCTTTAAGGCCATCGAAATGTCATTTATTGCCACAAGAAGACTGTGCCACATCGACGGGTGAGCTAAGCCTCGCCAGTCATCGCCGCTACCACGCCTCTGCCGCCGGCTTCGTCGACGCATCAGCTCGAGGCTATTACCCCCTCAAGAAATGGAGAGCATTGGGGACATCGACCCGGCAGAGATGTCCGATCGAGATGGAGATGGTTCACCAAAATAACTGGCCTTCAAGGGCGTCGAGCAAGCGGCCACCACGCAGGAGCTAAACCGCCACCATGTCAAGGACTCCCCACCAAAGAAAGGCAAGTGCGAGCGAAAGCGCAAGTTATTCTGCTTACAATTAAACTCCGACAAGCAATGTTGCACTATGTTGTTGGTGATAAACGTAGAAGAGACTCGCTCGTGCATTGGTAGGATCAACTTCATGCCCTGCACTATGTTACTTCATGGGATTTTACGACTGCCTATTTAGAAAAAAAAATATTTTAAATTTGCGATAACAACAGAGCCTTGTCACTGATGAAGCCTAGCTGTTAATTTAGTTTCGATGTTTGAAGGTGAGCTTAGCTACTCTTGGGATATGACTCATTTGGTTAAACATAATCGCCAGCATCCTAGCAAACACGGATTTTGTCAGGATTTTCTTGCTCAACGCAGATTGTTGAGTTCACGCACGATTTGGCTCTTGCAATAGATAAGCTTAAAGTGGTTGACTGTATATTCTTGGACTGCAAAAAAGCAAATGATGGTGTTCCATATCACCTTCTGCGTAGTACATTTCATCCTATGAACTGAATGAATCGGTTTTTGCATTGTTCTTACTATTGGCCCTATAGCTTTGTTCAAAAGTACTGTGTAGTTTACCGGAATATAGCGAGTGAACGTGATTCCGTATACCTGCAGTTTTATGGGAATTTAATAACATCCTGGTTTGCTGATTCAGAAAAGTTTTTGGATGTTAAACAGTGTGTTAACGGCACCTTTACAAGAAAACCTTCATTCCAATTGAACACGTATACCGTAAATTATGCTGATGTGACAACGGCAGAGGAATATAAATACCTAGGAGTTTATTTAGGGAGTGGTTGGAGGTTGAATAGGCAGGTTCACACCATAAAAGTTACGGCTGCATATGTTTTTGGCTTTCTGAGACGAAATTTCAGTGAACCTCCATCTAACTGAAAAGAACAACCGTATTTCACTCATGTGCGCTCAATCTTGGAGTACGCATGTGTTTTCGTGGATCCCTACATCAAAGAGCTGGTTGATACGCTCGAAAACATACAGAATATGTCGGTGCGATTCGTATTAGGTAATTGGCACGCTCAACTTAGCATGAGAGAAAGTAAAAGTAAACGGAAATGGCAGGACGTGAAAGATCACAGACGAAACCACAGGTTGAACTTTTTTCGTAATATCTATCATTCGAAACCTGGAGTAGAAGGGGAGAAGTATGTCCAAGCTCCATTCTACATAGCGCAAAGTGGAACCGCTAGCTTTAAGCAAATTATTAACTTTCCTTTAAAGGTGACGCCTTGCGCGATTTATTTTATTTTACATCAATACTGCAGCGTAATTATCTTCCACGTATGATTGCATTAACTGTTTATATTGACGATTTCCAGCGCGCTTTGTAGAAATATTTCGTTATTTTGTGTCATGTTTAATGCTTAGTGTTATGTATCTCCCTTCTGTAATGCATGCAAAGGCAATCAGGCATCAAATAAATAAATAATTAAATAAAACAATAAATAAATAAATGAATAAAAATAAATGAATAAACAAATAAATAAATAAATAAATAAATTAATTTATTATAGAAGGGATGGCAGTCTGGCCTTTTGGGGGAAATAGGGGAAGGGGTTCAGGGTCGATAAAGCTTAAGTTCTGTTGACGATAAATAAATAAATAAATAAACTTCCAGAGGGGCAAGTTTGCCTCCGACGGGTTGAGAACCCTACGCGTTCAACCTTGACCAATAAAATATTTATTACCCTATTCGTTGCAGTATGCAAGGTTTCCTGTATGCATGCTACCATTGCTATGTTATTGGTTTGAAACAAATTATGTACCTCTAATTTTACGCCTTTCTTTGCCTGAACACAGAGGGATACAACTGCAGCCACCTGAAGCAGGGCGTCGTTCGCAACGCGTCTAGAATTTTTTGAACGTAGTATGACATTAGAAGAAAATTAAGTTCTTTTGGACTATTAAGTGGTGTGGACGTATACTCATGAAAACAACATTAAAATAGATTGAAAATGAAAGTACCTGTTCGCTACTTAGGATCAGCCCTGCTCAAGATCATCAGAAAAGTTGATCGAGTAGAAAATGTCTTTGCAAGACAAATGGGCAAAAACTGGACATACGTTTTTGTGAAGAACCAAAACGCTTCGTAAAGGCATTCACGCCGGTTTTATATACATCAAAATTGGTCAAGCAACTGTTATAAAAATAGTTTATGTAGTCATAGCACGAAAGTGTTCCGGAATATTGCCCTAAAAGAAATTAGCTAAAAGCGGCGCAATTTATCTCTCTGAAATTCAACCCACTAAAGTATGCGCCCTCCGCCGCCTCCCCCCCCCCCCCCCTCCTCTTTCCCCGTTTATTACAGCTAAGCCGCCCAACAGAGGATGTCAGGACCTGGACAATACATCTATTCAAGCTCTACAAAAAACTGAATATTTTATGTGTTCAGCAGTAAAAGAGGCAGAGCAATTAAAGGAACGACAATTTCTGAGCACTGTTTAATAAATGAATTTTGCTATCAACTGGGGCTGGTAATTAAGCAAGGCTGCGCTGAAAGCTTGACGGCTGGTGGTTGCGCGCGAGCTCACTTTGATGTGGCTGCATTGGACCCAAAATGCTGGGTTTGTGCTGCTTCTGCACTGCGCGATTGAGTCATCTGCTTGCGCGACATTCAGTGACCGGCCTCAGTACAGTTGACGAACTGTGGCTGAACTCCAATGCCCGTAGCACGGCCGTATTTCCGGTAGTTTAGTCCGGCTGGAGTCCGACGACCGCATCTCGGCTGTCCTCCGGCGGCCCTACTTCGGCCGTACACGGGTGGCTTTGGAATGGCCGGAGCCCTACGGCTGGAATCTGGCAGTATGACCGTAAGCCGGTCGACTGGCCGACGGACACTGGCCGTTGGACAGCCATGGGAGTACGGCCGTATACGGCCAAAAGGCCCACATTTGGACATGGGCCGAACATGGCTGCCGAAAAACGGCCGGACAGAAAATCACCGGCCAAAGTACACCGCCCTGTTTTAGGCCGAACAGTCCTGTGCTGCCTGGGTGACCCCTAGCTGGAGTGAACGTCCGTGCTCATGGAATTATTGGGAGAAATTCTGGGCGACTTAGGGTTCACGGTGTGTTTACTTGGGTGTGCTGTCGACAACGCAGCCGGTAACTGGATTGTACGTGCAAGTCTTACCACCCAAAAGTAATTTTTTGTATTTGATTTGATATTGGCCTCCTTGGGTTTTCGCGAATTCAATGAGCTGTTTGTGAGCAAGCCTAGTCGCTGGACAATGATCTTCGCTTATTGTTATATTCTTTTCCTTAAGGTGGGCGCGATTTGACAGCACTGCGCTTTTAACCTTGAAAGACGCAAATGTAACGATCAGGGGTCTACAGCGGTTTCCCGTGGCATGCCCAAGGCGGTGCGCGCGAAGAATAGCGTCTGAAGTGATTGTAAAATTCGGTAAATCAGAAATCAGCACGGTACCTTTCTGCTCTGCGTCTGCGTAAGATTCTGGCGAAGATTCTTGGATTCCGTAGAATAATAAATTGTCGCGACGTAGCCTATCCTCGTTGTCATTAAGACGGGCTTGCAGATGGTGGCATTCTTTAAGGAGCTCGTTGATGCTTTCCTGGTAAGAATGTACATCATCCTGTAGTTCATCAATGGCTGACGACTCTCCAGATGACGTAGATTCTAGTGCCACTACACGTGCCTAAAGCGTCTCAAAACGAGCATTGAACTGCATCTTGATGTCGGCTATGTCACGAGCGATTTCTTTTTGACTATCAAGCTGTTGCCGAAACATTGAGGTCACGGAGGGGCTATCAGAGCTATCTTCCGCATTCGGTTCTGACGGAAAGGTCTGCAAAGTTGGAGTAGCGCCTGTTTTTGACCGGGTAAGAGGGGCTTCCTTCGGGGGACCTGGGTTTTGTTCGATATCGCCGCACAATATTAGACCGTTAAAACGACACAGTGCATTAGAGAACGACACAGCAAGATTTGGTGGGCAAAGGAACAGCAGCAAAAAACGATCGTCAGACCTGACGCAGTACGCATTGTTGAAATAACATACCTGCGTGAAAGATAAGAAGAATCTGAGCATGCTGCTGTTGCTGCTGCCGCAATGCCCACTGGAGGAGAGCGCCGTGGTCGGGACCTTTATACTGTCGCTTGTTGAAGTCACGTGTCCGCGAGGGACGATGATTGGACAATGCAAGATGATGTCAAGCAGACGGGGAGCTTGCAGGCCATCAGTGCACACACTGGCGTACGCAGCAGCACCATCGTCCACGAGGGCGACTGGATCGCAGTCGCGCATGCTCCAGATAAGCTGTTCACGCTTCCCGAGAAGGTCGAGAGCAGCTGCTGTCCAAGATGCTGTAGTAACGGGCATGGTGGCGTCATTGATGGTCGGTCCGGCCAGGCAGCTAAGGAGCTGCGTGAAAGATAAGAAGAATCTGAGCATGCTGCTGTTGCTGCTGCCGCAATGCCCACTGGAGGAGAGCGCCGTGGTCGGGACCTTTATACTGTCGCTTGTTGAAGTCACGTGTCCGCGAGGGACGATGATTGGACAATCCAAGATGATGTCAGGCAGACGGGGAGCTTGCAGGCCACCAGCGCACACGCTGACGTACGCAGCAGCGCCATCGTGCACGAGGGCGACTGGATCGCAGTCGCGCATGCTCCAGATAAGCTGTTCACGTTTCCCGAGAAGGCCGAGAGCAGCTGTTGTCCAAGATGCTGTAGTAACGGGCATGGTGGCGTCATTGATGGTCGGTCCGGCCAGGCAGCTAAGGAGCTGCGTGAAAGATAAGAAGAATCTGAGTATGCTGCTGTTGCTGCTGCCGCAATGCCCACTCAATGCCCACTCAATATGAGTAGCCTAGCAGGCAGCTATGGTTGGCTGCTAAGTTTCATGCATCGCTGTGGGCTCGGAATTCAGGTTACCTGCGGGTACGGCACGGGGTGACTGATTTTTTTTTAATTTCTTGTTGAATTTTCATGACCCTAAGCCCTTGCTGTATACCAAGTTTTCGCAGCTGGGAGCGTGAGTGATAATTGACTGGTCAGGTCATAAAAAAGGGTTGCCTCAACTTTTCATCGTGACGGATTCACTAAGAGGGTGGGAAAGGGTGGTGCGAAAGCACACGGCGGCGCTTGCTTGCTGGTTGTTCGCCTGCTACTGTTAACAGCTTGATATACTAGGGTTCACAAAGGAACAGGTGAGAGCCGGCGGGAAAAGGGGGCGGGGGCTCTCCCTTCTGCTGATTCAAAGGAATTAGGTGAATTGACTGGGCAACGCCCCTTTAGACAATAATGACCGCATCAGATTGGGTGAAAAGTCAAACTGATGACACTAAGGCGTGTAAGGTATCAAATGAAAGGTCGCGATAAACGGAATCACGCAGGGTAAATAAAAAATGCTTCCTGATTGTAGTCATCAGGCAGTCATAATGAGTCATAGATTGGGTTAAAATTAAAAATGACGCCACGAGGGCATGTGGTGAATCAAATTCAAGTTCTCGATGTGGGGAATCATTAGGGACAAAAATGCGTTATGGTTGTTACATGACGTAGTCATGGTTAGTCATAGATTCGGTTAAAATTCAAGTTCATGACGCTAGGGCGTGTGGCGTATCAAATTAAAGGTCTCGACGAGGATAATCACGTGCATCCTCATTATTATCATTACATAGTCTCAAGGTGGGTCATAACTTAGGTTAAAATTCACAATGACGCGACTGGGTGTGCGGGGCATCAAATTGAAGGTTCCGATGAGGGAAATCACGTGTGACAAAAATGCGGTATGCCGATATCAAGAGATAGTCATGATTAGTCATTCATTGGTTTAACATTCAAATTGATTCCGCTAGGATGTGATGGGTATAAAATTAATGGTCTTTATGAGCGGAATCCCGTGGGAGAAATACAAAAATGCTTCCTGGTTATAGCCATGCACTCTAAGAAATCGGTGGAAGTGGGCTTCACGACAACGCCCCAGAACGACCATTCAGCGTGCTTGCATGTGCGAATTTGGCGAATGACGAGGCCCAGCATGCGATTAAAGTGAAAACCAGGATCTGCTCTTGGCCAGCAGCGCAAGGTGTGCGTGTGCGCTTTTGTCCCAGCGCAGACATTAACTCCTTGCTAGAGTGTAAGAGAGACAGGCAACGGAGCCACCAAGACATAAAAAGACATTGCGTCAGAAGGAAAACACTTCAGAAAAATAAGCAAGCGGAGTTTTTGTGTGCGCTGTAACTGATTTTATTACAATAAGAAATCAGCGCAAGATATCAAAACTAGCACATGATAACAATATAAAGGAAAAGAATTAACTCGGGCTCTGCAGTTCTTCGACGACTACATGTCAAAGGCAATGAAAGAAGAGATTACTGACGCAGCACTCACACACACACACACACGCACTCGCACTCGCACTCGCACACGCACACGCGTGCATTTTGGACGTTAACAGCTGGGAACGATTGCGGTTTGCTTACAACGATAGCGTGGTGCTTTTCCGAGCTGAAAGAGCTCATTCAACCTAGCAAATGCTAATATAAACTAATAAAAGTGCCTCAGCAAACAACGAGGCACTTTTATGTTTGTCCAACGTGATTTCCCTCCTCGAGACTCTCAATTTGATACCTCACATTCTTTAGCGCCACAGCCACATCTCTCTGAATTTTAACCCAATCTGAGACCATCCATGACTCCGTGTTCCACGGTTCGCCATTTTTGATATTTGTTCTTAATTCTATTATTTAGTTTTTTAACATTTAGTTTGATCAACTCTTTACATTTACGCTTTTATAATGATTACAGGTTAAACTTCCGTGATATCTGCATTTTTGTGTAAATGCAGGGCGTTATACGATCCTAGCGGGTAGCGGGGGAGGGGGGTACTCCGCAAAGACTGCTACGCATATAAAAGCAAAGGCATATCCATGAACGCCTCGCGCTTCAGAGATTTGCGGGGACCGTTCGCTCTGCACAAGGCGTTTTTTTCAGGATGCAGAGCAAGAATGCACGGAACCGTAACCCTAAGCAGCTTCGACGTAAATGAACGGAGCAGTGAACGCGCGGACCCTCGCGCAATCATGCTTTCTTCGACCCAGGGACCCAGCACACCATCGAGTCTGGACCGCCTCTGTCATGAACACGAACACGGAGCCTACACCAAGAGTTTGGTATTTAATATATACGTACGATTGCTTGCAACAAGCGCTAGTCATCATGGGCAGCAGGTATAGCTGTATTAAATCTGCAACGAAAAGTGTTTCCGACCTCACTGGAGCTAAGGTGTCATGTCGTGCCGAATGCAAGAGTTTGAGCTCCCGAATTTGCACCCATAATATTTGTACCACGCGTGAATTTGAAAACACACAATGCTAAGAAAATCAGCGTCCATCTGAGCCCGAGTAAATTCCTAGCACGAGAGAGTTGCGAGGCCATTTGGGTTCTGAATTCATTTTGAGTTCTCAGCCCATTTTGAGTTCTGAGTTCATTTTGAGTTTTGAGTACATTTTGAGTTTTGAGTCCATTTTGAGTTTGAGTACATTTTTGAGTGCTCATGACAGATTTAGGGACTGACGTCACGTGAGAATACAGCCAGTCCGGCCGGTCTGGCACGTGTGTGCAGGCTCAGACCGGCATCAGCTATGGCGCGACAAGGCCAGTGACGTAAAATGCGCCTTCCTAACATGGTAGCTGCCTCAGTGTTCGCTTTACAGAAGCCAAAAGTGACATGAATAAATGGTTCTGTAAGTAATTTTATTGATCCGTTCGACAATCTAATATGCCATTCTATAATTAGTGGGCTTGTAGGCACCTATAGCTGCGAAAAAATTGTAACACTAAAATTTTGTGTCAGTACTGCGCTAAATTTAGTATAGGAAAGCCGCTGGTGAGTCGCGTGGTCGTTCTGTTTTCCTCATGATGGAGCTTATGTGAGTGAAGATTGATTGATTGATTATGTGGTTTAACGTGCTGACGCTGCACAGTTGATGAGGCATGCCGTAGTGGAGGGCTCCGAATCAAGTTTGAACACCTGAGGATCTTTAACGTGCGCCAAAATCTCGAACACATGGGCGTTCTCACTTTTCGCCTCCAACAAAAAAACGACTGCCGCGCTGGGCATCTAACCTGCGATTTTGGGATCAGCAGCATGATGCCTTAGCCCCTGAGGCACCGTGGTGAGTGAGTGAAGATTGCGTCAAAATGGTGTTAGTGGTATAATGAGGCAATTCTCAAATGGACCACAAAACTTGCATTTTGTACTCATGGCCTCTTTAAGCAATGTGATATTCGCTCACACCAGCCATCTCAGTAGTCTGATTCTGCAGTTATGACTTGAATTCTTTACCTTGCCGTTTTGCAGGCTGCAGATACATCAAGTGCAGCTGATGAGGTCCAGCCCCAAGTGCAAGCACCAAGCGCACCAGGTAAGATTTTTACGGGACGTAATGTAATGCAGTCAAACACCGCTACAATAAATGCTTCTACTAGAAACAGCCTGTACAACGAAGCATGCCTAATTGCCTGGACACATTTCTACGTTTCCTATGTATTGTGAACCCCACTAGAGCAAAGACCACTACAGTGAATTTCCCTGTTTAACGAAGAACTGCATGCATTCCCCTTCGCTGAATTGTTGTTTTGTAATGAATATGCCTAGTCGCACACGTAACACACAGCAGCGAACAAATACTGAGCTACCAGGCTGCTCCACATCAGCTCGGCGGTGCGTGGCCGCGTCCCAGTGGCACAGTGCTGGCTTATGAAGCTGATGACAGCTTATAGGTGGGCCGACGGACGTGAGTTATCGAGTTCGGCAGCGGGGCTCTAGGAATCGATAAACATGTACAGTGCGTGTTGTGAGGCAGCATCACTTGTGATGGCCCACGATTACGTCGTGACGGGCGACCAGGTCTTCAATCGATGTGACAACTGGGATCGGGGAGGGCATCATAGAAAAAAAAGAAATGCCACAAACGATGAGGCGAGCACTGATGAAGGCTTGCAGAGTAGCTAAGTGTTATGACTACCTGAAGGGTGGTAGTTGCATTCGATGCGCCACAAACGTTCGTCACTGCTTGACCTGTTGCCTCAACACGCTTTGATCCTCGACAGTATCAGGTCGGCGGTGGTTGTGCATCCAGTACGTCATACTACTGTGCAGAAGATCACTGACATTTTTTTCGAATATTGGAGTTTAAATCTGATGCTCATCTCTTACAAAATGCCCATCTGCTCTGTAGGAAACCAGTGAAGTGCGCAACGCATGTAACGAAATGATGTGTATAACGACGTCATCACAGTCCCACATGCAACATTATATAGGTACCTAACTGTATACTCAAAATTAGCTTTGCACTAAAAATGTTGACAGCCATTACCCGTGCAGCCATGCCAGTAATTTCAAATAGTCTCACCAATATCTAGTGTGCTCATGCAGTTTGTTACGGCAGAAGTGCGTTTACAATGGGAACTGAAAACGACTTCAGAGAAAACTGGTGATGCAAAAAAACTGGTGACACAAAGCAAATATGTTCTTCGCATTTTAAGGTTTTGTTTTCGTATGTGTAATGTGTCCTGCAGTACAGACACCATCCAAGTAGCCTTTCTGAGCTTGTGTTGACCTGAGTACACGCTTTTTATTTTTAGCTCCGGAGAGCTTCAATGTTCCTGCCTTGGTGGATCTGGTGAAGTCCCACGGCCATTTAACTGGAGAGGAGTTCCTGGTCTGGTTGCAGGACACCTACACGGAAGCCGACCTTTCCGAGATCGAGAGGCTGACGAGACTGCAGTCGAACTCTCCATTGGTGACTCTCCATTGGAGGCAAGGCATGGTGACTGCTAGTATAGCCCGTGCCTGTCTGACTCGAACAAAAAATTTAGACAAGGAACCACGACCCCACAATTTGCTGGGTGTCGTGAACCTAGTCTTACATGTTTCAACTTTTAAAAGCGGTGCCATAAAAGAAGGCATGCAAAAGGAATCAGAAGCCAAGAAAGCTTATGTCTTGATGTTGCAGGAGAAGGGCCACAGTGCTGCTATTGAAGATTGTGGCCTCACCATTTGCAAAGAGCTTCCCATTCTAGGGGCATCAGCTGATGGTGTTGTAAAATTTTCATGCGAGTGTTGTAAGCACACAGTGCGCTTGCTTGAAGTGAAGTGCCCGCAGCAAACGAAAAACTCATTCAGAGATGCTGACATGAGGCTGCCCAAACCCGTTTACGGGACCCAGATGAACGTCATAATAGGCATACTACACATCTCGAAGTGTGACTTTTTTGTGTATAGAAGCAAGGAAGAGACTATAACAACGGAGTTTGATGCAGAGAGTTTCAATAAATACGTAAACTCAATGAGGTACCTTTTTTCAGAGTACCTGTACCCTGCCCTCAAAAGTGAGTTTATTTAGCTAGCTCAGAAATATACGGGTTTGTCCTATTTAAGTAGAACACCCTATCAGCTTGTGTCACCCACCATGCAGTGCTGTTGTGGGGAAGTGTTTTGGTTATGTTATTTACAGTGTGTTTGGTATATTTTTGCTTGAAGCATTCTTGCTCTGTCTTTTGTGATTGTTGCATACGGTCGTTTTATTCTCTGCCGTCATCCCATCTCTTGTTCGGATAAAGCAGTGCATTGCGTCATGTGCAGTATTCAGCCGTATTATAATAAATGGGCCACCGCGACAAAAACACAACTTTTGTTTGACTTGAAAAAGAGGCAGCAGCTCACTTAGCGCCATTCCAACCACAAAAGATGTGGTTTAAACTGGAAAGTGAATGAAATATTGGAAAACTTTCAAATTGCATGCTAGTGACATAATAGAGGCCAGCACTAAGAACAGTTATCAGTGTGTTAGCGTCCAAGTAATACAACGAAACAGAACTAGAAGCCCCACTACAGTCGGCCCAGTCATGTTCCTGGGCCGACTGTACAAGCCAGGTGTAAATACTGTCAAAAGCAAAGCAACGGTGGAAGGCTGCGTATGCTAGCACCATCTGGGAGGTTTGACGGCAGCAAGGCTGCAGAGCCGAATGGCGCAGTGGAAGTGTGTATATGGCCCTGTATGGCTTCATTGCAGACGTAACCGAAACACATGACTTGGTGGGAGAATCAATATTTTAACCTAAATTGAATAATTTATAGTGAATACAGCATCATTCGCTTCTGCGCAAGCACTGGGGATGCTGTAAGACACGAAATATTTCGAATAAAACAAACTTGTATTTTGTCTTCGTGGCTCTTTTAAGGGACATGTGGTTAAGGAAAGCTGGCGGCACTGACTGTGAGGGAAAAACCCTTGTGTGAACGACTCTTGAAGGTGAAGCTTCAGAGCCCTCCAATTCTTTTTAGTTGTGTCTTGGTGTGAAGTTGGCTGCCTTTGAGCATCATCACTGTACCTTGCTGGAAAGGAAAAAGCTGAACAGAGTAGACTGATGGAATTTCTCCTGGACTAGCATTTATTTCAAAAGAAACTGACGTGCAAAAAAAAGGTTGCACAATAAATTTTGAACACAACCTGAACAATGCTTCATCTTTTCTTACTTTCACTATTGGTTTAGTCCCATGCACGAGCCACACATGACGACAAAGAGTGCATGTACACACCAACAAATTCGAACATAGAAAGGGGGAAACAGGAGGGAAACACAAGACAGTACAAGCTCCGCTTGGACACATAACTAAGAACAGCTAAGACACTCAGTGAACCAAACTAAACAAACAAAAATTACAACCCAAGCAAGGGAACAGTAAAAAAGTGTGAGTGAGCGGGATAGACACCAAAGCATAACTAGGAACACCTTAGACAATAAAGTCAGTTAACAAATCTAACAAAATTCATTTTAAAAGAACATACCCTGTAGTAGTCTTTAAACATAACAGCAAATAGAGGAGCAAATATCAGCCACTCTGTGGCATCATGTAGTATAAAAGTTTGTCAAACGATTCTCAGTATGAGCAGGACCTTTAAAAGTGCATTTTGCACGGAAAACATAGACATAATTTCAATACACAAGAATAATGTGGCAGAGCTAACTCACAGATCAGCCTGTTGTACAAAAGTCTGTTGTACATGAGTTATTTAAAAAGTTAATCCTCAAACATGGAATGGACACACTAGACCTTCAACAACAGAGATTAAGGCAAAGACAGGAAGATTTTTCTCCACAATGAATTGGTGTTCCGCCAAGTAAGGCGAAAACACGTCCTAGCTGTTTCATGCATAACAAGCTATGTACAAGAATAGTAAATGAAACTCCCGCACACAAGATACGTATGCACAGCAACATAAAAAGAGGATGCGGAGAAGGGGAGACACCCAAAGGCAACGTACAAACTACAAATGTACCAAACATAACTATAACAGGAAAAAGTAACTTTACTACACACTTAGAACACGCACTCTACAAAGTGTGCAACTGCTTAGAACAGAGGGGCTGTACAAAGTATGCAACTGCTCACATATCGTAAAGGTGTGAAAGAACGGCCAACCAAATGTCAGAGATATCAAGTGAAAAATGCGGGATAGGCGATCTTTCGGGTCAGGTGCGTAAAACTACAAACAGTGGCTGCACCTCCAACCAAAACTGCGGTGATATCAAGAAAACATACTAGGTGGGCGAACTGTCGGCTCAAGTGCAGGAAGGACAAATAAGTGGTTTGATTTTTGGGGTCTTTTAGTAAATTGATTATTGCACCCCTCGGAACTTTCGCTAGGAACTTTACGTAAGGTAGGCACATTACACATTCCAGACACATTCTTTTTACCCACCGCAGTGGCTCAGTGGCTAAGGCGTTGTGCGGCTGAGCACGAGGTCGCGGGTTCAATTCCCGGCCGAGACTGCCGCTTTTCTGATGGAGGCAAAAAGCAAAAACGCCCGTGTGTACGAGATTTCGGCGCACGTTAAAGACATCCCCAGGTGGTCAAAATTAATCCGGAACCCTCCACTACGTCGCGCCTCATGGCCTGCATTGCGTCGGCAAGTTACACCCTACAATCAATCAATTACGCATTCCCTTGGTACACATTCCCTACAAAGCTTCATCTTCCCTCACTTCCATTATCGGTGGCTGAAAGTTGCAAAGGAAGGCACACGTACGAAATATGCTGCTGGGAATGTCCAGCATGTTAATGGGTATCCTTTTGTCATAAAATGGTACTCGTTAATGCGGCTGATCATCCTTTCAACATGAATCCTTGCACTAGCAAGCTTTCGCGTTGCTCCCACCTGTTCTCGTGAGACCTGGGGCGCTTTTTTGAAGGGTGGGATGTGGATGGTCACCCCAGGGGGCACAAGATTCTCCAAGCGAAAACCTTTATCAACCATTACGTCATCTTCTGGCGGAAGGATCTCTAGGATTCCACTTTTTTGAACCACCTCGGTGTCACTGGTAAGGCCTCCCCAGAGATCTGGCACAAACGACACGTAGCCATCAGGTGTCACTCCAACAAAAGCTTTAAACGTATTGTAATGTTTGTATGTTGAATACGTCTGCCGTTGTGCTGTCAAATTTGTGGACTTCTGAATCCTTACCTCTGTGCAATCAAGCACTATTCTGGTGTTACGAAAGAATTTGAACGATTCTGGAAGGTTTTCCTTCACCTGCTCCAGTGTCGGAACAGTGGTCATTGCCGAGAGCTGTTTGTCTAGGAGGTTAATCCATGCACAAAATGTGCGGCTGACTGTGGCCTCAGACACAACAAAGTTTCTTTGTTTTCTTTGTCGAAGAGCCTCTCCTTAAGCGGAAAAGCACAAGAAACAGTTCCTCTCTCTTGGACAGCTCTCGATCCCTGCCAGTTCCTTTTGCAGGCTGGTCGTTCCATGGGTACATCATGCGTTCAGCGTTATCTTTAACAAGACCATCATCATCATCATCATCATCACCAGCCTATCTACGCCCACTGCAGGGCAAAGGCCTCTCCCATTATTCTCCAATTATCTCGGTCCTGTGCCAACTGTGACCAATTTATCCCCGCAAACTTCTTGATCTCATCTGCCCATCTAACTTTCTGCCGCCCCGTGAAACGCTTGCCTTCTCTAGGGATCCACTCTGTTGCCCTTAATGACCAGCGGTTATCTTGCCTTCGCATTACATGCCCTGCCCACGTCCATTTCTTCTTCTTAATTTCTACTAATATGTCTTTAACACCAGTTTGCTCCCTGACCCACTCCGCTCTCTTCTTGTCCCTTAATGTTACACCTATCATTTTCCGCTACATTGCCCGCTGAACAAGACCATACAGTGCATCAAACTGCCCTTTGTTGGCCAAGCCAGTGTAAAATTTGAAGACACTGTTGTCTAAGCTGTCGACAGCCAAGAGTTGGGACTTAAGCTTCCTGCACTCGGCCTCCAGTTTCTCCACCTTCATTTTTAACAACATGATCTCTTTTAAGAGCTTTGCTACAAGTTCTGTGCACGCAGCACTGCACTCCTCTGATGCGTTTGTAGGTGGCACGTTGGCATCAGTAGTGCTATGGCAGCCGTATGCTCATCGGGGCCTAAAGGATAAGATGTGAAAGTTTGCATAAATGCGCAAAACAACTAGAAATTAAATGCGAGGTTGAAGTAAACATCAATCTATTTCAGTGGAGAAGTCTGCTGCATCACCGAACGTTGGAGCTGCAGTGTAGTCAGCTGCAATACCAAAGAAATCTGTAAGAACCCAGCCATAGTGAATCAACAACAGTTTAAAATCTTGTAGCCTCACTCACTTAATGGACTGCCACTGTCAACTAAGGCATCTTCACAAGGTGGGTTGCCTGCAAAAGTACATGTAAAAATAGAGCGTGCAACATAAATGGGAAAACACAAAAGCACTTGCAACGATATCTACCTGCTGTGCTTTGAGGCCTTGCACCTTCAACACCTGCAGCCGCAGTGCTGTTGGGTGAAGTATGGGGGAGGTTGGAGGGAGAATGACAGTGAATAGTTTTGAAGTGAACTTAAGTTATCTCTAAGCCAAAATAATCACACTATTTACCTTGGACACTTTGGAGATTTTCATCGTTAAAAGAACAGCCAGCTGCACTTGGGATACCTGAAAAAAACTCAATAAAGCCAAAGGTAGTGGATAATGTAAACAAATAAACTGAAGTTGTACGCTTGGCATTATCCAATGCTAACACATGACACTTGTTATTTTCCGAAATATAAACAGTACGCACACTGTGCTGGCGTCACCCTAAAAGGTACAACCTTACCACAGCCTCTCAAAAATACTACATATAAGTGCAGTAAATTTCTTAAAGAAGGGAGCTCAGGAAGTGCACAGAAGTGCTTTCGGTGACCTGTGCCGCAAACGCCCTGAAGTGTAGCAGTCCATTCTAGTTGAAAAATAACCCTGAGAAATATAAAGTGATTGATTGCCTCAGAAAAGGAGGCCATTGTAAAAAATTAAACATAACAAGATAACCATTATTTAAAAAACATAACTGCACGTCACAGCAACTAGGATTCGAACCCAGAGCTTCTGGGCCCAAGTCACAGACTTTAGCCCAAGACTACAAAGGCGACGCCACACTTCCGTTTTGTAAGAGATCATAAGAATGCATGATTTTGTGTGCATAGCAGCCGTGCAGGTTAACTTCCATCGATGCTGCGCGCATAGCAGTCTAGTGCCTCTACATGACACGCACGCATGCAGCGTTATGTAACAGCGTACCTGTTTGGGCAGCGCGCAAGTGAGCTACAAGCATTGTCTACAAATCACTGCGGTCGGCAGCGCTGACTGAATCGGTTCGTCTGCCGCAGATAGCTAGACCATTTCATTAAAAAAATGCTCAGTACAAGCTTCTATATCCGAGGGATCTCTGCACAAGGCGGTCATCTGAGGCACAAAAAAAGACACGGCTCTTCCTTCGCGCACCTGTTGCGTTCGCAGTTACCGTACGCTATTTTCTGCGTGCATCCATGAAATGTATCACAATCTTGCGTTTAACCTACCGTGCTCCGATCACTTCTTTTTCGCCGACCGCTGTTGCTGGCTCAAGCACACTGCTCCGGCGGTACTCGTTTCCTGACGTGTGCGCAAACACCGACGGTACATAGTCCTGGTGTCGCGGTGAAAGCGACAAAGAGCCTGTCCGGAAAAAGAATAAAATCTAAGTATGGGAATAAATGCCAATATGTTTTTTTGTAGTAAGGTACTTACCAGAGACGAAGTGTTTCCCGCATAACCGGGACGCACGACCCGGCTCCCATGGACGGCCATCTTTACTTTTGCGGCGCACGGCCTTTATCCGTCAGTCGCTTCTTATTCTAAAATGTGACGTAATGAACGGATGTAGCTTGCCGGCAGATTGCCATCTGTCCTATTGATAGTGTCCTTGGTCTTTTGAATGAACACGGATTCCAAAAGTAATCTCATGGCTGGGTTCTTTCCCTTTGCTATTATAGCGGCGTTATCCCAGTCGATAGAATGACCGTGATCATCGGCATGCTCGGCCAGGGCATTCGACGCTTTCTTTTTGCTGCCCACGTCCCTTTGGTGATCCTTTAATCTCCTTCTGAAGTTGCCAGTTTCGCCGATGTAACTGCAGCTACAGTCTGCGCATGGTATCTTGTAGACAACACCGGGGTATCTCTTGCTGTCCAAGCGATCTTTCACGTTCACGAGCTGATTCCTCAGCTTGTTGGACGGCATGTGCGCAAAGCGAAGGTCATACGCTGAAAAGATACGGCTTAAAGCTTCGCTCACACCAGGAACGTATGGGATGCCGGCGCGTCTTCGATATGACTTGCCCTGGGATGCTCTCGGACGGGGATACTTACGCAGCAACGAAGAAAGATCCCGCGACAAGCCTTCAAGCGAAACTGCAGAAGCTGCTCTCAAAGATTTTTCAGTTCGTACCGCCGCAGCAGAAGCACCTTTACTATCGCCTCCTGTGTACCAATGGGTCTGCACCTGCAATTTACGGTTTACCGAAGGTACATAAGCCACGCGTTCCGCTACGGCCCATCGTCGACTTCACAAGGTCGCCGCTGCACCGACTTTCGGGTTACCTACACCAAGTGTTGGCCCCGCTCGCCGGAAAGACAGCAACTCACATTGCCAATTCTTCAGCTTTCGTGGAGAAAGTCCGTGACATTTCCCTGGATCAAGACGACGTATTGGTGTCCTTCGACGTCAAGTCGCTGTTCACTCCGGTTCCTGTCGACTTGGCCGTAGCGACATGCAAGGAGGTCCTGCTGGCGGACGAAACGCTCGCGGAACGCACACCTTTGGAGGTTGAACACGTGTGTGAGTTGCTGTAAGTAATTTTGTTTAAGCAACACATACTTCACCTACCACGAGCAGGTTTACCAGCAGATCCACGGAACTGCCATGGGAGCTTCCATATCCGTTACTACGGCAAATTTGGTCATGGAGGTCATTGAACAGAAGGCCCTCGCTGGTTTTGATCCCAAGCCCAAGATATTCGTCCGCTACGTGGACGACTGCTTCTGCATCATCAATAGGAACGATGCCCCACGGCTCCTGCTTCTTCTTAACTCGATAGAAGCCTCCATACAGTTCACTGCAGAATATGAGTGTGACAGCAGCCTTCCTTTCCTCGATGTCCAGCTGAGGCGTACCGGAACTAGTCTTTCGTTTGCTGTGCACAGGAAGGCGACGCATACCGGACATTACCTGAATTTTAATTCGTGCCACCCTGCCTGTCACAAGCAATCCGTCGTTTCTTCTCTTGTGACGCGGGCAACACGTATTTGCTCAAGTGACGACGAAAGGAAGAAAGAACTCGAAACCATACATCAAGAATTACTGACGAACGGGTACCCGGAGAAATTTATTAAGAATGCCGAAGACCGTGTTCTCAATCCCAGGCCATCCCAGGGCAAGTCATATCGAAGACGCGCCGGCATCCCATACGTTCCTGGGGTGAGCGAAGCTTTAAGCCGTATCTTTTCAACGTATGACCTTCACGTTGCGCACATGCCGTCCAACAAGCTGAGGAATCAGCTCGTGAACGTGAAAGATCGCTTGGACAGCAAGAGATACCCCGGTGTTGTCTACAAGATACCATGCGCAGACTGTAGCTGCAGTTACATCGGCGTAACTGGCAACTTCAGAAGGAGATTAAAGGAACACCAAAGGGACGTGGGCAGCAAAAAGAAAGCGTCGAATGCCCTGGCCGAGCATGCCGATGATCACGGTCATTCTATCGACTGGGATAACGCCGCTATAATAGCAAAGGAAAAGAACCCAGCCATGAGATTACTTTTGGAATCCGTGTTCATTCAAAAGACCAAGGACACTATCAATAGGACAGATGGCAATCTGCCGGCAAGCTACACCCGTTCATTACGTCACATTTTAGAATAAGAAGCGACTGACGGCTCTTGCCTGCTTAGTGTGATCAAGGAACCTGTACGGGTTCCGAAACGTCTCTGTGTTTTCATCTTGACTTGGTCAGTGACCGCATTTCGTTCTCATTATGATACCTGACCAGACGAACTTTCGTCGAACTCTTGACTGCAAATTAAACTTATGGGTTTTGATAGTGATCAACGGGGTGAGTTCCAAACTTTGGGCCTTTGAAACAGAAGAGGATAACCTCTCAAGGTTCAGGTCCTGGAAAAGAGCCACTGCCGTATTTCTCACTTTGCTCAAATTCACACAGGCAGTTTTGAATTTCTTTCCATTGACTTACATGCCTTTTCAGAAAACATACCCTCATCCAAAATCACAAAAAAAACCCTTATTGGCCACAACAGCGGCCGATCGCGTGCGGCCGACGGGAAGCGATAGAAGCCGACACCGTTCCCGTTTCGGCACTCCGAGTTACAGCGGAACGCAGCACAAGTTGTGGGCATTGTTCCGCGCACAACGAGCACAGACAAAAAATCAAACGATGTAAATACAACCACGACCCCTTCCTGCTTCTGCGAGAGCTGTCCCTGCCTGCTGCCCCTGCCGTACTGCTTAGGGACTTGGCCGCTAGGTGATTGCGCATGCGCAGTGGGGTTGTGAAAGAGGCAGATTGTGGGGGAGGTTCTAACACGATTTGCAAAATGCTGGCCGGCGGCGGCGGTGCACTGCGAGATAGCAGCAGAGTAGCACACGCTGCCGTACGTTCGCGGATCACGCGAGCACTACCTGAGACGCAGCAGAAATGTGGAGTGACCGAGAAGAATGCTTCCAACCAAACAGTTCCGACCAAAACAAAGTCAGCAACGACTAAAGGCAAGCTGCTCCATCTAAGTGCTTCCCCGCTTCCGGAGTCTGTGCAGTCAAAGCTTCACCTGGGCCCTAAGTTCGGGTTCGAGCCTTCCCTCAACCCGGTTGAGAAGGTAGTGATGTCTAGGACAGTCTCGGGGAGGTTTGAAGACGACTTGCGTCCAAAGTGCGTGGTTGAGTGTGTTGATTCTTTGACTAGGACAGACGGCCCTAAAATGAATGTGTCTCCTGTCTATCCGCTGGTCAAGTTTCTAGTAGAAAGGAACTTAATACCTGTTGTGGCCAATAAGGGTTTTTTTGTGATTTTGCATGAGGGTATGTTTTCTGAAAAGGCATGTAAGTCAATGGAAAGAAATTCAAAACTGCCTGTGTGAATTTGAGCAAAGTGAGAAATACGGCAGTGGCTCTTTTCCAGGACCTGAACCTTGAGAGGTTATCCTCTTCTGTTTCAAAGGCCCAAAGTTTGGAACTCACCCCGTTGATCACTATCAAAACCCGTAAGTTTAATTTGCAGTCAAGAGTTCGACGAAAGTTCGTCTGGTCAGGTATCATAATGAGAACGAAATGCGGTCACTGACCAAGTCAAGGTGAAAACACAGAGACGTTTCGGAACCCGTACGGGTTCCTTGATCACACTAAGCAGGCAAGAGCCGTCAAGCTGCTCTCAAAGATTTTTCAGTTCTTACCGCCGCAGCAGAAGCACCTTTACTATCGCCTCCTGTGTACCAATGGGTGTGCACCTGCAATTTACGGTTTACCGAAGGTACATAAGCCAGGCGTTCCGCTACGGCCCATCGTCGACTTCACAAGGTCGCCGCTGCACCGACTTTCGGGTTACCTACACCAAGTGTTGGCCCCGCTCGCCGGAAAGACAGCAACTCACATTGCCAATTCTTCAGCTTTCGTGGAGAAAGTCCGTGACATTTCCCTGGATCAAGACGACGTATTGGTGTCCTTCGACGTCAAGTCGCTCTTCACTCCGGTTCCTGTCGACTTGGCCGTAGCGACATGCAAGGAGGTCCTGCTGGCGGACGAAACGCTCGCGGAACGCACACCTTTGGAGGTTGAACACGTGTGTGAGTTGCTGTAATTTTGTTTAAGCAACACATACTTCACCTACCACGAGCAGGTTTACCAGCAGATCCAGGGAACTGCCATGGGAGCTTCCATATCCGTTACTACGGCAAATTTGGTCATGGAGGTCATTGAACAGAAGGCCCTCGCTGGTTTTGATCCCAAGCCCAAGATATTCGTCCGCTACGTGGACGACTGCTTCTGCATCATCAATAGGAACGATGCCCCACAGCTCCTGCTTCTTCTTAACTCGATAGAAGCCTCCATACAGTTCACTGCAGAATATGAGTGTGACAGCAGCCTTCCTTTCCTCGATGTCCAGCTGAGGCGTACCGGAACTAGTCTTTCGTTTGCTGTGCACAGGAAGGCGACGCATACCGGACATTACCTGAATTTTAATTCGTGCCACCCTGCCTGTCACAAGCAATCCGTCGTTTCTTCTCTTGTGACGCGGGCAACACGTATTTGCTCAAGTGACGACGAAAGGAAGAAAGAACTCGAAACCATACATCAAGAATTACTGACGAACGGGTACCCGGAGAAATTTATTAAGAATGCCGAAGACCGTGTTCTCAATCCCAGGCCATCCCAGGGCAAGTCATATCGAAGACGCGCCGGCATCCCATACGTTCCTGGGGTGAGCGAAGCTTTAAGCCGTATCTTTTCAACGTATGACCTTCACGTTGCGCACATGCCGTCCAACAAGCTGAGGAATCAGCTCGTGAACGTGAAAGATCGCTTGGACAGCAAGAGATACCCCGGTGTTGTCTACAAGATACCATGCGCAGACTGTAGCTGCAGTTACATCGGCGTAACTGGCAACTTCAGAAGGAGATTAAAGGAACACCAAAGGGACGTGGGCAGCAAAAAGAAAGCGTCGAATGCCCTGGCCGAGCATGCCGATGATCACGGTCATTCTATCGACTGGGATAACGCCGCTATAATAGCAAAGGAAAAGAACCCAGCCATGAGATTACTTTTGGAATCCGTGTTCATTCAAAAGACCAAGGACACTATCAATAGGACAGATGGCAATCTGCCGGCAAGCTACACCCGTTCATTACGTCACATTTTAGAATAAGAAGCGACTGACGGCTCTTGCCTGCTTAGTGTGATCAAGGAACCCGTACGGGTTCCGAAACGTCTCTGTGTTTTCACCTTGACTTGGTCAGTGACCGCATTTCGTTCTCATCAAGTTTAATTTGCCTTTTCGGACAATAATTTTCCGAACGAGACTCATGGCAGAAGAGTGTTTCCAGATATTTAGAAATCCACCTGAAGCAGCTGAGGATCCAGGATCCTTTCAAAGTAGAAAATTCGGGGGCAGTAGTACAATTCCTGCGAGAAGGTGAGACTGAATTGTGCAAGGGGTTCAGCATTATTGTCGAGGACATGTTTTTTTCCTTCCCAACCAATGGGCTGCTACAATACTTTCAAGAGTGTTATACTCAGGAAAATGACGAGCTTCTTTTTAGGAGCCGTAGTGGCACTTCTGTTGAAGAGTTTATGGAGTTGCTGGCCTTTTACGTCAGTTTTACTTTTGTAGTTTGGCAAGGAAAGACCCTCATTCAACGATCAGGTGTGTGTATCGGCTCGTGCGTGGCGCCCGTTTTATGCGAGATATTTTTAGCCAAAATTGATCGTTGTGTGCAAGCATGTCTAAATGGAGCCGTGAAGCGCATCTTTCGATACGTTGATGACTATATGGTACTGGTTGAGCAATGCGTTGTACTGCCTGAAGCTGTCAATAAGGTGTTAGGAGTGTTTAAGAGCGAAGGAATGGGTCTGTCTTTCACCTCTGAGGTGCCAAAACATAATTTGCTGCAGTTTCTCGACCTTAGTTTGCATTTTAACAGTAGTCACGTTTGCTTTTGTTATGAGCCCCGTTCAGCAAAACCAATCTTTAATTTCAGGTCAGCCCACTCTAAAGTAGTAAAAAGGGGCATCGCTTTTTCGTGTTTAAGATCTGCACTAGAAAAAATCCTGCAAACATTTATTAGTTGCTAGCTTTGCGAAGCAAGTAGCCCGTCTAGAAGACTCGGGTTTTCCTTCTAGTGTACTCGTGGCTGTCACCGATAAGTTAATAAAAGTTGTTAGAGGTCGTGCTAAACGTGACTCCAGTGGTGATCCTTCACAGAAGAAAAAGAAATTTGCTGTAATTCTGTAAACCCACAGGATTGCCCACGGGCTTGAAAACGTAGGTTCCCGCAAGGGTGTTAACGTGGTATTCAAAGCTCCAAATAAGTTATCAAAAATTTGTCCACTGGTTGCCAAAAAAAGAGATAGCAATAAAAAGCCTGTTGTCAACAAGTGCACTGTCAACCACATGCACAAGTATGTTGCGTGTGCTGTAGGCGTTGTCTATCATATCCCGTTGTCTTGTGGGTTTTGCTACATAGGTCAAACTGGTCGTTGCGTCAATAAGCGACTGCGCCAGCATTTTCTGTCCATCCAGAACTCTTCGCTTGCTAACTTGGCTCCTCATTGCCCCACGTGTACAAGTGTACACAAGTGTACACCGGTTTTATCTGACACAACCGTGTTGTTTAAACACCCTAATCAACATACTAGGGAAGTGTCTGAGGCGTTCTTCATATCGAAAAATTGCGAAGCTTGCGTTAGCCAACCTTCTGTGTCCTTGCACAAAAGCGCTATCTGTTATATTGCTGAACGTGTGACTTGACTAGTTGCAGGCTTGCGCAGTGACTCATTCTTGAATTGAACTGTTTTGACGTGCGCGGTTTTTCGTGTATATATGTTTTTCCTTTTCCAATAAAAATTCAGTTGTGAGTGCCGCGCTGTGTCTGTTACCTTCCTCGTCCTCGTCTTCCTTGCGCTGGCTATTTTCTATCACCATGAACTAATACCAACTCGCCCAGCTTGCCATCTTGGTACAGCTCACACTGCACAAATATTTCACATTAGGGAGTGTAATAATCGTCAGTGCCTTTTTAACCCCCATTCGTGCTTCTGTTTATTTTTCGCAATCATCTGATAACCGCACTACCGCCGTTAGCTGCCGTCTGCGCAACTTGCCAAAGAATATCGGGGTCGGCGCTTACACGCATTCTTCTTCGCAATCCGGGTTTTCGACGCCTTGGGGGGACTTTGGGGTGGTCTTGCTGTTCCTGCTGTCATCCCGAACGGCTCCATAGCCAAGGTTTTAACTTCACTTCCAGCCCAAAGGACAACATTCAACCTTCCCGTGGGCCCGGTTTTTAAAAACAGCAGTGCGCATCTTGCCCGTGTGTTCGACTGCATCGCCCGCAATCATCAGTGCGCAGCCGAAACTTTATCTCTGATGCCTGCAGCGAGTTTCTTAAAGCTTGGAACGGCGCACACCCTGATCAGTGGGCATTTAAGCGCGACCACGATGAGACGCTTGCACGCATTCTTCTTCGCAATCCAGGTTAGTTTCTTTTACCAACTGATATGCCATTGTTTTAAATCAGCCGATGTTTTGTAGTCTTGCTTTCTTGCCCCAAAGCCTTGTTAGAACCGTTTGGTTCTCTGTTCTTGTGTTTGCGTGGGGATGTGGAGAGCAACCCCGGTCCCAATGATACACTTCACGAGGTCCTAAAAACCGTTCAAGTGAAGAATGAGCCTTCTATCAGAATTGAAAGTGTTTAAGGCAAAATGGCGGATTTATTGCAGAATTAAAAGAACAACATAGTACGGTTTCCGATGTGATATCTGATATCACAATAAGACTAGAGAACGTGGAAGCTCAGAGAGTTCTTCTGAAAAAGTGGCAATCCGACCTTAGTGAAATTTGCGAAAGTGTCAGCCGCATCAAAAAAGAAACGCACAGCCTCCGGACACGGCTAGATCACACAGAAGACCGCTCTCGTCTCGACAACCTCATTTTTCATGGCATGAACAATGTCGCCACGGAATCCGCCGAACAATCAGAAGAACAAATCATACCACTGTTAACAAATACCATAAAACTAAACACACCAGAAGACAGAATAGTGCACGCCCAAAGAATCGGCGAATTCCCACCAGAAAAATGTCGACCAAACGTTGTGAAATGTTCCTCTTCTGAGACGAAGGAACTTATTCTGTCTTAGCGTGCACTTCTTAAGGATAGTCAGGTGGCCATGAACGAAGATTTTTTTCTTTGCAATTCCAAATAAGACGAAAAAATTGACTGAATAAGGCAAAGGAGAAATTGTGTCATTTAAACTTCGGCATAATACTAGGCCCTGCTGATCCAACAATATACGCGGAAGTAACCAATCCCGGAACCTTTCGCTCTGGCCGCGTACTCGAGGTAAATGACTCAGAAAACGAGAGGGGTGGTGCTTGCGCCTTCAAACCAAAGTTTATTTCAATCCTTTATACTAACCTTGCAGTTTATTCCTCAAAAGAGACGACCTCAGTGCAATAATAATGACTGTAGCGCCAATATAATCGCGTTAACGGAGACTTGGTTGACGAGTAAAATATCTAATGCAGAGTTATATAGCTGTCAGGACCAGTATTTGATTTATCGCAGTGATCGAAGCGATAGAACTGGTGGTTTTGTGTTGCTAGCTGCTAAGAATGTTATAAATGTTTCTGTATTTTCATCTCTTCTGAAATCGAAGCGATATGGTGCTGAGTGAAAGTGAATTTTAAGAAAATGATTATACGTGTTATTTATCGCTCACCCTCAACTGACTCATCATTGAATAATGCTTTGCACGACTTATTAGACATTATCACGGTTCAATACCCCGGGATAGGAATTGTTTTGATGGGTGACTAACTTTCCTAGCGTAGTCTTGTCCGCATCATGTCCGTTTTCTGAACCTTTTTCCTTCGAGTCCAGCAACTTCATCACTGTTCGTTCGGACTTCGGCTTGTCGCAGCTTGTTATCAACCCTACACGTGCTACACAGAATTCGTCTTCCCTTATAGACCTAGTACTTATGTCATCACCTGGTATTGTTTCAACCATAACGCACTTGCCTGGTTTAAGTGACCAGGAGGTAGTGCAATTGTCGCTTACTTTCCCCCGTTCAGTATCACAAAAAGGTTTCAAAGAGATTTGAAATTATAGCAAAGCTAACTTTTAAGCCATAAACAGCAAAATGGCCGGTTTGCTTGATGTTTTCTTGCGTGAACCCCTCGAAAGTTCAATTTAAGGTAACTGGGACATGTTTAAAACCAAATAAACGACCTAAATAATTGGCACGTTCCTCTCAGACGCGTATAATAAAAAAGGCACCCTGGTTCAACCGAAATTTGTTACGTCTCTCTAACGAAAAGAAACGGCTTTTTCGGAAGACAAAGCGTTCTTGCAAGGCAGCACACCCGTTAGCCTACAAGGCAGCTGGGGCAGCCCATTCACTTGCCCTAAAAGTAACTATGTCGATCTTTTTTAAAACCACAGTACCGAATATTCTTCAAGCAAACCCTAAGCGTTTTTGGACTATTGTAGAGGCGAAGGGACTAACAGAATTTTTTTGGCGACGCCTTCTGGTGAACTTATTCCTAGCAGCTTATGTTCTGAGGTGCACAATAACACGTTTGCCCATTCCTTCTCGTCTCCCATAAACAGACATTCGTCCCAAGTTTGAGCCTAGAAATTATTTTCAAATGGATCCAATAGTTTTTGCTTATGCTAGCCTGAAAGAAATTATTGATAATTTAAAGCTAACTTGGCCTTGCAGAATTGACGGAATTAATCACAAGCTTTTGGAAAATACAAGTGCAAATTGTTTAATTATTTTTCTTTGCTTATTTTATCAAGCCTGTAGTTCTGGTACATGTAGTTCGTGTAAGATTGCGCAAAGACTGGAAAATTAAAAAAATTGTACCTCTTCACAAATCTAGTGATGCTAATAACCCATCAAAGTACACGCCAATAACTTTAGTCGCAAGTAAAATAATGGAACACGTGTGGTTTTCACAGCTGGTAAAATGTCTGGAAGAAAATTGTTTCTTTTGTTTATATCAGCACGGATTTCGAAATGGTTTATCCTGTGAGGCGCAACTCCTAAAACTTTCTAATGACTTACATGTTTGCATCGACTCTGGTTCTTCGGTTTATTGTATATTTCTCGATTCTGCCAAGGCTTTCTATAAAGTTAACCACTGACTCCTTGTGTCCAAAATGAGCGCGCTAAATATTGACCCCACACT
This sequence comes from Haemaphysalis longicornis, assembly GCF_048455015.1. NCBI lineage: Eukaryota > Metazoa > Arthropoda > Arachnida > Ixodida > Ixodidae > Haemaphysalis > Haemaphysalis longicornis. Next base: position 589,963 of record NW_027526212.1, read on the forward strand.
ACTTATTTGGGTACGCCACTTTCTCACATCACGCGTCCAATTCGTTACTGCAAATGACAACGACTCACCTCTGATTCCAGATTATTCTGGCGTTCTCCAAGGATCTGTCTTGGTCTTGGGTCCCTCATTGTTTTTCATTTGCGTGAATAACCTGACTAACAACATATCCTTTCAAATATGCCTCTGTGCTGACGACTCCGTGATATACCGTAAAGTTTCAAATGACACCGACACCTTATCCATCCAAGTGGACCTCAACAACATTTCCCAGTTGTGTCGCATATAGAAAACAGACCTCAATACTAACAAGTGTAAAGCCATGCGTGTTTCCCATGCGTGTTTCCCGTAACTTAGAGTGCGCAAGCTATTACCTCAACAAAAGTTGCCTAGAATCAGTCAATTCTTACCGTTACCTGGGCGTCCACATTACTAACACCCTTTCATGGAAACCACATGTAGAATGCATAACGGCCTAGGCTAATCGCACTTTAGGTTACCTCAAAAGGAATGTTTACTTATCTCCGTCATCATTGAAATTACTGCTCTACACCACGTACGTCGTGTACAGATGACCTCTTTAGTACGGATGTACACATGACCTCTTTAGTGCTTCGCGTTTTTTTACAGTTGTAAAAAACGGGTTGGCCACTTCATGTCTCCGCGCAGCACTAAAGAAGTCATGTGCGCATGTCGTGCAAGCACCCTTTCTGCGCCAAGTTGCAAATTTGGAAGCGGCAGGTTTCCAGCGCCTGGTTCCTGCTTCTGTGTCGCAAAGACTGTTTCATCGCTTGAAGCGAGAACAAAACACTGGCCAGGAGACGGTAGCACCGCTTTCAGATAGGAGAAAATGGTTCGCCATCATTCCCTATCTACATGCTGTTTCGCACCGCCTCAAAAATATTGCCGGGCAGTAGGACGTGAATGTCGTCTTTCATGCAGGCAACAGGCTGGGCAGTGTGTGTGCCAGCATTGATAGAAAAGGAGAACGGAAAAGCGGCCCGTGGTGATAAGTGCTCCATAAAGCACAAAAAGCGGTTCACTAAATGCACCTGCAGAGTTGTGTACTCCATCCCGCTGCTTCCATGCAGTGGCAAGTATATAGGCCAGACGGGCGGTGCCTAAACGTCCGATTGAGAGAACATGCTTGGTCCCTCAAGGGAGTGCCGTCCTCACAACCGCCCTGCCACTGCAAGGAATGCGGTTGTGCTCCCGACTTTGAAAAAACGGCTGTGGTGATGAGAAGCAGAATACAGCACACGGGAGAAATTGCGGAAGCGTACAGAATTATAAAAAGCGGTGACACGTGCGTGGGCCACCCGTCTATGGCACTTATAGATGAGCAAGTAGATTTCCTAGACAAACAAAAGTCGTGTGTGTAAGTGCGTACGTACTTTGTTGTGTGACTCGTGTATGATTTCATCATTTTTTATAATCTCTTCTTGAGTGCTTAATAACCCGTGTACTTCCATTAAAATTTCAGTTGCTAGACAGCACCGGAGTCGTCTATTGTCTTCGTGTGTTGTTTCCGTTGCGCTGACCACCATGAGTGGTTCAATTTAACCTGAGGGTATTATCAGTACATAAATAAATAAACTGCCGGCTATGCAGTTTTCCAAAAGGGTATCGGTGGAGGTGAGGGGGAAAATAGTTGTGAAAAAGGTGTCACCGGTGGTGAGGAGGAGCCCCGAAGCGGCGCCGAGTAAATCGATGACACCGAAATTAAAACTGGGTGGGTTAGACATATACTGCGTTTCAGTAAAGCTCGCTTTTCACCGGCGCTGACTTTCCCTCTAGCACCTTTCGCTGCTCTTTCTGGTCTTCCAGTTCCTCCACTGGCTTGCCAGATGTTATCCTCCCCTTTAGCTTTTCCTTGTGCAAGGCACGACTCAAGCACACAGATCTTGAATATGATGTCTTGCCCTTCTGCATCGTTGACCGGCTCAAACTTCTCATGGTGAGAATACCCACTCTCAAACCACACGCAATACGCGTGCAGCTTATTAATCTGAGGGAAATTACTGCTATGGAGACTCTGCAAACATATTGAAGGCATGACACCGCTATCTGCAAACGCAATATATGCCTGCGTACTGCCACATCCTTCCGCGATCGCTATGCTGATCGAAAACAAAGAAATCGGAAAACATCCATCTTTTTCTTTGAACCGTCATCAATTTTTTTCTTAAGCTTCTATTGCCGTGTGTTCTAATTACCACGTGTACTTCAATTATTGGTTGGTGAGCCTACCTGGCCTAATTACTGCCAGTCTTTTTTGTTCAGTACTGAATAAAACTATGTTTCAACTAACGCGTTTTTTTCTCTATAAGAGAAAACAGTTCAAGTGATTATGCTTTTTTCGACCAACCCGCGCCTCCGCTATGTCACAAATTTCCGCTGTCAGCCAGGTCTCACACGTACTACACAGAAGCCAGAACCATCTGGTAGTGTAGGACACCTAACGACGCATCCGGCGAGACCAAGGCCGCCGCGCCAGAAAAGGCTGGAAGACAGGCAAAAAAACTTTGATTTGTTAAACGTACATTTGGAATAGAAAGCGCATGACTCCCTTAGCGTAAAGGAACGGAAGAGGTTGCCGTTAGTTTCCTTAAAACTAAACAGAGTTCGGGAAACTTATACCATTATAAATATTTAGCAAAACAATATTATTAAGCATATTACAGAAGCTGGCGAAGTGAGCCTTTTTCGATTCCGACGAGGACAGACAGACAGAGACCAATATTTACGTGTTTAGCTAGTCAAACACAATTCCGTCTTCAAATGGTCTTCGTCTTTACGGCAACACTAGCAGTGCGGGGAGGGTACCACCCTTTCAGTTTGGAAATCGCGATAGCAAACCGGTCCCCTAGGTATCGTGAAATCACCACATTTGACTTGATTACGTGTCCGGGGTTAGTAGTCGAGGTAATACGCGTCGCATTGGTTGCCGATTCAAAGTGCCTACAGGAATCCTCACTGCCGATTTGCAGCAGATTGTGTCTGGTGAATATGGGCTGAGCACGTTAGACATGGGCTGCAATTCTATGCTGTCACACCGCTGACCACATTTGACCCCCAAATTTTATCGGCGTCGATCCCACACTCCTGCTTGGTCCCGCCAATCCTGTTCAGTTTCGAAGAAACCAGCTGAACATTGAACCGATTTAACTGAACTGTACGAACATTCATTAAACCGAGGCTACAGAACGTCGACAACGCAACAAACTCCCCTGTACAACCCTGTTCGCCTAGGGAGTATGTGTTCCCTTCCTTCCAGTCAACGTAGATAGCGGAATTTGTAGGAGTATGTAGGAATTTATTGTTACGGCAACCGTGCCTGTACATCTCAAAACATGGGAATGAAGCTAAAACAGACGATTGGGCGAATTCGTACATTATTACTGCAACAGCGCCAACAATACGAGACAAAATCAAAGGACAAAAACACAGCGCTGTGTTTGTGCCCTCTTGATTTTGTCTAGGGTTGTTTGCGCTGTCACTAATAAGTAAAGCATATATTTGAAAGGCAGCCGACGCGCGTGAAAACAATGGCAGGTGGTCGCTCCTGTATGTTTTAGTGGCAAAAAACGCTATACAGGGCAGTGCGTGTGTATGCGCCGACGAATGAAGAGCAACGGCCCCGTACGTTATTTTAGAAGAGGTCTTCAAATGGGGAAGTCGTGATAAATACCGTTTTTTTTTCCGGGCTAATATATTTCTTCAAGAATACGGGGGTACCCATTATTTTTTGAAAAAGCAGCCTGACATGTCTGCTGCGCCATAGCTATTGCAAAGACGCAGTGTGCAACCTTCTTGAAATGACTAATCTTTTCACTTTCTTTCCTTTTAAGAGGCTTTGTACTGTTTACATTTGCGTATACGACACCAAGCAGCATTAAACGCCAAATGCGAGCTTATAAAAAAGACACGCTGCTAAATCAAAATAATTGGCTTTCGTTCGAGGCAGACAAAAATTTTGATTGGAGAATAACTTGGAGAAATATATTTGGCCTTATGGGAGTGCTTATGGAAACATTTATTGCTGTAGGTGACAGCTGGCAAGAAATCAAATCTAATAATGGCAAAGTGCCTTCGTAATTTGCTGTTGTTTGGGGTCCGGAAAGTGTATATTCTTCTTTATTGCCCTCAATGAAATGCCACGGAAAAGTTGGCTAGAAGACGAATACAGTCACGGGCTATAAATGGAAATGGCGAAAAACGTGATGCGACGGGTTTTCACGATGGCAACTGTCTCCTGCTGTGGTCTAGCGACAGCCCCAGAAAACTATCAGCGCCACAAAACTATGTCATGTGCAAGGCCAATACTTTCTCACGGCGCTAGAATTGATCGCTGGCCATCCTAAATAAATAAATTAATACCAATATTTGTGTTGAACAAATGTATGTCGAACAATGTTTAACAATGCATGTACAGCCCGCAGCGGTGCCGTCGCAAATGTGTCGTAAATGTGTCGTAAAGTTAACTCTGGTCTAACTACGCGTAACAAGTGTACAACAAAGCATCACAAAAGTTTGTTGCCAGCGCAGAAAAAGTTGTTTATTCTGTGCCTCTTTCGTGCGGCAAGAATTACGTCGGACAAACTGGCCGATACCTAAATGATAGACTGAGGGAACACCATTACAACGTTTCCAAAACGTTCAGTGGTCACCTCGCCCAGCATTGTCGTGATTGCGATAGCAAATGCCAGCCACGTTTGGACCAGAGCTTAGCGATAGAGGAGCATGGCAGCCAAATAGTGCGAGAAATCTTAAGAGGCCACGGAAATTAACAAGTTAGGTGACCAATGCATAAGCACGCCTTCTATTGCCCTCACAGACAAAGAGTAGATTCCTAGCTCAGTAAGCCCCACCCTGGTAATCTTGGTCCAGTTTCCAAACTGCTGTTTCGATAACAAAAAGGGCTTGTGTTTTGTGTAGATTGTACATCATGCTCCGTAAGTAGATTGACTTGTAAACAAACGTAAAGTTAGTATGATGCGACGCTCACGCTCTCTCAAATGTTCACGTGTTAATTTAGTGTCCCCTTCTTTTTTCCGTTTTGTTGTTTTTGCCCATGTGTGTATAAAACGCACTGGCCTAAGCAATGAAACTCAGTGGTTATTCAGCGCCGGATCTGGCGCCGCCATGGACGCCAGGCATTTACGCCTACTGTTTCTGCAGCTGATGCAGGTGATGACTACCGTCTGCGGCACCTTCAAATCAGCGTGCTTGTTTCCTATCAAGAATGCTGACATGAATCACGTCTGCCCAGCTTTCATATGCCCATGGGATCGTAACCCGCCACTGGACATGACAGCGCTGCCGGCAGCCGATCGTCTCGTCCTCTGGCAACCTTGGTCAGACCAGGACGGGAAACTACATAAGCAGGCACCTCAACCTGCCACTCCGGGATCTCGCGCCGCCATGGACGCCAGGCATTTTCGCCTACTGTTTCTGCAGGTTGGTTATTCCTGTCGTTGTGTATATGGAAAACCGTTGAGAAAGCTGGCGTCAGGTCCCACATGTGTCCGTGGGCTTATTAGTGATTTATTGGATGTTGTTGCAAACTACTCGGAAAGCGGAGATGTTATTGTTGGGTTGGTTTTGCTGCGTTCCGGCGATATCGAGCAGAATCCTGGCCCCCTTTTCGAGGAGCAAGAACAAAAAATGTTTTCTGCGATCATGCAAATCCCTGAGAGGTTGCAGAAGCAGTCGGACATTCTTGATGAAATTCGCACCCTACGCAGTCAGCAACAAGCTATCAAACCAAACGTATCTGATCTCGCGGCTAAGGTCGAGCGTGCTGAAGCCAGCGCATCATGTGTTCCGCCTTTGAAAGAAGAAGTAGGGAGAGTGACGGCTTGCGTTGAATCACTTGCTGCATCGTTTGCATTCATGCGCGAACGCCAAGACGATCTAGAAAATAGATCACGCCGACATAACTTGATATTTTATGGTCTTGATGATACCGCTGGTGAAACGTGGGCGGAATCCGAGGAACGAATTTTGACTTTTTGCTCCGAAAAACTAAGCGTTGATGCTTGTGCAACATCGATAGAAAGAGCCCACAGGCTTGGGCGTTTTTCACAGCAAAACACGCCGATAATAGTGAAGTACGTGTCATTTAAAGAAATACAACGGGTGCTTGCCGCTGCGCCAAAACTAAATGAAACCGACTTTTCTATCAGCGAAGACTGCACTGAAAAGGTTAGATTGGAGCGTAAAAGGCTACTCCAGTTTGCTAGAGAACGCGGCGGTGATTTCAAGCTGAATTTTATTAAGCCTAAGATTGGCACACAAGTTTTCAGGTGTGACGCGGCTAGTGATAGCGTGAGGTGCAATGACCGATAGCCACGAATTCACCCTCTATCGCGCGAAAAGACAGATGCTGTAACGGAACTTAAAATAATTGTTGTAAATTGCCGTAGTCTCGAGAGCAAAAAGGAGCATTTTGGTGCATTGTTGAACTAGTAAAGCCACACGTCGTTGTGGGCACCGAGTCGTGGTTGGATGACACCATAACGGATAGCGAAATTTTTCCGCCGAACTGTACGGCATATTGGAAAGATCGCAATGTGCATGGTGGGGGCGTTTTCGTCCTTGTCCACAGTGCTATCAGTAGCGTGCCAATAAACCTAAATACCCCATCATGCGAAACGGTGTGGTGCAAGATTATTCTAGCTAACGGTTCCGCAATGGCTATGGGGTCGTTTCACATGCCACCTACACAGAAAGGCCCCGAGTCATTGTTTCAGCTTAGCAATATTTTACTAGCCCTAGATGCAACGCGTGTTATTTTGGCGGGCGATTTTAATTTGCCAAACATCGAATGGTTCTATCTTCAGCCTAAATCTAACATGTCGTCGCTTCTGTACTCTGCTTTTTGTGAAATGATTAACGTCCATTCGCTCTTTCAATTTGTATGTCATCCTACCAGACTAGGCCCCACCTGCAATAATGTGCTTGACTTAATTTTTTGCAATGACCAAACTCTCATCTCTTCTATCGCAACAATAGCAGGTATAAGCGACGACGAAGTCGTTGTTGGAACAATAAGTTGCGACATCATGCGCCGCCCAAAATTCGTTACCGCGAAACGTGTTTTATTATAATCGCGGTGACTGTCTCTCTTTCACGAGAGCTAGATCAGTTTTTACCGGAGTTCAGGCAACATGCTACCAACCTGGATGGAAATACTACATGGAACTTGTTCAAAACTAAGCTTTTATCACTTATACGCACTAATGTTCCGTCACGGGTGCTTTCCTCAAAGCGTAGAACTCGTAAGCCCTGGATGAACAGCAGCCTCAAGGCTTTGATTAATCGCAGGCACCGCGTGTATCGAAAGTACCGCCAGACACCACAACGCGAGCTATATCAAACGTTAAAACAACTAAACAAGAGTGTCGCTAAACAGATGCGGTGTGCTGAACTTGAGCATCCGGGTCACCTAACTGATAGGATCAAAAATAACCCGAAAGAAGTATGGAAGTACTTTAAAAGCAAGCAGGCTGTGAAGGAAACGTTTCCAGATGTTATAGATGACCTCAACTTGATTGATTGTTGGGGTTTAAAGAGCCGACGCAACGCAGGTGATAAGGCGCGCCGTAGTGGAGGGCTCCGGATTAAGTTTGACCACCTGGGGATCTTTAACCTGCGCCGAAATCTCGCACACACGGGCGTTTTCGCTTTTCGCCTCCATCAGAAAAGCTGCCGCCGCGGCCGGGAATCGAACCCGCGACCTCGTGCTCAGCAGCGCAACGCCTTAGCCACTGAGCCACCACGGCGGGTAGATGACCTCAACTTCAGCGCAGACTTAAAGAGTAAACCTGAGAGTTTCAATTTTTATTTTCAGTCGGTTTTCACCCAATCAGTTTGCCTACCCAGCGGCCCTCAGTTAGTCAGAAAATATTCAGAAATGATGGAAATATGTTTTACTGAACGTGGAGTCTTAGCTCTGCTACAAAAAATTAAGGTAAATGCGGCACCTGGTCCTGATGCTATTCCTAATTATGTTTTAAAAAACTGTGCTGTCTCACTTGTACCATTTCTAGTCTTGCTCTTCGAAAAATCAATGGCGCTTGGCTGTTTACCTGGCGACTGGAAAAATGCCAACGTTGCCCCTATCTTCAAAGCTGGAGACAAAACGCGAACAAAAAATTACAGACCGATCTCGCTAACTTGTGTAATATGTAAATCGATGGAACACATTATCTATACCAATTTAATCTCCCATCTTCAAGATAATACCTTTTTCTGCACTACGCAACACGGTTTCAGAAAAGGGTTGTCCTGCGACACTCAACTAATTGAATTTAGTCATGGTATAGCTGCCTCGGTCGACAATGGATGCCAAGTGGACTGTGTATTTTTAGATTTTCAAAAAGCCTTTGATTCTGTATCACACAATTTATTATTACTTAAGCTGTCTGCTCTAAATATTCCTCCCTCTTTGCTGAAGTGGCTTGAAGCGTATCTTGTTGGTAGAAAACAGAGGGTTGTTCTCGCGGGAGTGAATTCATCTGAAGTCGATGTGTTATCAGGGGTCCCCCAGGGATCTGTTCTGGGACCACTTCTTTTTTTGATATTTATAAATGACGTAAGCCAACAACTATCCAGTCGCATGCGCATGTATGCAGATGACTGCAGCATATATCGTGACGTCACGTCTGCTCGAGATTCTGCTCCACTACAAAGTGATCTAAATGCTGTGTTATCATGGTGCACCATATGGAACATGACACTCAACTTTTCAAAATGTAATACCGTTGGCTTCACAAACAAAAAGAACAGTCTAAATACGAATTACTTTCTAGGAGACAATCATTGGGAAGTTGTGTCTAAATATAAGTACCTAGGCGTTTTCTTTGCGCGCACGGTTGCAGCGGACGGGCCGGAATGGCTCAAAATCCACTCTCGTTCTTCGTTCAGGTGATGCTGCCGATCCTGACTTTTGGCACGCCGCCCTTCTACGCCTGCGTGGGTTGCCAGCTGCAAGTCACGGTTCCCGCCAAACCACTCCAGTCTGCGCACCGTGTTCCAGTGACGGAATTCATCGTGCTTACGACTTCTTCCGTCGATGTTCGCTTCCCTTGCCCGAGCGCTTCATCGTCATCAACAGCCCCAGCAGCGCCAGCTTTAAAAGAGCGGTCCTTATTGGAATTCACCAGTGGGCACGGTTACAGCGGACAGGCCGGAATGGCTCAAAATCCACTCTCGTTCTTCGTTCAGGTGCGTAACTGTACTTCACTGTATGCTAGAAAGAGTGACAATATTTGTCTTTTGCTGCTCCCGTGCCCACGGGTATTTTGTGAAGTTCTGTCTGACTGCCTTAACACTGGCATTCTTTTATTAATGGCTGGGGATATAGAAGCCAACCCCGGTCCTCAAAAGAAGGTGCCCTCACAAAAAAGCAAACTTCCTAACCCCTCCGAGAGTGACTCATCGACCGAACTAGACGAAAGCAGTGAAATGTTACAAATTCTAAAACAACTTCAGGCACAGTCATCGGCGATAACAGCTAGCCACGAAGAATCAAAAAAAGGTGTGGCAGAAATTCGCAACAGCCAACGAAACATTGACTCTTCTTTAGCTAGCTTCGGGAACAGGCTGACCATTGCTGAACAAAAAATTCAAAATCTAGAAGAAAACAGCGGAGTGGTGAAGTCAGCGGATCGTACGATAAAAGAGCTTCAGGAACAAAACGTACTTTTGCAAAATCGTGTTGATGAGCAAGAGGACAGGGCCAGACGCGAAAACCTTCTGTTTCATGGAATTCCCGATGAAAACGAAAGTTGGGCCGAAAGCGAGAAAAAAATATTAGAATTCTTATCGTCATGTCCCGATACTCACACCGACGATAGCTGCATTGAACGTGCGCATCGACTTGGGCAGTTTCATGAGGCAAAGTGTCGTCCTTTAATTGTGAAATTCGCCAGTTTCAAAACAAGAGATAAAATTTTTCAAGCGAAACCAAAGCTCAAAGAACTGGATGTGAGTGTTAGCGAAGACTACTCGCCTGGAACGCGCATAGCTCACAAAAAGCTAATCGAATTCGCGAAATCCCAGCCCGGTACCCCTTCCTTTAAATTGAAATACAGAAAACTAATATTGAACGGGAAATACTACTCGTATGATCCGTTGATGGCCGAAGTCGTCAAAACCGGGACGATTTCTCATGCTTCAGATACTAATTCCCCTGTACCAACACAGCCAAAATCCTCTGACATATCCTCCACCCAGCATAGGGATCCAGTACCAAGCACTTCTAACACAAAAAACACATCGCAATAACGGTTGGCGAGGGGTGTGGCTACACTATCCTCATTTCAGGATGTTTCTGTTCTGTTTACGAACATTAGAAGTGTAATAAAAAAGCGTACATAACTTTCCGCGGCAATCAATTCATGTTCCGCAAATATCGTTGCTTTAACGGAAAGATGGCTTCACCGTAATATACGTGACTCTGAAATCTTCGAAACACCCAGCACGTTTCACATTTATCGCTGCGATAGAGAAGCGAGGCAAGGTGGGGGCGTGCTTGTGGCGATAAGTAAACGGTTTGAGTCCTTTGCCCTCAATATTCTGACAAATCTAGAATTAGTCTGGGTATCCGTAAAACTATCCCATCGCCGCTTTATCTTGGCCGTATGCTATCGACCGCCAAATGCCTCCTCCTCTTTTGCCGCAGAGCTTCACGACACCATAAATTCTGTAATAACCCGTTATCCTTCAGTCCCCCTCTTTCTATTGGGTGATTTTAACCTCCCTGGGATTACGTGGACCGAACCGACGCCACATTCAAACCCATTCTCTTCAATTTGTGAGGAATTTATAAATTTATGCTCCACATTTAACCTAACACAAATAGTAGACCAACCTACTCGGACAACCCCCACAAGCTCAAACTTATTAGATCTAGTTCTTACAACTTGCCCAGACTTGTGCTCTCCGATAACGTTCATGCCTAAGTTGAGTGATCATTCATTACTGAATTTTTCTATTTCAATTCCAGTAAACAAGCTTACTAGAACAACCAAAATTGTAAGTGATTACCGGAACGCGGATTTCGCCAAAATCAATGACGAGCTACACACTTTCCTGACGACGTATTTGACAGGTTTTGAGAACCACTCTGTAGAATATAACTGGTGTTTAGTCAAAAACAAAATCCTTGAGCTGACCCACCGTTTCGTTCCTGCACGCGTAATCCCGTACAACCCTTAAGCGCCCTGGTACAACGCCCATATTCGACGGCTTTCAAACAGAAAAAAACGCTTGTATCGCCTGGCGAAAAAATCCCAAAGCCAACACCGGTGGACTTTGTACCGCGCAGCTGCAGAAGCGTATGTTTCAGCGGTTCAAACCGCAAAAAAGGATTTCCTTAAAAACACCTTACCAAGCATGTTGCTTAATAACACCAAAAAATTTTGGAATGTTCTCAACCCCCCCCCCGAAAACAATAGAATAGTTCTTACAAGCCCTAAAGGTTAACCAATTGGCGACAAAGAATGCTCAACCGTATTAAACAGTGTGTTTTCTGATTCGTTTACAAAGCCGTCATGTTCGCAACTACCAGAGTTTCCCCGCAATGCGTATGTGCCTATGTATCCAATAATAATTGACACCGGTGGTATTTCTAAGTTTATTAATTCTATTAAAACATCGGGAGCGTTTGGCGTTGATGGTATAAGTCCTAAATTTCTAAAAAACACCAATGTATGTTGTTCCATTCTGTTAGCTAAAATCTTTCAGCAATCTTTGGACACCGGCGAATTACCAGATGATTTCAAAATCGGAAAGGTGGTACCAGCGTTCAAATCTGGAGATAAGCATTCACCCTTAAACTACAGACCCATTTCCATCACTAGCGTGCCGTGCAAAATTCTTGAGCATATAATATATTCGCATATCTCCAACTTCCTCGAGTCCAACTCATTTTTTCACCCATCCCAGCATGGATTCCGCAAAACATTCTCTTGTGAGACGCAACTGCTCCTATTCACTCACAAACTTCATGCTATTCTTGACCGTCGTTCTTTCGCAGACTGCATTTTTTTAGATTTTGCAAAAGCTTTTGATAAGGTCTCTCATCGGTTACTTCTACTAAAACTCCGCAATATTGGAATTGAAACTAACGTATTAAAGAGGCTTGAAAGTTTCCTTACTAATCGCCAACAGTTTGTCACAGCTAATGACGTTAGCTCATCGCTTGCCCCCGTAATATCAGGCGTTTCTCAAGGAACAGTCCTCGGCCCTTTACTTTTTCTTATTTACATAAACGACCTACCTAACTGCGTTTCCTCTTCGATTCATTTATTTGCCGATGATTGTGTTTTTTTCCGAGAAATAACAACTAATGACGACATCCATGCTTTTCAAAGTGACATCAATGCCATTTCCAACTGGTGTAACACGTGGCAGATGAAGCTAAACTTTAAAAAATGTAAATTCATGCGCGTTTCACGTCTTTCGACAATCCCACCCTCGTATCACCTGGATCAAATTGCTCTTGAATCAGTCCCGTCGTACAAATATCTCGGCCTTCATATAACAACCGATCTTTCCTGGAAAAAACATATTGATTTCATCACCAACAAAGCAAATCGCATGCTCGGTTATCTTGAACGAAACTTTCAGTCTGCTCCTTCGTCTATCAAGCTACTTTTTTACAAATCCATTGTCCGCAGCCAACTCGAGTACGCCTCATCGATATGGGATCCTCACATAGAACTACTTGTTCATCAACTAGAAATGATACAAAACAACTCTGCGCGTTTCATTCTTTCAAATTATCAGCGAGCATCCAGTGTGTCTACAATGAAATTGAACTTGGGACTGCCATTGCTCACCACGCGTCGTAAAATCGCTCGGCTCTGCCTTTTCCATAAAATCTTTTATCATGATACCCTTCACGACTTTCTTATAGCCCCGCCGTCATATCTATCTTCACGTCTTGACCACTCCCACAAAGTAGGCCAAATTTCATGCCATACAACAACTTTTTCTAAATCATTTATCCTGTCAACGTCAAAAGACTGGAACCACCTTCCCCGTGACATTGCTGCAATCGTTCATTCCGAGTTGTTTAATGCTGCTCTTCATAATTCCGTTGTGTAACCTTATTTTTAACAAAGCGGCGTGCGTTGTGTAAACACCTTTTGCTGTTGTTATCGCATGTACGTGCAATTTGAGCCACTGTACAATGTCTATTGTTACATATTTTGTACTTACGCTGCTACGTTTTGTTATTGTTGTATTTCGTACCCCACTCCCCTCTTCAATGTATTCACACTGAGGGTATTCACAAATAAAAATAAAAAAAAACCTATCCTGGAACGACCATATTGAATACGTCGGTGCCAAAGCGAGCCGTGTATTGAAGTTCCTAAGACGTAACTTTAAACAGGCCCCACCTATACAAAAGGAAATGCTCTATCTTTCTAACGTTCGTTCAGTTTTAGAGTACGGTTGTGTGGCTTCGGCTCCAGACACTAAAATATGTACTAATGCGCTAGAAAGGGTTCAGAAACGAGCAGCGCGATTTGTGTCTGGTAAGTATGATTTCACTATCCTCTCTTCGTGCATTCACGAACATTTGGGTTGGCGTCTCCTGCAGGAGGACACAAATTCTTAAGATTAAATTTATTTCAAAATATTTATATTGGTAGCACTGCTTTAAATAAAGACGTGTACATTAAAGATCCCACTTATGTATCCTCTCGCCTAGATCACTCTCGCAAAGTTCGCGAATACCGATGTCGTATAAATACTTACAAAAACTCTTTCTTCCCGAAAACCCAACACAAATGGAACAACCTACCAGAATATATTGTATCCACCCCGCCACCCTAATTTCAAAATGCTCTATCACAATTTTTGTTGAAATGAAAGATGCCGATTTCTGTCTGCATTTCTGTTCGTGTTTTACGTTTCCTTGATTGCCTCGTGTTCGCAAGAATGTGTACACACTGTATAAGCTGAGCAAGCTTACTTGTTTAGTTATCGGTATTCATACCCTGTATCAAATTTCAAGTTCTGTCTCCTCCCCCTACTGTAATGCCCAAATTTGGGCGCTGTAGGTACTCGAATAAATAAATAAACAAATAAATTGTGCCCTTTTCTCTTTGTCCCGTTCCGTTAGCACTGTTACTACAAAAAAAATCCTACGAAAAAAAAAGAAAAATGGGTGGCGTGTGCGGGTTCTCGTCCTCATCGCAGCCTGGAGTTACGAAGTTACTTAGCCACTTACGGAGTTACTTAGCCACTGAGCCACCCGCCGCGGTGGCTCAGTGGCTAAGGCGTTGCGCTGCTGAGCACGAGGTCGCGGGTTCGATTCCCGGCCGTGGTGGCCGCTTTTCTGATGGAGGCGAAAAGCAAAAACGCCCGTGTGTACGAGATTTCGGCGCACGATAAAGATCCCCAGGTGGTCAAACTTAATCCGGAGCCCTCCACTACAGCGCGCCTCATCGCCTCCGTTGCGTCGGCGCGTTAAACCCCACAATCAATCAGTTACGAAGTAGAAGTCTCCGTCCCGCCCTTTCCACTCGCGGCCATAGGGAAATAGCGTCTTCTTCACAACCTCCCATCGTCTGCTCCGGTACATTCTGCAAGCGTGACCCACCCATGTTCAGTGGCCCTGACGACCAGGACGTCGAAGAAAAGCGGTCATCGTATGAAAGAGTGGGCGCATATTTCTGATGTAACTATTATTCATGCTGGTGTGTTGAATCTCATTCTGAATCTAGACGCAAAAAAGGGAGACGGTCCCGATGGTATTCCAAAGTCCTTTATAATTCGGTATGCGTTATGGACATTTCGTTACCTTACCATTATAGTTCAGAAGTGTTTGTCCTCAGTATTTTTCCGGTGCCTGGAAATTGGCCAAGCTCTCGGCCGATTTATAAGTCCGGTGATAAGCAGCTTTTGCCAAACTATCATCACATCTCGCTGACATCACATTCCGGCAAGTGGTTGGAGCACATCATTTATAAACATATAATCGACTTTCTTGAGACTAACAATGTTTTATCCAATCTGCAGCATGGCTTCCGAAGGGGAGCCAACACTTTAACTCAACTGACAGAATTTACCCATGACATTTCTTCAAGTCTTGATTGCGGCCACCAGGTCCACGTAATATTTATTGACTTCGCAAAAGCTTTCGACTCTGTTCCGCATTCTAAGTTGCTTAATAAACTCGGTGCCATCCTAAAAAATTCCAGTCTAGCAGACCTAATTGCCAATTTTCTGTTTAATCGCTCCCAATACGTTAGCTTTAACTCTGGCAATTCACCTCCAATTAAAGTCACATCAGGGGTACCACAAGGGTCCGTTCTTGGTCCTTTGTTATTTTTGATTTTTATTAATGACATGCCACAATCCATTACCTCTAAATTACGTCTCTACGCCGATGACTGTGTTCTGTACAATACCATTAACTCCGTTCAAGATCAGCATCTTCTTAATGACTCGTTTAGTGCCTTTTGCTCTTTGTGTGATACATGGCAAATGACTATCAGTTTCCGTAAAACTGTCTCTATGTCCTTCACCACCAGAACGCAGGCTTCCGTTTTCAGCTGCTCTTTCAATAACCTAATGCTCCAAAGGGTTTCAGATCATAAATACCTTGGCGTGATTTTCACTACTAACCTCTCCTGGTCTAAACATCGCAATTCAGTCTGCACCAAATCTCTTAAAAACTTGGTTACCTAAGACGTACTCTCAGAACATCCCCACAGGAAACTAAATTACTAATGTACAAAACACTAATTCGTCCAGTTCTTGATTATGCCTCTATTGTTTGGTGTCCGTACAAAAAAGGAGAAATAAAACGAATTGAATCCGTGCAGAAAAAAGCAATTCGTTTCATTTGTCGCCGCTATGACCGCAATTTTTCGCCTACATCAGCCCTTACAACTTTAAATCTTACCTCACTCTCTACGCGACGCGATATCGATTCGCTCAAATCCTTGCATGGTATTGTTCGCTAAGTTACCCGCCTTACCGATGACAGCTATCTTACGTATGCAATGCCAACCGTAACTCGAAATAATCATGCCCTAAAACCTCGTCCCATCTCATGCTCACACCAATCTATTCAAATTTAGTTTTTTCAAAGAACGACAGAACAGTGGAACTTACTGCCGGGTGAGATTAGGAGTTCATCGATAACTCAGTTTCTGCCTTTTCTTGAAAGTCGTGTCTAATCAATAGTTCCTTGCTTTGTTGTGTTGGTATGTGCGACCCAATTTGCAGTGCCCACTCATTAGATGTATAACGATTTTTCTGTGCACATTGGTATCGGGATTTTGTTCGGAATGGAATTGCCATGTGTATAGGTGTGTATATTGTATTTTTTGTTTTCTGAAGTGGTGCATTTGTAATCACTCCTCTGTATTTCAACCACTCCTGCTATAGCCCTTAAAGGGCTGCAGTATGTGAAAATAAAATAAAATAAATAAATAAGAGGTAGGCTGAAGCAATGAAGCTGAACAATGCCTCAATGCCTAAGGAAGCTTCTGAGACGTCGTGCTGGAACTACACAGCCGTCTAGCAGTCTTGGTCATCTTTCAAGACACTTTTATGAAAGTATCTGGTGGCCAAGCCATGCGGAAACTTCGTACCAGACAACGTTTGCGAGACTGGCGCTGCACGTCGGTGAATTATTTGAGTTACACAGAAGACGGAGTCGCCTGTACAAGTGTGTAGGCCCTTCAATGAGCAAGGGTGACAAGGTTGATCATTTTCTGAAGGGGATCGACAACGACGATTTCAGATGTTACTGAGTAAGGATCCTAAGCGTGTCGGAGACGTCATCAACCGCTGTCAGAGCTTCGAAGGAGCTCCGCAAACAGCGCCTTCTCACGCGGTGCCTAGCATCATTCCTCCGAGAGCCCCTTTCCTGATTGGTCATCGGCAGCGAGGAGTCTTCCCTGCTGACCCGCATTGAGGATTTTATCCGCCAAGAAATCGCGCGTCAATTATCTCTTCTATCGTGCGCGCCCGCTGTGGTGACGGCGCCCGCATTGTCTCCCAAAGTTCAACAAGCGATACGCGAACAAGTCGCCGAAGCGCTTCCCTCGGCCCGCCCATCGGGGCCTGTGCCTGCTCTCATATCGCCGCCACAACCCTACACATTGCTGATACCAGAGTCCTTCAAAGCCAGCCGGCGCCGCCGCGCGCTGTACGGTCTCCGCCGCTCCCCGCTATGTCCCCGCCTCCAATTGTACCCCATGCGCCAAACCTGTGGCAAACGCCTAATAACCCCCATATGCTTTGTATGTCACGTCGCCGGCTACGTCACCCAATACTGTCGCTGCCAAGCTGTAGATAGTCCGAGTGGCACTGGCTACCCTGCCCAAACGCAGGAAACAAAAATACCTTAACATAAATACCCCAGAAAGTGGAGGGGAAAATAGCCCCGCCGGTAGCGTGTTGGTCATCGCACCAGACGCGTATTCTGGAGGTCGTGTTTTCGAATCCTATCCGGCGGGCACCTTTTCTCCAATTCCTTTCTGTCTTTCCCAATTCTTTATCTGTTTCAATGACCTACCGCATTCTCGCCTTCGCCATCCGAGGTTTTCTTGACTGCCAACGCTTATTTCGGTCTTAAGCCGACGAGGCCCTCATTTCATATTCTGATTCACTACATACTTATTTAAGCATTTACACAGACACATGAACTACATGCTAACGACCGTTCGTGTAGTTGTTGCCCCATGTCTCCACCATTCCTCAGCTGAGCAATAAAAACAGGTACAATCAAGCGCCAGGTTTAGATTTCACAAGTTTACAAGCTATGTTATTCAAATTGAACTTCTTGTGATCCTGCTGAAGAACCTATAACCACTCCACCCTGGCTGGCTCCTGCACAGTGCTTAAGCTTCATGCACACACTGTACTTGGTACAGTTTCAGCTACTATAGCGAAGCTTCCAGCCTCTCCTTGATATGTCGGCAGACCACCCAAATGCGCTGCAGGAAATCCAAATGACGACCGTGGGTAAAGTGAAAAAAAAAACAATAAAACACTTTCCGTGATCTGAATCGAACCTGTGTCCCTCATGTTATGCAGCTGACATCTATACCATTACGCCAGTCCAGTACAGCCGAAGCAATTTGGATTTGCATGGACGTGCCAAATTACACACAAAACGCACACCTCCATCTAAAAAAATTACACCATCTTCCCGTGGGGAAACCTGATGAGGATGCGAAGCATCATGGGGGCTCCATGTGGTTCCTTTGTGTTGCTGTTACGTTGAGTGATGTGGTGTTTAGTAGCACCAGAGAGAATTCCGCGTCCGGATCCACACCGGTGGCAAAGGCACACAAGTACTGTTGCGTTACGGTGAGTAGGCGGTGGGTCTCGAGGCACCGAAACTCGTTCATCATGTTCTTGCCGATGTTGTTGTCTCTGTGGTAGAAACGGTAGTCTCGGTCAGCGTTGGTGAGGTAAAGGTTGTTAACGTCGGTGCACCGGCTGGGAGCAATGTACACGCCTTCCTCTTGGCAGCTTTGTCTTCTTCTCCTTCTTCTTCAGCGGTTCCCCTACGGGAAGATGACGGTGGTTGAACGTGAAGCTACCTCGTGATGGATTCTTTGATTGGCCAACCCTAGGGGCATCCTGCCACAATCATCATCAGAGACGCTGCGGACGGGGCATGGACGCGGGACCTCCCCCCGAGCAAGAAATGCTTCGCATCTAAATTGATAATGCTTGTACGCTACGGAAGGTCATGGATTGCCCGAATCAATTAAGCTCTGGAGAGCACAATTGAAGTGCAGCAAACCGTCCCGATAAGAAGCAGGTGCTCGCCACTGGGCTGGTTAATTTGATGTTGAGCTTGATTTTGGAAAGCTTTACGTTCCCCATTACTGTCATTTAGACAGAGGAGTAGTTGATATTTTATTAGGTCTTCCCGTCAGTGTCTACGTCACAGCTACATACCGTGTTGTCCCATTAGCAGGATGGGCTGCGAACAGATGAAGTCTGTCTGCTGCTAAGATCTACTGCACCACAAAAAGAGCCACTTCTAGAGGCATTCACCTGCTTTTCACGGGTACTCAGAAAAATGTAGAAGGAAGTTTGTGCTGCAGGCCCTGCCCCAACGCCGTTGGGACCAGGTGCAAGCAGTTGTTTTTTACTGGAAGCCATCCTAGGCGGATGCTGCGGGAACAAGATTGAATGCTGTGTCAGGACCTGGAAATACATCTTTGAAAAACAAGATGTGTGAAAGATGGCAACGCGGAATAAGATCACGCCGGAAAACCCTCTACAAAAAAAGAACACACGCGCATGGCCCTCTGTGTTGTTTTCTGCAAAAAGCAAAAGGGGGAAATCTGTGCCGCAGCGTTAATATCAGGGATTATTCGAGTGTGACGATAAAGGGACGTTCGTCCCGCTTTCGTGTGCTGTCGGATGAGAAAGGACGCGACAGAGGCATTGTGAAGAGGGAAAAAGAACAAAATATGTTTATCTGTCCCACTAGTCCTGGGTTACGGGGAAGGAGTAAACAAAATACATCGGCATTTCACGTCAGTTTTATATGACACGTGACCACGAAATAGAGTTCGGCAATTCTCGAGTTAATAGATATTCTGCCCCACAATGACGTTCCTCGCCAGTAGGGTTCATGATTAATAAAGGTGTCGTCCCACGAACAGGTCCCGACGCTTTCACGTTTCTCGTCGTCAGGTGATGTGGCCATCGAAGCGAGAGAGGCCAGGGGTGGCACAACTGCAGCGACTGGGTCGTTGCCGGCACACGGCTGCTCAACCGTGTGCGGCACCTGCCACGGTACATCGCGCGTATGTCTGCTGGTAGCTCAGCTCCCGAAGACCACGTCCCAGGAACGACCCTGGACATGAGCACTCCGGTTGCGTCTGCCAAGGCCCCGCACTCGGCAACTGCACCCTTGCAGGAGCCACTCGACAGGCCACCACTTGGTCCTGGGACAGGCCAACAGAACCAAATAAGGTAGGCGCACCCTGGCCGAAGGCCCGCTGCAGGAACGATGGCAGGAGCTCTTCCTCTGGAACGTCGCCCAGCCCGTCACTTCGTGGTACAAGACTCTTTTCACGTTTCACTCGTAGCCCTTCCGGCATCTTTCTCTTTTTTTTCCGTTGACATTTGCCCAGCTGCCATGCCACCTCCCCACAGCCCATCGTCTTCTCGTACGGTTTGCACTGGTAGCTAGAATTCCTTCAGGGCCCATGTCACAAATGTTAATTAAAAAAAAAAGCTTGTGTCTTTTCCTCACAAGATCCCCCTGTTCAATAAATTTGTTTGAACAAAAAAATGCACCATCTCCCCGCGAGGGGGACTCGAGTAAATACGTCGCATAGGGAGTGGGTGTATTGCGTTACCGTTTAGTGTTTGCGTTAACGTGTACACCACGCAGCTATCACGCCGCTAGCACGCCGCTGAGTCGCCAACACACGCCGCTGACGACGTAGTTTGAATGAGTCAACGATATAAGGCGCGTTCGTAGCCTTTGATTCTGTGTCGGTTTTGTGGCGCAGTGGGAAGAGCACCATGTACCTCGCGTTCCGCCCACAGGTAGTGAATGCGTTGTATCAGCAGCTTCTTGACGTAGTTTAAGTGAGTCAAGGATATAAGGCGCGTTCGTAGCCTTTCATTCTGTGTCGGTTTTGTGGCGCAGTGAGTAGAGCACCATGTACCTTGCGTTCCGCCCGCAGGGTCGTGGGATGGAAACCAGGCGCCACTAACTGTTATTTCTTTTTATAGTGTAGGGGGAGGCTGGCTGCTGCGGACGCCGACGCACGGGTGACATCGTGAGTTATACAAATGCACTGCATCTAAAAAACAACTTGTTCACAAACGCACGGAGTATGAACGCACACACAAGACAAGAAGTGGAAGAAAAATAAATTATTGGTTACAGATATCCGTTCAGTTAAGGGAAAATGTGACCCATCCAAGAAACAAAATTGTGCGCACGAGCTCGTTTTGAAACGGTGAAACGAAGCGATAAGAGGGGGGTGAGTCAAATGAGGCTAAGAGACTCCAGCAAAGCACCTGGCTGTTTGTTTTTTTCGCCGAGTTTATTTATGCGAGAGGCTGATGGTCAGCTTGCAGCACGAATCTCTATTTAAGAGATAAGCATAAAACTTTTGAAGGGCCCACAGGAGTGCCAGCGCTTCGCTCTCGATCGTGGAGTAGCGAGCTCCTTGCTCGAGGAGCTTTCGACAGGCGTAGGCTCCTCGATGTAACACCACTTCGTGGGGCTGCATCACACACCTCCAACACTAGACGATGACGCATCCGTGCGTAGGATGAAAGGCGCCTGCAAGTGCGGTGACCGTAATACTGGGCTCGATGATAGGAGCCGTTGTAGTGCTACAAACACCTGTTCATGACATTGTTTCCATGTGACCTGGTTAGGACCCCCTTTTCTGGTGAGCTGCATCAGAGGGGCGACCACAGTGAAGTATTTGGGTACGAAGTCGCGGTAATACCAAGTTAAGCCAAGAAAAGAGCGAACTTCTAGGCTCGTTTTCCGCCTTACAAGACACTGTGACTTCAGGCTTGTCCTTTGTGCGAACACCCGTGGCCCAGCAGGCTAAAAAGGAGAGCACGGATGACTCGCGGTGGAACCATCAGGCGGGTACAGCTCCGGTTATTTGGTGACGTAAATGCTCCCAGCTTTACTACTGATCTCATCGCGTAGTTTCACGCGAATTGTTCCATCGCTGATCTGATAGCGAAGTTATGACGCTTAGTATGTTGGCGGGCGTCAACAGAAAATAATAAAAGCATATCATAGAATAGGATCTCATAGAAGGCTTCCTACAGCATATTTCTTGTTTACGGAGGAGCACCATTCCACCTCAAACATGAACGGGCCTCAACAGTTGTGCATAACGCAAGGCTGTCTTTGTGGCCGAAAGCGCAGTATGCGTAATATACTAGCTTTGCGCCATAAGGCGCTTGGAGAACTCAAACTCTTTAAAGCTACATCATCAATGGGAAAAGTAGTGGTAAAGGGAACAAAGGGATAAAGGGAATGGGAGTTGCTTGGTTATCCTTGGTTGGTCTGTTTGTTTTGATATTATTGTCATCTATTTCTCGTCAAGACCAAAATAAAAGCACTCCAGGGAGATTTCGACTTCTATTCCAACCTAAAAATATTCCACAGCTTCGCCCCTTGCTCAACTCAGTGAATGGGGGAGGGGTGTGCATAGCTCCCCTCTTTCAAAAAATGTCACAGAAATAATATTTAGTTTAAAAATTGATTCCCTCTTCGCAATTTTTTAGACACCGCATATTTCCCTAGTTTTGTACGAAGTATGTGCTGCGAACGGAGAAGGTGAAATACGCAGGATATTTTTATGCATTTCTCTTTGAAGTGAAAGCGAACGTGTAGCACAGCCAAACGTCTATCCTAGAGGGGACTAACCTTTAAAATGCAGAAAGGGCAAAACATTGACATGAGTAGACAGGATAAAGCGTATCACACTATGAAAGACTCGCGCGAGGAGCACATGAGCCGGGGCTCTTTTGCAGGGTGTTTTACGCTCTCGGGAAAGGCAAACTGCTCTCTAATTATTCCTGAAGGACCATTAAAGGGCGTCCGAGGCATTAAAAGACTTCAAAAAGGACGTTATCTGGCTGGCCTGATGGGCCAGCCCTGATATCACCGCCTAATAACACCCTGATATTCGCCCACCCCTTCAAGCAGGCCAGCAAAATGACGTACAGTGAAAAATGATGTACTTAGTTTTGTCTACATTAGGTGTTAAGCGGTTTTCAAAAACCAAGACATGTTTTTTAGCTGACTGGTTACTCTGGTTTGAATTATCTGAAAACATGTTCCGGAAACAATAAGACCGGAGTGAAGAGCTTTTGGGAGATCGTTTATATAATGTGAAAACAATATGGGACCCATAACGGAACCCCGTGGTGCACCGGAACTTATCTATTTAACGTTCGAAAAAAAACCATTAATAAGTACCCTTTGCTTCCGGGAGGATAAATAGCTATGGAAGAATTTAAGGGTGCTCTCTGCAAAGCCATAACTTTCTAATTTATGCAGCCATAGGGGATGATAAACCGTGTCAAATGCCTTTTTAATTTCCAGGAAAGCAACGCCAGCTATGTCATCCTTATGCATTGCGGAATTAGGAGCCTGTGATAAAGTACGTACGGCTGTTGAAGTAGAACTATTTGCTACAAAACCATGCCGCTGAGGTGCAATGATATTATATTTTTAAAGAAATTTTCTAACCTGCTGCACGATTAGTTTTTCGAAGAGAGTGTTGATCTCACTTAGTACTGATACCGGCATGTAACTACCTGGTTAGTTTGGATTTACATATTTGTATATGGGGACCACTTTTGCAACTTTGAGTATATCAGGGTAGCCGCTATTTTCAAGGGAATGTTTGAACAGGTGGCATATAGACGGACCAATGATATCAATGTTTTCTTTTATAACCCGCATCTGGATTCAATCATGACCCGATGCTTTATTTACTGCAATTTACT
The DNA here is from genome assembly GCF_048455015.1 of Haemaphysalis longicornis. Taxonomy (NCBI): domain Eukaryota; kingdom Metazoa; phylum Arthropoda; class Arachnida; order Ixodida; family Ixodidae; genus Haemaphysalis; species Haemaphysalis longicornis. Next base: position 613,471 of record NW_027526212.1, read on the forward strand.
GACACTGGATCTTACATCTTCTATAGACATTTAATGAAATCGGAAGTTATTATATACAGTTCGGCGTGCAGAAGTAGTAGATAGCTGTAAAGGAAATTGCCGGGTGAGGCGAGAGCCAGCATTAATGAAGTAATCGTTAAAATTATTAGCAACATGGATGGACATATAATAGGGTGTCACATTGTTTTGTCGATCTATTCCAATTACGTTTTTGACTATCTTTCATAGTTATTTCGTGTCGCCTTTGTTTTGTGTAACCATTTTCGCGTAATACAGTTTCTTCGATGTTCTAATCATTGTTGCTGACTTGTTTCTGAAATGCCTGAACTCCTTGCGGTAATGCTCATTGTTTGTTTCTTTTCCATCTGTTGTGGCATGAATCCTTACTTTTCAGAAGAGCAACTATGTCTCGAGTTATCCACGGGCACACAGGATCTTCATAATTATGTTTGGCGTATTCGCGTGTCGATTGGGTAATTACATTTGTACTATAAGCAAGAGAATTTCAAATTCAATGTTTACGTTATCAGTACCCCGGTTTTAAAAGTTATCGAGCTCAAGTAGTTTTCTAACGCTCACGTAATCAATACGAGAAGTTCGCTTCGTGTGACTTTGAAAAGGCCGTCTCATGCAGGCTCGTGTAAGAACATAAATGTAGGGCAATGGTCGGCAACAACGACATGGCACACACCGGCTCGCAAATTCATATCTAAGTTGCACAACATGTGGTCGATGAGAGTGGCGGATTGACTGCTAATTCAAGTTGGGGAGTTAATGACATTTTTTAAATTGAATGACTGCAAAAAGATGACATAGTCACTACAGTCGTCCGACAAAATATCAATGTCAGAATCACCCCAGACTACGATGGGATTCTTGTTTGTGGCATATGACATCAAAATGGTTTTCATTTCAGAAACGAATTTTTGCACAGTACAATGCAGCGGACGGTAAATAACACCAATTATGAGGCCACACTGCAAATTTTCGAAAAGGGCTTCAGTTTCAATTCAATTCAATTCAATTTTTATTCAGGGATGTATACATATTTTCATATGGGTTGTAATAAAGACGGAGGTCCCAAGGCCGAAGTCGTACGCGGGACTTCCGATGACGATACACAAAATATTACGAGCGACGTTAAAAAAATAAAAAGGTATACAGAATTATTGAACCATAAAGAACTATATATACAAAGCCAAACTATAAAACTATACAGAACTATTGAACAATACATAACTATGTATTCAGAGACAAAATATAAAACTAAATAGAACCTCAGATAGAGTTATAACAAGTAGGAGATTTCAAGCAAAATATAAACAACGAGATACAATAAAAAATGGAACAATAATATACCACAAGAAATTTAAATATCAAGCAGGTAGTTCCTAAGTACAGTTTTGAACTTATAGAAAAGATTTGTTTTAATATAGCTGGGTAAAGAATTCCAAAAAGATATCGCTGAAAACAGTATTGTATGCTTACCATAATCAGATCGAATCTTACGAAGCAAGAAATTGTTTTGACTCGAAAAACGCGTGTTATTCGTATTAGTAATCATGCGAACCGGGAAAACCCCTAATACGAGTTCGCGATTAAGAATTTTTAAAAATAAGATACCGAGGCTGTACCGATAAATTTCAGTTAGAGGCAAAACCGAAAGTTGTTTAAATAGTGGAAAGGAAGAAGATCGACGGGGTGCAGAGTTGATGACGCGAATAGCTTGTTTCTGAAATGTAACGAGGGGTGAAAAATGGGTGGCGTAAGAGCTACCCCAGGATGTTATACAGTAGGTTAAATGACAGTGAACGAAGGCAAAGTATAAGCCCAGAAGAATTTGGGTGTTAAAATATGGACGCGCCGGAATCAATGCCCTTACACCGAAAGACGCCTTTTGAACAATTGAAGTTACATGCTCATCAAATTTAAAGTTCCAATCAATGACAACGCCTAGAAAGTTAGTACGGCTGCAAAAGGCAATTTTTTTTAGAATTTAAATAGAGACTTGAAAAAGTAGGAAGTGTCTTGTTAGGGGAGCAATAAAGCATAAAGCAGGTTTTACTAACGTGAATGGATAGTTTATTTGTTAAACACCAGCGCTGTAGTAAAAACAAGTCAGCTTGCAATTTAGACACTAAATTACTAACATCGTTATCACTGGAGAAGATAGTTGTGTCGTCGGCATATAAGATACATTGTGAAGTTGTTAAGCACTGAGGCAAGTCATTAATGTACGTCAAAAATAGAAGAGGCCCCAAGATTGACCCTTGGGGTACACCTTTGTTAATATTAACCGGGTGTGACGTCTGGCCGTTAACGCAGACTACCTGACGCCTGTTTGAAAGAAAACTTTTTAAAAGAATTAAAGCAGGTCCAACAATGCCATAAAGCTCTAGTTTCTTTAAAAGAATGCTATGGTTAATCGTGTCAAAGGCTTTAGATAAATCAATGAAAACGGAGCCAGCATATTTACCACAATCAATAAATGACTTAATTTTGTCGGTGAAACAAGCTATCGCGTTGGCAGTGGACAGGCCACTGCGAAATCCGAACTGACAGCTAGTAAGTATTTAAATTTTGTTAAATACCGGGAGAGTCTTAGTTCGATTAGTTTTTCTGACACTTTATCTAGAAACGAGAGGCTGGAGATGGGTCTGTAGTTTTCAATAGAGCGATGATCACCTGTTTTGAATACGGGGACTACTTTTGCCAATTTTAATTGATTTGGAAACACAGCGGTCTGAAAAACTAGATTAAAAATGTGACTAAGCGTAGCGGAAATAAGATTACAGGCAAACTTGATATGTGCCCAGTGTATACCATCTATTCCTGGGCCTTTAGCAGTCGAATAACGGACTCAACTTCTTCTGGAGAGGTAGGGCGAAGATAAAAGGATTGAGCACAACGAGGAAATGCAGACGTATATGTATAAGAATCAGATTCTTGGCTAATATTTGCAAAATAAGTGCTGAAGGCATTAGCAATACCCGTTGGTTCAACAATACAGGAATCATTATAAATTATTGAAGTAATTACTTTGTTTTGACTCGTGTTGTTCAAAAATTAAGTATTTTTCACTTTTTTTGGTGTCATGACCGCACAATTGGAGCTGACGCTCATAATATTGTTTTTAGCACATTTAATAAGTAGGGATGATAAAGTTGAAGCGTTGCGTTTGTATCGTTCTTTAAGATTAGAGTTGAAAGGTTTACGCTTCGTTTTCTTAAAAATATTTTCTTTCTTGCGCAACACCGTAGAAGCACTTCAGAAAGCCAAGGGCTACGGGGAGCGTCGTATCGCCTGTTGGAAGATTTTACTGTAGTGCAGCTGATTACAACGTTCGTAAAAATTGAAATAAACTTTTCCATAGCAGCATCAGGATCAGTAAATGAGTACAGACTAGACCAACTGACGTTTGAAAGAGCATCGATGAATTTTTCTTTATCAAAAGTGGATCTGTACTCAAATTGGGGGCCGTTACTTGTCTTACAGATTTGCAAAAATACTGGAAAATGATCTGTGACGTCACATTCAACTACGCCAGTTTGTATAGGTACATCAAGATTAGAAAGGATATGATCCAACAACGAAACAGCAGCGTTATCGACGGCACGTGTAGGGCGTTAATCAGTGATTGAAAGCCATAACTCCAAAAACAGCTTACGTAATGTGCTGTGGTAGGGTTGCAAGTACCCAAAAGATTAAAATTAAAGTCGCCCATTATCAACACATTCTTATTTTCGAAAGAGACCTTATCCAACAAAAGGGAAAAAGAAAGGCAAAAGTCGATTGAGTTATATGATGGTGAACGATAGATTGATCCAAGCAGAGTCTTTTTGCTACTGTTAGGAAGGCAGAACGAATAATCAAATACTATCCAAACGGATTCGCACTTAGGGACATTAATCTGCAAATCATTGCGGCTAATATAGGCAAGATGCTTTGAAATGAAAATAGCAGAGCCTCCGTAGGGGGCTTCAGCCCTGTGAGCATATTCACTTGAGTAATCTGGGAAGCCATATAAGTCCCTATCTGCATCGGAAAGCCAGGTTTCAGACAGGCAGATGGTGGAAAATTTGTGCATAAATGATTGCAGTTGTGCAGATATTTCAGCCTGGTGTTTCTTTAGGTTTCTAGCGTTGAAATGGATCGCACTAAGCCCAGCACGGATCCATGCTGTGTTTCTTAACTTCAGAAGCGCAAAAGGCAAGTCCAACTTTGATAAAGAAAGGCTACGCCACCGCCGCGTGTAGTGCTGCACCTGGCAGCCATAGTATTTTGTAGCCTGGTATGAAATTAGATTCATTTCCCTTCAGCCATGTTTCTGTGACGGCAATGACGTCATATCGGAAAGAAAACTGTGACAGGTAAGCGAGAAACTTATCGGATTTTTTACGTATACTTCTTACGCTGCAATGTAGAATAGATAAATCATCAAACGCAAGCCTACCTTGCTCTATTTCGGGAATGTTAAAAGCCATCTGATTAAACAACTCTGTTTAGGGCTTTTGTGCATGTCACATGAACTTCTTTTGTTTTTCTGCTTTTCGCGTTAGAATTTTACCGTCGAAACCCAAGTGTTTTTGCCATTTTTTTTCTCGCTTTGGTGCCAGAGCCTTTCTCAATAGTAGCGTATTCGCAGGACAAAGATGCTCATTGATGAAGATAGGATCATTGTCCTGAAAACCCAGCTCAGGGGTATTATGCCGGCATTTCTTGGCTGCTAGTAAAACATGGTTTTGGTACTTCAGGGAGGCAAACTTCAAAATGATATTTGCTTTAGCTTTATCTTTCGTCTGCACATGGTGTATAACTTGGATGTCTCTTCTCTTGATATCCTCTTTCAGCGAAGAGCAAATGGCCTGCATTGTTTCTAAGAGATTCTCATCTTGTGTCGAAGGGACACCCTTGATTTCCAAAGTTGTCTTCCGACTGTATTGCGGAAAGTCAGACACCTCACTCCTTACTTTTTTCAATTATTTTACAAGGCGGTTGTTTTCCTGCTTAAGCTGGCGGTTGTCCTCTTTTACACAAGAAAGGTCTTTTTTAAGCGTACCTATATCTGTCTTGAATTCGTCGAACTTATCGTTTATAAATTTCAGTGTCCCTTTCATACTTTCCAGTTCTTTCTCAGTTACTTTTGTCAAGGCCTCTTTGAGCCTCTCCTCAGTGTCATTGAACCGAGCCTCAAAATCGGCAAGTGCTTTTGCCAACTTATTTATCGTGGAAGGTGTCTTGTCAGCTATTTTGCTGAAAATTGTACACTAACAACAAAGAACAGAAAAACACTCGCAAAAAAACACCCGCGCCAAACGGAGCAGATCAGGAGCTAGGAAATTGTGGCAAAAAAACCAATATAACTGCGCAAAATGTAAGCAGCAGGTCAGTCACTGCGCAACCGTGCCGCTGCCTGGTCTTCTCCGATTGGTGGTTCGATCCTCGGTCGGCTATTTTACTCTTTTTTGCGGCGACAGTATATGATTTTCTTAACTGCGAAATGCACCTGTTCTTGTTTTTAAGACAAATCTATGTACCTCTACCCCCGAGGGTTCTTTCAGGACCGTTGGTGTCAACAGAAAACTCCCGCGAACAAATAAAAGAATTTCCTGGCACCGCCAGGAATCGAACCTAAATTAAGAGCGTAACACAGCGAGAGCCCGTTGCCTTACCGATTTAGCTACGAACCCACGCGGAGACGGAGAAGACCGGTGGTGGACTTGCCAAGCAAATCTAAGGGTTAACCCCCTGTATTCTCTCTTAATGCCACGTGATAGCGTGACATGACATCACACGCCGGTGTGCGCTCTGTCTACAGTAGGTTTAGTGGCGCTGTGCGCGGCTTGCACGTGTGCTAGGAGTTACAAAAAAAGGAAGCTCCCACCAACGCATGGCATCTCACTTCTATAGAAGTGCGCCAATGTGTTAAGGCCTGTGACCTCCAGTGTTCCCGTAAAACATCACAGCTCGTTGTCGTCCACCGTCATGCCAAACAACACATCAAGAAACACATTCAAATACTCCTTGATGGCCAGGCCATCACTCAAAGCACCAGCATAACGTTTATGGGCCTACATCTCCAGGCAACACCAAGAGTGACGTATATGTGGAGCGCCTCAAACACCGCATCAATGAAATCATACACATGATCAAGCGAGTTGCAACCAAGAATGGAGGCCTCATGGAATTCGATACCTTTCGATTAATTAAAGCTGTGGTCCTCCCAAGAATCACTTACGGCAACCCCCTCTCTTCTTCTCGGCAAGCAGGACATAAAGATGCTACATATAATTATTATAAAGGCAGTTGAACAGGCCACTGTTCTTCCCCTGAGTGAGTCCACAGAGAGGCTGCTTAGCACGGGGCTCCACAAGACTGTGGAAGAGCTGATAGAGGGCCATCTTTCTAACCCGAAGGTCCAACTGAGGAGAACTATGGTGGGTAGCCGCATCCTTCACCAGATTGGCTGGACAGCACAGAATGCCACTCCAATTGATGTACTCCCGCACTCTTGGTGACAAGAACTAAAGATGTCCCCTTGGCTTAGCCGAAAAGCACGGGCTCAAGTGCTCAACAATACCCTGGGACTATACAGTAATCTACACTGACGTCTCCCAACATCGAGGGAAGTAGTACGCCATGATCATGGCAACCTCCAGAACCAACCTCCTTGCGTGTGTCTCACTCACAACCCAAGAGATGTCGGCAGCAGAAGAGGCAGCCATCGCCTTGGCTCTCACTCAACCAGGGGTTCGGAAAGTAGTAACCGATTGCCACCAACCCTACCGAAATTTACAGCCGGGTTGGGTGTCCCGAGCAGCAATGCGTGTGCTAACAACCCCCTCCCCGCAAGGGTTGTATTCAGCTGATCTGGACACCCGCTCGCGCTTCCATGGAGGGCAACGAATACGCCAACCAACAAGCATGCACTTTTACATCCCCGACCCCCGTTCTATGGAGCTGCACGAGGACATTCACCCCATTCTCTCGTTCAGTAACATAACCCAGCATTGTCGCCTTCAGAGACAAACCCTACGTTTGTCTTACCCTGACTTTTACAGAGAAAAAGAAGCTACCCTACGTCACATGCAATCCGGCTCCTTCACACACCCGACGCGTCTTCACATAATGCACCCGAATCGCTACGACACTGAATGAAAATATTGTTCAGAAGTACGAACACTCCGCCCCATAATCGGTGTGTGCGACTTTAGCCCTCAGCCCCCTCGTCTTTCCGTCAAATACCCAACAACAGAAATGGGAAAAGGTGCTGTCCATCCCCTGTCTGCCTACCCAGCTTCAGTTGGTGGACAGAGCACAGGCGGCGCGAACTGCATATGTGCTCCAGGAAAGAAAGAACCACTCCCCTCGGACGCACTCTGGGCCGTTGAGAAAATTGAATAGAAGTACTTCCTCTTCCAGCTCCTGCTGCTTCTCCTCCTCCTTTTTCTTCTCGCCCTCCTCCACCGTCTCGGCCGCCGATCTCGTCGCCTCCATTCGCAGCTCGCAGAGATGGAGCAGTGAGATCGTCTAAAACCGGGGTTGAGCTTTCTTTAATTTAAAAAAAAAAGTTTTCACTGATGTGCTACACCAATATAAATCAAGCAACCACCGTTAATGCATCACGCATTAACTTAACCTTACCAAGAATATCTATTCGAAGTAATAGAGTGTGTGGTTAGTGCATTTCACTTCTTTATGGTTTCATTATTTGTAGAGAGATGTGAGTGAATTTAGCTGACGTTGCATGGGTAATGGTTGTGGGTGCCGTTTACAGCTTTGCTTTCCAACCACATTTACAGGGTGGATTGGCGCAAATTTTTTCTCTCCCTCTCTCTCTCTGCAAGTATCTTCACACTCGTGCACTCCAAGAAAAAATTCCCCCGCACCTCCCCGAAGAGAATCGTGCAGAAATGCGAATGCATTGGGTGCGCCGATGAGTGTGTTGCGAGTAATGGCGTAATTAATGACGAGAGTGTGAACGTAATCATTTATTCATCAGCCCCTGTTTGTGTTATCGTTGTAACTGACGGCCACAATCACTGCCTTGTGATCGCTAAAGTGCACGGTCAAAGGGTCTTTGAGAAGCATACGCGCGTCACAGTTTGGCGTAAAGACCAGATCAATGCAACTCCCGTGAATGGTAGTGGGACACGTGTCGAAGCCGGCAGAGAGACAATGCATAGAGTGCCTAGTCTGCATGGCGTCACCGTTCTCATCACCTCCTCTTCCAAACTCGTTCCAAAGAACCCGAAGCGCGTTCAAACGACTAGACTCCTTCTTGATGTTCCCGAGCGCGTAACGCGTTCGGCATTACGCGCTCTTCGCTTCGCAGACTTGTCTTATTCTTCTTCTCCAACCGATGATGATGACGTGGAAGCAACTGCAGTGACGTCACCGCCAGGGAGAGGCGTAATGCTCACGTTGCATTGTGTGAACCCCCGACTAATTAATGCATTCGCATTTACGACGACGACGACGACGAAGGCAGAACTACGAGGCGCGCTCTCACGTGCGCTCGCGCTGGAGGAATGCAGGCGCACGCCGGTTAACAGAGCAAGACAACCCCCGGCTAATAAATGCATTCGCATTTAAAAAGGTGGAGCAAGCGAGCAACCTTCACTGTTCGTACCTCGAGCCGCGCAGTTTCTCCCTCGGAAGAACCAGTTCGCCCCTGAGCCGCACGGGTAATTTCTTCGCTAACCGCTCGCTTTCACTCTTCACGGCAGTACACATGGCTAACCAGCGGTTCCGAACAAGCGCCAGCCAGCAGCACAAACCTCTCGCAACCACTCGCCACTGTGTTTTGATTTACGGAAGCTAATTGCTACTTGGGTGAAAAAACGAATTATGTGCCTAAATAATTTGGGACAGACTGCTGGGCGCGTCTCTAACAACGGCGACAACCGAAAATCACCCGCGTTACTAACCTAACCCGGCCGGCATAGATGATTTGGGCACTCGACCAACCGCCGCCAGCGCCCCTCCCTCTTTGCGTACCTTCGGGAGAAACGCGTCAATCACCCGAGGCAAAGATAACGCGGCGCCCGTGCCGATGCTGCGCTTTCTTGCAACCCATTCCTGTTTTAGATGCGACTGCATCTCATTCACTCCTCGTGTCCCTCCATACGGCGTTGTTGTTGTCCGTTCACACCCCTCCCCCATTCTCCTCGCCGCGCGAGCTTGCGCTCTCCGCCGCTCACCCCCTCTCCTCTCCGATAGCGAACACTCCCTCGCGAGGGGCATTGGATTGGATTCGATTGGGTTGGCTTGGCTTGGCTTGGCTTGGCTTGACTTGGATTGGATTTGGATTAGATTGGATTAAAGTGGATTGTGTTGGATTGTGTTGCGTCATAGCCGCGCCACGTTGCGTCATTGCCGCGGTTGTTCCAGTACCGGCCAAAGAAATAAAGAATATATCATACTCGTTCCTCACGCGTTTCACGCAATTAGAGAATCAACCCAACGGAAACACCAAGTGAACACCCAAGATGCGTGGCATCTCCACAGGGTTCTCCTCGCGGGAAGGTGGGGCAATTTTTTTCGTTTTGTTTGGTTAGCAACTATAAAGTAAACATGAAGATATGTGCAATCGTTTACGCCCCAGTTTTTCCAAGTATTGTATTTTGGGAATATTAACGCGTAGTTTGGTAAACATGCAATGAGAGGCACGTCTCACCACGGCATCGGCATGCCGCGGATAGCGGCTATATATACATGAAGTGCACTCCCTCAGTGACTGTGCGGTGACGATGTCGTGCTTGTTTGCGTTTGTGCTTTTTCGTCTGTAGAACATTTTTTTAAGGTGGGGTTGCGTTGTTATCTTACATTTCAGAAAGTGAGTGTGTGAATGTATGCCTCCGAAAAATGTGAACGCTACCCTTTAGGAACCTGATGAATCTAACCTGTTGATGTTTCCTTCTTTCATTTTGCTGCCACTACACGATCTTTTAGAGAGAATTAATGACTACATTCAATTAACCTGTATTGGCAGCACGGTCTACGAATGGTCACCTTTTCCCACTGCATCACGGTTTGAATATCCTGTCAAAAACGCTTCGGTTAGCAGCAGCGATTGAGTATAAAATCTCCACAAAACTTTGTGTAGAAAGATTACAGAAACGTTTCAGTTGAAACACGGTGGCCAATGGTTGACAAAAAGTTGGTAGGCTGTTTCTAAAAAGTCTATAGACAGCACGTAGACACTCGGCTCAATGTTGATAGCTTGTGTGGACTGTTGTCAGCAAACATTGAATTCAATGTGGGTAACAATTTTTATTACGGACGATTCTACGTGGACTTCCCCGAAGGACGCTGGCGACGCATTCGAGATCTCTTCCCCCTGTCTGACTGAGCGTGCGGCGGTACTATCGACCCCTCACTAACATTGGAAAGCATGCTGTATGCATCTGTACTATGTTCGCGTCGTGTGCAAAAGCAGGAGGGGTACTGTTTAGCCCATTAAAGCTTTGGGCACAAACACGCGTGGCCCCAAGAGCATACCCGCATTCGTTTTAGAGCAGCGAACCCCTGGTGTCGCTATGCTGGAGTCGTGTACTTCAACCTTGCCCGGACGAGTATATATTTTGTATTGCTTTGGCTTATCTCTCGCCATGGAGCAAACCAGTTAGGTTTCCCTTGGAATTCTTGTCATCTCCAAGGCAGCAACATCTGCTGGTCACTCGAACACCACGCTACCGCACATTACGGAGACGACGGAGCCCGGTGCTGGAATGCCTTCCCGTACGTAACAACTGGTTGGCAGCCGTTGATACCAAATTGTTACCAAATTGCCATCCGACGGCTGCCAACCGTCGGATGGCAATTTGGTAGCAAGTGGATGTAGCGGTGTGAGATCCAACACCATGGACGTCAAGGCAGCTTCGGGCATCGCAGAATTCACAGTGGTCAATGGTGAGTGCGGGACTTTGCCAGGCTTCTGACGATAGCCGGTAGAACGTTCGTTTTTTACACGTACGGGTTATTCACGCCAAACAATTTTTCTGCATTGGTAGAACAGTATTCTACACACGCCATGAATTCGAAAGCGTTGAAATACCTCCAGTTGTTGGAGCTTGCGAAAGACTTGCGCTTGCATGTTTCAAACGCACTGAGAAACCCAGAGCTGATACACTGGGTTTGAATTCTGGGGCTGACGATGATGAGCTGCCGGAGAGCAGTGAGCTTATCAATGACAGGGAGACCGCCAAAAATTAGGCTGCGGAGGCACAGGCTGAGCTCGAGCGAAAAAAAGAGAGAACAGAATCTCGAGAAGCAGAAACAGGAACACGAGGAGAGAAATCGTGAGCAGGAACTCTAGCGCGAGGAAAAGAGAGGAGAGCAAGAGCTCCATTTCGATCGACAAACGCGACAGCATGAGCTGGAGCTGAAGTGTCTCGAATTCTAGGCGTCTCGAACTAGGCGTGAGAGTGACAGTAGCGCGCAGGCTGGTGTGACTGGGTGAACAACGTTGCGAATGAGTGACGTAATGAAAGCCTGCACGTTAGGAGAACCTTTTTTTGGTCAACTGTGAGAGTACGCCCGAAAAGGTCAAATTTAGCCGATACACGTTGCCGCCAAAGTTGCTTACGCTTTTAGCAGGTGAGGCATTCCACGTGATGGCCCGCTTGCCAAACGAAAACACGGAGGACTACGATAAGGTTAAGGGGAGCCCCTTGCGTAAGTACAGGGTATCTGCACACCCGTTTCGCTAGAAATTCCGTGAAGCTGAGAGCGCTAAGGCGAGTCGTTCTCGTAGTTCGCCTATAAGCTTAGGGCTAACACGGAAGCGTGCCTCGAAGAGGCAAAAGCTGTCAGAGAGCGGGATAAGGTACCTGAGTGCTTTAGTCTAGAACAGTTTTACCGAACAATACCAGAAAATGTGACCCTGGATCCACGAATGGCCTGACGTAAATGCTTTTTATGGTGCAGCTCAGCAAGCCGACGAATTCCTCGCATGTCAAGGCGCGCAGCCGAAAACAGCCCAAAACCACACACCTTTGTTTGTGATTTTTGATAAAGCATCCTTCTAGCCAATTAGGCGAGTGAACCTTCGCAGTACCCAAGCTTTGTTCTTGCGCACAAACATGGAGATGCTTGTGTGCCTCCCGCGTCATAAGCGTGTTTCTGTTTGTGTAACACACCAACCCAATCCCCTCTACCACTATCGATACCCGACAGGCCCCATTAGTTCGTTTAAGAACGGCGTTTATGCCCCGCGCCAGCACAACGGACATGTCATCTATCAGTATGACCATGAAACATGTAGCTAAGCGTGCATGCCCTCCGCACTACTACAATTCTCTACTACAAACCTGTGCAAGCATGAACTGGCAACCGGCCATGTGCGCGTGCTTAAAAGAGACACCCGGTTGGAAATATCCCTCCAAACGCTCTGAATCTGAAGAAGTGATACTGGGTCACGGCGGAATTAAAAGTGGGCAAGCTGCTGCTCATCCGGGAGGTATTCGCGGCTGCTCGACGAGCTGGAACTTGAGGCGTTAACGGCGGTTTCCGTAGTTTTCGCGCCAATTAGCGCTTTTGTTAAGGTTGACGCTGCAAATCTAGCTCTGCTTTCTCCTAGTGAACGGCATGAATCCGTCTGATAGTGATTTATAACCTGAAGCCCATGCACTCTATTTTCGCTTACAACCATATGGCTGCCCGTTTCGTTTCCCCCCCGTAGGCATTTAACTGTTTGTGTAACGCATCAATGCCGACCCGAACATCTCGACAAGGGAGTACAGCCGAGAAAGCGAATTCAACCGTGACATTTCGACGTTCAAATCTCCAAGCGCAACCGCTGGCACTTCATGGGTAGTGGCATGAAGCTACATAGCTGTGCGCTCCGGCCCGGCTCCTGCCACCCCCAAACCGCCAACGCATAAACCGGCCACCGGTGATAGCGCATACTTGGGCGTGAAAGACACTGGCGAAAATGTCGTTCGGAAGGCCTTCCAAGCTGAAGAAGAGTTACGGCCCTACGCCGATGTTTCTACTGGGCAAGTTGACCATCAATCGTGAAGGATTGACAGCTACTGGGCGAGCTAGAATTTGAGCGGAACCGGCGGTAGGCTTCGTCTCTTTTAGGACGCAGCCCTTTGGCAGGAGCGCCATTGCGCATGCGTAGCGCGCAAGGCCGCTAGCGGCGATACCGGAGCGGGGCCCCGCTCCGCTATTCGGGGCCTCTTAGCGGACCGTCGCGGCATAATATCAACATGGCTGCCCCGCGATGCGAGCGCGCTCCCGCAAACTCCGTTTCTTTAGCTGAAACGCGAGCGAAGAAATCGCGAAAGCTCTTCCGAATAGGCAATGGGGCCACACTCCTCAACGATTATTTAGTACGGAAGCGAAAAAACGCCGACCGAAGCGCGGGGCTGCCTCTATGGAGCGCCGAGAAAGACAGCCTTGTTTTGCCTATTCCAAAGTTTATCGGCTTATTAAAAAAATTTAAAACCACTACACCGTGTAAGCGACTACGTTGTATTAAAAAGGTGAAAAAGGACTGTTATTGCCGCGTTCGAGAGCGAGAAGGTTCCAAGATTTCTCAGGTAGGGAATTATGCCTTACCTTTGTAGCCTCTAAGCAAGCAAATTGAGGTATGTAGGTGCTGAAACACAGGTGGACAGTGCGACGATGTGTGCCCGACTCCGAGCTCGAAGCTTTGCCTGGCATGTTGGGTCAGTAACCCATAGGATGACCATACGTTAGTACGCAAGCGCACGTTGAAAACTAAGATTTGAAAGCTAAGATTTATGACCTCAGAAATACGAGGAAGCAGGCTGGGAAAAAATGCTACAAAGTCTGACAGAGGCCCAGCCCCCTTTTGTATACTATAATGAAGAAGCAACATCAAACAAGCTCGAAATTCTAATGTTTGACTTATAAAAATGCAAGCAATATGTAGAGCATAAGATATTAAGGAACCATATGGGAAAGGTACAGTGAAGTACATAAGAGTACAAAAAAGTAAATTACAACAAAGTACAAGTGGACAATCAGGGCAGAACTATATGATTGAGTTTGAGAGATAGACACAACTACAAAATCTGCGCATTAAACTAGTCCAAACAACATCCACAGTTCAAGCCATTGACGCAGATATTCCGTATTAAGAGGTATTCTTTCCGTTGTGTTTTAAATATGTTTCTACTGGATTCGAAACCAAGGGGTTCCCAACTTTGTTGAGTATGTCGGTGCGTTAAAACAGGAAAGACTGTGTGGTGTAGTTTATTTTAAATTTCGATGTATATATTTTGGCACAGCTAAAAGAGTAATTACTGCTATTGCCGTTATGTTTGCCGTCGATATTTTATCTGTGTATAACTTATAAAAGATTCATATAATAAATATGGTCAGCCTTAATTAGGCATACTGTACTAAACAAATAGTGGACCCGTTCTCAAGTCGGCAAAGTGCCCGCGAAATTGTCAAATAGACGAAAAACTCTTGATTGTAAGACGATCAGCGGTTTGTAATGTTTTGTTTTGTTTGTTGTTCCTTACGCTAATATTCCGTGCAAAGCTTGGAAGACAAGAATGTTATAAAGCTTTGATTTCAACCAAAGCGGTATAAAACTTCTCAATCTGTGAAGAACGCCAGTATTTCTTGAAATTTCATTGCCTAAGTGTTCTATACGACGTTTCCAAAACAGTCCTTCATGAAACCATACTCCTAAGAACTTCTGTTTTTTCACTTGGCTGATCATATCGCCCAGATATTCAATATGAATGCCTTGGTCTATCTTTTTATTAATTGGTCTAAAGGTGATATTGCCGCAAACCATGCATTGGGTTTGTGCATTTGCTTGTTTTTACTGCCCGGCCACGCCCGGCTGTACTACCGTGTCCTAAGAGAAATGCGTGTTCCATTCTTTATTTTTATGCCGCACGTTTATCTCATTTTGGTAAGGAGAGCGTTTTGCCCTTACGTCCATAGCCTAGAAGACTCGCGCCGGAAGGTAAAAGCCTGCAGAGCAGACGCCGCAGTAATCGATGTCCGACACTCGCCTGCGCACCTCAGTTAGTTGACTGCTGCATCGCCGCCTCTGTTTTTTTAAAAAGAAGCACAAGTTCGCTCCAATGAACTTGTTTTTCCTTCAAGCCAACTGCGTCATCTTTTGCTTCGTGACAATATAGGTAGTCTTCGATTCATTTACCCTGAGTAATTTTTGTGCAACCACTATGACAACATTTCTAAATATCTATTCACTTCACTTGGAGTAATCTACAGCAGAACGTTTCTCTACAGGAGAAAAATATGTTCGTGTCATGTGCATACATGGCTATCGGGGGTGTACGAGATATATGTGGAATATCATTCACATATATTAGGAATAACAGCCGTCCCAGCTTTGATCCTTGCGGAACAGCCTGTTCTAATTCTAACAGCTCTCATGAAACACTGTTAAATTCAACAAATCGCTCTATATTCTTTAAATAGCTCCTTAATAGGTCAGCCGGTACTTCGCGTATTCCTAATTTTTTAGTTTTCTTAGCAATATTTCATGATTGATAGAGGGAAATGTTTTTGTAGGTCCAAGAATAACGACAGTGTAATTTTTTAATTACATTTTTTATGTATTAAATCTTTCAATATTTTTGAAAAGACAGTCAACACAGAGATTGGCCTGTAATCGGACTACTGATCATCGCCACTATTTTTGTGAATTGGCCTAACTCGGGGTACTTTGAATGTTTGAGGAAAAACTCCATTAGATAATGTCAACTTATTAATAAACGCTGAAACTTGAATAATTTCAAGGTGATGTGCTAAACAGAAAGGGGTGCAATACCAGCCTGACGTGTTTTGCGGTGAGGACCACCCAACGAGTGACCAGGCCTGTAAATAGGTGCCAGATTCCGTAAGTATTAAGAAAAAGACTTCGGGAACTAAGAAACACCGAAAACAACAAAGGCATCAGTGGCAGCGGGCGTCATCACCGGGCTTGTTCCCGTGGCTTGGAAGCGCAAATGGCGTGACGTCACATGAAGTGAGCAGAGGACGGCATTCATAGCGGGATGAGTGACAACAGCTGCGGGCAACGTCACGCGATGTTTCACGCGAGGCTATTCGCGAAAACAATGGCGGTGGCCAGCAGCAGCAGCTTCGCGCGGGGGTGAGCTGGGCGGCCGCCGCGAAGGGCAACGGCAAAACGGCAGCGAACGGGAACAGCAGCGGCGAACAGGGCTACGAGCAACTACGGAGGGTCAACGAGCAACTAACGAAAAGCAAAGGGCGTCCATCGAGATGCTGTTGAACAGGCATGTGGAGATGGAAAGAGTAAGGTATCAGCAGAACCGCGAGGGCACCAGAAATGGCATCAAGGGCAGGCAAGGCCAGCGTCCACCGAAACAGAGAGAGATCAAACTTTATTTAAAGCGACTCATGTCCTGGCTGTCAAAAATGGGGTTCTGGTTGGCCCGGAACGCGTTCAGGCGGGAATTCCGCCGGTGTCAGGGCGCCGCCAGTGGGCAATGTGCCGGGCGAGGCGAGGCCAAAGGATGGGGGGAAGATCATTCGGAGGAGCGGCCTAGCTTTCCTATGAGTAGGAATGTCGGATGGTAAAAGGTGTGGATGAAGAAAGTGATGTCATCGCCTGGCATAAGGACAAGCCCAGTAAGTGTGTTTAACGTCGGGATAGGCACCACACACCTGACAGGGGGGCGTGCCATATCGGGTCATTATGTAGTGAAAAACTTGGTCACAAGAGAGGGAGAGAGTCTGAGCCTGGCGGATGTAAGTGCCTTCGCAGCGTGTGAGGTCAGTACTGGGAGGAAGAAGATTGTGGCGAGAACTGCGAAGGACGTTCAGCTGTTGCCTCCGCGCCTTGAGATGGGCGGCCCGTTCTTCCTTAGGGCTGTAGTCCTGGGGCCACGGTTGAGGGTCTCGCCCGGGTTTCGATTCGCACGAGCAAAGGCGTGAGCCCTTTCATTCCCTAGAATGCCTTGGTGTCCGGGGACCCACTATAGAAATACATGCAGGTGATTGTGGGCTATCATGCAGCATGTCCGCTCGTGATGAATGTGCGCGGGTAAGGAGTTAGTAGTGAATTCTGTGAGGGCACATTGACTATCCCTGCCGATGGTAATTTGGTCAGTTGAATGGGATTGCGGCATGGTCGAATCAGCAATGGCTTGATTTCTAGCAGCCGTAGAAGAAGGTACATTACAGCGTTGACGGATGATGTCTTCGCGTGGACTTACCACGACAGTTGTGGCTATTTTGCCGGTAAACGTGGCGTCTGTGTAATATGCTTCATGTGGTGGGCTGAAAAGATGGAGGGCTCTACTTCGGCACCTGCTTGAGGCTGAAGACGGATCCCTGTGACGCGAGATGGGCTTGACTATTAATCTAGGAGTTGTGTCCCATTGTGGTAGTTCTTTTGGTAGAGGAGATGAGTGAGGTGTCACAAACCTATATCAGCAAGAATGGTGCGACCTTCGGTTGACGCCGTGAGCCTGTGCTGCTGGGCAGCTATGTGTGCGGCTACATTCTCCTCAAGAGTGTTGTGGAGGGTGGTGTCGGCAAAAAGATAGTTTGGGGCGTACATGGGCACACCGAGCTCTGTTCATAGGCATTTCCGGATGGCGATCTCCAATTGATGGTTTTGAGTTTCCGGCAGTTTAAAATATTGAAGAGCGAAAAAAAACTCTGGAAAAGATAGCTGTTTCTACTTTCTTTCAAACCTCTTGTTCTTTGACTTCTGTGTTGCGGCGGATTACTCGATACAGCATGTTATTGATGAAATTGATCTGATTGATAATAGTTTTCGTCCATACTGTGCTCTTTCCATCTTGTTGCCATAAAAAGCCGCAGATACGGATGTGGGGTCGTCGGGGAATTGGGTGGCCGTTGACAGTGAGTCTGATAGGAAACGATAGATGTCTGTTTGTTTATTGCTCTGATGAAGAACAACGACGTGTTCTAACTTTTCTGGGGAGCATTCCAAGCGCACGGATTTTGCATCAGATTGAATAATATCCAAGCCCTCCTGGAGGGTATGCTTCTGAGCACCCGGACTGCCTTGGAAGCTCCAAATTATGATATCGGCGGCATAAATTGCATGGTGGACATCCGGAACAGAAAATAGTTTGGAGGGCAGGTTTGGCATAGTTAAATTACACAGAATTCGCGATAGGATGGAGTCTTGAGGCGTACCATGGCTTATGTAGAAGGGGGCTGACGTTTGATTCTCGGGCCCAATGATGCGGGCTGTGCGATTGGATAGAGCGTCCTTGGTAGAATTGGAAAGGCATGTGCCAGGCCGAGTTATTTGAAGTCTTTGCAGGATTGCCACATGATCAACGTTAATGAAAGCCTTTTTAGATCCACGCCGACGATATTGCGGAGTTGGGCAGTGCTCGAGGTTTTAAACACGTCTTCTTTAATCCGGAGCGCTATGTCTTGGGTGCTGACATGGTTTCCAACCCCAACCATGGTATGGTGGAAGTGGTTTCCGGCCTCTAGATGCCATTAGAGTCGAGTGAGAGCCATTTTTTCATTATTTTCTAATACAGGAGGTCATCAATATAGGGCGGAGGTTTGTCATTGAAGTTGCTGGTTTGCCGGGTTTGGGGATAAGTGTCCCAGGCAGCACAGGACTGTTCGGCCCAACTGTAACCGTTGTACTTTGGCCGGTGATTTTCTGTGTGGCCTTTTTCCAGCAGCCATGTTCAGCCCATGTCCAAATGTGGGCCTTTTGGCCGTATACGGCCGTACTCCCATGGTTCTCCAACGGCCAGTGTACGTCGGCCAGTCGACCGGCTTACGTTTATACGGCCAGATTCCAGCCGTAGGGCTACGGCCATTCGAAAGCCACCCGTGTGCGGCCGAAGTACGGCCACCGGAGGAGAGCCTAGATGTGGTCGTCAGACTCCAGCCGGACTAAAGCTGCCGGTAATTAGACCATGCTACGGGCATTGGAGTTCAGCCAGAGTACATCAACTGTACTGAGGCCGGTGGACGACCACTGCATGCAGCGCAAGCAGACGACTCAGTCGCGCTGTGCAGCCTCACAAATTCAGCATTTTGGGTCCACTGCACCCACATCAAAGTGAGCCGTCGTGCAACCACCAGCTGCACAGCCTTCAGCGCAGCCTTGCTTAATTATGGGAATCCGTTGACACCGAAATTAATTATTAAACAGTGCTCACAAATGGTTGTTCCTTTATTGATGTGCCTCCTTTACTGTCGAATACAGAAAATATTCATTTCTTTGCAGAGCTGGAATACATGTATTGTCCAGGTACTGATATCTTCTGTGGGGCGGCTTACCTGTAATAAACGGGGAAGGAGGGGGGGGGGGCGCAAGTCGCATACTTCAGGGGGTTGAATTTCACAAAGATGAAAGTGGCCCTTTTAGCCACTTTCTTTTAGGACAATCAACCTGAACACTTTTATGCTCTGACTAAACCAACTATTTTTACAACAGTTGCTTGACCAGTTTTCTTGTATATGAAACTGGCGCGAATGCCTTTACGAAGCGTTTTGGTACTCCGCAAAATACTCAGGAGCATTCAATATAATTTCCTTCACCCAGAAAGTATGTCCAGTATTTGCCCATTTTCCTTGTAAAGAAATTTTCTAGTCGATCCACATTTCTGGTGATCTTTCACGGGGCTGATCCCAGAAGAGGTCAAAGAAGAACTTTCATTTCCAATCTATTTTTCATGTTGTTTTGATAAGTTACGTGCACACAACTTAATAGTCGAAAAGAACTCAATTTGCCTCTAATGTCGTACTAGGATAAAAAAATTGTAGACGCGTTGCGAATGACGCCCTGCTCCAGGTGGCAGCTGTTGTACCACTCTGTGTTCACGCAAGGAAAGGCGTAAGACTACAGTTTCATAATTTTTTCCAAACCAATACCATAGCAATGGTAGTATTCATACAGGAAACCTTGCGTACTTCAACGAATAAAACGATAAATATTTCATTGGTCAAGTTTGAATGCGTAAGGTTCTCAACCCGTCAGAGGCGAACTTGCGGCTGCGCAAGTTTATTTGTTTATTCATGTATTCTTTCATTCATTCACTCATTTATTTATTTATTTATTTATTTATTTATTTATTTATTTATTTATTTATTTATTTATTTATTTATTCATTTATTTATTTATTTGATACTGCTTGCCTTCGTATGCTGTTGCGACCGGGTGGGCCGACCCGAGCCCAGCTCCGTCGCCTCCCGCATACGTGTGGTAGCGTGGTGTGACGAGCGGCCAGCCGCTGTTGCAGCCGTGAAGAAGTCCAGGAGACGTAGGCTAATGCAACTGTTTACTTCATAGCGAGAAGTTAGCCGAAGCCAAAGAACAACGCCCCGACGGGCGACGTAACAGTACAGGACTCGACCATAGTGACAGCAATGATTCACTGCTCAAACAAATGGGTTACAGCGCTTGGGCGGCTCTATTTATACCCAAAAGGGGTAATGGTCGAAACAGCGTTCCCTCTAGATTTTGCGCACGCTACGAATGTCACAGAGACACACCATACTATTTTCCGAGTTCGTGAGCAGTCGATACCATCGGCGCATGCTGAGTCCGGCAGAGGGGAGAGAGGAGGACTAATCTGCGATCGCGGGGCCTCTGTGTCCTTGGGGAAGGTCTGAGCCTGTTGCGTCGGCACGCTATCGAAGTTTGAAACGCGCCGAAAGCGAAGCGTCTGGCCCGAGCTTGTCGAGGCATGAAAACATGAGTCACTGACACGGTGGGTCTTGTTCGAAAGGCGCACGTAGTGGTTTCGCTGCACAGCCGAGGAGTGATGAGACAAAACCCAGCGACGGACTCAGTCGTAACAATGCATTACATCAGGGATATACATAACACAGCATCAAATATGAGACCAAATAACAATATTATTCTACAAAGCGCTGTGAAAATCGTCATTATAAGTAGTGGATACAATCATACGTAGAAGATAATTACACTGCCGCATTGATTGAGGGTAAAATAAATCGCGCAAGGCGTCACCTTTAAAGGAAAGTTAATACTTTGCTTTAGTGTAGCGGTCCCACTTTGAGATATGTAAAATGGCGCTTGGACACTCTTCTCTCCTTCTATTCCAGTTTTCGAATGACAGATAGTACGAAAACATTTCAACCTGAGGTTTTGTCTGTGATCTTCCCCGTCTTACCATTTAAATTTCTTTTACTTTCCCTCATGCTAAGTACTTTCCCTCTGTCTAAATTACTGAATACGAATCGCACTGCCCTGATCTGTATGTTTTAGAGCGTATCAACCAGCTCTCTGGTGCAGGGATCCCAGAAAACACATGCGTACATTACACCAACATTCAGCGATTATGAGTGAAATACGGTTGTTCTTTGAGGTTAGATGGTCGTTCGCTGAAATTTTGTCTCAGAAATCTAAAAACACGTGCAGCCGTTACTTTTATGTTGCGAACGTGCCTATTTGACCTCTAATCACTCGTTAAATAAAATCCTAGTCATTTATATTCCCCGACCGTTCTTAAAGCAGTGTTTTTACGCTATACGTATTCAATTGGAATGATGGCTTTGTTGTAAAGGCCACGTTAACACACTTTTTTAACATTCAATAACTTTTCTGAATCAGCACACCAGGATGTTATTAAATTCGAATCATGCTGCAGGTATTCGGAACCACGTTTATTCGCTGTAGTCCTGTCAACTACACAGTCATTCGCGAGCATTTTGAACAAAGATTTGAGGACAATAGTAATAACATTTATATATAACGGAAACGAAAGAGGGCCCGCAACTGAGCCTTGGGGAATTACTGTGGTCACGAGAACATATCCGGACGAACAACCATTGAGAGCGACCGACTGCTGTCTTAGAGAGATATATTCGGCTATACATGCGATACCCGATTCGTTCTGTTTATAGCCCGCAATGTACTAACGAGAAGGTGATATGGAACATCGTCAACTGCTTTTTTTGCATTACAAGAAAATCCAGTCAACTACTTTAAGCTGATCGATTGCTAAAGCCAATTGTGCGTGAACTCAACAAAGTGCGTTGAGCAGGAAAAACCTGACGAAATCCGTGCTTGCTAGGATGCTGGCGATTATGCTTAACCAAATGAGTCATATCACAAGTGTAGCTAAGCTCACCTTCAAACAACGCAACTAAATTGACATCCAGGCTTTGTCATTCGCAAGGAACTGTTGTTACGGCAAATTTAAAATAACCATTGTTTCTAAATAGGCAGTCATAAAATCCCATTAAGTTACAGTGCAGGGCACAAAATTGAGCCTACCAATGCACGAGCTTAGCCTCTTCTACGTTCGTTTATCACCAATAAAATAGTGCAACATTCTTTTTCGCAGTAATACTGTAAGAAGAATAGTAGCCTCAAACTTGCACTTTCGCGCGACCTTGCCTTTCTTTGGTGGGGAGTCCTTGACATGGCGCTGGTTGAGCTCCCGCGTGGTGGCCGCTTGCTCGACGCCCTTTAAGCCCCTTATTTTGGTGAATCAACTCCATCTCGGGTCGGACATCTCTGCCGGGTCGATGTCTCCAATGGTCTCTATTCCTTCAGGGCGCGAATAGCCTCGAGCTGATGCGTCGACGAAGCCGGCGGGCGAGGCATGGTAGCGGCTATGACTGACGAGGCTTAGCTCACCCATCGGTGTGGCACAGTCTTCTTTGTGCAATAAATGGCATTTCTATGGCTAAACGGTTCACTGGTAATGTCCAGTGAGTCCTTGCACCTTTCCAGTTCACCTAGAACACGCATTCTGTTTGACAAACGATGTTCGTTCATTTAAAACGTAGAAACACCGAACGGAAGAAAAACGTGTCTGCGTCATTCGGCTCCCTAACGGCTGTTCCTTCACCCAGGGAAAAACTGGCCCAACACCGGCGGGTCTCCTTCCAAACACGTCTGTGCATGAATTCTCGGCGCCCAGACGCGTGCCGTTGTTCGGCTGTACGCCACTTACCCAAAGAATGACGTATAACCTGAGACCCTATGTAGGCTGGTGTCCTCTTGAACACCGGTTGCAAAAAATTCTGTGGACGTTCGCTTGCCGTACTTCGGCCGAGGGCCGCTAACCAAATTAAAAACGTACATTCTGGGGCCGTACGTCGGCCGGTCTCTTTTATAACACCGTTTGCCCGAAGACGCGCGGTTCACCGTTGAAAGAGCGAATGCGCGACAGCCGTTGTCCGGCCGGTCTCCTTTCAAACACCAACTGCCACAAGAATACGGATATTCTGTGGCCGGTCGGTTGCCGTGCTTCGGCTGAGCACCGCAACCCGAAGGAAAAACGGATTCCCTGAAGCCGTACGTCAGCCGTTCTCTTTCTCAACATCGGCAGCTGAAAGTGAACTTTACATCCGGCAGCCGGGTAGCTGCCGGATGTCTGCCGGGTAGCTGCCGGATGCCGGGTAGCTGCCGGCCGGGTAGCGGCCGGAGAAATACCGAAGCCCTGGTTGCCGGATGTTGGCCGTTCATGGTATAATGAGTGGCTGCCAGAACCTGGATGCTGATCGGACATGCCAGAAAGCGGCCATAGACGGGCCGGTCTTGGCACACACTTCCTGTGCCGTGTGGGGTAACGGGGCCTCTTTCTATTCTGACGGTAGACTTCCAGAAAACCACACCCGATTGATGTGCATCAAAATCACTTCTAATCTACGGTCAGGAAGATCATGAACATTTTATACGTAGGCCATCCGGTTCAGAGGCTGTGCTGCGGTTTAGTTGAAATAAAGGCCTCCGGACTTCTGCCATAGAAAATTCAGAGTTAATTACGGTATCCATATCTTCTGGTTGATTAGATATATGCTCTACAGAAAGTATTCAATGTGTGCATGGTGGGTAGAAAGTGTTTGAATTTCTTCTATGAGAGCGGGTTGATCCAGGTGCTGTGCTACTATTATTTTTCGAAGGGTGTGTCGAGCGGTTTCCGAGGTGGCGCTCCCGGTGCAGTTGAAGCTGGTACAACACCAGCAGAACCAAGCAGAGCAGCGTCAAGAAAAAAGTGCGGCATGGGAACAGCTGGTAATGGAAAAAATGGAACAAAAATTAATGTTCCCTACAAAAATAAAAGCAACGTAAATAGAAACGGGAACAACCCTGCACCAGCTGTGCTATAGCAGGTTAATGCCGATCAGCAAAATAAAAGAACGGGAAGCCGAATCTCCGAAACCTTTAGGAAAAAAAGCCAATGGGTTACAGAAAGAAAGAAAGAAAAATAGTGAGGCTTTTGCTTTGCTCGGCTGGAAAACAACGCAACAGAGCACCCACATTGAGTTCAGTCATGAACGGAAGGCGAGAAAGTGCCTGAGATAAACACTCCGAACCCAACCCTCCCACGCCCCACTGTTCTGCCATACCGGCCAAGCCTTCCATACATCACCGAAAAGAAAGACGTGCAGCGCACAGTCGTCCCCCCTCTCCCCAAAATATAAAGCACAATAATAACTACAAAGTCCCGAGAAAGTCACAATAGACCCCCGTTAACGACCCCAAAACAACACAGTCTGCCGACCACAATGTCCTGCACCAGGAACAGAACACCGTCCGCCAAGTCGCCCACAAGCGCGCCCCACAACACGGTCCCCACTGCCAACACGAAGCACAAGTCCTTTCCCGCACTCCACTAGGTGCAGAGTTCAGAGTGCGCAGCTGAACTCAAGTCGATGCGGAAGTCCAATCAGCTTAGAGTCCATATATAGAGCCACAACGGTCCCACATGCGGCCGCTTCCGAGACCAGCCACAACGAAGAGGTGTCCCCAGGGCGCTACTGAGCACCGCCAAGATAAGCCCCGGCAACACCGCTGGAGCTGTACCATAGGAGTGGCGCGGAAAGAGCGTCACTCCCCACGACGCAGTTCACCGTCCCGAGATCTCAATCTCCAAGGATATCTGCAAATAAATAAAGAAACGAAAACCCAGACCCAACAACCTACGGACAGGGGGATCAAGGCAACCAACGATCTCGATTTCCGAAGCTGTTTAGTCGCTGTTGCAACAGTAACTAAGACCAACTCAACACAAGCACATGGTAGCAAATCTGAAAAAAAGAGATTCATCTCCCTAGTATCAAAGGGAAAGTACAAAACGTTGAAGAATCTCCATATTTAGGAAACATACCCTGGAGAAGAAAAAAGACAGAAAGAAGCAACCTGTAACACAAATTTCAATCCGTCAGCATGATGGACGTGGGGGACATGTCGAAGCGATATAAAGGCCCGTAGACATGTTGCCCGACAATCTGCAACAGTGCCTCAAAACGCCGTCGATTCCCGCATGAAGTGGTTGAACGAAGTAAGCGAGAAAAAGAGATATGCTGGACAATCTCTACTCGAGGCCACACTACCACCTGCGAGAAAAAGACTGATGCCGACCAATCCCTACCCATGACCAGCTACCACAGGTCTGTTCAGAGTATGTTCTATTTGCAACTGAAATATGCCAATAAGAGGAGCATGGCTACATCAAAACAAGGCTATATCACTAGGTAAGTTTTCGTCTAACCGCATCCCGCCAGACCCAACACGCACCCCTACAATCAGAGCCCAGCAAGAATTTTTACAATTTAAATACCTCCGTGCTTGTGCCATGAGCACACACCATGTATACGATGAAATGAAAAAAATGAGCCCTGCTGGCAACCACAGTTTTTGTGGAAGTATACTGAGATTTAGGGCACCATACACGTGATTCCCAACATCGATAGTCATCAGTAGGCAACACGGGCGCGCTCGAGCCGATGCGGAAAGACCCAGGGCCAGCGGTAAGGCAGAAAGAGTTGGCGCTGCCAACTTATACCACACACCCGCAACCCTTCCACGTACGAACCGCTGCTCAATGAGCATGACCGTGGGCAGAGATCTCCCTCCGCTAGGCGTTAGCCTAACGCGGCACGTGGAAAAGGTGATTGGGCAAAGCACCATCGAGTCGACTACATATAGTAGCCTCATGGTAACTGTCGCGACCAAGTGGCCATGGCTGAAACATTTCCTTCAGAGCGGCGCCAGTTCAAAAAAGGCCAGTCATTGTGATTCCCTCAAGTACGTACCAGCGCCCTAGAGGCTAACTGGAGGGCAGAGAGCTCCCTTCGAAGTGTGAACCCCTTCGCGCTCACTTGGGGATCACAGTGGCAAATCTAAGCGCCGGCCAGTGAGTACCCAACTCAATTCGGGACTGGATCAGTCAAGGGCATATGGCTATTAATATGACGCACCATAGCGCGCAGTACCTCTACTGCCTGTTGTCTCATCAACAATGCCGGGTAACCATGAGGATGGAATTCATAATTGCATTCAGACGCCAGTTGGTCGCGGAAATATTTTGTTCAAGGACAACTGAGCATGTAGTGATCAATTTTCAAGCCCTCGGCTCCACAAAAACACTGGCATGAAGGAAGCAGGGAGATCCGATGAAGATAGAACGGGAACCTCCCGTGTCCCGTTATTAGAAAAATGACTTGGCGAGGCTGGGGGAAATCTGGCGGGGGCCGAAGGACGTCAGGGACCCATTTGAATAACTCCATGTCACGATGCATGGATGTCCACTGTATTGACCAACGCTTCCAACTTTCGGCATTTAGGATAGATCTAAGAACCCGTTTGGAGCGCTGGCCAGATCTCAGCGTTCCCACAGTGCTTGCTCGCACAGCGAGATGGTCCGCGAGCTCATTCCCAAAGAGGCCTCTGTGGCCCTTAACATGATACAAACGAACACGTAGTCTATTTGAAAGCCGGCGAAATAGATGCTTTATGTCACATCCTCACTTTTGGTAATGAGCGAAGTCATAGCAGATAATAAGGATAAACAGTCCGTATAGAAGAAGAGCATCGAATTGCCTCGGAAGCCGAGGAAATGAATGAAAGCCTCCCGAAGTGCTAGCACCGCAGCGGTTTAGGCACCAATAGCGGGAACGATCTTGAAACGCTTGGCCACTAAAAATCTACCCGTCTGAGAGAATGCGACAAACGCGGCTCCCGCCGACAAACCAGAAAAAGAGATATCCGTATAAATGTGCACGCCGGGGACCCTGGCCATGGCTGCCGCTCGTTCCGTCGACAAAATTTCGAATGGGCACTGCAATTTCTCCGAAGGGTGTACCAACCATGGGTCGTAGCGCTGTTGTACTTCAGCCACCTTTAACTCGAGGCTTCCATATACAGTATCACTCCGGAGTTCGCACAAGTGAAACTGCGATTGGAGGGCGTCTCGCCGTTCACCGATGGGCAAAGTGCCTGTGAGAACATCCAAGACTTCCGTCCGCACCGTACGAACAGCCCCGGACATGGCCAACAATGGTACTCGCTGCCCAGATTTCAGCTTTGCCCTTAAGTGTAGAGAAGGTGAATCTGGCCACCACGCAGGCGAGGCGTATGTTATGATATGGAGTACCAATTGATTAAACAGTTGTTTAAACTTTGAAGTTGGAATCCTTCAGTGCATATGTAGAAACCGCAATAATGTTTGAGTTGTAATTTCAATTTTTCTGTTAAGGTAATTCGCATTCGGCATCCAGGTGAGCCAGGGATCGAATATCCCCGCTAACAACTTCATCTCTGTAACCCACTGTAGACTGACTCCATCCAACCGAATAGTCGGCAGCCTGCGAGCAATACTTACCCGTCCGTTCGGAAGAAGCATATAGGAACACTTCCCCACATTGAGCCGAACTTTAACCCTTGCCGCCCATAAACTTACTATTTGCAGGGCCGAATTCGCTAAATGTTCTATTTGTCTGCGCTGATTACCGGAAACCACAAGCACAGTGTCATCAGCATAAGCTTGTACGTAAACGCCGGGATGGAACTGGGTCTGTAAGAGCCCATGTGAAACTACATTCCATAGTAATGGACTCAGAGGCGATCCCTGGGGGCTTCCAATAGAAGTGGCCGTTGTAACATCCTCTGCCCGGGTACGATACACCACTTGCCTGCCTGAGAGAAACGATTTAGGCAGTAAATAAAAATTCGTAGGGCAGGAATGGCGACGGCAAAAATTAAAACTAGGATTCCACATGGAATCAAATGTACTTTGGAAGTCTAACGGAATTAAAACCGAATATAGCAATTTTTACGACGCTCCTGGAGAGCCAATCTCAAATTATAAAGTGCCAATGTTGTGCTTTTTGGGTGAGTGAATGCGAATTGAAACGAGTGAATTAAATTATTACTAGCAAGAAAGAAGTAGAGACGGGAGTACAGGAGGCGCTCTAAAACCTTTCCAAAAACGGAATTCATACAGATTTGGCGGTACGATAAGGGATTGTCTGGCGGTCGACCAGGCTTCGGAAGAAATACCACACGACCACTCTTGCACACTGGCAGAAAGTGGCCCAAGCGCAGCGCAGTATTAAAAACGAACACAAAAAATGACGGATGCGCCCGATAAAACAACCGCACCAGGGTAATCGTCAGTCTGTCTAAGCCGGCTGCCGATCTCATCTTCATTGTCTCCACCATTGAGCGAACTTCGAGTTCCGGGAACGGAACATCGTTTGGGCGATCCGGATATGGCATCAAAGCCAAGTCACGCTCGCGCGTGTGATCAACCGAATCGGAGTCCTGTTGGAACTGCGTGCGGAACAGCAACCTAGCCGATTGCTCAGGAGACATGGTAAACGTGCCGTCGGGGGTCTGAAGGAAAGGGATGGCAACCTGTGAACGGTGCTTGTCAAATGCCAATTCAAACGGTTCGGAAAGTAGGAATTTTTTAGTATTCTCCTCGCAAAAATTCCGTATTGCATGATCCATAGCTTTTGCAATTTGGCATCTGTACTTCCTGAGGGCCGAATAGTAAATATCCCTTCTCATTAAGCGCTCAGTCGGGTCTGATTCGCACTGGTACCTACGCCTTCAAGATCGCATCCAGGAGCGCTCACAAGCAATGTCATTGCTCCACCAAGGCTTTACTTTGGGATATTGTTTTGCTTTTTGGGCGTTGGCTTTGTACAAATCATTAAATATGTCATAAAAATGTTCTATCATTAGCTCCAGAGAATGGGGGTCGCTAATGTGACATTGCGCGACAACGTCAAACCACTTTTCCGCTCGAGAGAAGCCAAAACCCTCAATTGACCCGCCCGCCTAAGCCGTTTAACGCTCGGCAACTACCGCGACTCCAGTGAAAACAACACATAGCGATGGTCACACAGAGTCAGCGTGTCACTGACTCGCCACTGCATCGCTTTGTCAGCCATAGCTTGCGTAGCAATAGTTACATCAATCCATGATTCATAATATGCAGTCCGAAATGTAGGTAGTGACCTGGGGTCATTTAGCACCACCAGGTTATGTGCCGCCAAAAATGGCAAAACGTCTGGTCCCCTGGAGTCCGTGATCGACCCTCCCCAGAGAGGACTCTTAGCATTTAGATCACCTGCCATGATTACCTGCGTGTCTGACATTACCACAAGCACCTGAGCAACCTGGCTCAAAACGGTGCTTATTGGCACTGAGGGAGCCGCATAAATTGCTATGAGCAAAAAAGAGAAGTTCCGGGACGAAAACCTGAGAGCTACCACGTGTTGTGCTGTGAGCACAGGAAAAACATCAAGGGGCACATTTTGGAACAAAACCATAACCTTAGGATCGGAACGTGTGACACTTGAGCGATCGCACAAGGAAGACCCGGCAGCCGTCCGGGCCTGACAGAAGGGTCACCCACTATGATGATGTTAAGAGCCCGAGCCTCAATGTAATCTATCAAGTGCGACGTAGCCGCCCGTGTGTGATCTAAATTTGCTTGCAAAAAGGATAACCGCGCCAACGCTGCCATGAACTGCCAATAAATAAATATGGGAACAAGAATTAAAGGGAACTAGTGAGTAAAAGAGGACGCTGAACAGAAAAATACGATTAAATTTAGCAACCGTAATCCGCCCTCGCACGCTGCCGTTCCATCCACGCGATCGCGGAGGGGCCGGAAGCCGTACCGAAAAAATGCTCATGCGGGCGACCCCACCGTCGGCACTCATTGCACACATATTTCGAAGGGTCCCTCATTGTGTAAGGCGATGTGCAATGGGGTTCAGCGCAGTTATTGCACGTGAAGCTGGTCTCATGGCACGGAAGCGTTGCGTGCCCGAACACAGAACATGGGGACGTAGAAGTTTTCACGCACATGACATGACGCACATGACATGACGCCAATGTGAAGCTTATCTCGCTGTTTCAAAATGGGATACACAATGGGGGCCACCTCAATTATTTGCACCCTATTGCCGGACCTCTCAGTGAACTGAGTTCTGTGCTTGAAATCATCTGGAGAGATCTGCAAGTTATTACGGCGAATAATGTGATCGAGTAGCATGGCAGGTACTAAGGTAGGGTCCACTCCAGAGATACGGGACTGCGGTAACCGACGAGACCACCGAGATGGAGTTTGCCAGGGACGAAGAAGAAGAAGACGAGGCATCCAAGGTGCCAAAAAAGACGTTACACAATTCAACAAAAGTCTACCCCGAGGCCCAGATTAGGAAAATAACCATAATGGCCAGTAAACTGACTACGGTGATGGAGCAGAACGTGGTTGCAACAGAGCAAGGGTTCTGAAGACTTCAGGAAATGATTACTGCAGTGGCGGTTCACACAACTTCAGCGCGAGTTTCGAGGGCGTTGAGCAAACGCTAAACATAGTCAGAAGTTTGGGCGCTTGCGGGCAGTTCGTCAACCACTCGTATCTACAAGAACAAGTGCAGCAACCAGCACAGCAGCCATGCCGAGATGGTCCCATCGCACAGTAAAATCGGGTGTGGCTACCACGTCGCTCACGATCTGCCCGTGGAATTGTCAAAGCCTTAAAAACAAGAGGGCGTCATTCCAGCAGGAAGTCAGTCGCACGACGAAGAAGCCAGAGGTCATGATGTTACCAAAGGAGTTGGTAAACAACCGGACATTATCACGGTACAGGCACTTCGCTGTCACATCCGGTGGGCTAGGGGTGCATACCTTGGTAAGGAAGGGTTTAAGTTCCATGGCGCGCGAGATAAACAATGGCCGGAAGAATAAGTGCCAGCAAGTGTGTGTCGAGATCGCTCTGAGAAATGGCTGCAAGCGCGGGGTGGCCGTGGTGAACGTATACAGCACCGGAAACACCGTAGGAGTGGCGAGCAACCAAGGCGCCAAACAGACACTGGTGGTGGCGGATGGCCTCAATGCCTCGCATCTCGCGTGGGACTACAAGTGTGATCCGACCAAGGGCAAGGACCTGCGAGATGATGTACCCGAGCCGGCGGTCAGTGCCATGACCCCCTTTGCCGGATCGACCAAACAATGAGGCGCGACAACGGTATTTATTTTTGCAGGGAGGCCGGGCCGTGCGTGTGCACGTGTGCCAAAGTTGCTGAAGTTACTCAGAGTTCACGAGGGTCCAAAATACGTTTAAAACAAAAAAATCTTACTGCATGAATAAGACAAGATTACACGGGGATAGCAAAATCTTGACAAAAGCAAGACAAGATGGAAATAAAAGAAACATTTAGATGGCAGGCACCAAGCCCTAGACGCTGTACAATTTGAACCACGTCCCCGATGGGCGCCTAGCGCACGTGTAAACTTCGCACGCGACAAGGCAGACAAAAAGCACACATTCAAAAAACTCCAAATACACAGGCAAGGGCAACAAAAACATAGCAAGAGCGAAAAGTGTAAACCGCACAAGAAACGCTCTCTAGGAGGGGGCATACATCCTAGCCTTACGCATAGCTATGGATAACTGCAAGTTCAATGACCGAAAGCCATGGAAAAGTCGTCGGCTTCGGCGAGCGGCCGGTTACGCTTTTGGGAGGCCGGAGAGCGGAGTGTGTTCGGCATTGTGACGTGCGAAGACGAGGCGAACTCGATCCCGTAGGCGAGGCGCCGGTCGTCCCGCCGCTAACCTAACTACGGAATTCGTTAAAGCCGCATCACCCCCGGAACCTCCGCAGTGACTTCCACGTTGATAAATCTTCAATCGACTGCCTGCCTCAGGCTCTTGCTCGCGCCCCTTATGTATACTTCGCCCGACTGTCACACTGTCCTGCACATTTGCTCCCCCGCCACCCCAAATTGGCTTTTCCCCTGAGCCCCTGACACAATGCCGGAACTGCAGGTGCAGGGCTGCTCTCCCCATTGTGACGTCGCCTTCCCGGAATCGCTCAGGCGCCCCACGATGGCCCCTACTGGTCCCTCCCGGTCCACTGACATTGCCTCCTGAGAAATCTTGACAGCCACGTGCGAGCCGAACTGCCGCGGCCCCTCCACGTGCCCCCTACTGAGCACCGACATAGAAAGAAAAAAAGTAACACACAAAGCGACCAATGCCCCACGCAAGCGCGAACAAAAATGCCTTTCACCTGTCCAGGAAGCCGTGATTTTGGCCGTTCGAATGAAAAAATTGAGGGCATGGCGGGACATTTGTGACACTGCTCCCGCCTAAGGAATATTCTACCATAATATTCCTATTTACACAACCGCTCCCCACATACACATCGCTCTAGCAGGCAGCACACTAAACAGGTAATAAGAAAAAGAAAAAAATTAGTGCCCTTCCACTCTGAAGATGGATGACCAGCAAAGCTTCGTTGCCGAGCCTCAACGTGAGCTTTGACTGGGTCGTAGTCGGAGGGGTGCATGAAGCAAAACGCGTTTATTCGTAATTTGCCATTGAGCATAGCTCCCGGTTAATTAATTGAACGAACTTTTTACGAACTAAAGTTTTGTTCCGGTGGACGAACATGAGGATGTCCGTTTCTCTCCCGTAGAATCCTATATTCATTGACAGCGGACGAGAGTTTCACAATACTTACAACCTCACTGTGAAGCATGTAATTTTGAAAACTACATAAAACCCGGCGTTGTGTTAGAGTCGTCTTAGCGGCTATATTTCACATCATTTTTTTCTGTGTAGTTTCAATAATACAAGCGCTAAAGCCACTTTCTGTTATCGTGTTCCCTCTGAAGATTGACGTTATTCACTGTGCACGACTCGATGTGGAGAAGCTATCTTACAAAGATCAAGCTTTTAGCAATCCCCTAAAGTGTGCTTCACCTCCTAAGGAAAATAAATTGCTGGGCTCAGCCGCGTCAGCGGCGTCGTGACGAAGCGATCAATGGCGAACGAACGAGTGAAAAAAAACTATAGGAGGAGAATGCCGTGAAATTGGGAAAGAAGTGAGGTTAGCCGTGGCCGCGCGAGCCAGTGCTCTCCGAAAGTGTGCGGTGGGAGAAGGGCAGGGGCAGTATGTTGTGCCCGTACGACGCTCTGGACGCTTGGCGAAAACGTGACAAAAACGTGAGAGGGGATTCGCGTGACAATGATGTGCGTTCGCTTAATGCTATGTTCAGACTACCGACGTAACAGCCGTATCGTACGCTACGGACGTAAAAAAAACGGTGTTTCTCGCAGTTTGGTTTGCTGATACGTGAAATGGCGTCATTATTTAAACATATTACGAGAGTTGCGACAACAGCCTGAACCCGGCCTAAAACGAAGTTTGCGGTCCCTTCCTGAGACGCACTCCGCGCCGCCGCCGCAGAGGCTCACCGTTGAGCGAACCCACGAGTGAGTGCTGCCCAAATGCACTGCAGCCATCAGGAGTAAGTGCCGAACTGCGAGTGACGCAACCGGTTGTGCGCATCTGCAGCGGCTGTTGTGGAACGTGCACATGCGATCTCAGCCGGTTCTCACGGAGCAATGAGCGACGCAACTACTGGAATTGCATAGTCGGCCGCTGCTGGTAAACGAGCTGCCCGAACAGCTGCGCCCAAATATCGTATTAGGGAGTATCATAATCGCCAGCCATTTTTTAAAGAAGAAGTATGAGCCGCTTTGTATTAAAATATGAAGGCCCTAGGACCTTTTTATTTTAGAGCAAAGCTCCTCTTGCTCGGGCCCTGTCCCGTCCGTCGGTGCTGCCGTGTACAAACCGCTGATCATGATTATGGCAGGATCCCCCTAGGGATTGGCCAACCTAAGATTGGCCGAAGAGGTCAAAACGTTCAACGCGTTTGTTGCTACCCAACAAGGAGGAGAGGAAGAAGAAGAGGTTGTCGTTCGTCTCCTGCGAGCTGAAGACACGGGGATCTTTGCCGCGCTGTACATTTATTCATCTTTGAATCACGCCGTCTACCGTGCTAGCCGCTAATTCAAGATGGCGGGCTGCTCTTAAAAACATGTCTGCGCCTGTATCCTCTGCCTTCCCGCTCACTGCCTCCCCTTCGTTGCCGAATCTTCTTTCTTTAATTTTCTTACATAATTTCCACGATTGTCCTTCGGCCAATCCTTTCCTTATTCATTTGTGCTGATTTTGTAGTTGGTGAGCTCTATCTGCTACCGCACCTTATTTTCTGGCAGTTTACTTATTATCCTTTTACTCCCGTTCATACTCACCTTTTTTATCCAAATTAGTTTTTCCTCTTCTCTCAGTTAGCGCCCATTTCCTGGCCAATCCCCCTGAGTGGGTACGAGCCATTTTTTTTGGACCAACAACAAGAACAACGAACCGGGGGTACGCGACACAAGGCGCTCTGCAGAAGGCAACGGCCAAGGGGGCTAAAATGTCACACACCGAATTCGCCAACTTACCCATTGAGATTGTCATCGTCCCAAACAAGCCCTACATGATCACCACAAATATTGACGTCGTCGACGGGCTTGTCAACGGAGCGGTGGGAAGTCTCAAGCTTTGCGAGCGAGGAGTGGGGGTCTTGACGCGCCGGCGCCCGGTTTCGATCCCACGACTCTCTGGCCGCGACGACAGGTGCGTCGCGCAATTCCCACTGCGCTACAAACGGAGACGCGAGCATGGCTACGAACGTGCCTTATGTCCTTCACTCATTCAGATGGTGGGCACCGTCAAGAAGACCTACAACAATGTTTCGGGTCTATACATGATGTGTGGGCGAATGTTTCATGGTTTTACCTATAATCATTTGAGCTTTGCCCCTCATCATCATTCACTTCGTGGAGATGGCGGAATTTTTTATATAATTTTTTTCATGCGGCGGGGGTGTGGCGCGCAGTTTTACGATCCCAGGGATTTGAGTGGGCTCCGCAACGTTGCGCTACGCTGTCTCGCGATTCTTGTCTACATCGCGCTGTTACCGCAGACGGTTTGCTGGATCCTACCCGTATAGATATTTTCTGTAAAAAACTTCCGTGACGAGAGTCAGCGTTCCTTTAGTCGCACAGCTCCGATGCATCGTTAAAACGCGGAAAAGCAGTCCCGAGCACGGTCCGGCCAGAGCACTTTCCGTCGTCTGCACTGCGCATGTTCACGCGCCACCACCTCGCGCACGCAGCGGCTCCAGGTTTTTGCGCACCGTTGGTGCTAATCGCTGATACACCCTAGTACTTACCAAAACACGCCTAACGAGAGACACCGCACGCTTCGTTCTCAGGGAAACAGAAAAGAACGCATCCTCCGCTAAAAGACCTTTCACGTGCTTAGAAGACGCAGGTGGGCTGCAGTACTCACAAAACGAAACGACGCGCACTACACCAAAAAATTCATCCACGTACACACATAACGTAAAAAAATTCACCCTACAGCGAAACTCCATTCCTGTGCTTCCAAGACACTCGAAGCATTAGACTCAGAAAGAAAAGACTACAGCAGAACCAGACACGCAAACTGTGTTCGACGATTCGAAAGACTGTGCGGACAGACGGCCCCACACCACATTACTTTGCTGTCAATAAAGTTTATCCTCCTCCTGTCTACATGCTCAATCAGATTACACTTCTCGGCAAACAGTTCGCGTGACCAGTCCCCGAGGGGATACGATGCGACAATCGCCCACATGACTGCGGAACCCTATGTGCAACTGCGTGACCAGCATGACAGACAGCCATAGGCCAATACCTCTCTCTCCCACGGAAGTGTAGGCTCCGTGAGCGCTGGCCTGCACGTGCCTCGTGTATACCCTGCATCACTCTCTCGTGCGCCTGTAGCAACTGATAGTGGGAACCTTCTGTTGCGCGAATACACCTAAAAATATTCAGCATCTCGCTACTATGATGAAAGCTCAGGGCCTTAGCCCACTCTCCTCGATGAAGTTTCTTACCTTTACGGTCTTCTGCCTTGACTTTCGGCTCAAGCTTTGCACGGCTCCTTTGCTGCGCCCCACAGTTTTTCTCTCGAGCCCCGGCTGAAACTCTCCTTCGCTCTTTTACTGCGCCCCACAGTCGTTTCTCTAAGCCCCGGCTGAAGCACTTCCTGTTGCATATCTTCGCCTTCTGTTCCAACTCTATCTCCTTCCTTCGACGCACTATTTCTGCCTTTTCCTTCTCTCTTTGACGTCTTTTTTGGATCTCTGGAGAACTTTTCCTCTGCTCCTCTTCGTAGTCGTCCCCAGAAATTTGCCTTTGCCGCTCGAGCGGCAAAGGCAAAGGCAAACAACAATAGCAAGTGCACTCCCTCCACGTGAAACAATCATCCAATGGAGAGCAACTTGTCTAACCTTGCCTGTGCCATGATGACACCCTTTCTTTGACTGTCTAGTTCCGCCTCTCTCTTCTCAGTGTGTTTTCTTTGCTCAATCTGTGCAGCACGTGTTCAAAGCTCCTCTTCGTATTCTTCCGCGCATCTCTGCCTTTCCCGCTCGAGATCATTCCTGGCACCCTTGGCATCTAGTTCGAGCTGCTTCCTCTATTCCTGCTCGAACCAAAAAATCTAGCTGCCTATCTGATAACTTCCCTTGGATAGCAGTCTGTCATTCCTAGTATGCGCGGTCCTCATCACGCCACTCACGCATTCATGATTCCTCGCTATACAACCATGCCAGCAAGGGCACTTCCTTCAAGTCAAACGACTGTCCCACGAAGAGCGACCTGTCAGATTTGCCTGCGCCGTGTTTTCTAAAACAAAGCACGCCAGTCCGCGGCTACTTCAGCAACGAATGAACCTCTCGGGCCCCAAAAACAACGGCACGTGGTCGATGGGTCTTGTTGCTGACGCCACCTATTGTCACGACCTCTTTTGCTGCTCGCGCAAAAAATGAGGCGCGACAACAGTATTTATTTTTGTAGAGTGGCCGTGCGTGCGCTCGTGTGCCGGAGTTTCTGGAGTTACTGAGAGCTCGCGGGGGTGCACAAGTATATTTTAAACAGAATATTTGTACTGCATAAACAGAACAAAATTACATCGGGACAGGCAACGCGTAATAAAAAAAGACAAGAACAAAAAAAAACCTTTATGCGGACATCGGCGTTCTGCGCCCAGGCACTAAGCCCGACACGCTATACCATTGAAACCACGTGCGCGCGGGGCGGCCAACGCGCGGAGTTAACTACGCACGCGACAAGAGAAAAAACAGACATCCGCAAAACTCCAAATACACAGGTAACGAAAACAAAAACATAGCAAGTACGCAAGTATAAACCACTCAAGAAATGCTCTCTAGGAGGAGAAATAGATTTTAACCCATTGCGTGGCTATGGATAACCGCAAGTTCAATGACAGAAAGTCATGGTGAAGTAGAGTCCGCTTTGGTGGGCAGCCGGTTACACTTTTCGGGGCCTGGGGACCGGAGTCTGGTGGGCCTTGTGACGTGCGACGACGAGGCGAACTCGATCCCGCAGGCGAGGCACTGGTCGTCCTACCCAAAGCCTACCGACGGACTTCCGCTAAAGCCACGTCACCCCCGGACCCTCTGTTGAGAAATAAAGGAGCGCAGGCAGGGGGCGACGGTAGGGGAAAAAGAAGAGGAGGAACAGGGCGCCTTGCCTCGCTGATCGACTCGATCACCACATCGGAAGCCAGACGCTGGTCTTCTTTCGTTACACATTTTCTGGTGCCGAAACCCGGGAACCGGCGCACGAGCGAATCTACGTTCGACGGCGCAGCGGCTCCTAGGCACGCGAGGCTTGGATACCTTCGTACTGCTTTATCCTGGAAGCCTTGCCCTGGGCCGCCGACCCTTTCGGCTCGTGCCCAAGCCCGCCCTTGTCCCTTTGGTATTCAAAACCCCAGCGTCTTGCTTCATCGACTGGTTCCATGGACGCTCTTCGTATTCGCCGAGATGTCCTGCGAGCGACCATCTCCGGGACCATGACAGTCCTCGACACCTTGCTGCGGAGCCAGGCAGCAACGGCCCTTGACAGACAAAATGTCCTCGACCTTATTTTGCATGACCAGGTGAGCCTTCACCAACTCGACGCTCAAGTTCATGAGAACCTTAAGGATGAAGAATTTGATACCGACGTTTTGGAAGCGATCGATTACGACGAGCGTATCTGTGCCCTGCGAACGCGCGTACGCTTCTCCACAAGCAATGACTCTTCCGCAAGCCCCGTCCTTAAACCTCGGGCGGCGCTGTTCACTACCCGAATAGCAACCTCGACTATTTGCTCGCTTCCCGAGGAGGCCCGGCGGACAATGGTCTCGGGTGACGTGCCGCCCGTCCGGGAAATGACTTGTGAGCGGGTAGAAGAACAGGACAACGAGGACGGAGGTGCTGCGGCCTTTCAGGACGCCAAGCAGGACACCGAGGTGCTCAGCCAGGGACAGAGGCTCCAGCAACTGCGCAGTCCTGCTGCTTCCATGACTGCCCTTCCGGGGAAGTCTCAAGCACACTCCAGGCACCTCGGCATCGCTGACGCGGCTATCGTTTCTGAGACGGCCCAGCGGCCCTGCCATGAATCTAGCCTAGTCAAAGAGACTACTGCTTTGGAGATGTCGAAGTGGCCCCAGACGGGCGCTGGCATCACGGACGCGATTCTCACTTCAGAGACGTCACTACAGCCCTTCCGCATCCCTCGCTCCGACGACTTGACTACCGCTCTGGAGACATCTGAGCCGTACTGCCACAGCCCTAGAGTCGATGATGCGACTGTTCTTTTGAAAACCTCCGAGCTTTCCTGTTGCGACCTTTACGTCGGTGAGGTACTTCTCGTTTCGCCAGCAGAGCAGTGCAGCAACCCGGTTTCGAGTCAAATATGTTTTCATTGGGTTTAGCAACAGAAACGCGTTTCGTGCAGACAATGGACTCGCGTCAGGGGATAACAAAGCGCCTGCTCCTCCGATGCTCCGTGAGCGAGCTTCGACGCCGGAAGCGAGCTTCGTCCGCGCTCGTCCAGGCCCCGTGGGGAAGCATCCTGGTGGAGAAGCAGAACAAATGCTTCTATGGTGACGACCCCTACTTCAGCAAGCGCAACTCGATTCTGAACGACCCTTTGTACCGTGTTGGGTCCGGCGAGAGCGAGGTCCTTTGGTTCCCAGAGATAACGGACACGCCGCTGGAACACAACAATTACTTCACGGAAGGCGAATCAGACGTGGACGCAACGGCGATGCCATTACGCTCGTCGCATGATCTCTGCAAATTTGACCGTCCGCATCAGCTTTTCCCATTCGATCCCGGCGGCTGCCTTCTGGTCGAAAACCTGGAGCATGCTTTCTCTTCCCGGGTGACCATAGGAACATTCGCGATATTCACTTTTATACCCTAAGTCACTTCGATCCAGCAACCCAGCAAGCACTCGTTGCCCGTGACGCTGGCTATGGGCTTGTACTGCCGCGCTCGAATGACAACGCTGTCTACAGAGGTCGACGGCACGGAGACACCCAGCCAAATGCTCCACTAGATCCGCCAGCCAGCCTACAAGCATGGATACTGTGGAGTCATGCGCCGCTACTGAAGCCGGATAACAGGTCGAAGTGGGGCGCGGACTTCCCCACTTCCCGTGAAGCTGTCAGCTAGCTCCTAACCAACTTGGCGGCGGCGGGAGTGTGTTGAGAAATAAAGGAGCGCAGGCAGGGGGCGACGGTAGGGGAAGAAGAAGAGGAGAATCAGGGCGCACTGTCTCGCTGATCGACTCGATCACCACATCGGAAGCCAGACGCTGGTCTTCTTTCGTTACACCCTCCTCAGCGACTTCCACGTTTTTAAATCCTCAATCTGCTGCCTGCCCCAAGGTAACGGTCGCACCCCCTTATGTTGACTTCGCCCGACCTTTGGACTGTCCTGCACATTTGCTCCTACGCCGTCCCCATTGGTTTATTTTTTGTTGGGCCCCCGACCCCACGCCGCACCTGCAAGTGCGGGGTTGCTCTCCCCATTGTGACATTGTCTTCCCGGAATCGCGCACTCCGCCCATGCTGGACCCTACCATTCCCTCCCAGTCCACTAAACTCGCTCCCAACAAAACCAGACAGCCGCGAGCGTGCCGAACTGCCGCGCCACCGCGACGTGCCCCTTTCGAAGCATCAATGACGAAAGAAAACAAACGAACTCACAAGGCAGACAAGCGTTATCCAAAAGCGGAAGCGGAACCAAAAATGGCCTTAGCCTTCCCAGGAAGCCGCGATATCGGACGTGCGAATGAAAAACTTGACTGCCTGGCCGGCCGTTTGTGACAGTCACCATGATCACTATCCGGAAGCAATTCACGCGAACGAGCGGCACCTCGACTCAACGGAACAACACGCAGAACCTGACATCCGTCAAGAACGGCGAGAGGTGACATGGCGTAACACCGGAGAGGACCTTGGAAGCGACCACTACACGTTGAAGATCGAGTTGGTCAGCGGTGCGGGCCGCAAAATCGAGCACCATTACACCGACTGGGATGTTCTTCGCAACAAGAGGCGAGATGACCCGGCGGCGGTAAAAGACCGGGTTAACATCGAAGAATGTAAGTGAGCTACTAAGACAATTGAGGCGGCCGAAGACATCCTGAGCTTCGACAGCAAGCTGGCGCACTTCATCGAATCAAAGAGCGGTGGTATAAACAGAAGTGGAACAAGAATCTGCGCAAAAAGGTGACTGAAGTGGACCAAGCTATTGCGAGGCACAGCGGGTTACTGTGAAGACAGCAGTCAGACAAGGTGTGCAACCGCATCGATGGCAGCTTGCATCAAGGCAAGTCCTGGTCGTTGATTTGGCATATATCAGACGAGACCTACACGAAGTTGTTCCAGCAGAATCACAAGGCTTGGGTTATGCACGAAGCCGAAAACAGCTTCAGCAGGGACAAGCTGGTTATGAGGCTAAGTGCGGAGTATCTACCCGAAACGGAGGCCGAGCAACACCCGGTGTACACAGGGGTTTCGAACGAGAAACTAGATCGAGATATCACGACAGCCGATGTCAAGAGGGCTCAGCGGGAGCTAAATACCAGGTGGCCAACGGGACCAGACGGAGTCTGTACCCGCCGGCGACCTGCAAAACAAGACTCTGCGAAATTTGGATGACCCGTTGACAGAGGTGCTTACGAGATCATACAACGTGTGCCGGCGGAGTAGCAAGCTACCGATCCAATGGAAGAACGAGAAGACTGTGTTGATCCCGAAAGCGGCCAGGCCATCAGGCATAGAGAACTCGCGGCCCATCTCACTGACTTCGTGCGTGGGGAGGTCCTCGAGCACGTGTTAGCGAACCGCTGGCAAGGTTACCTAAACCGAGAGGGGCTGTATCCGGACTGCCTGATCTCGATTCGGAAAGGTGTAAGCACCAAAGGCGCGGTGTTACAACTGAAGCATGAGATCATCAAGAATTAGACGAGATAGCAGGGTGATCATGTGATTTGACCTGAAGAGCGCGTTCGATCTAGTAAAGCAGTCATCCATTCTGGCGCAGGTGACGAAGCTCAACATGGGCGAGAGAAGTAAAGAATACATGAAGGACTTCCTGTCGGTCGGAAGATCGAGTTGCACGCGGGACAGATGCAGCTACCAGAGAGGAATATTGGCAGCGTGGGTAAGCCTTAGGGGTTAGTTATCTCACAGCTACTGTTCAAGATCGTCATGATCTGAATCGCCGAAGCGGTGGTGGGTGCCAATGGCTCCCGAAAATCATTTATAATGGCAATATTACGCTATGGAAGACAGGTGGCACGTACGCCGGCATCGAGAGAAAGCTTATGAGAGCAGTTTTGACTATCGACAAGCGGCTTAAAGGGACGGGGCAGCAGTTCTGCCACCCGAGGCCTCCGGGTGTACTGGGCTCACAAGTCCGGGCGACCTTGATTGCCCCCGAGAAACTGCGATCGGCTGGATCTGATCACTAGAGACCGCAACTTTAGGCACGAAAAATCCAGTTTTTAGGCGCTTATAATGGGCGCTGAGAAGTCCCATTTAGGCATAAAACGGCACCAAATACTCCTGTTAGGCATATATAGGCTCAATTCCTTCTTGCTTGAGAAGCACACTTTAGCACCAATTTTTTACTTGCAGTGAAACCGCGGACACAAAATGTGCTGCGGGAAAGTAATTTTATTTTTTCCCGTAAAATTACCAACAGAAGAGCTATTATTTTAGACTTTACGTGAAATTCACGGGGATTGAACACCAATAGAAAAGACTGAAAACCATGAAAAACCACACTAATCTCAGTGATTTGCTGCTTGAAGTTGAACCCACTTTCAGTCTTTAATTGTGTAAGAAAAAACAACGCTCAACGTCTACTGAAATTTGGGGAACGGTCTTGTACTTTCGCACATTCCATAATTTAATTCCATCTGGAAAATCCCATATTTTTGCCATTCTGAATGTTCGGCAGTTATTTTAGAGGGTGGAATTCAGAATGTTTATGTTAGGCAGATTTAATCAACCGGTCCTTCGGGGATGGTGTGGTGGGGGATCTGTCCTAGACCTCGAAGATGAACTCAGCATTCTTAGACAGAATGGCGCCAAATCTCCCAGCTGCTGAAATGCTTTCTGCTGAAAATGCGAAATAAGCATACGAATGCGCTTTGTCACGTTGAAGT
This sequence comes from Haemaphysalis longicornis, assembly GCF_048455015.1. NCBI lineage: Eukaryota > Metazoa > Arthropoda > Arachnida > Ixodida > Ixodidae > Haemaphysalis > Haemaphysalis longicornis. Next base: position 656,118 of record NW_027526212.1, read on the forward strand.
GTAGCGTGGGGCAAATACTTTGGGCTGTGACGCATTTGTCCATTGCGTACCTGTTGATAAAACCGGAGTGTTTATGGTATAGTTTTCCTCCCTTAGCCTAGTTGTTTAAAGGGTAACGATGGGCGCTGGTTTAGGAGGTACAATCGGTAACTGATGCCTGACGACACAACTTCGCTTCGGAGAAAGTTGTTGACTGCAGGTACTGATTCGTTGATGGAGCAGCACCAGCTCCTCACTTCTTCATAACACAGATGAGTCCCATGGATAGTACAGGGAAGTACAATACTTCCGTAGAAATTACTGAGCTATTCTGTTCTGCAGAAGCGGATGACTTGCGAAGCTTCAGGAATAACTCTATTCACTAACTATGCGCTATATACCGATTATCAACATTACACAGCACACAAAATTCTTTGGAAATAATTCCCTTCTTGCGAGGTTCCCATATGCCCTTAAAGGTTACCCGGCCGCGGCAGATGACCGGTGTCACGAGTAGACTAGTTGTAAAGTGCTGAGATCGTCATTCCTAAGCTCCGTTTCTTGTTCCTTATTCGTGCTACGCGTACTTAATCGTGCCACCTGCAGACTCTCCCGTGATCGGCGGCTGACAGTGCACGTGTTCGTGGCATCACCTTAAAACTTCGGCGTCTCAGATTTGCCCGTATTTTCCCCCATGAGGCGTCTTTGGGCTTGACCGAAATGTACACGGCTGTGCCGCGTTCATTCTTTGTTTGCTGTCTTTTTATTCTCTGAGAAATAGATAGGGCACGTCGACAGAAGTTTTTCCTGTTGGTGCGTGGACGCAGCACGTCAGAAGGACATACCACAAACAGTTTGTGCAGACCATGGTGACGTCGCGAGCTTGCCTGCGGTGTCGCTGCGCACGGGTTTCTGGCACCTCTGCCGAGGTTGCGAGTTCGAGGTGGTGGCGGCTTGGGCACGGTTTGGGTTTCTCGGCGTGTTTGGCATGGCACGCGGGTTTTCTCGCAAACGGCGTGAAACAAACGCCGCGTTGCGGGATTCCGAAGCGAGAACAGTGCCTGCCGAACATCGACTCAAAAAGTCCGAAAAAGACATATATAACATAAAAAAGGCCTTTTTAGGCGCCACAAAATTGCATATAGTCAAAATAGGCAGGAAAAAGCTCATATAGTCAAAATAGGCAATATAGGCACAATAAACTATTGCTTTAAATGCTCCCCTTTCTTAGTTCATGCTTTTATGTTAAATAGGCTTGATACGGACTGCAGGAAAAAATAGGCATATTGCCTAAACTTCCGATCTCTACTGATCACTAAGACAGGTCACAGAATTCCCGAGGTTCTTGAGATCCGAGTGCCGGCATGCTCACAGGCGGTAGATACACTGATGAAGAAGTTAGCGATCAAGATGGCAGGTATCCTGCGGCTCATCCAGCGTGTGTCGTCGAATCGGGTGGGCATGCGTGAGGAAGGGCTCGCGAGACTGGGGTAATCCTTCGCGGCAAATCACATGGCATACACGACGGTTACCACAAGTGGTCGCAGACAGGCAAGAATAAGATTGACACCATGATGGGAAGGTTGTACAAGCGAGCGTTAGGGTTAAAGAAGTCAACGAACAACAAGCGGCCGACGCAGTTCGCCATTCACAACATGGTGGACGAGCTCATCGACGCGCAGTTGGGGGCACAGCGAGAGAGACTAGAGGGGACCAAGACGGGCCGGGCTATACTCGATCCCTTTGGGTATGGTTACTAGGACACGAGGAGGCAGCTTCACGAGCTCAGGGATAGCGCTCGGGAAAACATGCTAGTGAGTCCCGTACCAACGAACGCACACCCAGAGCACAACCGTGAGCGGTGGTGAGCATAGCCAAGTACCTTATCGAGAAGTACAGCGGCGACCCGGAAAGTGGCTGTGGAGATGCAGCAGACTACGGCAAGGGCAGATACGGAGCAGTTACCGTAAATGCGAGAACGGTGGATGTGTCCACACCTGGGAATGTGGGGTGTGAGAATAAAACCGGTGCAGACGAAATCGCCATTGCCCTGGAAATGGCCGAGCCGGGGTGTGACACTGTCCTATGTGATTCCCTGGAAGCTGTCCGAAACATGGTGAACGGACGGGACGCGGACAAGGCAGCCAAGACCACCGAAGGAGTGGTTACATAGGACGAAATGGTAGTGGAAGCCAGGTGGATCCCGGTGCACGCAGGTGAAGGATTTCCGTATGACCAAACCACAACGAGACGTTCCACAGGGAGGCACGCGCTATTACACATTGCGCTGCCAATGTAGAGTGGCGTCCCCAGTGGTAGTCGTGGTTGGCGACCAAGGACAGTGCCGGCTAAAGCGAAATACTCGAGAACATGCGGCTATTGAGACGGGCGCACACGCTGTCACAGTGTCACTGGGATTGTGCCACTAACCGGGAAGTGCTAGTTTCGAAGTGTATCCAGTGAAACTTCAAGGAGTTATCGAGTCGGCGAACAAGCCGGGCCAAGAGTGGGCCATCCAATAGATCTTCACTGTGTTTGAAAGGCACGGGCTGCGAAAAGGTAAAAGTGCTCAGTAAGGCTGCAAACGGAGATAGACTGTAGGCCGCGCTGAGGTGTAACCGTTAATCGACTCCCACCTCCTGCGGGTTCTTTGTCAATAAAGTCTTTTTCAATTCAATCGTATCCATATGGTGGGGAGTGTCTTTATGAGGAAAGTTGTTGGTTTAACGAACTAGCATTCCCTGCATAAGTGCAGGTGGGAATAATGTTATTGCATTTCTGCTGAAAAAGGAACACTTGGAGCAAAACAATAGTTTGACTATGGTGTTCCGGTGCTCAGACAGAAGCCGAACTAAAGTGCTTAAATAGCTGGCGTAGTCATCCACGTTTTAACAGACTGTAAACAAGAGGGATGATGGTGTTCGGACATCCACCGACAAAATAAACAACACTCGCGCAAGGACATGAACTGCCCTGCTTCAGGGCGTCAACAGATTCTTCATGGCACCACTACCCCGTGAAGCGAACAAAAGCTGCCCTACAAACCTTCTGCGTTGTGGCTCTCAGGCAGTTAGTTCTATAATAACATTAGCTAGGCCATCCTCGTCATGTTGCCGCATTCAGGCGTCCGAAGATGTGAGTGGATTACGTTTTATGCCAAGAGAAGTCGTAAGCCGCTCAAATCTGCAAGAGACTAGAGTACGTCATGTATAATTTTCAAATACATTTGTCATACAAATAAACTAAGAGGCTGAATTTGCCCATTGATTAAGGGAGCGTTAAAAACAAAACAAAACCAGGAATAATGACATACCTAAGCTTCTCGTCTTCGTCGTTGGGTCCTGTTCGTCGGTATATTTTCGCGTTGACGCGTCATTTGGCGCGCTGTCATATTTTACATAGATATTGACTGTTGGTAAGCGTCACTGGCCGAAATGACGTCGTTTCGAACTAGTCTTTCATTATGATTGGCGTATTAGCCTTTGTCTGTCGGGCATTTCATTGCTTCCTTTGTTAACGAAAGTAAAAATACAGTACATGTATCATAAGAGTTTCGAACGTACCCGCAACTGTTCTTTCCTGACGCCCTTTGAAATATTTTTAATTGGGCTTGTTTTGTGCCCTAAAAACAAAATAAAACAAAATACGAATGATTCCCCACGCGTTCTCAAGAGAAGACCAATCACGTCGCCAATTTAAACAAAATATCACCCTGAAGGACGAAAGTTCAGCTGCACTTTTCAAATACCAAAAACATTTTTCGTATCTTCTTTCTATCCACTTCTGTAAAGTGATTATAAAGCTCCAATTGAAATGAGATTTTTCGCACAAGGTTCCGGGAAACTGACGTGCCCACCAACACTAGATGTAAAAAGTTGTTCTTATAATGGCAGTCGAGTCAAAACTAGGAGCAATGTTAACCCGATTTTGGATTATTTTCATATCGCCAGCTCTTGGCAATGTTGCTCCCGGTGACATAGGCTACCCGTATCATCCTCGGTTCAACAGCACTTCGGATGGATACACAGTAAGTAAAATGTCGCTTCCACAAGAGTGCACGATCATTATTTTCTGCGCCTTGGGGAGCGACCCAGGGAACCACCTACGCCTTGCAGGCCGCAAAGCAGGCTCCTTGAGTTTGGGAGCATCAATACGGCATCTTCGTTAAATCCGCTAAAATTTCAAATATCGACGTCGTTTGTCAGATACAAAGTTCGCCTTCCCTATTTGTATTTGCGTTAGGTTTCCGCGATACGCTGAATGTCTTTATCACAAGATCCTTATGGCCTGAGCACGTTACTAAGAAAGCTCATCTCGTACCAGCCGCCGACCGCAAGGTCATCTACTCGAGTCTGGACATTGCGGACATTATGATTTAATCCGTAGCGTAAAGAATATTATAGAATAAATGTCATTGTTATTCTCAATGCTCTTGCGGAGCACCGAACTGCCGAGAGACTCTGCCCACGACGGGTTTGACGGCGAGCCACGACTCTCGCCGCGCGTGTACATCGTACGTCACTTCACAGGGAAGCGATCTTTTAGAGTTAAGCGGTTTATTTCGCGGACAATCAACCACAATAAAAAAAATTGGTCCCATCTCCCCGCGACGGGGACTCGAGTAAATGCGTCGCATAGGGGATGGGTGTATTGCGTTAACGTTTAGTGTTTGGGGAGTTGGTGGTAGTGAATACGTTGTATCAGCACGTTCTTGACATAGTTTGATGGAGTCAAGGATATAAGGCGCGTTCGTAGCCTTTGATTCTGTGTCGGCTTTGTGGCGCAGTGGGAAGAGCACCATGTACCTTGCGTTCCGCCCGCAGGGTCGTGGGATCGAAACCAGGCGCCGATAAGTATTATTTTTTTATATAGTGCAGGGGGAGGGTTCGGACCTGTTGTTGAGAGCGAGGAGGGTAGCGTGATGCGGGACAGGAGGAGTGGGGGAGAGGGCGCACCTGCGCGCTGAGCTGTTGCGGACGGATGGCGGGCGCTATGCGTGAGTTAAAGAAATGCTCTGCATTTAAAACACTACACTGCACTAAATACCTAGCACCTGGGACACACACCCGTAAGCGTGCGCCCAGGCAGTCTTCTGGCATCATTTAGCGTCAGCCGGCGGTCGCCGCCCGCGACGCTCGCTGAAATAGGGGAAGGTCAGCTCTGTGTGGCCGCTATACATTTCAAGCCACTGGGCTCGACCGGGCGGAATTGGTGCTCGCCCGTGGATCTTAGACGGCGCAAGCTGTCACAGAGGAGACGCGGGCAACCCCGCCGCGAGAACGGAAAATGCCGGGAGACTCACCGGACTTCTTAGACAAACGCACTGACGCAATCAAGGTGGGCGAAAATTGATCTGGTGGGTGCCGTCACCCACAGTAGTGGGAGACAACGGACGATGCAGGAACGGCCACAAGTGACCGAACCGCATTTACGTACCGTGTGTTGCGCGTCCGACGGCGGCCTCTCTGGTAGTCTTCCGGCGAACGTCCCAAGTCACTCCGTACAGAAAGGAGGGAGGCACGCGAGGATCACCGTTGCCCTACTAAGGAGGAGGGTGTCGCCAGTGCCTCCTCGCCCCTAGTGGGGGGGTTTGCGCCCCACAACTACTGTGAGGAAAGCCAACAAAGCAGACATCGTTACCGCTACTATGAACAACGCAGCCGCCATGACAAACAATGCCAGAGCTCCGGCAGTGCCAGAGCTCCGCCACCATCATTTCACGGGTCACTTTCCGAGGAACGAGAAGAATGGGTTGAACACCTGTGAGAGCGTGTCCGGACATGTAACCTATGTGAGAACTATAAAACACTCTGGCAAGTGTTCTTTTATCTTGATAACTCTGCTCGCATGCAGTAAGAAAATCACGAAAATGGCGGAGCGAATTTCCACAACGACGCAAGGGATATAGGCTTGGGTTCCGTCTTCGTCCGAAAAGCAAAGCTGCGGCGGAAACATAATAACGTATGCGAGCGGAGGTCTGTCAAAAGAAGAAAAAACCCACGCCTTCGTGAAAAGTGCCTTGTTATCACATGAGAAATAATTAGATTTCGATCATGGGTGTATGGCAGGTCATTTAAGGTGGTGACAGACTATAACGAGCTATGTTAGCGCGCTAATGTGAAGGACACCTCTGGCATAGCGTGGTGATGGAACTGCCGCTTCGGGGGGAGTACATCCGCTAGTACACATCTCGACTACGCGACGCCGCAATCCTGTTGTGCGCACCCGCATACCCACCCCCGGATAACTCCGACCGGAGTCCCTCAATGCTTTTCTGGTCGCGAACCTCAACCGCAGCGCTCTGAGAGGAGGTTGCTATGTCGCCCAAGTCACCGCAGGCGGGGCTGGGAGGACGGAGGGGGCAGACGATACCTCCTCTCTGCGCCGAAGAATCTAGGCTCCCTCGGAATCAGGCGGCATCGGCAGGTTGTTTCCACATTTTCAAGTAATTTGTCGATGTGTCACACTTGGTCATATATGGTAGAGACCGCTTTTCGACTGCCGCTGCAATAGCATGCTCAGTACAGCCAAAGTCCTTCAATGCTTTTCAAAATACATTGAAAGACACTGAAGGACTCTAATGCAGCGATGAAGTGCGAAATGCCTGTGAGGTTTTGGGGTGACCTCTGTAATCCACAGACGCCATTTGCTTACAATTCAATACATGCCAATTAACGAATGTACACAATTTACACGAAAAGAAATACTTAAATTCACTTAGCTAAACATATTTATGTCCCACCGGTATCCTGACATCTGACCTAGTTCGCTCTTGTTCGGTCAACTTACCCTGGCCATGCGCTTCTTTAGATCATCCTAAAAACAGCAAACCCTCCAATTTTGTTCCAATAAAACCACGCCTTCAAGGAAGTGTCCCAGAAGAGCGTGAGGAGGAACTGCTAATACACACTGGGGTGCTGGCCACGTCAACCAAACGTTTACGCACAAACAATCTCTTGATCCACACTCTCACTTTCACTGAAACTCCAACGTATTTATCAAAGCGCAAGCACATAACTAATAATAACCAACCGACTGATAGTAACTCAGAGCGCTGGCCATCGACCTCAGGCGGCCTCTCTAAAGTATTGCTGATACGACGCTCACCGAAATTATGTTCTGCGTAGGCCTGACTTTGCCCATACGGCGTGTGCATTAGAAAAGGAGCTGTCAGTCTCTTGTCAGATATATCAGCCGTCGTGGTAATACTGTACACCCGTAACCAATTAGAACCTTACTGCGTAAAACGCACAGTACAACTTCTCCACGCGCCGCATCGCGCCTTTTCCTATCCATCTGTTGCCCCACGATTGACCTCGCAGTGAGCGTAATTCTGCCAACGAGAACACGCCCACGCTTCACACGCTCTAATTCGGCAATTAATCCCGACAATTACAGAGAGCAAAGAGGCGAAAGTGCTCCCGTGGCTGCTTCTTTTTTTTTAATTTGCATTTTTGCCATGTGGCATATCAAGAAAAGATAAGGCATTAGGTAGAAGAAAGAGAAAGGGTACAGAAGCACAGGTAGTCATAAAATTGGTGACCGTGTACAAGTGTAAAGGTAGGCATGGAGTCCGATCTTGTGTAAAAAGTTCAGCAGCGACCTGCAGTAGCGGTCTTCGTGCACCCACCGGTTGAAGTACCCCGGTTTACCCACCGAAGACCAACCACTCTTAGCGCGCTGTCCCGAGCTGTTCTGATTCCTGTACCCGTCCACAAGAGTTATTTACATCCGCTTCAACCACCGGAGGCGGACACTTCGGACATGTCCCTGGGTCTTCTGGTGCGGGTCCTCAAGTCCAGGTGACGGAATGTGTGAGAGCCACCGCAGCCCGAAGCCTCCTGAGCGAAGCTTCTTACAGCCGGGAAAGATTAGGGGGGAGGAACAAACACACTGGGGAATCGGGGCCCGTGTGTCCCTTCTCAGGAGAGATTTTATGGCCAAAAGGCGGGAGCGTAGATCACTAGGAAGAGGGCTAGGGGCGGATTCAGGTTCAAGTGGGACATGAGAGTGCGAAAGATTGTCCGCTAATTGGATGCAAAAATTGTGACCGTGCCCCTGTACCCAATGTACGCGTACCATTCCCTGTGCTCTCATGTGAAAGGTGTGAATGTTCTGGCAGATCGCAGGAGTCTTCTTGAATTGCTTCAGGTGCTTCAGAGCACTAAGCGAGTCTGTGTATATATGCACTTCTTTGATGTTAGGGAGGGCACTTCCAGCTTTGATAGCGTCATATACAGACTCAAGGTCCAGTAGCAGCAGGTCTGGCGTGTCGTTGAAATAGTAGCGCAAGCCTTTCAGTTCTGAGTGTGTGAAACTCAAGAAAGTGGTCCGTCCTTCGTGTGGCAGAAGGACTGCGTCTCTGTACAATACACAGTAACCTTCAGGAACTGTAGTATCTTGGGTTGGCGCTGGCTGTTCACGGCGACAAAGCTTGGTTGTCTTATCAGTTGTTATTGCTATATAGCGCCATGGTGGCAGGTCGTCTTTGGTTGAAGTCACGGGAGGCTCCTTACAAAAATATGAACGGAGCGCTCCGATCATAGGTACATAAAAACGCTTGAGCTTTCTTTCTTCTTCACGGTGATTTACAAGCTCTGTGATAGTATTGAGGTGGGCGTGCTCCTGTGCTTTAGAATCGGAGTGAGACGAGGAAGTGCCTTGATGGTGCGCATGGCCTCTCTGGTGATAGCCTCGCCCATTGTTGTGCTGTCAGTATGTAAAACTGTGACTGGTAGAGTAAGCGCGGCTGTAAAATAGCGACAAGTGCAAGTGCAAGTCGTCGAGGAGTATTTCCGTGACTTTCGGAGCCAACGAATACCCGACCCCGAATGGTGGATCTGAACTCCGAGCACCCGCAGCTCTTCCTTGGCTGGTATTGCGGCTGAACTAATCTTAAGTTGACAGTTAGCCTTGGAGGCCAACTTCCTCCATGCATTATTAGCGACTTGTACATAGCCAGACTTCTCCGCTGAAATTTCCAGACCGGATGATGGCGCAATGGCATAGAAAACATCCAGGGCTTGCTGCAGATGACGACACTGCAAGCCTAGGTCTCGGCTTGTAGACCACAGTGTGACATCGTCCACGTAGATGAGAAATTTCACACAAGGGATGTCTTGTAGCTTCCATGCTAATGATGCAAACGCGATGTTGAACAGTAGAGACGCTAGCACGGACCCTTGCGGTACCCCAAGGTTCGATTCGAACAGGCCAACAGGCTTTCGGTCCACTCGTATTGAAAACGTCCTTGAGCACATGAAGGAGTTTCCCACTTTGGTGTAATAAAGTGGAACCCCAAAAATTCAACGTTTTTAAGGATTCTTTGTGTTCCACGTTGTCATGAGCCTTGGATATGTCGGTAGCCACCACAATTCACACAAGGTGGCTGTGGGGTGAAACATGCAAAATATCGTCAGCCAGAACAGACATGCCGTCCTCGGTACCCAGGTGCTGCCTGATGCCGACCTGAGCAGGATGGTATTTTTTATTGTGCTCCAGCTCCCAGGACAATCGAGTGGCCACTATTCATTCAAATATCTTGCATATTGTAGGTGTCAAGAAAATTGGTCGAAATGCACTAATACCGGTGGGAGGTTGGGGATTGGCACTACCACTGAGTGTTTCCACTTGGTTGGGGGACACCTTTAGCCCATACATCATTGAACGAGTAAAGTAGTGCTTCCAAGGCCTCCCCTCCAAGTTCTTGAATAGCTCATAGGGAATTTAATCATACTTTGGCGAAGAGTGCGCCTTGGATTTTGCAATGGCCGCGATCAGCTCGGCCATCGGCAATAGGTCGTTTATTCCTGAGACGTCCAGTACGTCAACACAGGGAGGGGCTGCCGGAGGTTGTAGGTAGTTTGGAGAGACACTCACAGCCGCTCTGTCCGCAAACTCATGTGGGCTGATGATGAGAGCCAGGCGAATGCTACCTGATAGGTAAATTACGCTGCCACCTTGCTTCATGGCGTGAATGCTTCGCCATAAGGCCTTGTTTCCAGTACTAGAGACAAGACCAGTGCACCAGTCGTGCCACCAGTGTCGTGATAACTGCTTGTCGTAGCGTGGAGCTTGTGCTGCGATATAGTTTGCCGTGGCACGAGCGTAGAGTTGCGTCGGGTGGCGATTAGCTTGGAGCTCTGCTCTGAGGCGCTCTGTCCACAGTACAAAGAGGTGCATATCGGGCGTCGGCTGATTCTCATTCAGTGTTGCATGTATAGTGAGTCTGTGTGTACGGACTGCAGCGGATAAATGAGGTTCTCCGCAGTTAGCGTAAAAGCTCGTTCATCAGAGCGGACGTTGTCCTAATGAACAATTCTGACCTGGCGACGAAGCGTTTGGAACTGTTTCGCGTGAAGGCCAATCAAAATTGGCGAATGGTCGCTTGCCCAAGCAATCGGTTTCGGATTCCAGGAAAGGTTCCCGGGGCCAAGCCACCACGTAAGGTCCGGTGCATGAGGCCGAGTTGAAGGTATGGTAGGTACGGTAGAGTTAAGCAAGGAAAAGTTCATGCGTGTGAAGGTGTCATGAACCTGTACTCCTGTTTTAGTCTCGTGTTCATATCCAGACCAAGCGTGTGAGGCGTTAAAGTCCCCTCCTACGAGAAAGGGAGTACCTGGGTACGTTGTCTTAAGGTGGTGGTGTCAACCTAGGTTAAGGCGTCCTCTGCCTCGCCTTCCATAAAAAGACACAAGAAGGACGGATGTTTTGGCTAGTCGTGTTAAAACCGCGACCATCTCTTCTTTCTGTTGGTTACACCATTTCTGAAGGTTGATTTGTGTTTGAAGAACACTTCTAACGATGTATACTGTCGCTTTTCCAGATGCATCATGCATCACCACAGCGGTTATCCGGGATGATACGAGTATGATAACCGATGACTTGGGGGAGAGGGCATAGTTTGTTTGACTCTTTAAAAGGACTGCCCACACTTGACGTTTACCAGGGTTAATTTTGGGTTTAAGCTCTCCTGATGTATTCGAAAGACCTCTACAGTTCCACTGTAAGATGACAGGTTCACTGCTGGACGGACGCTTAGCCATGGCATAAGATAGCTTGGATGGGGTCAGCTTGGTTGGCTCAGCTTGGATAGGGTTTCAAGTATAGCGGTCCAGATAGCTGGATCGCAGGGGTTGTCTTTTGAGCGTTTAGCTGCATCCGTAAAGACACACTTTGCGTTCCTTGCAGTGAACGCGCTTCAGCGCTTTCTTTACAGAGAGCTGCTACGCGTGCCTTCCTTTGCCGCAGTGCATCAAGCTGTTTCGGTAGGTAGGCTATTTGAGTATGAAGTTCTTCGTCAACCAAAACACCTTCATTCAACTCCCAGGTATCTGTTTGCGTTTCTTTCGGAGGTCTGTGCTTTTCAGATTCGGACCCCTTCAGAACATCCGAATACAAACCACCTGTGGCATCGGGTTCCCCAGGCTCTTCTACAGCAGAGCACTCAATGGATTCCAGGACCTGGAATCAATTGTAGTATAGCGTAGCCCTTGCTGTACTGGTTTTCCGACGGCGAGCGCGGGCTGTGGCGCGCTGTTTAGTGGTGCACTTTGCCGATTCTACTTCACGGTCATTCGTCTTGCAAATCCTGCAACGATAGGATAGTTTGCGGTCGGTGTTTATTCTCTCTGTGTTTACAGTTGCCTTCCGACAGTAATTTTGCTGGTGACCTCGTTTAAAACAACGATAGCAGTACATTTCTCGTGGCCGGAATGACTTTGGGTGCAGTACACAGCCATTGTAATAGAACCTTTGCGGTATGGTAGAAAAACCTCGTACAGAGACTAGGTAAGTCCTGCTTTTACCCATACGTCGGACAGCCAGCACCTCATGTGCAGGGGACCGTAACTCACGTAGAATGGTCGCCGGCGAGTCGTTTTTTTGAAGGTCGTTCATGACTCAGCGTTTTACATTGGGCCCAGAGGCGAAGTAAAAGTGCACAGTCACGTTAATACCAGTAGAGGTAGGGATGCTGGTAATGCCACAAATCTAGGGTGCCGAGGTGAACCGTTATTGTGTTGGCAACCTTATGAATCATGAACCCCTGATAATCCTGAGTGCCTAGACACCGATCTATCACCCGCTGCACTGACTTAAGGAGGATAGTGGTGACATCAAACCTGGTATTTCGCGGAAGTTGAACCCGCAATAATCGGTCGGGAGGAGGGGTGGGGTAAACTGCAGGGGGAGAATTGTAAGGAGGAGCGATTGCGGTCGAAGCGTCTTGGGTGGCCTTCACCTTCTTATGTGGCGGCGTGCCCTGTGCGGTTCTCGTAGTATGCGTTGCGCAGGGCGCAGGCACAACTTCACTTGCTGGCACAGAAGAATCCTAGTCCATGCCCTGGGCCGGTTCTGGGGATGAGGTTCGCTGTTGAACCATGGAGTCTATGATCGGTGGTTGCTTTTCCTGGGTTAACTGGGTGCCAGAACAGCTGGGATGGTTCGGGGACGTTGAAGCTTGCCAGCTGAGGGCAGCAGATGCAGGCACCTGCGAAGCGTCCATCATTGCTGTCACCCGTGTACCATCACGGATGAAGGCAGGCCGGGCGACAGTATGTCTAGCGGCCAGACCAGGTCTCTTCCGCCGACGCCCAGGTGGTGGGGGTGACCTTTTCGCATCTTCAGTCGATGCCCGTGACGGAAGCGTTCACCTGGTTATATGATTGGTCCGGCATGTGCTGACGAAATTTCTGTCTGAAGCAAGAAAAAACTGCGGAATCCGAAGTATCCGCGTCTGCGGAGGTGGACCTGCTTCTTCCCTCGACTGCTTCTAGCGCCCCTCAAACACGTCAGCGCATGCGGCAAAAAAAGGTACGCAGGCTATACAAAAACACAGCTGCTGTGGTCTTCATTCCTAAATCAGGCACTTGAACTGGAGAGCCCGACTAAGCCGTTTTGAAACAAATTCAACGTGCCTGCCACGCTAAGTGAAGACAGAGCAGACTCAACTACGACTTTACGACACAACATCCAAGCGGTAGTGGGATTTGTCCCAGAGGGTGCGACATCTCTAAAAAGGCAACGCATTTGGAATTTGCAGCTTCCAGGATGCCCTTGAGTGGCTTCACATTATTATGTGAGCCGTACTTTTACACGTGCAGTTCTTATGTAACTTTATAGTGAAGAAGTTTCAAGATTAACACAAAACGGCTACGAACTGCAAGTTAGTCCGGGTTAGTATCCTAGAGATCAGCCTGTATACAAACTACGAAAGCTTTACCGCTTGTGTGTCGAAATTTTTCCGAAGCTCTATGCGATAAGCCCACTGAACTAAATTTAACATCCGTGGACTTAAACTATGGGAAATTGATAGCTTCATTTTTGGTACCGCAGCTGCGGGGAACACCGGCGGCATAGTTAGTCTAATTGCATATAACTCGCGCGATCGGCGTCGCCGCAGTACTCGCTGCGTGGCTCATATTTTCCAGCGTCAAAACCTGAGGCTCGGCCGGTGTCACAAGCCCATGTGAAAAGGTTGTAGGTTTCATCTACGTTTCGGTCTTAATATACACGACGCGATAGCGGTTCATTGACTCTCAGGGAGCGTTGTCAAACGGCTCTGCTGTAATCGCAATCTATGCTTCACAGCACTGAAGATAGGCGAAGAGAGAAGGATTAGCAGCAAAGGTGTTTAATTGTCGCGGCTCAGTAGAGGCAGAAGCCCTCTGTGCTTCCGTGGCTTAAGATTTGAGCATCGTTGCTTGCGTATGCGGGATGTTGGTTAATTAGGGCGTGAATGTTGGAGTTTAAGTGTTTAAAAGTGTTTGTTCTCTAAGGTCCATGATGAACTAACTGTTTTGGCTGTTCCGACAAGAGAGAGCTACCTGGGGTTTAGAAAAATGGGGTAAACCCATGGCAGGAAGCCCAAGGGCGGAACTAGAAATCTAGGGCCCCCGATGCAGCAGCTTCTTCCCTTCCTTTCTCAATCTGCTCCTGCGGATCTTGAGGTAATGCGCTGGTTGTAGCCCACTCCCATATCTCCATAGATGTGTATTACGTAATGTTTCAAAAGGCCAATTCCATGAATATATTCTTCAGTCTTACTCTGTTGCGTGAAACAAAGTGGATATATTATGGTGCATGATGTTACCACCCACGCTCGTCACCCACATTTATTTGCAGGTGCTTCTGTAATTGTATCTTCTCGGAGTTTGCAATTTTTTGGCATTTAGATGCCCCTTGTAGCCCGAGGAATAGGATCGTACGCCACACGTATTCAATGGGTTATTAGGCGTACGACAAGGGACGTTCTTAACGTTGTTCGTGGAGCGGAGAGCACCGGTTGTGTACGGAGTGTGCACGGCACGTCAGTTCGCGTGCCTTTTGGTCAATCCGTCATTCTTTTCCAGACACTAGTGTTCGGATGTCCTGGCGACGTTTTTAACTATCTTCATTGCGAATGGGAGAATCTTACAGAAGCGTGTGAGTATTCTTCCTGCAGCTTAGAGTCTAACGCCATTTGAGACTCTGTACTGGTGTTTATGCTTCAATTCGATGCATCCTCTCCTCAGTTGGCAAACAGGGTGGCTCCACCCTCTGCTTCTTATTTCCTGTAGGTTGCAGGGCCATTTAGTCACAAAGATTGCCAGAGTTGTCATACACGACAGTTGCTGTGCCCTACTTTTCTACGTGTGAGAGTCGGTGTATACCGTGTTCTTACTACACTGGAATCTTCCTCCAATGAAATTTATCCTGCCAAATCGCCTGTCCTTGTTTAGGTTCAGATCTACGTATTTGATAGAGAGTTGTGGTGCGGAGTCGCTGGATCAGTGCCGTGTCCATCATGGCGTGCAACCGATACGTGTCTGATAGAGAGGGGGTTGCCTTCCTTTCATACGGTGACCCATACCAATTTTGTTTTCTCAGCCACACCCTTGGTCTCAGGAGATTGGTTTTTCTGCTTGCTTCCAAAGCTTTCTGGAAGCGCATTAGGAAGCGACCTATTTATGGTCACCATGATCATCAACAGCCAAGCTAGGTTCACTGTAGGACAAAGGCTATCTCACGGACCTTCACCCGCCTTGGGGCTCCGAATCCGCGAGTCTATTCTTTGCCTCCGAACGTTCCTGGTTTCGCCCTCCATGGAGTTAAAGCCTTATCCCTCTCGATCCGTCTCTGGGTGTCAATTCTGTTGCCCTGGTGACCCACCACTCGTCAGCTCGTCTCATAGCAAAAACTGCGTCCTACTATCCTGTCCTGATATGTGTCTGAACTGCTGATCTGCTGCCTTCACTTGATTTTCATCGCTCCGTGTAAGTTTGTATTAAGATAGGCTGTGAGATAGTACTCGGCTCATTATCGGCACAGCATGAGTCTTTACGTTTCTGCACTTGTTCCTGCTCTTCACTTGGCTTGGCGTGTAATACTTTGGAAGTTTTAAATAATTTGCTCTCTTTTCTGGCGATTGTGAGATGAGAGCTACCACTTGACGTGCCACCAAAAACATTCTTTTTTGACTGTTGGCAGCGAGGGCATTCGTACCTATGTTCTGGGTGTATTTAAACTGGGCCGAAGTGTTCTAGTTGTCGTTTTCGAAACACAGCTTGGGCGGAAATAAAACTGCGGGAATATCAAAAAGTAGCCAGATGTATGTAAATAGACGTTATATGCAACATTTTATTTTATTTCGTTTCTGCTCATACCATTTGCCTTCGTGGAGTTTTGAGAGGCCTGTGCATTTGCCTTATGCTTTAGTTCGGGGCCCAATGCCGATACCAGCATCAGTTCCGGCGGAAAGTACGCCGCGGTGGCTCAATGGGTAAAGCGTTGCGCTGTTGAGCCCAATGGCGCGAGTAATTCCCGGACGCGGCGGCCGTTTCTCTGATGGAAGTAGGAAACTGATGCTCGCATGTGTCGAGATTTCTACGGACGTTAATAATCACCGTAGTAACGACATTTACCCGGATCCCTACACTACTGCGCGCCTCACAGCTCAGGTGTTGCTTCGGCACGTGAATTACCGAAAATTCAATGAGTTTTTGTCTTACGGTGTCCGACGCTTTGAGGTGATAGCGCCGGTTGCGGGCACAGCTGACGACCGAATCTGACCAGCATGCTACCACCGAAAGAGCGTAGAACAAATTTCACTGTGCAGGCGTGGCACCCGCTTGAAATGCGTGTTGTTTCTTTCGAAATCGCCGCAGTACCAGAGTGTTATTGTCCTCCTTTACAGATTTTAGTTGGCGCTGCTCCATGTTTTATCCGATTCCAGCGATGTGCGAGATGTTCGAGAGGCAAGCACCCATATCCCAGCGATATTTATCGCAGCTTCCAGGTGGTAGCGCTGACGCATTTCCGCGGACGCTTGATGGGCACGGTGAAGCGGGCAGCTATCAGCCTATCACCCATGGGAAAATTATAAAAAATGAGCATAATAACGTTATCTCGTCAATAACATACACTTAAATGAATCACAGTCTTACGCTGCCTTTCACTCAATAAAATAAGCTGCTGCCCCTACGCACGGCGGCAAAATACGCCGGGGTACGGGAGCGTGTTGCAAATGCACCGCTACATTATCTGATGTTGCACTTCTGGTGTCGAGACACGGATGTGCGCACCCTATTCCAACCCCTGTGTACAATCATGTCTTCTTCCTCGCTTCAGCGGCTGAGCTGATAAAAGTGAGTGCTTGGCGCTAGGGTTCCCTTGTTATGCTCAACATGTCTCGCTGGCACATCCTTCGACGGGGGGGATGGCGAGGGTGAACCGTGCTTTGGTCTATCTGCTTGCCTCTGACAGAAGACGCTTTGCAAAAATATTTTGATATCCTAGTTTTAAATGAGATAGCGTTCTTCTGACTGTCTAAAAGCTAACATTTGGGTCGGTGTCTGAGCCAATCATTTCCACGTGCATTGCATCCTATTATTGATTTCTTTATTTTTGTTCTTTGTTGTCAAACCCACGAATGGGACGATCTCTGCTTGCGGTTTTGCTCATCAATACCTGTTTTAGTATGTGTGCAAGATGAGATTTCATCGGACTTTATTCAAATAAGCAATTTCTCCCCTCAATTCTCTTACGCTTTGGTGTGCTGCTTTTCAGTTACCAAAACATTGCATGTTTTAGGCAACAAATACAAATACGCGATTTAATCAATATGGCGCAAGTTCACCACCGACATGGTCAAGAAATATTTTGAGCTGGTTTGGGTCAGAGCGAGCAACGCAAACAGCCCCTCACCATTCGCCGCCAAAGCGTGCGCGATCGAGGAATGTTGTCAAAGCCCAACACTGAATATGATAAGCTTTGCCCCCTGAGGTAAAAGAAAAGACAGGATAATGAGCGTGGTTAAACGCGCACGCGCACATGTGTACCTATACACCAGACGTACAACGTAACATAGCGCGGCGATGCGTTTTGTCAGGGCTGCAGTGCACCGAATTATTTTGCCGCCGGGTGTGAATCCGTAATTGCTGCATATAGGCACGAGTGGCTCCACCTAAGTGTTTATATGTTGCGAAGGTATGCGAATAAAACTTCTCCACACGCGAATGCCGCAACCCTGATGTATGAGAAAGTAAATATGAGTAATAGAAAAATATTTCGACGCTGTCAAGAACTGTTTCGGGCGGGGAGCAGATTCTTTAGTGTGCTTTGCTAGCGGGTGGCAGGGTCGCAGAATACCCCTTCCCTGACATGCGCGACGCTACCGATAGTTTTCGCTCCTGACCACAAAATCATTGTGGGGCTCTGCTGTGACGATGAGCGGCCCGGCTTTGTATGAACGAGCCGACACCGAGTTGCGCGGCATGATCGACCAACATAATTGATAGATAAATAAAATAAACTACCTTGAGGGACGCAACGTCGCCACTCCAAGAACCTTGAAACCATCCTTGCCTGCATTCAACCTAAGAAACGGCGTGCTCATCAATGATGGATAGTAATGATGGATAACCAACTCGCCCAATACTGCACTTTGCTCATCAACAAAAATTTCGACCCCGGAATTTTGACCTCGTTATTTATGCTGGCCTACGTCACACAATGTTCAAAACGTGCCCTTACGATCCGCCTTCCTGAGAGCTCCGCATTGCACGCAAACTTGAAAAATGAAAGCGAAATGCTCTCTGCCAGCCAAACTTCCGTATTCCCTCACTACGTCCGCAGCCACCGTTATTGCCAGTTAAGTAATACTCCCCTGACAAAGCCCGCTGTACTTCTGCAACCCACCCCCGTACCACCAATATCTTTCCATCAGGTTGGAATGTGCATTCTAGGTCTGTTTGCTATCCTGCGAAAACTATAGCTGTTTGAACATTAAATGACGGGCCACCTTTTCCCCTTCACCTTCCAGGGCGTTCTTGACTGTTGGCTCCTCTATGTGTGTTACATTAACGAGCCCCGTATTTTCTATTCTGACACGCTGTATAATTATTGTGTCTAGCTGTCTTTCCTGTGTATTTTTATCCATATATAATGAATTATATATTTTGAAACATAAATTCCAAGTTAGTGCTCCGTAGGTGCACTTTATGTGTATGTAGGTATCTGCGTTTTCGCCTTCACAACGACAAACGCAGAAGGCTAATTAGGCGTGCCATTTCGAGTTATATAGGGAAACCCGAAGGTCTAGCAAAACTTAAAAAATCAAAATTAAAACTCGGTGTGAACAGGCGCTGTTTGGGGCAGGCCGTGAAGCGCATTTAATTAGAATACAAACTTGAGCTGCTTGGTACACTACGAAAAATAAAACCGCCCATTAAACGAAGACACAAGAGAAGAGCACTAGACACACAGGGCCCAGAATAGCAACTGATCGCTATTTGAGTAAACAAAACACATCATGCAGGAAACTGCAATCTACGCAGTTGCGATAGGCACAGAGAGAAGATAAACAACCAAAAAGCAACCATACCCAAAGCCAGTCTCTACTAAACACGGAAGTCGCGTATCTCCACAGAACCTTTGGGCGTGATTTTCAGTGCCTTTGGAATTCCACGGCTCTCGCCTTGTTTTGTTTTAATTACGTGCGAAGCAATTCCACATGACTAGTGGTAAGTTCCTTTCCAACCGTGTTGCGGTCAGTTTTGTGGCTGTCGTTTTGGTTCCGTTGATCGCTGATCTTCGTTCTCTGCCCTAGGTCATCACACATTCCTAGATCAAATTTTGCGGCATGATTCTTTTCTTTACTCAAATAAAAATCAATTCCAAATCTGCGCCGTCTGTGTCAAGTAGTCTTATTTTGTGTCCTCGTTTTATGCGTAGTTTTCTTCGTCAGAGAAGTGAAGTACAGATGGCGAAGCGGGTTTTCAGGTCAGCGAAAATCACACGGAGGGAAGAAGAAGGACGAGAAGACGGGGAAGCAGGACGGTCGTGGCACGGGCGTGAAACACGAAGAACGAGGTCCGGGCAGCAACCTGGTGGCTGACCACCCTCGCAGCCTCCCATGCATACGCCGCTGGGTCGTCGCGCCCGGCGGAGGGAAACGGCGCGTTCGCCCGGCCTCCTTCTGTGAGCGTTGCAAGAGACCGAACGGGTTTGTGCCGTGGTTGGCAGTACAGCTACATCAAAGGTTAACCGAGCGAAACCAAGTTTTTTAGTGAACGGGCTTCTCTCAACCAAATCAACCAGGCTACTGACCTCTGCGTTCCCCAAAACGAAAGCCCTTTGCTTTAATAAGAAGCTGGGGATTTTGAATAAAGCCAACATGGAACCGAAAAGGAAGCAGGGCACCTTGGCAAAACAGCTGCGCCTGCCGACGTCGACCTGGTGCACTATTGTTGAGCAACGCGACGTGATTTTGCAAAGCGTGCAGCGCTTTGGCTGGAACGTCAAGCAGGCATGTGAAGCAGGCAAGCTAGCAGGAACGTCAAGCTCAGCATGTCCAGCTTGGAGACATCCTCCCGACGTGGTTCTCGGAGGTGACTGTCGCCAATGTGAAAGTAAAAAGAAAAGTGCTCTAAGATAAAGCCGATGCCGTCACCTTTCGCTTGGAATTGAAACCTTCCAAGAATTTCACAGCTCTGAAAGCTTTCAGGCATGTTCACCGCTTCAAACAGCCGCACGGTCTGGTATACAAAACCGTGTGCGGTGAAGGAAAGGAAATGGGCGACTGAATGGTGACGACTGGACAGCCGACGTGCTGGTGGCGCTTCGTTCGGAGACCGAAACACCCGACGTACGTAACTGGGATAAAGCAGGACTTCTTTTTTTTCGCCTCTTTACGACAGCGTCGCGAGAGCCTAAACAGCCACTGGCTATTCTAGAGTGGGACCTGACCGGCGTGTCATCGTCGGCTTTAATATTTCATTACCGTCGAGGACGATACTGTCGCTACCGTTGCTGACGAGACGAACAAGCGGGACAAGCAGTCGGTCAGTGAGGGCGGTGACTGGGGTGGAAGTAAACAAGCACCGTACAGGAGGCCGTGCTCAACGAAGTCCAAACGACATCCAGGAGGCCGTGGACCTCCAGCGGCGTCTCGACCCCGGCCGCCTCCGCGTACATATGGAGGAGGCCTTCATGAACTTCAAGGAGGAGGTCTGACGACGACGTCTTCCATAACGGGTGGCGAATTGTGGGCACCGCCCCAAACAACCGGCAGGTGCGGTGGGAAACATGAACAGCCAGCAGCGCGGAGGCTTCGGGCGCGTGTGACAGCTATAAAAGAACGTTGCAGCCTGCGCACTGGGGGGCAGTCAACCATGAACTGCGCGATACGGAGGTGCTGCGATTCCAAGGACCTAGCAGCAGTTGATAAACATGTTCATTTGATATGTCATCTGAGCGTCTGCTCACTACCGGGTAACAGCAAGCCGTAGTTCGCTGCAGTGGCGCCCAACGTTGGTTTTGCTACCCGTTCGAAAGTACAGGTGCGTTGTGCAAGCCCTAACCGTTTTGTAGTACTTTTCTTACGTTTTCGGTGCCTGGACACCATGGCTAGGGTTTCTTTCATGGCTGCGCGTTTTTTGAAAAGCGCTGAGTGGAACCTTTAGTATTTGCGCATTTGGGGTGGTTTTCGCTTGTGGGCGTGGCTATGTTTTTTTATTTGTTTGCTCTGCTTCCTAACGATGAGTGCAGATGAGAACCAAGCCATGAAAGTTCGCTCCGGAACTACCATTGGAAATTCCCAGGCAGCAAAGCATTGTAACCCTGCCCCAGAGATAGCCAAGCAGCAAGGTAGAATGTGTTCAATGCTGGAGGCAGTCGCGAGCCTTTGCGACAAGGTTCCTCTGCGTATTATCTTGCCTCCTGAACCGACAACGACACGACCACAACTGGCCATCCCGACATGCTAGCGATACGATGACCCCCCGTCCGTTACGTATTTCCTCGATGGGCTGGTTGTCTACAAGTCTGCTTCCGGGGCATCGGAGCAGCCCATGCTGAACCGGATGATGCCACTGGCCCAGGTGGGATCCGCACCCTGTTGGTGAAGGCTGCAAGCACTGTTAGAGACTTTGCAGGTGTTCCAAGAAAGATTTCGAACGGAATTCCTACCCCCTGGTCACGAGTGTTGTTTCTTACGCGAACTGAAGCTTAGAACCGAGCACCTCTACGTAAGCATTCTGGAGTTCGTACGGGCTCTCCAAGATTTTTACCGTAGAGCCAGTCCCTAATGAAGCCAAGGTAAAACGGTTGCTAGGGTTTTAAAGCAATGTCAGCCACGTTTTTACCCATACTCGCACAAACGTACTTATGCTACAGTAGATTATATCGCACGTGATGCGGGTTCCGTACAGGAAAGGCTGCTGGCTGAGTTTCACTATGCTCCACCGCCACCCACCACCCAGGCTCTGGAACCGACATGTGCCTTGACCGGGTCTGGCGCATACCAGCTACCATCGGCAGAACCCTTGGATCCCTCCGTTGACCCTTACCTTTTTGTACGTACTGCAGGCATGCAGCCCCATCCAGGGTCGCACAATTCCTTTACTGTCGCAAACAGCGTAAAAGCTTGGCGAGGGCAGCGCAACGTCCTAAGATGCTGGCGGGGGCAGGCAGCCCTAAGACCCTGGCGGGGGCGGGCTGGCGTAAGACCCTGGCGGGGGCAGCCTTGCGTAAGAGCCTGGCGGGGCTGCCCGAAGAAGATGCGTTTCGACAAGAAACTACTAAACCGATGTTTCATGCATCTGATAACTTCGGGTGTTACCAGTGTGGACAGCCGGGTTACTACCAGCGTTCCAGTCCTGTTACCCAGAATGTCACAGGGAAACGGGAATCGCAGGCGACGGTAAGACCGCGAAGCGTAACGCCTGTTGTGGAGAAGGTCGCTGGTGATTCCGTCCTGGTCCCGTGAATTGGCCGCGTAAAAGGTACACCTCGGGCATTGGAGCCGAAGGTATATATCTGAGTCCTCGGGACAGTGGTCACAACAGTCATAGACACTGGGTCTAGCGTGTGTTTGATTGGAGATGTGATTTACAATCGTTGCAAAGCGAACAAACTGAAATTTAGGCAAGCAAAAATACAGCTCAAAATAGCAAGCCACAGTTTAGTGGAAAGCACCAACACAGTGCGCCTACGGTTAACATTTAATGCGCGGATACGACGACAACGTTTTCTATCCCTCGAAGGTTTGCCTGTGCCCGTGATCTTAGGAAGAGACTTTATTGCAGGCACCGGAATGCAGCTGGACATCAGCGCCGGCGGCTACATATGGCCGGACGATCCTACGATGGTCCCCTTTGCGGAGTCGCTGGAGCAAACCTCGCATACCACGGATGTTCTCGCCACCGCTGCATTGTTACCAGAAACGCAACTGCAGCCTGTTCGCGACTTCAAAAAAACACCAATCCAGCTAATGCAGATCGAGGCGATGTTGCTGCAGTTTTTCGGCATGTTCACAGAAAAACTGGGAACGACCGAGGTTCTGCAACACCGTATTGACCCGCACCCGATTAACAATACCAAGAAAACCCTGTTCAACAATGCCTGGACGAACTCATCAATACTTGAGCATTCCGACCTTCCCAGAGCCCGTGGGCATTCCCCGTCATATTGGCACCAAAAAAGACGGCTCGGTACGCGTGCACGTGGACTATCGCGGACTGAAAGTCACGACGGTCAGAGAAACCTACCCAATACTATCGATCCACGAAATATCGTACGCAATTGGAGGCGCAAAATATTTCCCAACACTGGATTGCTCACGGGGCTACTTGCAAATAGAAATGCACCCAGGCGATATTTCCAAGACGGCAGTTACTTCTCCTAAGGGCCTCGTCAAGATTGTCCGCATGCCGTTTGGTCTTAGTAATACCCCAAGTTCATTTCAATGAAAGATGAATAGAGTACTAGGTGACGCAAAGTACAAGTATGCTCCTCAGTATCTGAATGATGTAACCATTTTTCTTCAATTCCTTCGAGGAACACCTACAACACGTGCAGACCGTGTTGCAATGCGTGAGTGATGCGGCGCTTACAGTCCATCCGGGCAAGATACAGCGAGCCACAAGTAAGATAAACTTGCTCGGCTTTGTTGTCAATCGAGGCAACCTTCCACCCAACCCAGATAAGAGAAGAGCAATCATAGAGTACCCTCACCCAGTTATTTAAAAAAGCTTGCAACGATTCCTCGGCATTCTCGCATTTTACCGACACTTTGTTCCGCAGTGCGGTTCAATTTCAAAGCAACTAAATGGCCTGCTCAAGAAAGGCACCAGGTGGAAATTGCAGAAAGAACAGCGCGCCTTCGAATCATTTTTGACAGCAATAACCAAGAACGTAAGTTTACAGTTGCCGGACCTAAACAGCTCATTTGTATTAGAGACCAACGGCAGTGACTACGGCCTGGGTACTGTGCTTTTGCAGGCATCCGGTAACTCACTACGGCCAGTTGCTGTCGTAAGTCATGCGCTCACCCTGCAGAACGAAATTACTCGGTCGCTGAGAAAGAGTGCCTTGCCATTATTTTTACTTTGACGGAGTTCGATATTTTCCTAAATAGTACTCAGTTCGCGATCCAGACACATCATCCTCAGTCCTGGCTACAGCGACTACAAACCCCAACCGGACGGCTGGCACGTTGGGAACTAACGGTGCAGCACTACGACTATACCTTCGGGTACAAGAAAGGCTCAACCAATACCGTTGCATGACGCACCTTCCCGCGCCCCAGTGGAAAGAACTACGCAGGTGGAGCCAGAAGAACCACAACAGAGACGGGCACCTCTCATCGCAGGCGTAGAAGCGACCACGCATCTGCACTGGGGTACGTTGGTAAGTAAGGAAGACGTCGTGAAAGCACTACAGGAAGGTGGGTTCTGCCGTAAGGTGATCGACAAGTTGGCCGCAAAGGAACCAGCAGACACCGCAAGCTGTCAGGCATTACACTGTTATGTGCAAAGCGAAGGAGGTCTGCTTGTACGCTACATGATTGTACGCTACATGTACGCTACGTACTTCACCAGAAAGGTTCTCACAAGTTTCTGTGAGGGTCTGGGTATACGTCACGTCCGGACATCCGCCTACCATTCCAGGCAAACATCACAAAAAGGGTGAATCGAAACCTGATGTTTATGCTCGTTACATTCAAATATCGCCACAAAGACTGGGGCGGTAGACTTCCCGAAATGGCTTTTGCCACCCGTACTGCCATAAAGCGATCGACAGGTTTTTCGCCAGCCCATTGACCATTCGGCAGAGAATTGGAGTTTCCAATACAGAACGCGCTATACTCCGATTTAACCAGAACACTGCAGTCCGAGGCAATGTTTGCAAAAAGTATGCGTGAAGACTTGGCGCAGGATGTTCGGGAGGCACGAGAACAACTGGATGCAGCGAGGGTAGAGCAATGACAAAATACAACAAAAGGCGACAAGATACCCGCTTTCACGTTGGCGCATCTCGTCCTACGACGGAGTCACCTCTGAGTGACGCACCACGTGGTATTTGTGCAGCTCTCGCCGATAGTTGGGATGGCCCCTACGAGGTTAGTGACAGATCAAGGATGTCCTACATCAAATCAAATCAAATCAAAGTTTATTAGTTACATCATAGTGCACAAATACATTGGAGTGGTACAGAAAGAGGTCCCGAAGTGAAGCACTGCCGAGGGGACCTCTTATTATTGAATGTATGACAAGTGATTAATATTAGCGGTTTAGCCATTATTGCAGGCGCACAATTTACAAACAAATGTTCCAAATCGGCAGACATACATCCAAACAATTATAGCTTATACACTATTACGAACCAGCGTTTAATTTATTGTTCAGGTTATCAGCAGACAAAATAAAACAAAAAAAGAAAGGAAGAAAATATAGAAAGGAAGAAATACAAAAGAAAAGTAAAGGAAAAAAATAAAAGCAAGAAAGAAAATATAGAAAGGAAGCTAAAAAAATTAAAGGAAGAAAAAAAAGGAAAAGGAAAAAGAACGTTTGGTGCAATAATGAATACTTTATAACACACAAATACCAATGTGAAAAACACATGACTATACAAACTACCAATGCTCAATTACTTCATCAACAAAATGGCCACAATAACAAAAACGAGCGCAAAAAACATTTTAAGCAGAAATAATATAACGACATTTACTTAACGCAACATCGATCAGAAATAAAGGAAGGTAACGACAGTAAACAGGAAATAATTGAAAAAAAAAATGCCAGGTAGTTTTCAGCAGATATTTCCACAATACGAACGAAGTAGACGCCTAAAAGTAGGAAATGATGCGGTTGATTTGATTGATACAGGTAATTCATTCCAGAATTTAATCGCATAGAATGCGACAGTTAGTTTTCCATAGTTGGTGCGTATGTTGGGGAGCAACAAGTTGTTTTGAAGCGCAAAACGTGTTTTGTTGGGGTTCGAGAGGGACGTCTTGCCTAGAATATATATGAAACTGGGGTTGCTTATAACATAATGGGCCGTAATTCCTAGATTGTGTTTTAAAAGACTGAGTAATGGTAGAAAACTAAGCTGTTTATAAAGTGGGGTAACGTGAGCGTTATATGGGCTGTGCGTAATGATAGGTACAGCTTGATTTTGAACGTGTTGCAATGGGGCGAGATGAGAAATATATTTAAGTCCCCATGAAGTTATACAGTAGTTTATATGACTATAGATAAAGGCATAGTACAGAGTAATTAAAGTAGAAGTACCAAAGTATGAACGGGCCTTAAGAAGCCTTCTAATACCATAGGCAGTCTTTTTCGCTAATGAATTAATGTGAATGTCGCATTTTAGACAGCTGTCCAATTCAACACCCAGGAAAGTGCAATGACTACTGGGAAAAATGGCATGAGAAGAAATGTAAATCGGTAGAATAGTACTTGTTTCCCTCGGCTTTGAGCTAAGGATCATAAACTTGGTTTTAGAGGGATTAATTGCTAAGTGGTTATCATTACACCATGCTACAATTTGCTTCACGTCATATTTTAATTGTTCCGTTAGCAAGTTGATTTGCTTATTCGCGGTGAAGACAGTAGTATCATCAGCGTACAAAATGCAATAAGTTACTGGACTATGACAGGTTGGAAGGTCATTAATAAAAACTAAAAATAAAAGAGGTCTAAGAATTGAGCCTTGAGGGACACCGATGTTAATAGTTTTGCTAGTAGAATTTACTCCCAATATACTTACGGTCTGTTCGCGATCCTTTAAATAACTTTGGATTGTCTTCAAAGCTGGGCCTACTATTCCATATGGATTAAGTTTACTAACTAAGATATCATGATTAATAGAGTCAAAGCTTTAGTAAAATCCATAAATACCGAGCCCACATATTTACCTTCGTCAGTTTCTTTTTTAATTTGATCTACTAGAGTGATTAGAGCAAAGTTAGTAGAATAACCGCGACGAAACCCAAATTCTCTTGGAGTGGGTAAATTAAATTTAAGAAAATATTTATATAGGCGTCGTTCAATTAGTTTTTCTACCACCTTACTGAAAAAGGGCAAGATTGAAATTGGACGGTAGTTGGCTAATTTCCTCCTATCACCCTTCTTGAACACAGGTGTTATCTTACTACTTTTTAGCTCCCGAGGAAAATTCCCGGACTTAAAGATTAGGTTAACAATAACAGAAAACACTTCAGATATTATCGCGGCGTTTTCTTTAAAGCAGTTTGCATGAATGTTATCTTTACCTGGACTAGCGTTTTTTAGATTAGGAATAGTCTCCCGCACTTCACCAGGATTTGTTGGGAAAAGAAAAAAAGACTGTGACACATGGCGCGGGTTATTTAAGCGCTACGCAGTTGGTACAGGGGCTGCCCGAGAGAAGTATGAACTGAAAGCATTCGCTATGTCGACTGGGTCAGAGAAGACTTTGTCATATCATGTACTTCTGTAATGCTATCGTTATTGGTGTTTTTGTTAAGAAAAGAATTGATCACCCGCCACTGCTTAGCAGAATTGTTACCGGCTAGAATTATCTGTTGTCCGAAGTAGTTTTTTTTGCTTTACGCAGTAAAAGAGAGAGCGTGTTAGAATATCTTTTGTAACGCTCTTCCAATGCAGTATTATAGGGCTGTCTTTTGGTTTTTCGGTAAGGGTTATCCTTTTTCCTTAAACTTTTAAGTAGGCTATGCGTTATCCAAGGGCACTGGGGTGAGGCGTATTTTTTAGGGGCGAAGCTCCTTAAGTCATGGGTCTGTCCATCCCTTGTGTCTCGTGGTACGTGACCGCCGCATGCTTTCGGAGATGTCGCAAAGTGGACCGCGTTGCACGCGCAAGAACCGGCTGCAACCGGCAGCGCAAACTCGGCATCGGGAGCGCGAGCTTGTCTGTGTTCGCCAACGGAGGCGCGAGCGCACGTGCACTGCGAGGGGGAGATCACGCAAGAGATCACGCCACGAACGCAGGCAGTCGTTCTCGGAGATGGAATGAGACGCAAGGACCTTTGCTCGTTTCCTCTTGTCTTGTTCGGGCACAAGTTCGCCCTAAATAAGAGTTATTTCTTTACCGTTGTGTCCCATCCTACGTGACAAATTGTGGTAGAGGTGCGGGGTAGTCCACGATGGCGCGGGGTCTTTCACCAGGTCTAGGCCTGGGAGCATTCACTCCGAAAATAAAAGTTGATTTGTACAATGTACGCACACAGTCTTGCGTCTTTCTTAATGATGTAATGGACGAACTTTCACGGGAGAGTTATGGTTACCAATGATCTCCCCCTCTCGAGCTTCGCCCCACTTATCATCATTCATTCCGTGGATATGGCGTGATTTTTTTTACAAGATACCGTCGTCGTTGAGGCTGATATGCATTTGCCTACTATTGAAGAAAATTTAGTGTAAGAAATTTGAGCATCTTCACATGAGTAAACCGAGGACCAATCTGCGTTAGCAATTTGTTCAGAAAAACGAACCTTGTCGAACAGAGATTTCATGGACGGTGTATGTTTTTTAGGGAGGAGACAGTGGAAACGAAGAGCAATAGGATAGTGGCCGGTGATGTCGGTACGTACGATAAATGCGTCCGGCGGGGACAAGAGATTACTAAACGCGTGTTCGATAAGAGTTCTTGGACCATCGGGTGGGCAACGGGTAGGTAAGTCAATGAGCGATTCAAATCCATAACCGTTAAAACAATTTAGATAATCATGTTGGCTTGAGGAATTGGTATCGAGAATGTTGACATTGATGTCTCCCATTACAACAATATTTTTGTTCTCGGATGTAGCGGTATGTAATAGATTATTCAGTTCGCTGCAGAAATTAGGCAATGAGGAGCTAGGGGACCGATAAATACTACCAAATATGGTGTTTCTGGCGTCACTGCCAAAACTAGACTTATCAATTTCAATCCATACTAATTCACACTAAGCTACATTGAGGGAAAGGTCGTGTCGACGTGCTGGCCAACTGCAGAGAAAAAGTTCCCCGCATTTCCCCGAGGGGAAGAATGTGAAAGTGCGAATGCACGAGTTGAATTTGCGCGGTTCGGTAATGTTCGCGAAAGAGAGATCACACACACACACACACACACACACAACTACAAAGAAAGAAAGATGAATTTATTCACAGACACCTATTTGTGGTGTCGTTCTACTTGATTGCTAGAGCGGATCTCAGCTTTGAAATTTCGTGTCAGTACTCCTTTAGGCGGGTGCATTAGCCCTTCTGACGCCCGATTCCTGGCCAATCCCCCACGTGGGTATGTGCCATGTCAGCGGCCAGGGAGCGCACGCCAATCTCCCCCCGTTGCCAAGGAAGACGAGGAGATTCCTGGCCAATCCCCCACGTGGGTATGTGCCATGTCAGCGGCCAGGCAGCGCGCGTCCATCTCCCCCCGTTGCCAAGGGAGACGAGGAGATTCCTGGCCAATCCCCCACGTGGGTATGTGCCATGTCAGCGGCCAGGCAGCGCGCGCCCATCTCCCCCCGTTGCCAAGGAAGACGAGGAGCGCGCGCACCCGCAGCTGTTGCTATGTGGACGGACGGCGGTCGCCGGAATTCAGGGTCGCTTATAAAGTGCATTCGCACTTAAAAGAACTCGCTGTGGACCTGAGCACGTCTCGGTCGTTAAGAGGTACCGCCCACCGGAACCCACAGCGCTCCGGGAAAAACACGGGCGATACGCATGGTCCAAGCTTTCCGCAAGTATCGACGCGCCAATCACCGCATTACAATCTGCGTCGTCGGGGACGTACTCAATAGAGTAACATTACTTTTTCTTTATGCCTTCGCAAGGGATCATAACTGCGACACACAAATCGTACTGAAGTGTTTTCCTTTGTTTCTCTCCTTTTGTTTCCCGCTCCCACTCAAATGCCCGTAACCCCAACACGCACGCGGTTGAAATGTTTTCTCTTCTTTGTTTTTTTCCTTCTCTCTCTTGCTTTCTTTTTGATTTCCTGGCGCTTGCTCTCCTCTTGACGGGGGGAGAAGTGTTTCTCTACGCAGATGCCTCATTGCTGTAGTCACACTCCTGCAGAATGTCTCGTCAGTACCACCCGTACAAGGCTTTACCATGGCAAAGGGCCCCCACGCATACGCGTGATACGGAGGTGCTGCGATACCAAGTACCAAGGAGCGGTGAATAAACACGTTCATTTGATATATGATCTCAGCCTCTGCTCACTACCGCTATCAGCAAAACCGTAGTTCGCTGCAGTGGCCCTCAACGTTGGGCACGACGTGGGGCTCGAGTTAAACCCTGCATGCCCTTGACGAGTTGAGGTTCCACCTCCCGACCCAGGGGATCGTCCGTCATATTAAACACCCTCATGGCAACGGCCGTGCGACACTTCCCCATGTCAAATTTAGCATTGCACTTCAAGGGCGCCTTTGTCGATGTGTCCCATTCAGTCATTATGGTCCATTGGCGTGGCCACATTGCGGAGAACGAACGTACGCTTACTAAGGAGGCTTCCTCACTAACAGCAAGCGGTACTCCACGTCGGCGAAGCAAAGTCCCGCCCCATCAACCCGGTGGCAAGAGGCACTCAAGAAGAAGCCGTACTCTCTCCCATGCCATTTAATATCGTCCTAATCCAACTGCCACAACACCTTGTAACTCTTCAGCACATCAAGCATGAACTTTATGTCGACGACGTGACCGTCTCGACGGGCACAAACTCCTGGTTGGACATAGAAGCGCGCCTTCAGGAAGTGGCCGGTGTGGTCACTCAGTATGCCCAAAACTGCGGGCTTTCCTGGAAGCAGTCGTCTTAACTCCTCGTGGTACAACTAGTAAGGCTCAAGCGAACTCACCCTCACCGGTCTAAGAACACCTAGAGGACCACGCCATTCGCCCTCCCCTCAAGTCAAGATCATCCTTGGGGTGGTCTTTCAGGAAGATAAACCGAATTATTAAAGCACACTGCGGACAAGATATCCCATAGGCTGTGCAGAGCATGCTCGAAAGGGCGATGCTTTAGGGAAAATGCGACGCTACGTCTCATGCACGCATTCATTGTTTCCCGCCTCACGTACGCATTCCAATCTGTTCTAATCTTGAAGCACGAAGAACAAATTGTCAGCACAATATTCTGATCATACAAGGGCGCACTGTGCCTTCCCACCAATACATCCACCTCGCTACTACTTCAACTGGGTGTCGTATATAAGTCGTCTAAACAAATTGAAGGAAAGCCCTTGTAACAATACCAACAGCTTTCTCTCATCAAGGCGGGCCGCCTGGTCGTCAGCATTGGGAGTAGATAAACCCTGCTACCACGGCCCGTTTTTAGAACCCCTTTTCCGGCCTAACCAGGACATGATTCAAGTCCAACCATTACCGCGTAACATGTACCCTGGAAACCCCTGTGGACGGCATAAAGCTCGCACGGACACCATCTCGCGACTGTGCAGACAAGGTGCTCACGCGGTCTTTACAGACGCAGCAGCGTCCCCCACCTAACCAGCGTTCGCCTTAGCAGTCAGCCCCGCCCAAGGAGAACAGGCTATAACTGCCTCTGTCAAAACTTTCGCCAGCTGAAGTTGAAGAGATGGCAATCTGTCTTGCCATCTGCTCTACCCAGGCCACTGCTGTAGTGTCGTGCAGCCAGCAAGCCTACCGGCATTTGCAGGACGGAGCGATTCAGGCTACAGCACGTAAAATTCCACTCCGCCACCCCGGGTAGCGACAGTTCTAGATCGTACGGACTCCGGCCCATCAGCGACTGAAAGAGATGAGACGGCGCATGACCTCACCCGAGAAATGGCACGCCGCACGACGGCCGAAGAAAACGCTTTCTGGGAAGAAGAAGAAACTTACTTCCATTCTTACAAACGCAGACATGACCTAACATTTACGTCTGGCCTGGTGCATGCTTCACCACCCCACCGACACCTATCCACGACAACGACGCGGCAGAGACGAAGCTGCGTGTGGGCCGGGGCGTGTAGCCTTGCGTGTTATCTGTAATGGCTGACAGGATGAAAATTTACACCATCTTCCCGCGAGGGGAACCATGGGGTAGATGCGACGCATCGGGGGTTGCCGTTGCGTTTCCGTTATGTTAGCGATGTCAGCGTGTGGATTGCTGTTGTTGTGTATCCTATTTACGCAGCATGTTCACCCCCCGATGCCTCGCATCTACCCTATGGTTCCCCTCCCAGGAAGATGGTGTAAATTTTTAAGCGAGCGCAAGCTGCACGCTGACCGCGCTGACGCACAGATAGCGCTGCGGTGAGAGCGGCGGAGCGCGCAGCTGCCGCGGGGAGGAGAATGGGGGAGGGATGCGGACTACGCCACGACAACGACGCGGGACAAGGCGAGTTAAAGAGATGCATTGCATGTAAAATTCCCCATTCCCATACAAACACCATTCCTGTAAATTGTCTTGCCGCCGTGTAACAATATTTATGACGCCTTGGGACGGGGCACACACACCATCAGCCTGTATTATCGAAGAAAGAACAGCTAAGTCCGATAATTTGGGTTAATTTTTGACCAATATAGGCTAAACGTCCAAGCACCAACGAAACTTTTTGCCGCCAACAAAGCCTTCTGTTTGGTTTAAATATGCGTGGTCTTGCCAGCGTGTGGCGGTGCTCGGATGTCCTACCTGTGTTGGAAGCGAATCGTGTGTGTCCTTTCCTTTCTTTTGTATGCCGCGCAGGTCTTAGTTTTTATAGGAGAAAAGGTTTCTTCCAGTCGTCATTTTAAGTGTGAAGCACTTCTTAGTCGGGCCTACTCCTGCTTCCACCGCCGTCCTCCGTCCGCAGCCTAGCAACGGAGTTAGCTACCGTGCCTAGCAACGGCGCCGGATTTCCGACGCGTGAGGGCGCTCGCATAGCGCCTCCTCTCCCCCCTCGCCTACTCTCCTAAAGAAGAAGAAGAAGAAGAAGAAGACTTTATTTTTCAGCAGACGTTGTTACAATCCCTGCTGAAGGGGCAGGAGCTAAAGGCATTGAGTGCCTGACGAGGGCTCCTGACCCTTTTACTACTTTTACTACTACTCTCCAGCTCGCAACACCCTCTCTCGGCGCGCCAGCCAGGCCACTACACTATATAAAAAAAACAGCATCCGGCGCCAGGTTTCGATTCGAGGGCTTTGCGGCCGCAGCGCGACGCTCTACCGACTAAGCCACGGACGCGACTTTTTTTTTCTTTATTGCCGTTTGGGCACAACAAAACAAGTACTACACAATCAGCCCTCAGGGCTGAGAAAAGAAAGGAACATACAAAGAAACCGCCGAGCTTTTAGCTGGCGGTTACGTTTTTGAGAACTTTTAATACAGCTAGTTCGTTCATAACAGTGATCACATCATCATCATACTCCAGCTTAACAAAAACTTCCCGCAGTTTACACACGTGCTCTACAAAGTGATTGCCCACCGATTTTGCATTGACATCTGCATTTCTCACATCCATTCTGCTTCTCCAAATGCTATGTAAACCCAGAAGGAAAAACAAATCGTATGGTAAAACATCAGGTTTCACATCAAGGAAGCGGATTCCTCGAGCCGTTATCGGAAGGTCTTTTTTGAGGGTACGCTGCAAGACATCGCAAAAGAATACGGCGTCCCAACAGTCGATGAATACGTGATCAACATTTTCTGGTTTTTTACACAACGAACATTCGGCACCCCACGGCAAAAATAAACACTTCTCTAACATCCATGTTTTAACTGGGAGTGTATTACTATGCAGTTTAAAAAAGAACGTTTTCACAGCACCAGGCAGTGGCATTTTCTTTACTCTCCGTTGTACATCTTGTCCGGAGCCGTCTTTATACAACGATCTATACATCGGCTCTGGGAACAGACAATCGATAATGTCACAGGAGAGTTTTTTGCGGTTTACTGCTGCCAAAAATTGAGCAGAAAAACGAGTCATTAAAAAACGACAACTGAAAACAACTTCTCTCAAAAAGAGGCTAACCGAGTAACGGGTCACATTCGCTGACGACACTCCGAAGTTGGGCAAAGCGCTTGCGACCGTATGCTGCAAGAAAGTACGGATAAACGGGTCCTCCTGATCCCTTAAGAACAAGAAACGGGAAACAAGTTGTCTCACAAATAGATGTGTTAGTGACAGCCCTCCCGGCTGAACTTTTCTAAACAAGTTGCTCCTACTCGTCCTCTCAAAAGCTGATTGCCAGACAAAGACCGCAAAAATGCGGTGAAACTTTTGAACATTTAATCGAGCACAAGCGAGGGCCTGCATGATATACCAAAGTTTTGATACCAGAAACACGTTACAAACTGTTGCGCGCGCAAAGATAGAAAGGCTACGGCCTTCCCACTTTGCCGTTTGCGCGCGCATTGTCTGAGCTCATTCAGCCCAGTACTCGTTACTAGCTCGATAATTCCTTAAGGGTACTCCGAGATAAGATGCCGGTTCTGTTGACCATGAGATGCTGTTAAAGACACGCGGGGTTTCGATCCACTCACCGTGCCATAGCCCAACACACTTTTTACGGTTGACTGCGCTACACGTCATATCGCAATATTCTTGCGTAATGATCATTGCATTACTAACACTCTCTTGGTTATTACAAAAAAAGACGAGATCATCGGCGTAAGCCATTACTTTAACTTCACAGGATTCAAGGCAAAAACCTTGAACTAGAGGACTTTGGTTGATTTTTACACACAAAGGTTCAAGATAAAGCGCAAACAGGAGTGACGGCAGGGCACAGCCCTGACGCACTGACGCATGCACATCGACAGGAGAGGTCAGGTTCCCGTTAATAATGAATTTAGTTGTGCACTGCCGGTAGGCCATTTTTACCCCGTCTAGAATTGTTTTGCCCATTCCTACATGTTCGAGTATTTTAAAAAGGACGTCATGACTCACCTTGTCAAACGCCTTTTCAAAGTCTACCTGCAACATGGCGACTTTTCGGAAATCCATGTCACAAGTTTCCAATATACTTCGTGCTATGTGAATGTTAGTAGAGATGCTCCTTCCCTTAATACCGCATGTTTGATGCGGGCCCACAAGATTCTTAATGACAGTCTGGAATCTCTTAGCTAAAACCTTCATGAAAACCTTGTAGTCAGTGTTAGTTAAGGTAATTGGCATGTACCCAGTGGCACTTGCAAGCACTTCTGTGTCGTCGCTCTTGGGTATGAGGATCGTGTGCGCTTTCGAGAAAGTAGGGGGAAGGGCCCCTCTTTGTAGAGATACCCTGAAAACATTGTGCAAGGCAGGTGCCAGGACAGACTTAAACGTTTTATAAAAGGCCGAACCTAGCCCGTCGGGTCCCGGAGATTTACCATTGTTTAAGTTATCTATTGCTTCTTCAACTTCATTTAGTCTTATGGGGCTTTCCAATTGTTCTGTTATGTCCTCATCAAGACGGGGCAACAAATTTAGGAAGGACCGCTCGAATCCCTCCTTCGGGGACTTGTAGGCAAATAGGTTCTGGTAGTGCTGTACAAAGGCTTTTTCAATATCAGGCTGTTCTTGCATTTCTACGCCATCATAGATAACCCTGCTAATTTACTTTTTTTCCGGGCCCAAACGGCAATAAAGAAAAAAAAAGTCGCGTCCGTGGCTTAGTCGGTAGAGCGTCGCGCTGCGGCCCCAAAGCCCTCGGATCGCAACCTGGCGCCGGATGCTGTTTTTTTTTTATATAGTGTAGTGGCCTGGCTGGCGCGCCGAGAGAGGGTGTTGCGAGCTGGAGAGTAGTAAAAGGGCTTTACGACAGTAGGCGAGGGGGGAGAGAGGAGGCGCTATGCGAGCGCCCTCACGCGTCGGAAATCCGGCGCCGTTGCTAGGCACGGTAGCAAGCTCCGTTGCTAGGCTGCGGACGGAGGACGGCGGTGGAAGCAGGAGTAGGCCTGACTAAGAAGTGCTTCGCACTTAAAATGACGACTGGAAGAAACCTTTTCTCCTATAAAAACTAAGACCTGTGCTGCATACAAAAGAAAGGAAAGGACACACACGATTCGCTTCCAACACAGGTAGGACATCCGAGCACCGCCACACGCTGGCAAGACCACGCATATTTAAACCAAACAGAAGGCTTTGTTGGCGGCAAAAAGTTTCGTTGGTGCTTGGACGTTTAGCCTATATTGGTCAAAAATTAACCCAAATTATCGGACTTAGCTGTTCTTTCTTCGAAAATACAGGCTGATGGTGTGTGTGCCCCGTTCCAAGGCGTCATAAATATTGTTACACGGCGGCAAGACAAATTACAGGAATGGTGTTTGTATCGGAATGGGGAATTTTAGATGCAATGCATCTCTTTAACTCGCCTTGTCCCGCGTCGTTGTCGCGGCGTAGTCCGCATCCCTCCCCCATTCTCCTCCCCGCGGCAGCTGCGCGCTCCGCCGCTCTCACCGCAGCGCTATCTGTGCGTCAGCGCGGTCAGCGTGCAGCTTGCGCTCGCTTAAAAATTTACACCATCTTCCTGGGAGGGAAACCATAGGGTAGATGCGAGGCATCAGGGGGTGAACATACTGCGTAAATAGGATACACAACAACAGCAATCCACACGCTGACATCGCTAACATAACGGAAACGCAACGGCAACCCCCGATGCGTCGCATCTACCCCATGGTTCCCCTCGCGAGAAGATGGTGTAAATTTTCATCCTGTCAGCCATTACAGATAACACGCAAGGCTACACGCCCCGGCCCACACGCAGCTTCGTCTCTGCCGCGTCGTTGTCGTGGATAGGTGTCGGTGGGGTGGGGAAGCATGCACCAGGCCAGACGTAAATGTTGGGTCATGTCTGCGTTTGTAAGAATGGAAGTAAGTTTCTTCTTCTTCCCAGAAAGCGTTTTCTTCGGCCGTCGTGCGGCGTGCCATTTCTCGGGTGAGGTCATCCGCCGTCTCATCTCTTTCACTCGCTGATGGGCCGGAGTCCGTACGATCTGGAACTGTCGCTACCCTGGGTGGCGGAGTGGAATTTTACGTGCTGTAGCCTGAATCGTTCCGTCCTGCAAATGCCGGTAGGCTTGCTGGCTGCACGACACTACAGCAGTGGCCTGGGTAGAGCAGATGGCAAGACAGATTGCCATCTCTTCAACTTCAGCTGGCGAAAGTTTTGACAGAGGCAGTTATAGCCTGTTCTCCTTGGGCGGGGCTGACTGCTAAGGCGAACGCTGGTTAGGAGGGGGACGCTGCTGCGTCTGTAAAGACCGCGTGAGCACCTTGTCTGCACAGTCGCGAGATGGTGTCCGTGTGAGCTTTATGCCGTCCACAGGGGTTTCCAGGGTACATGTTACGCGGTAATGGTTGGACTTGAATCATGTCCTGGTTAGGCCGGAAAAGGGGCTCTAAAAACGGGCCGTGGTAGCAGGGTTTATCTACTCCCAATGCTGACGACCAGGCGGCCCGCCTTGATGAGAGAAAGCTGTTGGTATTGTTATAAGGGCTTTCCTTCAATTTGTTTAGACGACTTATATACGACACCCAGTTGAAGTAGTAGCGAGGTGGATGTATTGGTGGGAAGGCACAGTGCTCCCTTGTATGATCAGAATATTGTGCTGACAATTTGTTCTTCGTGCTTCAAGATTAGAACAGATTGGAATGCGTACGTGAGGCGGGAAACAATGAATGCGTGCATGAGACGTAGCGTCGCATTTTCCCGAAAGCATCGCCCTTTCGAGCATGCTCTGCACAGCCTATGGGATATCTTGTCCGCAGTGTGCTTTAATAATTCGGTTTATCTTCCTGAAAGACCACCCCAAGGATGATCTTGACTTGAGGTGAGGGCGAATGGCGTGGTCCTCTAGGTGTTCTTAGACCGGTGAGGGTGAGTTCGCTTGAGCCTTACTAGTTGTACCACGAGGAGTTAAGACGACTGCTTCCATGAAAGCCCGCAGTTTTGGGCATACTGAGTGACCACACCGGCCACTTCCTGAAGGCGCGCTTCTATGTCCAACCAGGAGTTTGTGCCCGTCGAGACGGTCACGTCGTCGACATAAAGTTCATGCTTGATGTGCTGAAGAGTTACAAATTGTTGTGGCAGTTGGATTAGGACGATATTAAATGGCATGGGAGAGAGTACGGCTTCTTCTTGAGTGCCTCTTGTCACCGGGTTGATGGGGCGGGACTTTGCTTCGCCGACGTGGAGTACCACTTGCTCTTAGTGAGGAAGCCTCGTTAGTAAGCGTACGTTCGTTCTCCGCAATGTGGCCACGCCAATGGACCAAAATGACTGAATGGGACACATCGACAAAGGCGCCCTTGAAGTGCAATGCCAAATTTGCCATGGGGAAGTGTCGCACGGCCGTTGCCATGAGGGTGTTTAATATGACGGACGATCCCCTGGGTTGGGAGGTGGAACCTCAACTCGTCAAGGGCATGCAGGGTTTAACTCGAGCCCCACGTCGTGCCCAACGTTGAGGGCCACTGCAGCGAACTACGGCTTTGCTGATAGCGGTATTGAGCAGAGGCTGAGATCATATGACAAATGAACATGTTTATTCACCGCTCCTTGGTACTTGGTATCGCAGCACCTCCGTATCACGCAGTTCGTAGTCGACTGGCCCCGAGTGCGCATGATGCAACGTTCTTTTACAGTTGTCACACGCGCCCAGCGCCTGCGCTTTGGTGGCTGTTCATGTTCTCCGCCGCACGTGCCCGTTGTTTGGGGGCGGTGCCCACACTACCACCCCTCCCCTCCATGGAAGACGTAGTCTTTAGGCCTCGTGTTCGAAGTCTATGAGGGCCTCCTCCATGGACTCGAGGAGGCGGCGGGGTCGAGACCGCGCAGGAAGTCCATGGCCTCCTAGATGCCGTTTCTCGCGAGGTTCGGGGCGTTGACTGGAGGGGCGGTGGCAGCAACGGCGTGGCAGCAACGGCGCGGGCGGCGCGGTAATGGTCCCTGTGCAGCTGGGTGGCACGGTGCCGCGGCCGCGATACTCCAACATGCCGCATACCTCGCACAAGGCAGCGCGCACATTAGCCGTCTACACAGGAGGCGGCTCCTCACGGTGCCCCTCCCGAATCGTGAGACCCGAGAAGAGTTCGTGTGTGGGGATGAGGGGTTGCCCCATAAGCACTTGGGGCTGGTCGTCCCAGTTCATGTGCGGCAGCCATCCGACTAAGTGGCCGTCGGGTCGGAGGACCGTGCGGGTGGTGACGTCCTCCGCTGACTGCCATCCAGTCAGCGGAGGACGTCGAAGCGTCCAGGGAACGTCCTGGTGCGGCATCGCCTTCCGGTGACTGGCCTGCGTATGCGTGGGGCCCTTTGACATGGTAAAGCCTTGTACGGGTGGTACTGACGAGACATTGTGCAGGAGCGTGACTACAGCAATGAGGCATCTGCGTAGAGAAACACTTCTCCCCCCGTCAAGAGGAGAGCAAGCGCCAGGAAATCAAAAAGAAAGCAAGGGAGAGAAGGAAAAAAACAAAGAAGAGAAAACATTTCAACCACGTTCGTGTTGGGGTTAGGGGCATTTGAGTGGGAGCGGGAAACAAAAGGAGAGAAACAAAGGAAAACACTTCAGTACGATTTGTGTGTCGCAGTTATGATCCCTTGCGAAGGCACAAAGAAAAAGTAATGTTACTCTATTGAGTACGTCCCCGACGACGCAGATTGTAATGCGGTGATTGGCGCGTCGATACTTGCGGAAAGCTTGGACCATGCGTATCGCCCGTGTTTTTCCCGGAGCGCTGTGGGTTCCGGTGGGCGGTACCTCTTAACGACCGAGACGTGCTCAGGTCCACAGCGAGTTCTTTTAAGTGCGAATGCACTTTATAAGCGACCCTGAATTCCGGCGACCGCCGTCCGTCCACATAGCAACAGCTGCGGGTGCGCGCGCTCCTCGTCTTCCTTGGCAACGGGGAGAGATGGGCGCGCGCTGCCTGGCCGCTGACATGGCACATAGCCACGTGGGGGATTGGCCAGGAATCTCCTCGTCTTCCTTGGCAACGGGGGGAGATGGGCGCGCGCTGCCTGGCCGCTGACATGGCACATACCCACGTGGGGGATTGGCCAGGAATCTCCTCGTCTTCCTTGGCAACGGGGGGAGATTGGCGTGCGCTACCTGGCCGCTGACATGGCACATACCCACGTGGGGGATTGGCCAGGAATCGAGCGTGAGAAGGGCGAATGCACCCGCTTAAAGGAGTACTGACACGAAATTTCAAAGCTGAGATCCGTTCTAGCAATCAAGTACAACGACATCACAAATAGGTGTCTGTGAATAAATGCATCTTTCTTTCTTTGTAGTTGTGTGTGTGTGTGTGTGTGTGTGTGTGATCTCTCTTTCGCGAACATTACCGAACCGCGCAAATTCAACTCGTGCATTGGCACTTTCACATTCTTCCCCTAGGGGAAATGCGGGGAAATTTTTCTCTGCAGTTGGCCAGCACGTCGACACGACCTTTCCCTCAATGTAGCTTACTGTGAATTAGTATGGATTGAAATTGATAAGTCTAGTTTTCGCAGTGACGCCAGAAACACCATATTTGGTAGTATTTATCGGTCCCCTAGCTCCTCATTGCCTAATTTCTGCAGCGAACTGAATAATCTATTACATACCGCTACATCCGAGAACAAAAATATTGTTGTAATGGGAGACATCAATGTCAACATTCTCGATACCAATTCCTCAAGCCAACATGATTATCTAAATTGTTTTAACGGTTATGGATTTGAATCGCTCATTGACTTACCTACCCGTTGCCCACCCGATGGTCCAAGAACTCTTATCGAACACGCGTTTAGTAATCTCTTGTCCCCGCCGGACGCATTTATCGTACGTACCGACATCACCGGCCACTATCCTATTGCTCTTCGTTTCCACTGTCTCCTCCCTAAAAAACATACACCGTCCATGAAATCTCTGTTCGACAAGGTTCGTTTTTCTGAACAAATTGCTAACGCAGATTGGTCCTCGGTTTACTCATGTGAAGATGCTCAAATTTCTTACACTAAATTTTCTTAATAGTAGGCAAATGCATATCAGCCTCAACGACGACGGTATCTTGTAAAAAAAATCACGCCATATCCACGGAATGAATGATGATAAGTGGGCCGAAGCTCGAAAGGGGGAGATCATCGGTAACCGTAACTCTCCCGTGAAAGTTCGCCCATTCCATCATTAAGAAAAACGCAAGACTGTGTGCGTACATTGTACAAATCAACTTTTATTTTCGGAGTGAATGCTCCCAGGCCTAGACCTGGTGAAAGACCCCGCGCCATCGAGGACTACCCCGCACCTTTACCACAATTTGTCACGTAGGATGGGACACAACGGTAAAGAAATAACTCTTATTTAGGGCGAACTTGTGCCCGAACAAGACAAGAGGAAACGAGCAAAGGTCCTTGCGTCTCATTCCATCTCCGAGAACGACTGCCTGCGTTCGTGGCGTGATCTCTTGCGTGATCTCCCCCTCGCAGTGCACGTGCGCTCGCGCCTCCGTTGGCGAACACAGACAAGTTCGCGCTCCCGATGCCGAGTTTGCGCTGCCGGTTGCAGCCGGTTCTTGCGCGTGCAACGCGGCCCACTTTGCGACATCTCCGAAAGCATGCGGCGGTCACGTACCACGAGACACAAGGGATGGACAGACCCATGACTTAAGGAGCTTCGCCCCTAAAAAATACGCCTCACCCCAGTGCCCTTGGATAACGCATAGCCCACTTAAAAGTTTAAGGAAAAAGGATAACCCTTACCGAAAAACCAAAAGACAGCCCTATAATACTGCATTGGAAGAGCGTTACAAAAGATACTCTAACACGCTCTCTCTTTTACTGCGTAAAGCAAAAAAAACTACTTCGGACAACAGATAATTCTAGCCGGTAACAATTCTGCTAAGCAGTGGCGGGTGATCAATTCTTTTCTTAACAAAAACACCAATAACGATAGCATTACAGAAGTACATGATATGACAAAGTCTTCTCTGACCCAGTCGACATAGCGAATGCTTTCAGTTCATACTTCTCTCGGCCAGCCCCTGTACCAACTGCGCAGCGCTTAAATAACCCGCGCCATGTGTCACAGTCTTTTTTTCTTTTCCCAACAAATCCTGGTGAAGTGCGGGAGACTATTCCTAATCT
Source organism: Haemaphysalis longicornis (assembly GCF_048455015.1). Taxonomy (NCBI): domain Eukaryota; kingdom Metazoa; phylum Arthropoda; class Arachnida; order Ixodida; family Ixodidae; genus Haemaphysalis; species Haemaphysalis longicornis. The sequence goes on from NW_027526212.1 coordinate 697,904, forward strand.
AAAAAACGCTAGTCCCGGTAAAGATAACATTCATGCAAACTGCTTTAAAGAAAACGCCGCGATAATATCTGAAGTGTTTTCTGGTATTGTTAACCTAATCTTTAAGTCCGGGAATTTTCCTCGGGAGCTAAAAAGTAGTAAGATAACACCTGTGTTCAAGAAGGGTGATAGGAGGAAATTAGCCAACTACCGTCCAATTTCAATCTTGCCCTTTTTCAGTAAGGTGGTAGAAAAACTAATTGAACGACGCCTATATAAATATTTTCTTAAATTTAATTTACCCACTCCAAGACAATTTGGATTTCGTCGCGGTTATTCTACTAACTTTGCTCTAATCACTCTAGTAGATCAAATTAAAAAAGAAACTGACGAAGGTAAATATGTGGGCTCGGTATTTATGGATTTTACTAAAGCTTTGACTCTATTAATCATGATATCTTAGTTAGTAAACTTAATCCATATGGAATAGTAGGCCCAGCTTTGAAGACAATCCAAAGTTATTTAAAGGATCGCGAACAGACCGTAAGTATATTGGGAGTAAATTCTACTAGCAAAACTATTAACATCGGTGTCCCTCAAGGCTCAATTCTTAGACCTCTTTTATTTTTAGTTTATATTAATGACCTTCCAACCTGTCATAGTCCAGCAACTTATTGCATTTTGTACGCTGATGATACTACTGTCTTCACCGCGAATAAGCAAATCAACTTGCTAACGGAACAATTAAAATATGACGTGAAGCAAATTGTAGCATGGTGTAATGATAACCACTTAGCAATTAATCCCTCTAAAACCAAGTTTATGATCCTTAGCTCAAAGCCGAGGGAAACAAGTACTATTCTACCGATTTACATTTCTTCTCATGCCATTTTTCCCAGTAGTCATTGCACTTTCCTGGGTGTTGAATTGGACAGCTGTCTAAAATGCGATATTCACATTAATTCATTAGCGAAAAAGACTGCGTATGGTATTAGAAGGCTTCTTAAGGCCCCCCCGCACGGGGCACCTTGAGTAATCTTGGTGACGGTACTGGCGATACCGCGGACCCCGAGCCCCCAAACATAAGCTGGATCCAACCGTGGCGATGTGTTTATAGGTGGAGGGTTAGAAACCATGAACGGTGGCCGTCGGAGCCCAGGTCAAGCTCCGGCGGATGGGCTCCCTGTCTGTTTACCAGGCAGGGAGCTCCGGGACCTCTCAGGCTATCAGGGTAAGGTTTGAGAAGAAAGTACCCGTCTCCCTGCTTTTATACTATGCCCTATGGTAATTACAACCCCCCCCCCAAACATAATCGGTCCCTGAAAAGGGGCCGCACCGAAGTATCTTTTCCTTTATTGCCATCTTTGACATTTCCTGAACCAGATCATTACTCTCGACCCCGCACGGGGCACCTTGAGCAATCTTGGTGACGGTACTGGCGATACCGCGGACCCCGAGCCCCCAAACATACGCTGGATCCAACCGTGGCAATGTGTTTATAGGTGAAGGCTTAGAAACCATGAACGGTGGCCGTCGGAGCCCAGGTCAAGCTCCGGCGGATGGGCTCCCTGTCTGTTCACCAGGCAGGGAGCTCCGGGACCTCTTTGGCTACCAGGGTAAGGTCAAAGAAGAAAGTACCCCCGTCTCCCTGCTTCCCAATGTGTCATATGGCATTTTCCAAACCCCCCCCCCAAACGTGATCGGCCCCCGAAAAGGGGTCGCACCGAAGCTTCGTTCCCACCACTTCCCAACTTGACTATTTCGAAACCGAACAACTACCCTCGCTTCTTAGTAATAGAATCAGTTGACCAGTTGAACCCTCTTGCTTCAAAGTCAGTATTTCTCGTCTCCAAATTTCTTGAAGGTGTCATCGGCGAATCATATAAAGCCAAAAAACAAAGAACCGGTGAAATCCTTGTTGAAGTCAGTAGCCAGGATCAGGCTGATAAACTACTTGCACAAACCCGCATCGCCGATCTGCCCATCCGAGTCACGCCCCACCGCAGCCTAAACAGCTCCCAGGGCGTGATTTCCGAATATGACCTAATCAATGAATCTGAAGCTGACCTGCTGGAGGGCCTTCGTAGTCAGGGCGTAACAGCGGTCAGGCGCATAACCATCCGCAGAGACGATAAACAAATACCGACAAAGCACCTCATCCTAACCTTCGACAAGGCGACCCTTCCTGAATTCATCAACGCAGGTTACATTCGTTGTTCAGTCCGGCCTTACATCCCGAACCCACGGCGCTGCTTCAAGTGCCAACGGTTCGGGCACGGCACAAACACCTGTCGCGGCCGACTTACCTGCGCAAAATGCGCCCATCACGATCACCCGGCCGAAAACTGCAATGTGCAACAACTTCTTTGCGTAAACTGCCAGGGCCCACATGCGGCCTACTCCAGAAAATGTGAAAAGTTCCAATTAGAAAAGAAAATCATTAACATCAAGGTCACTGAAAACATCACTTTCCCAGAGGCGCGGAAGAGGTGCGCCTCTTTCCCTCTGGGGAGGTACGCCGACGCAGCTCGCCGGGGGGCGGAGCGGCGTCTGGTTTCGGCGGGGACCCAGTACCGCGAGTCGGACTTGGTCCCGCCCCCGCCCCCCCCCTGGGTTGCCTCTGGCAGCCCAACCCGCCTCCGCACCGCTCGCTAAGCCAGCAGCGGCTGTGGTGGCATCCACGTCCGGTGGGGATGCTGCTGCACCCACCGTTTCCCCCTCTCTACCGGCCCGAAGCACACGCGAGGGCCCGGACGAGATGGAGACGGAGGCAGTCGCAGCGACCCCCTCCCCCGCCTCACTGCCTGTGCCATCTGTGGTGCTCCCCACGCCTTCGGCACTGGCAGCACAGGCAAAGAACACCCGAAAGGGTACCACGTCAAGGGGGCCCAGTCCGCTGGGCACCCCCTTGCCTTCAGATGATGACATGGACGTCGAGCCCTTCCGGCTTTCATCGCAGCGGAAGGAACGGGCTGCGACGTCCAGGTCAGTAGAGAAGGCCAGAAAACCCCTTCCAAGAGTCCAAGCCCCGAAAGACCCTACATAAATAGTCACACTCCAGTAGCTCTGAACACATAATAATGGGAAGAGAAAATATTGTTCAATGGAACTGCAGAGGCCTTCTGAATAATCTTGACGACGTTTATGAGATTCTGCATGCCAATCAGCCAAGTATAATGTGTGTCCAGGAAACACATCTGAATTCCAAACACACAAATTTCTTGAATAGTTACATGGTATACAGGAAAGACAGGGATGGCTGCACACACTCTTCTGGCGGTGTTGCCATAATCACCCGCAAATCCTTAGCATGCCACCCTGTCACCTTGAACACCGTCCTTGAGGCTGTAGCAATACGCTTAATAATATTTAATAGGTTGATAACGGTATGCTCCATATACATTCCTCCTGATGTTGCACTTACGAGCTCCGACTTCGAGGCGCTGGTTGACCAGCTGCCCGAACCATACATCCTTACAGGCGACCTTAATGCTCACAACACTCTTTGGGGCTCTTCTCGCACGGATGCCCGAGGTCGCCTTATAGAGAAATTCCTTACATCTTCAGGAGCATGCCTTTTCAACAATAAACAGCCTACATACCATAACATAGGACACAACACATACTCATGTCTTGACTTGGCGATTGGCTCCGCAGTTCTCTTTCCTCTTCTCGAGTGGGGTGTGGGCACTGACCCATATGGTAGTGACCACTTCCCCACCTCACTCACATACATAGGTAAAGGCCCATGCAGTCTATCTTCCCATAATAGGTTCAATGAAGCACGAGCTAACTGGAATACATTTACAGAGACATCCAAACTACACCACACATCCATAGGACACCTACACGTCGATGAAGCTACCCAACTCCTCACGGCGCACATCCTCGACGCCGCCGAAAAGTCTATTCCCCACGCCTCTGGTGCCCCGCGCAACCAGCGGAGGCCGTGGTGGAATGAGGACTGTAGGCGGGCGCGAGAGGCCCAGAACAAGGCGTGGGGTATCCTGCGCAGGTACCCCACGTCGGGAAACCTTTTATTGTTCAAAAGGGCTAAGGCGATGGGAAAACGTGTGCGCCGTGAGGCAAAACGAGAAAGTTGGCGCTCATTCGTAACATCCATAAACTCTTACACTGACTCTCGCAAAGTCTGGACACGAATACGCAAACTAAAAGGACAACAGACACACAGCCTGCCCCTGGTCAGTACAACAGGGGACAAACTGGAAGACCAGGCTAACACACTCGCACAACACTTCCAACACGTGTCCAGTTCAGCACACTACACTAGCACTTTCATGAAACACAAACAATTCGCCGAAAAGAAGTCTTTACGTGATAATGATAAGTCGACCTCCTCTTATAACTCGGAGTTTTCACTTCATGAGCTGAGGACCGCTCTGAGCACTTGTAAACCCTCAGCTCCAGGCTCAGACAACATCACATATACAATGATACAGCACCTACACTCAGACACTCTTCTAACACTCCTCCACCTATATAACAAGATTTGGCTTTCGGGGCACATTCCTCGCTCTTGGAGGGAGGCCATAGTAGTGGCTTTCCTAAAAGAAGGGAAGGACTCTTCCTCTCCTTCTAGTTACCGGCCCATTGCTTTGACAAGTTGCCTGTGCAAGCTCCTCGAGAAGATGATAAACCGTCGGCTCGTGTACTTCCTTGAGTACAACGGTCTTCTCGAGAGCTGCCAGGCAGGCTTCCGGGCAGGGCGATCCACAAATGATCAATTAGTTGCACTGGAATCTTACATAAAGGATGCCTTTATACACAGACAGTACTGCATGACCGTATTTTTTGATATCGAGAAAGCTTATGATACGGCATGGCGTTATGGCATTCTTGCAGACCTAAAATCCTATGGTGTGACAGGTAACATGCTTAATACTCTTTCAAGTTACCTGTCCGAACGAACATTTCGTGTCAGGGTCGGTTCGGCACTTTCAAACGTTCACGTGCAGGAGAATGGCGTGCCTCAAGGTGGCGTATTGAGCTGCACCTTGTTTATAGTTAAGATGAACTCTCTCCGAAAGGCACTGCCGCCAACCATATCCTGCTTGATGTATGTAGATGACGTTCAAATATCTTTCAAATCATGTAACATATCCATTTGTGAACGTCAGGTCCAGCTTGGGGTAAATAAACTTTCTCGCTGGGCAGATGAAAATGGGTTTAAACTTAATCCTTCTAAAAGTACCTGCGTTGTATTCTCAAAAAGGCGGGGCATCCTGCTCGATCCCGACTTAAAACTCTTTGGTGACTCGATTCCAGTAAAAAGAGAGCACAAGTTTTTGGGTGTTGTGTTTGACGAGAAACTCTCATTCATACCCCACATAAAACGACTCAAACAAAAATGCCTAAAAACAATGAATATTCTACAAGTCCTGTCTCACCAATCGTACGGTGCAGACAAACAACTCCTGCTTCGACTTTATGCCGCGTTGGTGGGGTCACGGTTGGACTACGGAAGCGTTGTGTATGGGTCAGCCACAAAAACAGCACTTAAAATGCTCGACCCAGTGCTTCACTTGGGGCTTCGCCTGTCTTGTGGGGCATTCCGTACCAGTCCTGTCCACAGTCTTTATGCAGAGTGTGACAAATGGTGCTTAGCGTACCAGCGAACTTATGTTGACCTCCTATATGCCTCCAAAATCTCATCAATGAATAACCATCCCTTTAAACCGGTTTTTAATGATACATCCACAACTAAACTCTTTTTAAACCGCCCATCAATTTCCGTTCCCTTCTCGCAGAGAGTGAGGGACGAGGTGACTATTCATGAGGTCTCCCTCTTAGACACATTCAAATCATCTCACACTGATCTTGTAGCACCATGGCATCTTCGTCCTGTAGCATGTGACTTGTCTTTCGTACAATACAATAAGAACAGGACACCAAGAAGTGGGATTTTGCAGCATTTCATGCATCTGCAGAATAAATACAGGGCTGCAGAGTTTTTCAGCGATGCATCTAAAACGTCCACTGCGGTGTCTTGTGCTGCGCATGGGCCCAATTTTGAAGCATGTAGAACAATGAATGTTAATACAAGTATTTTTACGGCAGAGGCATATGGCATATTTCTAGTTGTAAGTCACATAGTTGAACATCATATTCCTACATCCGTCATTTATACAGATTCGTTGAGCGTCGTCCGTGCATTATCATCCGGAAAGTCATCAAAAAACCATGTCATTAATCTTGTCTTCAGAACGATTATGGTAACTTATTCTTCAAACCTTGGGGTGACTGTGTGTTGGGTGCCAGGCCACTCTGGCATTGGCGGTAATGAAGTGGCGGATGAAATGGCCGCCAATGCTGCATTCCGAAACACAGTCGACATGTCAACACTACCTTACACAGACCTCAAGCCACACATTAGACAACAACTCCGTCAAACTTGGCAAGCAGACTGGAGCCAACAGACAGACAACAAACTACACGTAATAAAACCACACTTGGGACAATACACTACTGACTCACACAACAGGCAGATTGAAGTTACCTTAGCTAGATTACGGATAGGCCATACACATGTGACGCACTCGCACCTGCTCACGGGATCTCCAAGACCCCTGTGTAGCAGGTGTGGGGAGGGACTATCCGTAGTCCACATACTCATACAATGCAAGGCACTTGACACAACACGACACAAACACTTCAGAGAACTCTACAGACAACATATTCCCCTACACCCGTCTCTGTTTCTAGGTGACGATGCCATGGTTTCTGTAAAACGCGTTTTTAAATACTTGTCAGATGTTAAGTTTTTAAACCTCATTTCCTATCATGCGTAATCACATCTGGCCCTATACACCAGCCATCACCATTATCTTTATCGATCTTACTATGTCCAGTTTGGACATTTTATACCTACCTTTTGTGGTAATCACTTGTTTTCATTAAATAACTTCTCTGGCGCTCTTTGCCCTCGTTGGCCTTGCGCCATTAAACACCAACCATCATCATCATCATCATTCTTAAGGCCCGTTCATACTTTGGTACTTCTACTTTAATTACTCTGTACTATGCCTTTATCTATCGTCATATAAACTACTGTATAACTTCATGGGGACTTAAATATATTTCTCATCTCGCCCCATTGCAACACGTTCAAAATCAAGCTGTACGTATCATTACGCACAGCCCATATAACGCTCACGTTACCCCACTTTATAAACAGCTTAGTTTTCTACCATTACTCAGTCTTTTAAAACACAATCTAGGAATTACGGCCCATTATGTTATAAACAACCCCAGTTTCATATATATTCTAGGCAAGACGTCCCTCTCGAACCCCAACAAAACACGTTTTGCGCTTCAAAACAACTTGTTGCTCCCCAACATACGCACCAACTATGGAAAACTAACTGTCGCATTCTATGCGATTAAATTCTGGAATGAATTACCTGTATCAATCAAATCAACCGCATCATTTCCTACTTTTAGTTGTCTACTTCGTTCGTATTGTGGAAATATCTGCTGAAAACTACCTGGCATTTTTTTTTCAATTATTTCCTGTTTACTGTCGTTACCTTCCTTTATTTCTGATCGATGTTGCGTTAAGTAAATGTCGTTATATTATTTCTGCTTAAAATGTTTTTTGCGCTCGTTTTTGTTATTGTGGCCATTTTGTTGATGAAGTAATTGAGCATTGGTAGTTTGTATAGTCATGTGTTTTTCACATTGGTATTCGTGTGTTATAAAGTATTCATTATTGCACCAAACGTTCTTTTTCCTTTTCCTTTTTTTTCTTCCTTTAATTTTTTTTGCTTCCTTTCTATATTTTCTTTCTTGCTTTTATTTTTTTCCTTTACTTTTCTTTTGTATTTCTTCCTTTTTATATTTTCTTCCTTTCTTTTTTTGTTTTATTTTGTCTGCTGATAACCTGAACAATAAATTAAACGCGGGTTCGTAATGGTGTATAAGCTATAAAAGTTTGGATGTATGTCTGCCGATTTGGAACATTTGTTTGTAAATTGTGCGCCTGCAATAATGGCTAAACCGCTAATATTAATCACTTGTCATACATTCAATAATAAGAGGTCCCCTCGGCAGTGCTTCACTTCGGGACCTCTTTCTGTACCACTCCAATGTATTTGTGCACTATGATGTAACTAATAAACTTTGATTTGATTTAATTTGATGTAGGACAACCTTGATCTGTCACTAACCTCGTAGGGGCCATCCCAACTATCGGCGAGAGCTGCAGAAATACCACGTGCTGCGTCACTCAGAGGTGACTCCGTCGTAGGACGAGATGCGCCAACGTCAAAGCGGGTATCTTGTCGCCTTTTGTTGTATTTTGTCATTGCTCTACCCTCGCTGCATCCAGTTGTTCTCGTGCCTCCCGAACATCCTGCGCCAAGTCTTCACGCATACTTTTTGCAAACATTGCCTCGGACTGCAGTGTTCTGGTTAAATCGGAGTATAGCGCGTTCTGTATTGGAAACTCCAATTCTCTGCCGAATGGTCAATGGGCTGGCGAAAAACCCGTCGATCGCTTTATGGCAGTACGGGTGGCAAAAGCCATTTCGTGAAGTTTACCGTCTCAGTCTTTGTGGCGATATTTGAATGTAACGAGCATAAACATCAGGTTTCGATTCACCCTTTTTGTGATGTTTGCCTGGAACGGTAGGCGGATGTCCGGACGTGACGTATATCCAGACCCTCACAGAAACTTGTGAGAACCTTTCTGGTGAAGTACGTAGCATTGTCTGTGAAAAGCCGTACTGAGAACCCGAACCAGGTGGAAACCTCCAATAGATGCTGCCATATTTTTTGCGACGTCAGCATGCGAAGTGCAAAGAGTTCGACCCATTTGCTGAAATGGTCAGCTACTACGAGAAGCAGTTGATTATCGTTGTTGCTTCTACAAAATGGGCACATGATATCACAGGCTACCACTTGCCATGGGGCTACACTATCTTGCGGTTTCACAGTGCCAAGGGGCAAACCACCCGGCGGTTTATCTTTCTGACACCCCATGCACGAACGGGCATAGCGAAGCGTATCTTGCCCCATACCTGGAAAATTACTGCATTACACAACTTCTCGTAAGTCTTCAGACCGGAGGAGTGGCCAGCGAAGGCAGAGCCATGGAAGTATCGGATGAACGACTTGCGTAGTCTTCGGGGAACAACCACACCGAATAGTGATGCCGTCTTATCATGTAGCGTACAAGCAGACCTCCTTCGCTTTGCACATAACAGTGTAATGCCTGACAGCTTGCGGTGTCTGCTGGTTCCTTTGCGGCCAACTTGTCGATCACCTTACGGCAGAACCCACCTTCCTGTAGTGCTTTCACGACGTCTTCCTTACTTACCAACGTACCCCAGAGCAGATGCGTGGTCGCTTCTACGCCTGCGAGGAGAGGTGCCCGTCTCTGTTGTGGTTCTTCTGGCTCCACCTGCGTAGTTCTTTCCACTGGGGCGCGGGAAGGTGCGTCATGCAACGGTATTGGTTTAGCCTTTCTTGTACCCGAAGCTATAGTCGTAGTGCTGCACCGTTAGTTCCCAACGTGCCAGCCGTCAGGTTGGGGTTTGTAGTCGCTGTAGCCAGGACTGAGGATGATGTGTCTGGATCGCGAACTGAGTACTATTTAGGAAAATATCGAACTCCGTCAAAGTAAAAATAATGGCAAGGCACTCTTTCTCAGCGACCGAGTAATTTCGTTCTGCAGGGTGAGCGCATGACTTACGACAGCAACTGGCCGTAGTGAGTTACCGGATGCCTGCAAAAGCATAGTACCCAGGCCGTAGTCACTGCCGTTGGTCTCTAATACAAATGAGCTGTTTAGGTCCGGCAACTGTAAACTTACGTTCTTGGTTATTGCTGTCAAAAAAGATTCGAAGGCGCGCTGTTCTTTCTGCCATTTCCACCTGGTGCCTTTCTTGAGCAGGCCATTGAGTTGCTTTGAAATTGAACCGCACTGCGGAACAAAGTGTCGGTAAAATGCGACAATGCCGAGGAATCGTTGCAAGCTTTTTTTAAATAACTGGGTGAGGGTACTCTATGATTGCTCTTTACTTATCTGGGTTGGGTGGAAGATTGCCTCGATTGACAACAAAGCCGAGCAAGTTTATCTTACTTGTGGCTCGCTGTATCTTGCCCGGATGGACTGTAAGCGCCGCATCACTCACGCGTTGCAACACGGTCTGCACGTGTTGTAGGTGTTCCTCGAAGGAATTGAAGAAAAATGGTTACATCATTCAGATACTGAGGAGCACACTTCTACTTTGCGTCACCTAGTACTCTATTCATCTTTCATTGAAATGAACTTGGGGTATTACTAAGACCAAACGGCATGCGGACAATCTTGACGAGGCCCTTAGGAGAAGTAACTGCCGTCTTGGAAATATCGCCTGGGCGCATTTCTATTTGCAAGTAGCCCCGTGAGCAATCCAGTGTTTGGAAATATTTTGCGCCTCCAATTGCGTACGATATTTCGTGGATCGATAGTATTGGGTAGGTTTCTCTGACCGTCGTGACTTTCAGTCCGCGATAGTTCACGTTCACGCGTACCGAGCCGTCTTTTTTGGTGCCAGTATGACGGGGAATGCCCACGGGCTCTGGGAAGGTCGGAATGCTCAAGTATTGATGAGTTCGTCCAGGCATTGTTAAACAGGGTTTTCTTGGTATTGCTCATCGGGTGCGGGTTACAACAAGAGGGCCCTGCATTACCGGTGTCAATACGGTGTTGCAGAACCTCGGTCGTTCCCAGTTTTTCTGTGAACATGCCGTAAAACTGCAGCAACATCGCCTCGATCTGCATTCGCTGGATTGGTGTTTTTTTTGAAGTCGCGAACAGGCTGCAGTTGCGTTTCTGGTAACAATGCAGCGGTGGCGAGAACATCCGTGGTATGCGAGGTTTGCTCCAGCGACTCCGCAAAGGGGACCATCGTAGGATCGTCCGGACATATGTAGCCGCCGGCGCTGATGTCCAGCTGCATTCCGGTGCCTGCAATAAAGTCTCTTCCTAAGATCACGGGCACAGGCAAACCTTCGAGGGATAGGAAACGTTGTCGTCGTATCCGCGCATTAAATGTTAACCTTAGGCGCACTGTGTTGGTGCTTTCCACTAAACTGTTGCTTGCTATTTTGAGCTGTATTTTTGCTTGCCTAAATTGCAGTTTGTTCGCTTTGCAACGATTGTAAATCACATCTCCAATCAAACACACTCTAGACCCTGTGTCTATGACTGTTGTGACCACTGTCCGAGGACTCAGATATATACCTTCGGCTCCAATGCCCGAGGTGTACCTTTTACGCGGCCAATTCACGGGACCAGGACGGAATCACCAGCGACCTTGTCCACAACAGGCGTTACGCTTCGCAGTCTTACCGTCGCCTGCGATTCCCGTTTCCCTGTGACATTCTGGGTAACAGGACTGGAACGCTGGTAGTAACCCGGCTGTCCACACTGGTAACACCCGAAGTTATCAGATGCATGAAACATCGGTTTAGTAGTTTCTTGTCGAAACGCATCTTCTTCGGGCTGCCCCGCCAGGCTCTTACGCAAGGCTGCCCCCGCCAGGGTCTTACGCCAGCCCGCCCCCGCCAGGGTCTTAGGGCTGCCTGCCCCCGCCAGCATCTTAGGACGTTGCGCTGCCCTCGCCAAGCTTTTACGCTGTTTGCGACAGTAAAGGAATTGTGCGACCCTGGATGGGGCTGCATGCCTGCAGTACGTACAAAAAGGTAAGGGTCAACGGAGGGATCCAAGGGTTCTGCCGATGGTAGCTGGTATGCGCCAGACCCGGTCAAGGCACATGTCGGTTCCAGAGCCTGGGTGGTGGGTGGCGGTGGAGCATAGTGAAACTCAGCCAGCAGCCTTTCCTGTACGGAACCCGCATCACGTGCGATATAATCTACTGTAGCATAAGTACGTTTGTGCGAGTATGGGTAAAAACGTGGGTGACATTGCTTTAAAACCCTAGCAACCGTTTTACCTTGGCTTGATTAGGGACTGGCTCTACGGTAAAAATCTTGGAGAGCCCGTACGAACTCCAGAAGGCTTACGTAGAGGTGCTCGGTTCTAAGCTTCAGTTCGCGTAAGAAACAACACTCGTGACCAGGGGGTAGGAATTCCGTTCGAAATCTTTCTTGGAACACCTGCAAAGTCTCTAACAGTGCTTGCAGCCTTCACCAACAGGGTGCGGATCCCACCTGGGCCAGTGGCAATATCCGGTTCAGCATGGGCTGCTCCGATGCCCCGGAAGCAGACTTGTAGACAACCAGCCCATCGAGGAAATACGTAACGGACGGGGGGTCATCGTATCGCTAGCATGTCGGGATGGCCAGTTGTGGTCGTGTCGTTGTCGGTTCAGGAGGCAAGATAATACGCAGAGGAACCTTGTCGCAAAGGCTCGCGACTGCCTCCAGCATTGAACACATTCTACCTTGCTGCTTGGCTATCTCTGGGGCAGGGTTACAATGCTTTGCTGCCTGGGAATTTCCAATGGTAGTTCCGGAGCGAACTTTCATGGCTTGGTTCTCATCTGCACTCATCGTTAGGAAGCAGAGCAAACAAACAAAAAAAACATAGCCACGCCCCCAAGCGAAAAGCACCCCAAATGCGCAAATCCTAAAGGTTCCACCCGGCGCTTTTCAAAAAACGCGCAGCCATGAAAGAAACCCTAGCCATGGTGTCCAGGCACCGAAAACGTAAGAAAAGTACTACAAAACGGTTAGGGCTTGCACAACGCACCTGTACTCTCGAACGGGTAGCAAAACCAACGTTGGGCGCCACTGCAGCGAACTACGGCTTGCTGTTAACCGGTAGTGAGCAGACGCTCAGATGACATATCAAATGAACATGTTTATCAACAGCTGCTAGGTCCTTGGAATCGCAGCACCTCCGTATCACGCAGTTCATGGTTGACTGCCCCCCAGTGCGCAGGATGCAACGTTCTTTTATAGCTGTCACACGCGCCCGAAGCCTCCGCGCTGCTGGCTGTTCATGTTTCCCACCGCACCTGCCGGTTGTTTGGGGCGGTGCCCACAATTCGCCACCCGTTATGGAAGACGTCGTCGTCAGACCTCCTCCTTGAAGTTCATGAAGGCCTCCTCCATATGTACGCGGAGGCGGCCGGGGTCGAGACGCCGCTGGAGGCCCACGGCCTCCTGGACGTCGTTTGGACTTCGTTGAGCACGGCCTCCTGTACGGTGCTTGTTTACTTCCACCGCAGTCACCGCCCTCACTGACCGACTGCTTGTCCCGCTTGTTCGTCTCGTCAGCAACGGTAGCGACAGTGTCGTCGTCGACGGTAATGAAATCATAATGCCGACGATGACACGCCTGTCAGGTCCCACTCTAGAATAGCCAGTGGCTGTTTAGGCTCTCGCGACGCTGTCGTAACGAGGCGAAAAAAAAAGAAGTCCTGCTTTATCCCAGTTACGTACGTCGGGTGTTTCGGTCTCCGAACGAAGCGCCACCAGCAGGGTCGGCTGTCCAGTCGTCACCATTCAGTCGCCCATTTCCTTTCCTTCACCGCACACGGTTTTGTATACCAGACCGTGCGGCTGTTTGAAGCGGTGAACATGCCTGAAAGCTTTCAGAGCTGTGAAATTCTTGGAAGGTTTCAATTCCAAGCGAAAGGTGATGGCATCGGCTTTATCTTAGAGCACTTTTCTTTTTACTTTCACATTGGCGACAGTCACTTCCGAGAACCACGTCGGGAGGATGTCTCCAAGCTGGACATGCTGGGCTTGACGTTCCTGCCAGCCTGCCTGCTTGACATGCCTGCTTGACAATCCAGCCAAAGCGCTGCACGCTTTGCCATATCACGTCGCGTTGCTCAACAATCGTGCACAAGGTCAACGTCGGCAGGCGCAGCTGTTTTGCCAAGGTGCCCTGCTTCCTTTTCGGTTCGATGTTGGCTTTATTCAAAATCCCCAGCTTCTTATTAAAGCAAAGGGCTTTCGTTTTGTGGAATGCAGAGGTCAGTAGCCTGGTTGATTTGGTTGAGAGAAGCCCGTTCACTAAAAAACTTGGTTTCGCTCGGTTAACCTTTGATGTAGCTGTACTGCCAACCACGGCACAAACTCGTTCGGTCCCTTGCAACGCTCACAGAAGGAGGCCGGGCGAACGCGCCGTTTCTGTCCGCCGGGCGCAACGACCCAGCGGCGTATGCATGGGTGGCTGCGAGGGTGGTCTGCTTCCGATCAGGTGACTGGCCGCAGCGGCGTCGGCGACCGTCATTAGTGCTGAGCAGAACGACTAAACTCATATTGGCGGGATCTTATCGTCCGATAAGCCTCACCAACGTAGATTACAAGATTTATATGAAGGTACCAGCAAACATTTGTGGTTTGCAAACGATGTCCACGGGGAAGCGATGCAGAAACATCCCCCTCGCGGGGGGCACGATCAAATGCAGAGCATTTCCGGGGGCGCACGAAGTTATGTAGTTTGCGTTACGTTAATGTTGCACTTGTGGCAACTGCTGACGAGAGAGAGCGGCGATGAGTGCGTTCCAGCCTCGCCGACACCCGCCTTTATCACGCCACGATCGCGCCACGCGCGCGCAAAGCTGACGTCACGATGACGCCACAGATGTTGTTGATCCCGCGACGCGCGCGCCGAACCGACCGCGGAGAGAGCGCGCGATGCGAGCGGAGAGTAGGCGAGTAGGAGCGGGGCTGACGAGAGAGCGTGGCGATGAGTGCGTTCGAGCCTTGCCGACAACCGCCTTTATCACGCCACGATCGCGCCGAGAGGGCGCACCTGCGAGCGATGCAGACAACTACGGACGCCAAGAACGGGTGACATCGTGAGGTAAAGAAATTCTCTGCATTTAAAAAATCTTCGCAAATGCGCCTTATCAACCGAACATCCAACGCGAGCAGTCGGTGGCTACGGCGAGGAACGGGTCGAAAGTACCCACATTCTGAATGCTCGGCCACCCACACAGAACGAGAGACCGTGAGCCGCTAGCTCACTGCTTCATAAGCTACTGCCTTCCCAAGGCCATCAAGGCATTCGTCTTCCCGGAGCGACGTTGCCCAGAGTCCACATTACTGCCTTGGTAGACTAGCTTGCGCGGCGCGGGCGCGTTCTCAACAGCAGCGGCGCGGTGTTCCCAGAGAAAGACTGCCACGAGGTGACAGAGCCTGAACGTTCGTTATCAGAGAAAGAGTGTCCCGGAAGGGAGAGAGAGACTCTGTGTTGCCATCGCTTGCTCAGCGGTGAGGGCAGCTCTGACAGCGTTGTCGAACCGGAACAGAAACCAAGGAGGACACCGGAACCGAACCTGAGTTTTTGCCCAAACCGGATTCGCATTTTTTTCCGCAATTTTGGAACTGATCCCTAACCGGAGCGAATCTAAGGAACCGTTCCGAACAGGTTCCGGGAATGCGTCTAAATACGCTAGATTTCGAGCAGAGAGGGTTTCTGGTAAAGAGAGAATTTTTTTTCACGAACCGTTGCAAAGAAAAAATAGAGACACTGCAGAGAGAAACTGCGCCAGCATTGTCAGCCCACTCTCTCCACATCATCATGGAACCCTCATAAGCAGTAATTACAAGTTGCTTTTTTCAACTTACCTGCATCTTAAGGTCGCCACGTATCACGAGGCATAGCCCCATTTTATTTCCTTGTACAATAAGTAAATTTAGTTCGCATTTTCTCGTTTACTGATGCTGACATTTTAGTACTTAAGGCTAATCGGCTGTTATATAAATTACACAAATGGTCCGTGAAAAATGCACTGAAAATTAACTCACTGAAAACTAAAGCAGTATTGTTTAGAGCTAACAACGTATAGAACAACACCGTTGCTCTCCCCAGGCTTGGGAATGATGTAATTGAAATGGCTAATGTTGTTAAAAGCTTAGGACTACGGTTCAACGAATTGATGCTCTGGGACAGCCATTTTCCGCAATGCCAGACAAGCCTTGCGCGTGTAGTAGGTATTTCAGTCACATTTCAACTACTGTCATTTATATTGGGGGACCACAACTGCCAAAAATGTGCACAAACTTTTAGTATTACAGAAGCAGGCGTTACGAACAATTGCTCGTGTTCCACCTTTATCATCTTCCAATCCCTTGTTTTCTAATACCGCGTTGTTAACGTCAATCGCCTTTACGACTTTCGCCTTCTCCAACTATTCAAAACTGAGATGCAAAACAATGTTACTTTTCTCTCTCACAGCACTAGCTTACACGAGAACGTAATTTCCCATTACACATGACACCATAAAAACTATCACATAAAACCTGCTCGCACAGATTACGGTCTCCAGACTCTATCGTACAGTTTGCCTTTAGCGTTAAATAAATATGATTTGGACGATTTATTCATTCTCTCTACGTCTTACACTACCCTCCGGAAAATGTTTTGTTTTTACAATAGAGCATGAATAGAGCATGAATACAACAAAGCATTTGACGTAATTGGTTTAAGCGAATATTTTACTTCGTTTGCATTTTATTTTCTTTTTATTGTTGTTTGATTGCATTTTTGTATTTTGTATTTTTTTCCCCTGTCTCGTCTCTGCTGATTGTGTCGAGGGAGGTGGGAGCTCCATCAAGCCGCGAGTACAGCGGCTTTTTTTCCCGCCTCCTCAGCCATTGTACTTGACTGGAATAAACAACCTCAACTTCAACTTCAACATAATACGAGGCAACATATCTTGGCCTAATTTTTGTGGTTTGCATAAGCATGGTGCTTAATATTTGATGACGCTTTCAATGTGTCCTTAATTTTAATGCATCCCCGCACTCTTCAAAAAGCTTTCGGGAACGTCATCAACGACAAATTTGTATCGTCCACGTATTCTCGTTGGATTAGCCGTCATATACGAACAGCAGTAAGACATGCAAACCCCTCTCTACGTCACGGGCACTTCTTCTTGTGCGGTGACTTTGTATTCCTTGTTTTCTGCTTAAGAGTGCATAAACACGTAGAAAGAAAAAGAGAAAAAAAGAGAAACGAAAGAAAAGCTTAATTCCGCTTTTAAATAAATGCGGTAGCATTCATATCTCATCTCGATCTGCTCAACATTTCATATAACGGACGCATGGAATAAAGTGCATGAGTGCGGGTTAGCGGGTAGACTGGGGCGGATTAGTGAGTTCAGGTGGCGAGATAATATAAATTCGTTCGATTGGTGCGTTGATCAATATGGATTAAACAAATTTCTGGGCTCAGTAAATGGACACAAAACGCAAAAGGCAAGATGTGCTTGATCGATAGATTAGTTTACAGACACCATGAATGCAAAATATAACGCGTAGCGTTTTTAAAATAAGGTAGAAAATAAGGAAAACCTGAATATAGGTTTTGCTGCCAGTTGCTATTCCGCACAAATTACACCTTAATTGGTGGAAATTGTGTTGCAAATACCCCACGATACGCCTTCAGAAGTTTATAAAAATGAACTGGTACTTTTTTGTAGTTTCATCTTTGAACGTCGAACGTCAAAGAGGGGGCTACAAATAATATCATGGGTTCCCAGCTAATCAATCAAGCGGTGACCGCAAACACCAACAAAGTTCGTATCGCACAAAAAATTGATAGGGCATGCGGACGAGGACAACAAAAGAGAACCCAGACACCACGGAGCGCTAAGTGGTGTATGTGTTCTCTTTTCTTGTCCTTGTCCGCCTGCCCTATGAATTTCTCTGCAATGCAACACCAATCGACAGCGAGTCCGTATTCGTAACGGTTTTGGTGTATACACGGCGAGGTAATGGTGCGACCCTTGTACACGAATGCTGGCATAGCTACGTTTATTATAACCCTCAGCCTACTTCAGCTGCGCTAAAAAAACCCGACAACGCCGATGTTTCCTCAAGTCAGTATTTTCGAGGGTACAGAATATTTGGCGTACACGTCTTCCCAAGGTGCCACCGGTCGGCACTACTCGTCCCCACTTGCGGCTGTGCCGCTATGCCAGGGGTCGTGTGGGAGAGAGCTAAGCACGAACAGTTGGTTCGACGCAGACAGCCAACATTCGCACTGCCTTAAAATGAAAATATGCTTTTCTTCAACAAAACGTGCCGCATTTATTCCGGGTCCAATGAATAAACATTCAGGTTAGTGGTCCGCAGTAGCAAATAACGACCGATTTTGGTAAAGCAGGAAACCGCACGCTGCTTCTTAGCGTTGTATTCAGTTGCTTATATCGGCCCCGGGCAGTTAAGAGACAAAGATTATGATGACGATCGCCGATTGCTAGTGGTATCCCCGCTGGAACGGGGTAATAAAGTGGTAATGAATGGGCCGGATCACGCAAAACACAGGAACTTCTCTTGGTGTGAACGAAGAGAAGACATTATATTTAGAGACGTCACAGGACAGGGGTTTTAGAGAAACGACGAATGGTTATACACGAAACGTTAGAGGAGACACTGAGCTAAGACAAACAACTCAAGTGACCCACT